>NC_063283.1:3104179-3743359 GCF_910591885.1 Bombus terrestris | reverse complement strand
AGAATATTTATCTACCAATGTGTATTCAAAATAACGAAAATAAAATGTTGTTTTCTGTAAAATGCTGTTATTCCATTCTGCATGAATTCGATATCTTTGATAATCAACGTAATAGGAAGAATCTCTTATCATGATTCGGTACCAAACGTAACATAACATCATCCTTATCATAAGCATTCCTCCGACTGTAGGAAGATGTAATCTTACGATGACAAACATCACAGCTCGAATCTGTGATGGAAAAGTATTGCAATTGTTTTGACTATCGTGAAGCTACAATAACAATATCTCTTTTCTTCAATTTCTTCCTCTAATTACATATCGATAATTAGCTCAAATGATCTCATAGCACTTGTTTTTCCTTGATTTCAAACTTCAGTCGATCTATGACTGAATATCACTGACTTTCTCATTAATTATTTTGAAAATCGTTCAGAAGAAGATGAAATCTAACGTTTAGGTGAATTCGATCGACTGCTATATTCTCACGCTTCGATTCTCTTTTAACGATCGTTTCTCGGAGAAGCTGCAAGAACATTTTCTGTTCCTTGCAAGACACGCTTCAACATCCTGAATTCTTCAACTCCGGGCGATGCCAAAAATGCCCATAGTTTTACGATCCTCTTTGGCAGAATCTGGAAGAATTCGCGAATTCTCGGTGGAATCATTTTCTTCCCATATCGATCGAATTTCTATTTAAAGCGTGTTAAATTCGTGTCGCGACACGTGCTACGATTTTCCCGATACACAGCCGGGACACCATATTCCCTGGTATCGCTCTTGCACATCCTTTTGTTCGTTGTAGCCGGGGCTACGGCCTCGCTAGAAAATGTAATAACTCAAAGCCCACGGGAGGCGGCGCAGACGGAGACGGAGGCGAGAGGCAAGACACACTGGCGGATACAGATTCCCGGCGACCGGGGAGAACTTGCTGTTCTCGTTACTCACGAGCGTCGATCCGCCGTTGTTTATCGCTGGTTGCGCGCTCCTCCTAATGTAATATCTTCGTCGGGTTCGCTCGCTACGAGGAATCGTTCGGCCCGCGATAAATTCTCCTGGAAGAATGCGAGAGGCAACGATCGACACACGTTTCCAGCCATTCTTTTCGATTTTAAAAGCGTCCATTTCCTCCTGCTAACCCCGTTACACGATCCTCCACGAATCGAAGCGATCCCTTCTAATATTTGTCACGAGAAGCAGATGTTCGGTGCTTGGGTATTTTTAAAAACGATATTTTACTTTCTTTGTAAACTCGCTGATTAACTGCTTCCATTTAATCGTACGTTTTTGCCAGTTGTATTTAACACTTTGACTGCCACGCTGGTCATTGGTGAACGAAGCGCTTGAACTTCTTACAATTGTAAAAATTGAATGAAAATTGACAGTTAGGGCATTTCGAATGTAACCGATAAATAGAAGACACTTTGAAATAAAAAATGCCCATTGAACAATTAAACATTTTTATTAGAAGATCAATAAAAAGAAATTAGAACAAATCTTGCATCTAACGGTGCACTGTGTTTGCACCCATATCTTTGAGGGGTAATCTACGAATACTATTATAGACACAATAGGAAATAATCGTAAATGCTGCTTTATAATCATATAATTGAAATTAGAAGTGTGCACATACCTTACTGTTATATATAGAATGAGCAAATACCGTTTACGAATATCTTCTACACGTTTCAACAATATATTCTGCACGTTTTACTTACGACGAAATAACGAATGCGATTGGTTTGTGGAAATAAACGAAGCCTTGTTATAATATGTTGCTATCAACTGTTACCAAGGCGCCACCAATAAGATAAACGGTCCATTGGGGAAGAATGTTGTCTTACATCATCAATTTATTATTATTTTGCCATTATATGCTTTGAATAATAAAAATACTCCCGTGGCGTCCTGAAGGAAACATGTGATTTCAGCGTGGTAGTCAAAGTGTTAAGAGATAGGTGTAGATACGCGTGACCATTTTTCTACCGAGACTATTCGTGCCTCTGTTATGCCACTTTTTATTTTCGTCCCATTTACTGCATCTTCGAATGATCTTCATCTAATCGTTGCTACGCAATCAACAAAAACGAGCATCTTCTGCATTTTGACGGCGTCCGTGTTATACTTTACGTGACAACGCAATGTCGTTCGCGTTATATGTTACATCAAGCAAACCAATACGAAGCTACAACTACTTCCGCGTTGCATCCAAAATTTAATGACTTAAACTGGTAGAAACCTGGTAATATAAACGGGACCATTTCTCTGTAAGTAAAACTACATTAGAGCCAAATCAAAGCTACGTAAGTAAAAGTAAATTTTCAATAAACATTTCGTCTACTATTTTCATTTTACTATGATCGCACGGCTCCAGTAAACGCGATTACCACTTTCTATTTACCGTAATGCTATGCCCGAAACAATGCAACCAACGTAAGAAATCGCGCGTTGTCAGAAGCCACGATATCTGTGCGCGACGTTACGCGAGAAATGAAGTACGTGCCTCGTGGAAGAATCAGGTGGAGAAATCGAAGAAGAGTCTTCCACATTATTCGAAGAAAAAATCGGGAAGAAACGAAAGCTGAACGGAAAAACAAAAACGAGGAGGAAGAATGCAGGCGACAAAGACGTATCTTGGTCATCGTCTCGCAGACGGTTTCTCCAGCAGCGGATATAAAAGGCGCGAGGAGGAGGCGAGAGAATCGAACGACGAAGGGGCAGAAGCAAAGCGGAACAAAGCGAGTCGAGAGCCGCGTTTCACGCGAAACGGAGAAATATTAAGGGTTGCACTCCCGATATTAGAGATCCTGCGAGAGATCGGCAACGATTTGTTCCAATGAGACGTACCGACAAACGCTTCTTCCAATAGCTCCAACGGTATCCCTATTTTCCTGTAACGACCAGGTCGTTTCTCTTGTCGCATGGGATTTCCTTCCTTTCCTTCCGATTCTAAGGCTCTTTGCCCGTCGTACGCTCGCTCTTTTCCGGGGCGAGAACCACTTTTCCGAATTCTTGACGCGGAGAAAAAAGAAAGGAAAGAAGCAACGAAATAGACGAATGAAGAGAAGGAGGAGCAGTGGAAAAAGAAGCACCATTAGGGTGGATCTCGATTTCGCGGTAGAATCGAGCGGAACGAAATGCATTCTCGTTCGTGCAGCAGAATCTTCGAGGCGTAGCTCGTTACTGCACGCAACCTAATCTGTTGCAGCGATATTGAACTGCCTCGTTGTATAACAGTTACCCAAAACGAAAACCATGGCATCAGAGAGCACGTAGCGCCGAGAATTAATCCTTACGTTGGCGCCCGATTACCCGGTTCTCGTATTCTTTCAATAATTTTTATGCCGTCTCCGATATCGTCATCGTATCGTCGCTTCGAATCCCTGCTTTCCAAATATTTTTACGCGGATTTTCAAAATAAAATCTTCCAGATATTTCGAAACGAAGAGAAGATTCCGAGTATTGTCTCGTTCGGTAAATTCGTAGTACGTTCATTGCGAACTAGCGGTAAGTTCGTTCGCCTTAAGTACCATTTTTGCTGTATAGGTTTTGGAGAATGTTCTAAAAATCGTTTAAAGCGTGTGAGAACATACCTATTTGGATTTTTTCATGCCACATATATATTTATAAAGAAATAGGATAAAAAGGTTCTTGATAGATCTTGTATATAATAAGTCTGTAGTACTGTTTCAAGGAAACAGCCATGAACTTATTATTTAAAATAATTGCTGGATGGTAGAGAAAATTGTCGAGAAACCTTAGAAATTCCTTAATAAATAAGGTTTCCTTGGAATATCCTTTATATTTGACGGGTAGAAAGAAGACGCCGACGGTAGTCAGATACTTTGGTTATCACAGAAGCATGAAAATTTTGGTTGCCAGCTCGAGAGTTAACTTCGCCACTATGTATCTTCGTAACAGGAGTACGTACAAAGGAGTTGCTTTATAAGGGCCAGTTCGGCGTGTATTTTACGAGAAGCCAAGCGGTTGTTGTATCACGGGACAATGTCGTAATAAGTGGCTCGATAACGAAAACTCTCAGCCATCTCGAAGGAACTAAAGGAGAAAGAAGAAGAGAGGGGTCGAATCCGTTGAAAATTCACCACCCTTGTTATGGGAATAAACTTTCGCGTTGCAAGATGTATCGTGCTTTTTTTCTTCCCCCCACTCTACGTATCGCGGTGTATTGCACCTTTTAACTACCGCCCAGTGGCCGTAATTTTGCTTTTCATGCGTTCTATCCAACATCGAACACACGGTACGAAAGTATTACGGAACAAAGTTTTTAATTGCAACCGGAGAATCATCGAGAAATTGCTGCGTTACTGTGCAGAGCTTCGGAAACGTTGCTGTCTTAATTTTTAGAACACGAATGGAAATACAATATCTGTATTATGATTGTAGGACGAGATCGTTACATCTATTTTCCTTGACAGGCTTTTTCTTTAACGTCCTGCGTTTGCCAGAATTTTTATGTAACACTCGCGACGATAATACGTGTCAAGGCTGTGTACAATAGAGTGGGACGAAATATAGAAGCGGAGTTTTTTGTGCTACGAATGATTGATTGTCGTTAATGAGAAACGAAATGAGGTCGGCAATCCTGAAAGTCATCAGATGGACATCGATCGTGTTAAGTCGAACCAGTATTGATTGAATCATCGTAACGGAATAGACATACACGGCCGATGTAGAAACTTTAATGTAAAATGTCTGCCTGTTATTAGTTTGCTTTTTATATACTACGTTCTACTTTTGTTTATTGCTTATTTCAGCGATCGATAAAGTTGCAGTAAACGTTACTGTTAGATATCCTAAATGCAGTACGTGTTGTAATATTCAGCACGTAATACAAATTTCTGTCCACGTCATGTTTTCTAAATTACCCGCAAATAAATACAAATTCGTATAAATATTCGTAGTCTATTTATTACAGCGAACTAGAATCAACTCCTATAGAAGTATTAGGTTGTCCGAAAAGTTTCTTTCGTTTCATAAAGTGATAATAGATGAACAACAATTTCTGTTTTATATTATTTTATCGAATCAGGTATGATCCATGTCGTTCTATTTTTATTATTATGTTCGTGCATAATTCAATAAACTAATATAAAACGAAAAACATTGTGCGTCTATTATTTCCTTATAAAACGAAAGAAACTTTTCGGACAACCTAATATCTAAGCTATTAAAATCTGAATTTGATAGATCAATTTTTAACACCAGCGAACGTTCAAAGACTATGGCTCGCTTAATGAAAAATTTCCCTAAGTTGATTTCCACGTCCTGCGAGTATAATTTCGAGCCCACCGCGATTTTCACTCGACACTCGCCTGTTCGACGTGGCGTGTGTCGTGACTCTGCGTGCATAAACAAAAATTCCCGCCGTGGGTAAAACTTGCTCTCAACAGCTGGAGAATGCACTTCCGGTTCCGTGGCTAAAAGCAACCAAGTCCACATAGGCGCGCGCTACGCGATGAAAATCGCGACGAGCAACTCGGCGAATTACGGGTCGCTGCGGAGTACCGTCACTTCCGTGAAAATAAAATAGCGTCGCAGTGTTTGAAAAATACGGACTGGGAGAAAGTCATGAGAATTCTCATATTCGTATAATCCATTTTCTCCTCTTGCTTGAATTTACAAATCTTTGAAGACCCTTAATTAGAATGTTATTTAGCAATAAATATTATGTTAATAGGACAATGTGTACAGGGAACCTGTTTCAATCAGCCTCGTTGGAATATTTTATAAGGAACGAAAGACGTCAAAAAATATCAGATATGAACGTCTAATTACTTTACGCACCTGAGTACAATTAATTAAAATTAATTACACTATAACACATACGGTATAGAATGAGAAATATTTCTATTTTATAAACAATGCATGTAGAAAATTATCTATTATTTAGCGTATTATAATTCGTGGACAAATGACTAAATAAATTTTCTAGATAAATAACATCGTGATTAAGGATCTTGAGGATACGGAAATACAAAAAAGAAATAGGAATTAGGTGATCGAGATTCATGAAAATCTCGATATCTCCTTAATCAGGCTCGTTCTCAAACACAAGCATCTTGACGTGGTCCCCAAAAGTGAAACAATTCTTGGGATTTTCCGCGCTGCTCGTTATTTAAAGTTCGAGGTCGTTCGACGCATCCATCGCGGGTCGCATTTCCCGTAATGTCTGTGTCGGCGTCGCGACGTCTCGTCTCTGAAACGTCTCGCGCGACACATCTACGCCGCGGCGCCGGCTGCACCGGATCGCTGAATTCAAAAGCGTCCCTGATTGCGTTCTCGGCCCTGATTTTTTACAAAGCTTCTCCATTAACCGGCGAAGCCAACGAAGCGACGTGAAATTTGCATCAAAGCGAGCCATCCACCGTCGCGTTCCACCGGCTCGATAGAAAATATTCCGCGAAAATATTTGCCTTCGTTATGAAAAAAATGCCCGGCCTTCGAAATTTCAGCACGCTTCACAGGAATAAACGTTATCGCGAGCTACGAGAAGTTTTCTTGCCGATTCTTTCGTCCATTTCAACGTATTCGAACGGGTGACAGAGCAATGTACAGCAACGAATATTTGGAACTAGCGATATTATCTTCTGAAGAAGGCGACCACAAGAGTTAGTACATAAAAGCGGTATTATCGATTCGTCGTATACTTTGCTGGTTCCCACGAGGCTGTGATGCACTCGTATCGCCTACGATGCAGCAGAATGCACTGATTCAGCGTTCAGACGAGGCTAAGCCGAACACGGAAGCACGTGCGATTCGGTCGATACCGCTTTAGTTTCTTTAACGTTGTTACGAAGACCGGTATTGATCGAATTGTAAGTAGAATGTCAAGTTTCAGACGTAAGAGTTCAAAAATCCATAAGACACGTTTCTCGTTCCCGGATGAGAACGCGGTGATGATGAAAAATTTGTTTCCTTGTTAGACCCTGGATATTTATGCAAATTCATATTTTTACTGGCATCATGTAGTTAAGGAAATGGAAGCTGAGCTGAAGTCGATTTCAGCTATTGAATATTATAACAAATACTATGCTTCATATGTTTCCGCATTCTGCGTATTTTCGCGCATTGAATTACTTACATCCTTAAGTCTCTCTTATAACGCATAGAAATCCTCAGTTTCTTCATTATAACGTCGAAAAATCCACGTTCCATAGATGCAATTGTATCTATTCAGATTATTAGATTTGTCTGGTTTTAAAGTGCAAGAGTCTACATCAGACTGGAACAGGGAATTGAAATTATCGCGAAGAATGGTGCGCACTTGCGTCACGACTACGAATCCAATTATTAGCAGTAGTTCTTAATATTCCGTGTACACAACTACCACAGTACACGTCGGATTGCTTCGTGAACTATGAAATTCGCCGGCTACCCTGATAAAGCTCGACATTCGTGTAATAGGGTACAAGTACGATGTTGGAATTAATGAGGTCCATCGACGTGATAACGGCAGCAGGAGCACGTTAACCACGAAATGCATCGAAGAATGATTCTTTAGAAAGAAGAAAACACGTAGCTATGACTCGATCAATACCGCTTCGAACTGCTCTGTATTATAGAGCCGCATTGTTCGCCCACCTCCCCTTTGTTCCTTTCGACAGAACCGCTTGCGGTTTCCAAGAGGGTTATATGAAGCTTCCAGTAGTGTACCAGTCCCTGGAAAGCTTATATTTACAGCTAAATAGCCGGCCTCTGTCTCGCGGAGTTGCGCGTTCTCTTTTCCGCTTGGACGAAACCGCGCCAAATATTTTTCTTCGCGACGCGACGTCGCCGTACCGAATAAAGAATGCGTCGCGGAATCCAATTATTGGCGATATTTGGGGAAACATAGTTCGCTGACGAGAGCGAAGCACGATCACAGAAATGCTCTGCACGTTTGCTTAAAATAAACGAACTGGCTTCTCGTATCGCTGGAAACCATTTCTATTGTTATTTCAGGAAAGTTTTAGGGGAAAAGTTGTTGGAGGAGCGCAATGGAGGGGGTGCAAAAATTGCACAACTTCTTAAAAATACAATTTACAAAATATACAGAGCGAACCAGGCAACTGGGCCACGCCGTAGCTCCGATTTCGCTGAAGAGATAGAGAAATTGAATGGCATGATAAGATTCCGGGTACTCACTTTTTCTTTTTTATTTTTTTTTTTTTTTTTTTAGTGTGCAACGATACACCGGGAAACTGCTATTGCGCTCCTTTTTTAAATGGAACTTCAGAATTTTTTATTAACCATACGATGCATTTTTCGACTCCTCTATGCATTGCACTCCTTTTCTAAATGGAACTTCAGAATTTTTTATTAACCATCCGATGCATTTTTCGACTCTCCAAGAAAAGGTACTAAAGGTGGTTGGATCGAAAAATGCTTGGTTTAAAAGATACTTCAATCGTAATTTTACAAAGCTTTGCACGCGAGAAAGAAGGAAAAACGAAGAGCGGGATATCTTTGTGTTTTCCTTGCCTTTCATACGTTAAATTTAGTGAAATTAAAATGTGCGGAATTTAATATACCTGGGTGTAGTTAATTGGTATGCTAATGCTACAATAAATACATTTTATAGCCACTCTGTTACAGATCTAATCTAATAAAGATTCTATTAACACAAACGATTGCCGTTTCTCTACGAATTAGCCTAAAAACAGCGATATGTGTAAAGCGGTGGCTACTTTATCAATTTCTAAAGAATAGCCTCTAAAAAAGATTGCAAACGAGCTTAGATACATCGAGTTGTCGCGTTTGTTTACGTAATCCAGGAGGCAGTCAGTGGCCCTGAGCACGCGAACCCCTTGTGATCGCGTCGTCTTCGTCTTTCTAAGCAGGCGGCGATCGCGAAATCGCAGAAGACAAGAAACCCATAAGCTATAGGTGACAGGCTATTGCCAACAGTCACGTCAAACGCGTTATCCGCTATGAAACGACCGATAACGAACTCTGAAAAGAGTTATGAGCGGTGTTTCTGACGATTCTAACGGGGGTCGACGACGAACTAATAATAGAGGAGATCGATACTCAGTGCTAGTCCAAGTCACGGCATCCCCCTTCATCCCTCTACGCTTGGCTGCACGCCTCTGTTTAACTGGCACGACTGTAGTTTTGCTCCGAGTCAGGGATCCCCAACCGATTCGATCGAGTCGTCGATCTACTCTGAATAATCCATGCGGCATCCACTATTATTGGCTACTCTTCGATAAGTTCGTACTAACTCGTATTGGGTTATTCTTATAATGTCTATATTCATTGAGACTCGGTTCGAAATAGAAATATCAAAGTAGGAAATTAATAATGACAAGGAAGAGAAAATTTGTTTGTTTCCACGGTTCAAGTAATGGTCTTTGGATGTTGGATAGAATAGTCTTCAGTGACAAGTATATTCTATGTACAGAATACCAACTATCAATGAAAGGGTTGAACGAGTTCTTAGACCAGCAATATTTTATTGAAAATGAACTTGCAGTTGTTACGAAACATCTGAAGATAGGCGCGCAGGTCTTGGTACTTGAAATCAGTTAGGAACGGAAATTTTAAAGTAGAAAATCACTAGTGACAAGTAACTGCTTTTACGGTTCAGGTAACAGTCCTCGAATTTTGAAGATCTCTAGTGTAAGAAATATTCCTTGTATGTTACATTGCTTACTGTAAACGACAGGATTAGAGTAGTTTTTAAACTGATCATATTCTATCGGAAGAAAGAGACTTACATTCGTCGTAGAATATCGTAAAATAGATATGAAGTTACGGAACGTGCTAGTATTTGAGGTCGGTTTGGAATAGAAACGATTGAATAAGTAATTGGACGTCTAACTGACAATATTCTGTTGAAAATAACTTTATTTTCCAAAATACAATGTTGTAGGCTACCTGAAAATAGCCACGAACTTATTAGCACGTTCTAATACTTGAAATCGTTTTTTTTTTTTATCGATTGCACAGACATCGTTTGAATCGTAGAACCATCGAGAGCCTGACATATCATCGAGATCTACTACTTGCGGAATAAATTTTTGATTCATTCGTCGTTTAACTACCTCGTCGATCGGATCGATCGAAAAAGTAGACTTTTATTCGCGTTTTCGAGCACTCGCGTGTCACGGACAACGTCAAATTTGTGCATGAAGCTGTCAGAAAAGTTGACAGTCACTGCTGCGACCAACTTCCGACAAGCAGATGGAAACAGGCCTTTAGCAGGCTCCGCGAATAAGCGAACGAGACGTTAAAATATTCAACGCGAGCCAACCGCAAAGCTTCGTCTTCTCTTCCTTTATCATTCTAGTTAACAGGCCGACCTTTCTATCGGTCAAAGCCGATCGAAAATCTTCGCCACGCTAACGATCGATTATTGGCAATCGAAGGCTCGTCTACGTCTTCGCTGTAGAATTTCGCTTTGACTATGTTCGTGGAAAGACTAATCCTTGTGACAGAATAAACAAGAGTAACGCAGGTAGACTGCTTAACTTATGTCAGCTACCATTACACCAATCACAATGTTTTTAATTAATATAAGCATCTTTTTTAGTTCGATAATGTACAACAAATTATACGCGCGTCATCGTTAATCTCGTAAGGTCGATAAAGTAAGCTAAACGAAACTCGTACCCTAATTTTATAAAAAGGAATGCTTGTTGTATTCGTCGAAGTTTGAAGAAGTAAAAAATTGTGAAAATTACTTTTCAATATCTTTTCCACGATTTTATTTCCTACGAGAAATATGTAGAAATATTTATGCCGTGAATGATTTTACCGCAGCATGTGAGTACGTTACGTATAATAACGAACGAACGAAGGCCAACTGAAAGGAAACGATTGCAATGATTACAACTAGTCGTTTAACGGTACTCGACGCTAATCATTGAATAACAGCGTCACGTTGTCGGGCGTAGAGCGAGACAGTAAGTGCCTTTACGTCTTATGGGATCATCGCAAACTTCTTAATGTCGTTGGAACTGCAGAATTTTTGTTTCTGGTGGCGCGAGCCGGAATTTCCAGTCGACGCGCCGTAAAACATAGGAAACAGGATAACCTGGGTGTCGGGAACCGACGTAAATAATATTTCCGAAAGTGGGCGTAAATTCGAAAGTTTCCAACAGCGACCTATTTCAGGCCACCAACGATCGTAATAAATGAGCCGAGTCGTGAGGCTAAATGACGCGACTTCGCGAATACTTTTCACAGGGGTGGAAAGGAGGAACGCAAATAGAGGAATTTGGTTCTTCGGGTGGGAAATTGAAGAACGGTTAGAATTCCGTGAGCGGTTTTCTTGCCTAGTCGCTCGTTCGACTTTATGGCTCGTATCTTTGATTAATCTCGCTCAGGCGACCAGCCCTGGTGCGATTGTGACAAAAGCATTCTAGCTGAGTAATAAAAAATTTTAATCCTCGACAGATGAAAAAGTGTGCGAGGAGCGTCTCGCGATTCTCTGGAAATTTAATGGGTCACGTGTGATCGCGATTGACGATTCACCAGGTGCCTGGCAATTTAAAGCGTCGAATGTAAAGGTGGATATTTCATGGCCGGGCTATAAAAACAGAAAAATAAATAAAAAGTTATTATTTGGCAAAAGTTTTATGATAACCTTGATTTAGAACGTTCGAAGATTTCGTATGAACGTTGGCGGACTTTTTTTAACAAGTATTACCTGCTGAAAAATGCATCGGACATGAAAGAATCACGTTTACAGTTTGAGGGTATCGTAAAAACGTTTACAGCCTAAGGATTAATATTAGATGGGCAAGTATGAATGAAATATTGTTTCTTCTGAGGTTGGAATTCGTTGAATTTCACCAATATAAATTTTGTCACTTTGTTAATTACCAATCACGTTAAAGAAGAAGAAATTTGCTATAAATTAAATTGTCAAGAAATACTGACTTTCTTAACTAAATAAATATTTTATAGTATTTTCAGACTGCGAGTAGTTCTATTTAAAAATTACATTTATAATTGCAATATTATTATCTGTCAGAAGAATGTGTGAAAAATTTGTTTCGTTGAAAAGCAAAGGATACTCTAAGCTTCTCAATGAGAATGTATATTAAATGTTGAGAACCATCGTAATTAAAATCAAAGTCTTATTACTAGCCATCGTGAACAATCAAATATTCGTATGATATTCGATATTTAATTTTATATGTATAAGTTTCGTACGTATACATTTGAGAGAAAAGGTATGAATGATAGAGCTGTTATTTTAATACGCAAATCGTTTTAAGTGAAATAATAAATAAAAAACACTGCCATTCTATAAATTTCGGACTTCTAAAACCGTTTGTTATAAATCTCGAGTAATGAAACTAATAAATTATTCGAAAAAAGGCCGTCCAAAGGATAAACGCGTTTAAGATACGATTTCCCGGGAATTTAATCGCGCGTTATTAACGATCCACCTGGAAAAGTGTTTTCCCTCTTACGCGTAAGAGGCTCGTATTTATCGAACGAGCAATTAGCGATCCAGGCGCAAAGGGGTGGCCGCTATATTAATTTTCCTCGCAGCTTTCGTAACCTACACGTTGCAACGAGAGTGCATAGTGGCGGAAGCTTTACAGCCGAAGCAGATGGCGTCCATATAAGGTGGCCTTCGGTTATGCTGATAAATTCGATCGGCCTTCCTATCGTAAAATCCTGAAACTGAGGTCGACTTGCTTGCACGACGCGGTTGCACCATTTGGAATAAGCCGAAACTCGCGACGAAGGCTCCCGCGCGAACGACGATCGATTTTAGTTGCGTTTCAACCGATTTATTAAAAGTCTTTGTCCAATCAACTCATTAAGAGCCAATGTTGCGTCACATTAGAAAACATCGTAACGTTACATTCGCAATATTTTCCATCGAATTTACGTTACGGAACGTCTGTTTCTTAACATCGTGGTTATAAAAGGGAATTCCGAAGATTTTCTTAATATCTTCTCCGTCATTACCTTAAAGTATCAAAGTATTTATAACGTTGCGATAAACTCTTACTTGCTCCCTAATGGGTTAGCGATATGGCTTGCTTTGGGAACCATCGAGTTTCCAAGAACCATAAATATACGTATATGTCAGCTGATCATCGTGAAAGTTTAAGATCAGAAAAAGAATGATGGGGAGTTTTGCGAGCGCCCGAAGGATTAAAGGCTCGACAGAAGGATAAAATTAACGGGGCTTGGGTCGATTTCTTTAATTACCGAGAGAATTTATTATAATTAGCATTTCATGAAGATCGTTCGGGCAAGAAACTCGCACGTGTTTCAGCACCCACGGTCTATTATCAGAGAGAACGGTGTAATTATGTAATCAGGGCTTACGCTACTGGCGGATAGGAAATTACAATTACGCCACGGAATTACAATTAACCTACGGCGTGCGCGTCCAGTTAAACAAATGGACTATTAATACCCTGTTCGCATTAGCGAATTTCCCACGCATGACACGCTTAGGCGATGCAGTTAAACGTGTTATATATTTCCTTCGTTTCGGCTTTCACTTTAGAGCCGTGCTGTTTTCGCGGTTGCCTGATTCTCTCTCTAATCCTTAGCCTCTCATAACGACGGGATATTTACTTTGCCAGCGAAATTTCCCAGACAGCCGAGTTACCTTCCAGCGATCCGCAAATTGCAGAAGTCATCGAGAACGTCGTTTCGCTAATGTACCGAGGAAATTGAAACTCGGTCGCGGTTTTCCTCCGATGAAACATTAGCATAATAGTTGCACCGCATACTCGTAGATCGTGTCCCATGTATGCAAATCCCTGTATCATAATCGTAAAACGACGAGTACAACAAAGTCGTTTCAATCCCGGGCAGAGAATGTGCTGCTGAGTTTTAAGTATACAGTGGTGATTTTTAAGTACTGCCTTTATATATGTAAATGCGATAAGAAGAAATCTTCGTTCGTTTTATTCGTGCAGATAACACGGTAGATAGGAAGATTCGTTTGTCGTTTATCAAGTTCCTTATGGATGTGATTTTCGTTTCCAGTAGACTTTACTCGTGTACTTGAAGTACTTATCCAATAGAATTCAACGATACCAGTTCTTACCGTATTATGTTCATTGTTGTATTATGTTCATAAAGTAACGTTGTATCCTCACACATTTTATTCGTAGATAGAAAGATTCGTTTGTCTCTCAACACGTTCACTGTGCATCTTATTTTGGTCTCCTGCAATGTTACATCATATTCGTAGATGATTTCTACGTACAGAACTCGTTGCCGTATTGTAAAATGTTTCCTACATATCGATATGAATTATTCTGAAATAGTTTTTCGTAACTTCGTGACTTTTAGTTTCAGTTCTACGTTTAAGTCGGTACTATATACATTTAACTTGGAAGCACGTACTTTGATAAATACCTGACCGTATTCTTAAGCGACTACAGATGATATGCAAAAATATAGAAAACATTCAAAGTGAAACATTCGTTAGAATGTAACAGGCGAAATAAATCTCTGCTTCGGGTCCGTATCGTTCAGTTACATCGGCAAAAGAATAAATTTGCATAAATATCCACGATCTAATAACCACCTGGCAATTTTTCATTCCGTAAGTCGCCTAAAAACGACGCCCGAAAATCGAACGCCCCCTTTGACACTGAAAACATTTGGTGTCAGACGAGGCAATCCGTTTAAAAGGATCGATGGTTATATTCGAGCCCTACGAACCGAGGATTTCCGATGACGAAGGTGAGACAAGCAGCGGAAATACTGCGCCGTAAATGAAAAGGGAAAGAATCGAACCAGCCTTCATAGACTGTTCCGACTTAATATTCTAAAGCCTTTGGTCGCGGGTTAATATTCCAACCGGCTGGACCCTACACGAATAAAAATTTCATACGTTACATTTCATCCTCGCATTTTTCAGACGAACATTCGCGTCTTCTTCCAATTCCTCTCGTAAATACCACCCTTGCCCATAGCTATAGGCCTCCAAAGGGACAAATATCGATAGATGGCCGAGTCTGTAGGAAGAATTACTGGGACTCTGCTCGGAGAGTTCACCCCTTAGCGAAGGGATTCGCGTAACGCGCGTGACGAATCGTAACGGCTCATCGGGCTGAGTGCGAGCGAGCGCATTACGCGAAATGAATTCGTCAGAGGTGGAGGAAACGGAGGGATGTGCTGATAGGAGGAGGGAAAGTTGTCTAAGGAGCGATTCCACGACGGAATTCCACTTGCCGCGGTGAAAGGGAACGCGACGGAACAGCTCCGCAGTCGGAAGAGACAAGACGATGCGCGGGGAAACGAAGCGTTTCCGCGCTCTTGCAGTGAGTAAACAGAGTGGGTCGTCGTATCGTAGCCGGGAACGGGCGCGTTCCGGCACGATCTCCTAGAATTTTATCGCGCGTTCAAGCGCCTTATGTCGAGGAAACCACGAAGATACTTCTTCGACTCCGTATCCCGTCGAGTAGGAAACGAGCAGACTCTGTTCAGGCTCCGAATTGTTGGGAAGATCCAGGACCCTTCGAATCTATCGTGGCGCTTGCTAATAAAGTGGAAACTACAATCGTATTAACGATGCTAGGGAGAAGTATCCGGACACTTGGACAGATTTGTACAGTGCAAGCTACGATCCAACGTAATATTTATCGTAATACGTATTATTATAAACACTATTATAATCAAGTATATCGATACATTGGATCGTTTGCTTTTGTTCGGAAAAATGTTGCGTGTGAAAGAAGGGAGAGTTGAAATCCTAACACCTAAATCCTAAAAACGAGCATCTTTTGTCGCTGATTGTTGCCTGCTCGTTTGAAAATCGAAAGGAAACCCAAATATTCCTCTGATCGCGATACTTCAGTGCAGACAAAATGTATCTGCAAGCTGATATTTGTTGGGTAGTGTTTGGAAGTTGTTGCTTCGGCCAAGACGCGGCTTAATATTGAAACTAATAAGAGCTGAAGAATAGAGTTCGTTATCCGGTGAATCTCCTTCGCTCGGTTACTCAAACTGCTTTGTCTCCCGACCTATTCGGATAAGCGAGGTTCTACTGTAGCGCACGAACGTTAGTAAAATATATAAAAAATCAATCAGACCAGCACGATGCAAAAGTTATTCAATCAACAGCGCTTCCTTCCACTTCACGAGAGCTGTCCGAGAATTATTTAACCGTGGTCGCGGCAAACAGTGATTTAGCGTAACGAAGGAATTACTGAAATCAGCATCAACTTCTAATGGATAATTGGCCTCGTTACCAGAGCGGCCATTTAGAAAGTTCCGGCAGTCTTTTTTCCGCCTCTCTCTGTCTCGCATTCTCTGTTCTCCAAAGCTTTCAAAAGTCGGTGGAGAAAGGCTGGAAGTCGATTGGCGAGGTTCCGAAGCGTAGAAGAAAACCGAAGAGTCTTAGTCTTCATTAAAGGTGGAGCTTGAAATTGGACCGTAAAAGTGGAGGGGGTAGATGGAAGATATAACAGAGGCGTCGTTATTCACCGTGGAACAGGCCAAGAAGCTACGTGCACGTTGCTCTCTCTCTTTCTCTCTGTCTCTCTCCCTTCCTCCCTTTTTCTCTTGCTGCGCTGTCTGACAACTAAATCTCTGCCGCTTAATAGGGATAACTACCGAGGTAACGATAAATTATTTTCGCGGTTCGACTTACTCGCAAATCGACTCGGTTCGCTAATTAACCGAAGGTTTAATGAAACTTCGGAGAAAACCCGCGAAGGTTATCGGACGCGAAGATCGTCTCGAAGGGGAGATTCGAACTGGTGATCGAACTATCATTTATCTATCTATGCATTCTTATTGAGAATATTATCGCTTCGACCTTCCTTTACCTTTCGAATAAAAATATTTGGAACTGTGGAATTTTTCTATAAATATAAAAGATATTTTGTCTCTAATGTCATTTTTGTCACAGCGTGGATGAACTGAATTATTAGACCAGATATTTGTGTATGTTGGAGAAAAATAAGACGCCAAAAATCTACAAAAATGCAAGTAATACGCAAAAACATACGAACTATCCAGAGCAAAGAGATATTGTAACGAATTACAATATTTTTAGTAGACGAAACAAATTTCTATTTAGGCTTCGTTTCTTCATTCACGTCTACCAAAATTATCAAATTGCATGAAGATCCGCGATTCGTTAATAATATTTCGAAAATCGTCAGAAAAGATACAAGTCGACCAAGATAACCAAACACTCATGATCGATGGTGTATTTTTTCAGCGAGGTTTCCGCACCGAGTTACTCTGAATTCGCGGCACGTGAGCCACCCCCTTCCCCCAGCGCCACGCTGCGGCAAAGAGTTTCGTCGGTTCGCGAAAGAAATCCCGCAGGTAATTCATAAACAGGGGTTAGCTGACTCGTCGCGGCAGATTAAAGCTCCGTTGAGAATGATAATTCTCTGCCTCCCAACGAGAGTCCACTGGACTTGGAAATTCTCTATGGGAAGAGAAGGAAAACGGCTAGTTACGTCCGACTGGAGCTCACGGTTCATTGTTAGCGCGAAACCTTTCTCTTTCAAGGCACGAATTATGTCTGGATAGAGCTCGACGACGTACAAACGTTTTCACATCGTACCACTCTTCTCTCTTTTCTAAAATTTATTATTCGATCGCCGTGGACAGGCAGCGTTGCGCTCGCTTCTTACCAGCGAGAATTTCCCTCTCTGCTCCAGTTTTTCACGAGAGACTAGCCTGGCCCCAAGTACGCTGGCGCAATTCATTTTACCGGTTCTCCACGTTTTCGACATCTTTGCAGGGGATAGAATCGCGAGCACAGTCTCATCCGCCGGCATTATCCCCCCGCCCTCACCTCCTCTAGTTTCCCTCTTGCCCTTCCTGCGCTCAGCCCCGCGTTTTTAATCGCCACTATTCGAGGAAACACGGGGATTCCCGCTGCGAACGGAACTTTAATTCTCTAAAGTCCTCATCATCCTCGTCGGCAATTTTTTTCGACTCTTCTTCCGCTCGTTACATTCCCACGGGAGAACGATTAATCCTCCGCGGGCGTCTTCTCTCCTCCGCTGCAAGAGAAGAATCTCTGATTCCCTGGATCCTCTTCGTTATCAGCTACGACACGAGTCTTCTCTCGCTACGTTCGACGCAGGCTAATTGAACTTTAACAAGCAGGAGCTCGTCTTTCTGTCTCGTCTTTCATCCTGTCCCAAAGGGATCCTCGTCTCTCGATGACGCAGTCATCCCGGAAAGGCGAGACCGGCTGTTTGATACAAGAGAAACGAGTCGAGGTTGGGCGACGCTTTAACGACTGTTGGATCGCGAAACAGTCGCCGGACTTACGTAACTCCGGCGGTTTGTCGTTGAATCGCCACAGTGGCCAAAGCAAATCTCGGAAATCGTTGGATTGGGCGTTTACGGTATTTTACGGTATTTCGTCCAGCTGGATAATGCCTATCATAGCAATCTTTTCTGTAGAGTAGATTCAATTCCTCGACAAACTTTGACCATAAATTCAAAATCTCGCCAGCATTTTCAACTATGACTGTATAATGCAAATTGCAAAGTTTCATTCATCGGAACGAAATTTTAGCTGATGCCCAATTAACTGAACGTTTATTGGCTCAACTCGCTTATCCGAATTGGTGTTTCTATTATGTTAAGGAAAAAGAATAGGTAGCGAGGAAAATCGACGAGTTCTCCGACGCAAGATAAATGGAGCTCTATCGTAAAATTTAGATGTGGTTAATATTGTTTCACAATTCGGCTACTGATTAAGCGAAACGCCATAGTACAACTTCGAAAACGATGGAAAATAGAACGAGGGCACACTGGCAAGCGCGTGAGATTCGACAGTTATTTCGAATTTCAGTTTCACAGTAAACACTTCGATAAAGTGGAGAAATTAATTGGCAAATGGCTGGTGGTTCTTTTGAATTAATTATGGAAATAAGCATGGTGTACAGTTTCATCGTGTTATACGTTTTGGCACGAGTCTTGGTCGAATTTTCCGTGGTAACGAGGCTCGTTAAAAGCGACGTTATCATCACTTACGATTACGGTATAAAGTTTTGCCAAGCCGGTGGTATTAATATCAGCCGAAGAGCGACCCCTTTCAATTAAGCGGCCACAGTTTAATATTGCCCTGGGCACGAATTGACCCGAATCGTAAGGCGACATACCGCGATCCCCTTGTTACCAAGTCATTAAGACTAGCCGGAAATTTCTAGCAAGATATCCACAAGTCTGTGCGTATCGGCGAGGAAAGCGTACGAACATTCTTCATGCTTATCGCTAAAGGTCCACCGATGCCGACGCTTTTCCGCGGGCGGTCGTCGCGATAATCACAATTAATCAGCCCCGATAAATACGACTTTCGACTCGACCTCTTGTATCTTTATGCTCCCCCCATACCGGATTTTTACAGCTACTCACACTGCTATGCTTAAAACACTGATACGTTAAACACTGCTTCGTCCAAAAGTGAGAAAAAGAGTATCTTTTCAGAGATACAGCGGTACAAGTGCGACACCTTGATGAAGCTAACTACAATACTGGCGAAACGTCGGGTTTATTTTTATTTCCCTTCTGTGTGCGGCTCTCTCCAGGAAACCTCAAATGCTGTTGGACGAATCAGTGTTAAACGTATCAGTGTGAACTGAATGTAACAGTGTGAACAGCGACGATCCAAGCGATGGGATTCTCAGATTTTCCAGAATTCTTCCCTATACGACTGCTGTCTGATCATCCTCACCCCATATCTGCCCTAAACATTTTCGTTCTATTCGTTTCAGAGTCTTTCGCAGCTAGGGCGATAGAAAAGTACAATCTCAGATCTGTTACAGGCAGCTCGCCCACAGGAAACACGCATCTATCTTGCCCCTGTCTCTAAAACACGGGCCTGCTACATTTAACCTTTAATGATTTTACTGATCAGCAGGATCCGAACGAATCACTCGTCCCTTCCGTTTCACTCAATACTTCTCTCGCGTTTACAACCGTACAAAAGCATTTCGTTCAAAGTGGTTGAAATGGTCGAAAATTTCGAACCGAGGAAATTAATGGCCTTTATCGGGCGTGCGTTTTAATTACCTCGCGATCCTCGCAGCCGCTATCTAACCCGAATAAAAGCGCGAGTGTTTGCGAACCGCGTCAATAGTAGCCGGTTGGCGGGCGAATCGAACGCGCTTTATTCGACAAATAAATGCAGCGCGTAGTACTCAAAACGGTGATTATTTCACCGATACGGTTATGTGGGCCATCCGACGACGATCTCTTTACGCTTTCAGCTTGATGGAACTGCGATGGCACCGGATGCAAATTGCTCGGCCAGAGTCTACAACTGTACCATGGCACGTGCGTATACGTAGAAAGTTTGTAAAGGATCTGGCAAAAGGATCAGGCCGATGATGTATTATATTTGCAAGGTTGCGCAGTCCAGTAATAGGATCAACGCGTCCGAATTCGTTCGCGAATGTAACAGGCTTGGCTACACGAAACTTTCTAATCCTCCTAGCATGATCGCTCGAAATCGGCTAACGCCAAGACCGATGAGCTTTCTGTTAACCTATTTAGGGTATTCTTACCGTCAGACGTTTTTCCTCCGTCGGAGATTAAGTTCGATCGAGAATGATCCAGATTGTAATTCCAATAGGTTAATGTGGCTTAAAGAAGCGGAATGAAAGAGGCATTTATCGAACGGGACGTTGCAATTATTCGAAAAGTAAACGGATCTTCGCCAAGTATATCTGATTTGTAACTTCGTTAATGAATAATGCAAGTTGCATAATTTCGAGTCGCTGTGATTTCGTACTTAATTTTCATTCAATTCGCGTAGAAGATCCCGAGGTAAACTTTCTTCGTATTTCTTAATTTTCTTATGAAACATGTTGGTTTCTGTTTGAAAGATTGTCTGCTTTTTTTGGAGATTAGTATCTCGTTCGAAGATTATGTTTCGCTTTTTATTGGATGGATTTCTGTGGAAATCTCAAGGTAAACTTTTTTTATGTTCCCTCGGAACGTTGCGTTTTTTATTGAAATGTTATTTTTCAGTTTGAAGATTATGTTTTTTATTGGATGGATTATCTCTTATTTTTAAATTTAAGGATCATCCTCTTACTTTTCCACTATCTGCTATCCAGCTTGTGCTGCGAACACTGTTCGAATACCGACATATTTTTTCCGATTTAAGGAGAAATGTATAACATTTTGATTTTTATACCTTTTAATAAAGATGCTCAAAGAAATAATATTAGCACGATGTTGCCCATTCAATAACAAAATGTAAAACAAATAAACTATTGCGTACTGTTACAGCAAAAATAATTGCTAATTAACGCTAAAATAATACTTCAACTTTAAAGAAACATGTGACCATCTTTCGATCGTTGACGACTTCACTATCACAAAAAGAGAAACTCACGAACAAATACGATCTATCGATCAAGTATTCCGTCTTCCATGCGTATCAAATTGCATCCTACGTAATTAACCACGGTATTATACAAACCGTCAATCGATAATGCTTGCTTAGGTTGCTTAGTGTACTCGCGATTATTGCCTACGAATTAGAACGGAATAGTCGTGAAAATATTTGGTCGAGCGTATTATCGAACGATGGCGAATAAAACAGGAGGGGGCAGCTAACGACTGGTTAATTGCCGCTCGACATTCTCGGCACATAAATTACGCGCGTCGAACGACCGATCGGCATTATTTCCCAATTTTATCAGGCGACTCTGCATAAAATTCAAATTGAGTGATGCAACGCCTGGTGACGCTCTCCAGGTTGACGCCCGCTCGCTGATTGAATTATGGAGAATAAAGTATTACGCGAACACTCGACAGACACCCAATGAATTTTGCACAGTAAATTATCGTAACTCTCCAATTCCAACTATATATAATTCTAAATTTCAGTAATTTTGTGAATAGTGCAAATGAGGAAACAAGATGACTGTCGCAATGTTGTACAGACCTATATCCCGATTTTATAGAAGAAAAATGCGCGATGTATTATTTGATATTTGTTTAAAGTAATAAAAGAGTTATTATAATTATTAATCAGCATTTACAACGAATATTACTACTAAGGATTTTTGTTTCACGGATAATTATGAAGTACAGTAGAATCTCGAATGGAAAATTTTAAGATGATTCCTAAATGTAAAAAAAGAAAAAAAAGGGGGTAGAGATTGAAACGAGTTATCCAAATTTTGATAAGAAGATTTTGTTCCTGTTTAATATCAATATTTATAAAGTAACTTGAAATAAATTATCTTCTCTGGTGTGAAAATGAAATTATTCGATTGTTGGAACAGCACGTGTCGTGATCAGTTCACACACCTAACCAAAGTTTTGCAGAAAAATGGAATTTTTGAAAAGGTTAGATGGAATATTCGCTTGGGAAGCATTTGCCTGACCTTTAACCGATAGGATTCTTTGATAGGATTAGGGTGTTACACAAATGAGTGAATTTTCGCTCGGAATATAATTATAATTATTTTTCTCAATCGTAAAATTGGAAATAAATTGAAAATTACATTTTCTTTAAAATATGTACCCAGTTATTAACGGAGAAACATCAAATACAGGGAAATCTAACTAATGAAATGGTACGTCATAAAAATAAAGCGGAACTTTGAAATATAGTTTTTAATTTAAATGTCCCTCAGGTAGATTTTTACTCCGCCACTGCAAACAAATGCTATTAAATGAACTTTCAAATTCAGCGCGTTTTACTTTCAATTTAAAACGTATAATGGAAATTTGCGACGAGAATGTGTAATATTATTCGTAAAAGTAATTAGTGGATAGTAAATTAATTATTTTCAAGCACGTATTGAAAAATTATGAGTGAGATGCGCGTTCGTTTCCTCCTCTGCGTATTGTATAAATAACAAGTTTTATAACGGAGAAACTGTTTTATCATCTATAGTTTCACCAATACCGGTACCTTTTAAAAATAACAAACAATTAAACGACACGATCTTTTTCGATTTCTTAGTACCAACAGCGACAAGCAATAAACTAACCGATGAAAATTGGAATTTTATCTTTCATGCGAACCAACGTTAGTTAGCAGATCTTAAAAAAATAGAAAAGGTTCTTCTACGAAAAACACAATTTTGTCTGTATCTATAACCTGATAAAATATTTACCGCGTAGATACAGTGGCGGATTAAAGAAAGTTTAAAATCGATACACCGTGAATTTTAGTAATTTCTAAACTACTAAAAATTGTTTACCATATTAATCATCTATTCTATGCTATGTATTATATTTATCGATCGCATTAAATAAATAAATTTATTTTGTAAAATTATGACGTCTGTTTATATCTCTTATTTTATAAACTTTTCACTGCCGTGTGTATATTTCACATTCTCCGTTTCCTTTAACACACACAAAACAATAGTTTTGTCCAGCGAGCATCTGTATCTAAACCGTATGCGTCGGTGTAATTCAACGTCACGTTTTATCGCGGTGGAAGAACGATAAGAGGAACGTTTCCCATCCTTGGAAAATCTACGAGACCGGAAAGTGACGTCTCGGAAGTGAGGAAGCGACGGGCTCGTTGGTAATGACGACCGTCGAAGTTTCATTGGGCTGAGTGCTTCTCGACAACGGCGAAGGAAATTTCGCGATTCTTTCCCTCCAAGAGAAAGTCGTCTTCGTGGAAATCGATCATCGTGTTCCACGATTCGACCCTTGGCCGATATTTCCTCCGCATTCCCCGCGTTGTTTCTCTTCCAGAAATTTATGCGCAGGAAAATTTCACAGCCACGCGTTCTAATTCCGGTCGAGTTGGAAAAACAGAAACGTAAGGCAATATGCGGACTATGGATATTTACGCGATTACGAGAAAGTGGTATAATGCAGAGAATGCGTGGAATATTTAAAAACACGTAAAAGTTTAAAAATACAATGTAGCTCGAAAGTTACATTTTCATTTAAAAGTCGTATAACTTTTTTGTTACTGAATATTTTTTAATTCTGTTAAAGTTCGTTTAACGGAACATGTATTACACGCGTATATCGTACACGTAATAGAAACTAATAATACAAAAATTTACAACGGAGCAACGATTAAAATTTCCAAAAAACAAACTTCGCAAGTCTGAAACAAAAATTTCGAGGGGAAAAAGAAGCTGTGCAATATTTAAATAGGTTAAGTGAGTTATAGATAGCTGTATGTATATGATACTCGTTGTAATTGTTAAAGCTACGTTTACATTGACAGGTAATAAAATTGTAGACGCGTATCGCGGACAATCAACATCCGTTTTTCGTGGAAAATCCGCAGAAAGACAGATACACATTGACTGAGACGCGCTTCCGCGAACAATCGTCCGTCGGTGTAGATTTTAGCAAACAAATTTCTACACGAGTCAGTAATGACTGATTCTTAATTCTTCTTAGATATTTTACATACTGGAGTACGATTTTAAACGCACAAATGACTGTTTGTAAAATATATAGATAGGAATTATTGTTCGATGGTGTATCAGTTTCATTTGAATTTCTTCGATACAAATCTTATATTTCACTCATCACCAGTGTCAATTGTATTCGTTAAAATATGAATTTGCATAAACAGGTAAAAAGTCAGGTAACACGAAATGCCTGTTCGTTCGTCAGTCAGCATGGAAAATCGTAGATTTCGAGCTAACGAAATTTACCTATCCTGGCATAAGGTACACCGATATGTGGACCGGAAACTGGAGCACAGGTAGCCAAGAGTAACAGTATCCGACTTGCAGCCAACAGGAGCGCAGAGATAAATAAGACGTTCCCGGAGGGCGGCTCTTTCTCTTAGACCTCTTTTTAGCAGCGGTAACTTTTGCTAGTGAAAGTACACGAACAGCACACGGCCTATGGGTAAATATTTGACTGGCTGTTCCTCTTAAGGAGGATGCAAGCCTTCACGAATTTAAAGCCCAGAAGGACGACTATTGAAACAGGGAATTGTGGCAGCGCGGTGAATTACGATGAGATTCTGAACGCTGATTAAATTCCCTGCCTTTGGTATCGATAAGAAGGGAGATATTCCGCGAAATAGATTTTCGATAAATTCTGCAAAGCCTTCAATCTACGCTACAATGAAAAATATAAGTGAACGTATAACGGGTGCTTTTGTATAAATCATTTTTTATTATAACCGATGCAAAGATATACGAGAGATACACGTAACAGCAACATTTGCATAGCTGATGCTAATCCAAGTAATTTTTTAAAGTTGCGAGTATTTTTATGGAAATTTTTCATGAATATGCTATGTGTTTTATATAAGTGATTTCGAAATTTCGTTAATACTGTAACGAGATACGATTGTCGTGATTATATTGGGCTTTGGAACCAATCTGGCAATATATAGAATTTGTAATATACATTTGGTAATAAATTAATTATGTATAATTTGAATAATGAATAGCCATCTTAAACGTGTGATAAGCGTTATCAGATAGTTGACCGAATACTGGAGCATATTAACGCAGATAATATATAACTGACTGTTTAAATATTCCTATAATCTCCGCGAGATATCTACTCGCATTAAATATATCGTAGCTTCTATATACATTTTCCGATTCGTTTCAAAATTTATCAATATCATTATGATAGTGGTATTTGATTATAGCGCCAATGAAATTACAAAATGTTTCGTACAACGCACGTACTATATTCACGAAAGCTTTCTGCAAATATTCGAATATTTTCGTGAACCACATGACTGCACTTTATCTGTGCAGATTCAAAACTACCAGGTCCGGCCGCGAGTGGACGTGGTCGAAAGTTTCTCTCATTGTCAGACCAAACCAAACCTTCTATTTTCGTCTACGTTTCGAGTAGCACTTTTCACGTGCTTGGTAACCGAGAGAGCCAAGATTGGCAATCACAGTTGCCGGGACATTTGCGCGCCTGGATAGCTCTTAATAATTGGAATAGTTCCACCCTGGGGGCCAGCCCTCAACGACGTGGAAACGGAGCGAAAAGCTCCGCAAACCCCTTTGTTTTCCTTTAATATCCTCTGCGCACAGTTTGCTGGATATTCTCGATGACCGATAAAAACCGATGACTTCTGCGCTAAATTCCCACAGAACCTAGGATCTTCCAACTATATTCACCTTTTAAAGGTAGTTCCGTCTGTGAGGCAGTGCAAAGCGAAGTTCGTTTTCAAACTCCGAAGAATTCTCTCCTCGTTCTAGCCAAAGTCGAAACCATAAAGAACGAATTCAATCACGGTCCTCGTTTGATTGAATGGAAATTTTCTAGCGTTATTCGCAGAGATTGGGTCGATCATCGATCGGTTGAGACGTAGAGTTTCGAGTTTGGATTATGGTGGCTTATGAAAGTATTCGCACGCTTACTATAGAATCTCTTTAGGAACGTATCACGTGCATCGTGTACACGAAACTTTTTGAAATTTCCGTAGCATTGTAACGAGACGACTATCGCGTATATATAATCGAGTAGACTACGGATTTCCATGCGGTTGTGGGGAATTTAAATTATGTAAAGATGCATGGGACATAAATAAGAAACGTAATATGCGAACACAGGCAAAATTTCCAAGGTACAGTGCTCGTTACAACATTTAATAGATGAAACGAGTCTTTCCTCAGACTCTAGTCTTTCAGTGGTATTCGTAAAAATATGAATTCGCATAAAAGCGAGTCTGAAAATAAATAGAGTAGCCAATCTGAAAATGTATATAGAAGTAACGAGACATTCATTGCGAATATACACTTAGTGAAAAATTAGTATACAGCATTAATAGTAATCTTAGACGTGCAATTAGTGCTAAAGATCCTGTTTAATTAACATAGCGAATAACCCACTGTTCAAATAATACTTTGATCATCTTTGTCAACTGTACGATTCCAATAGATATTTCATAACATCTACGTACATTTCTACATCCGTTTCAAATTTACAATTTTACACAATTCATAGAAAATTTACAAAAACCAAACCACGATAATCGTGTCTCGTTACAAGTAGAAGTGAGATTTCAAGTTTCTCGTGTATACGTAAAAAGTTTTTACGAGACTTGGAATACTTTCGTTAGCCGCTGTAGGTTCTGAAAGTTGGCTAACTTCGGTCCATCCGAAAAACAGATAGTCGCCGGCAATTGACAGTAGAATTGGGCGAAGCATCCAAGTCAAATGCAGGCTGGATAGTCGAAAGACGGTCACGGTGTATTCTTTCTCAGCGATCGATACGAGAGGAGACTCTTTGAGTCGTGGCCCCTTTCAGCGATAGAGCTTTGCTCGCCTAAAGATCGAAGATAAAAGTACGTTTCATAAAAAAAACCAACCTACCGCACGTCAAACGCGCCGCGTTTCGATCGGAACTCGAGTATCAACGAGTGAATGGGAATTTCTCTTTAGAGCGGTCGAAAAATCGATTTTCTTAAAATCTGTGCACCTGAATTCCGCAAAATGATTAAAGATCGTAGACATTGCTATATAGGAAGTTGAAACCGTACGTGAAAGATTGAACGCATTTTTCTGAACTGTGTTCTCTCAAGATTTTGTCGATAATAAATCAACCGATCTCTTCTAAATTTCGTATACATTATTAAGTATCTTGTAATAAATACTTATACAAGTAAAATATAGTAACTATAATTAATTTATATAATCATAAACATAATTATACGAAGTAAAATAATTAAATGGCTGGATCGAGACATCGTACGCGTCAATCGCAGCGAGTGTATTAAAAAGAACCATAAATCTCCTTCTTCGAAAATATTTCTGTTTTACGTAATAAAGATTATCGCAAACATACTGTCCATTTCTTCTTCGCTATCGAAATCGTTTTGATGAAACGCGCGGAAGATAGAAATGTAAGCTTAATGGCGCTTAAATAAATCCACTGACGCGGTATATCTTTTAATACCGTTAAAAGAGTTGAGCGATTTTACCGTTTTCTTTATCATGGAATTATTTTCTTCTCGTCGTATAAGTCGTCGTATCAACTTTCAGACGAAGGAGAGGAACGATCGTGAACGAATTATCGTCAATGAAAAAGGATGGATAATACGAATTGGTTAGGACCGGCAATAAACGTTACAAGGCAAATACGAGCGTCGATTCGTGGCCTTTCGCCGGACTGATACGACCTGCAGCCTCGATTGCTCGTAGGGTCTGATAGGAAAAACGATTTAAAACCGTGCTAGTAACTGTTTACAGCGCATAAAAGGGAGCCTGAGACCCGAGAGTAACGTGAAACGTTGTTTCGTCGACAATTCCGTTGATATTCCCGTCGCGCCGTGAGGAAAAGAAAAGAAACGATAAAGGAGAACCAGTAAAATCCACGGTTTTTACGAGGCGAAGTTTCCGACTCGCAGCCGGACTCGACGCGTCCTCGTGCGGCTTATCGATTTCTAATCTACCAGGGTCTGCCTCTGCGGTGGGAATTCACACTCAAAGCTCGTGTGTCCCGGGTTACGCGGCCGAGATTGCGGATTCCCAACCAGCTGATGTATGCCATTATGGAGGTCAAGGAACGACGACGATAAGCTAGTCGGTAGGACAGCAGGAACAGGATCGACTTGTGCGGCGGCGTTTGTCTCTGCCGAGTTAATTCCTCAAACACGCTACTAACCTGGTAAGGGACCATCTGTCTTCGTATTTTCCATCCTAATTGATCTTCAATGATCTCGAATGATCTGCAACTATAGGTCGCTGTGTTCGTCTTAGGACACCCTACCGGAAGGCAAAGACGAAGAAGGAAGATATCGTTATATTTTAAAAATGAAATTGACCCCGAAATTACCTATTACACGCTTTCACCTGTGGAGAAAGCTATTAACGTCAAATGACGTCTGCCTTGAAATTGGGCAAGTTTGATCTCGCGCATTTTTTCTCTGTCGTCGAAAACAAACGAGCTATTCAGGTGGCATATTTTAGATGACTCACACTGTATATCGCGGAACGAGACTCGAGAAGAATTCGTGTGGACAAGTAATAGGAAAATAGGCCAATGTTTGTAACAACGAATCGATAGCGTGAATGATTCGTCACGCGGAAATGATTCACGTGGCTTTTTGATCTTCCTAGTTTCAATGTAATGCTATATGGATACGTTTCGAGACGAATGTTTCTGCTAAATAGCGTTTTCTTCCCCAAACCGATACGCGAGAAAATGTAAAATGAAAATAGCCATTTGCGTGTATTCGTTCTGTATTTACCCTGACATGTCCGACCGCGTATGGCTAATACTACTGACAGAGCTAAGAGAGATACAGTAGGATTCAAAATCGAGATAATTCTGTAAAAATCATGGAAGAATTGAACGCAGAGAGGCAGAATTTGAAAAAAAAGGAAACCGAGCACATTGTTATATTATTTCCATCCTTCATCGAATACAACTTGTAGCATTTATTTATATCTAATGAGTACATATAACTCGACATTCCTACGATATTCTCTTTCAGCCGTGAATTATTACAACCATACGTTCCGTGTCTCGAAAGCACGTAACACAGAAAAGATCGCACGCGTAAGGTGAGGAAAGAAGATTCTGAACGCGTTCTCTATGATAATAAATTCAATTTCCTCGCGTTTCTTCCCCGGAATTTTCGTGTAAAGGTAGAACGTTCTCGCAACCCTTGCAAAACGGCGAACCTGCTTCGGATCGCCATTAAAGCCGACGGCATGTGTTTCCTTGGAAATACGCGGCGGGTTTGTATTTGCCTAAAATTATTCTTTTCCGTCCCATTACTCGAGGTACGGGTGTTACGTTGGTGTTTCGCGTAAACGACAGGGGTAAGGGAGTTGAAGTCGAAACGAAAAGGGAAGCAACGCGTTGATTTGGCAAACGACTCGAGGGGCGTCGACGAAAAAAAAAATACGATAAAATCATCCATCAAGTTGGTCGATGGTCCTTGAGGAAATTACATGGCAAAAGCGTATTTAAAATCGTCCAGACGATTCAGCTCTGCTCCAAGAAGCCAGCTATACAGTAGCTCGCAAAAGTATTCGAACACTTGCCATTGAAAATATACTTAGGTGTATCTACATTTCCAATCGATTTCGAATTTTATTAATATAACGCTGATATTCGTATCTCATTACGTTGCTAGTGAAAGTTCAAAATATTTTATATAACAGATACAACGTATACGTATATTATGTTCTGAAGTTTCATTAATATACGTTAACATTTCCCAGTAACATTTCAATAACATTATATAGCAGATGCAACTTCTACATATGAATATTACATAAAACATTTTGAATATTCATTAACAGCATAAAGAAAGAAACACGCGTGTAATTATATATATATAGATAATATACATATATGATATATAATAATTAATAATACATATGATATACACAAAAAATTTCGGACTTTCATTAACAAGATAAATGGACACGTATATCATAATCGTATCAATAAAAGTTGAAACCAATCTGCAAATGTACAGTGTACACTCACATTCGTAAATATCACAGTTGAATTATCACATATATAGCGATCCTCCTGCTAGACAGCAGGATTAATCAGTCGAATAAAAATCGCTCTTACGATAGACGTTTACGGAGGAAATTTTTCACTTTTGCGTGTTTCGAGTTCAAAGGTTACCTGTTTTCCAATGACGCTAACACACGCGTGCCGAAACATCAATCTAAATTGCCCATTAACCTTTTACGCCCACGTGATACGTCCGTTCCTCCTTTTGATAACGCGTTTCTATAGTTTGGTCGTTTTCACCAGCATTTCTTATCGCCGTTAGTGATCAAGGACGAGGATAATTGTTTCAATGATTCCGTGACTTGGCGTAAATAACGGGATACACCGGAGTAGTGGGTGTAGCGATTAGTTAAGTACCTAGGTGCGTGAAAAAGCACGTTTCGAAGGGATGTAGATATAAGATAAAAATAGCTATAAAGACCAATGTCTTTTTATTTTCGATATCTTTTGCAATTTATCAGTAACTGTGAATAGCTTTAAAAAAAAGTCAAATGTTACAAAATAACAAGTATTAGGTTGTCCGAAAAGTTTCTTTCGTTTTGTGAGGAAATGATAGACGCACAACGTTTTTTGTTTTATATTATTTTGCCGAATTACGTACGATCCGTTTTGTTCTGTTGAGATAAACACCGCGACATCTCACAGATTTGGTTTCACGTTTGCATGAAGGTGCATCGTTGTAAAAAAAACACGTTTGAGAAAGAAAAACACTTTCCGGACAACCTAATATTAGTAATAGTAACAAATGTACGTGGCGAACTGATACAGAGAACAGATCGTTTCACTGAGACGAAGCAAAATCAAAATAAGCTTCCTACAGTATTCAAATTCAGTACTTAGTCAACATTTTTATTAAAATTCCATATTAACAGCTAATGTTACTAAAATATTTCGTACGTTCATTGTAACGTCTTAACGAGACTCTAAATGACGTTCTACGTTTATATGACATTTTTCGTTCAATTACCTAGGTTTCTACCTAACTTTCCGTAGAATAAGAATGAAAAATCGGACCTCCAAACGATACGGGGGCACTGGGTGAAATTAGGCGCGTTTTGAATTCCTTTCGCAGTGGGAGGGGTGAAAATTCCTTGTCTCTGCAGACTGCACGCGGCGATTCGTTTACTCTAATTGGATTTAAGGCCGGTGGTGGCTGCGTCAAAAGATAAGGGCCGTCCGCTTCCTCTCTCCCGGGGTCCGACCTATACGGAAATCGTATTGGACCTAGCGCGCGCCAAACTACATCAAACAAACAGGAAACACCGCTGAATCGTAACGGGTCACTCGATCATCCCTCGAAACGATTTTCCTCCTCTCCCACAGGGAAATCTGCAATAACCGCCCACAACATCCAACCATCTGTTTTTTTTTTTTTTTTTTTTTTTTATGGTCTTTACATTCGAAGGCGCGCAATAACACGAGAGTTTCCAAGAAAAGATTTGTCCCTTCGGGAAGAGTTTCGTATTCCAATCGGGAAAGTTTCACGTCGCGCTAAAGGGAAAGCACGCGTCCTCCGATAATACTAAACAATTTCATTGTACCGCGAGTAGACACGGTCAAACATTTCGGACACTCGCAGATGAAATCACATTTGGCGGATGGAAAACAGCTTGGAACTCAATCACGCTAAGTGTATCGATTGCCAGCATTTAAATGAGGAGTCTTCGTGAATAGTAAGCGACAAGCGACGTTAGGTACGTTTTATGATTCAAAAGATTCACCACAGATTCGTTCTATGTTTCTAGGTAAGACGAAACTGAGGGAGAATGAAATTGTATTGGAGGCTCGGTCATTGAGAAAATCGAGTTTGAAAATTTGTCAAGTGCACGAGAACTTGGTTGATTCTCGACTAGGCCGAAATGGATCATGAACAGAAGCTCGTTCTATTCTCGAAAATAAATCAAGAACGTAGAACAAGTTTGAATAACTTACAGCGAGTTAAAATAATCTTAGAATAATAAACTGAAATTATAGAAATGCATTCTGAAACCAATATCGATCTATAAAATCTGTGAAATCCAATTCGGCAGATTGGCTGCTCCATTTAAATCCCGTGTTTCTAATCATCTCGATAGAAGTATAAATTCGCATAAATATCTGCAGCGAAATAATTATACGCGGTCCTAATCCCGTCGTAGAATCGATATATTCGAAGCAATCAGCTGAAATCATTCGAAACGACCAAGCTTCTGGTCTCGGCAACTTGCGAACGAAAGACAAATTTTGAAGTATCAGGCTTCGCGTATGGTTGCCCATCTGCCATCCTTATTGTTGGAAAGTTGCACGGCCAACATCCAGCGCATGTAACGAAGTTTCGGGTACAAGTGTACTACGGTTGCCAGAACAAATATTCGGTACATGGCAGGTGCTGCGTTGTTTCGCAGCCAGAGACCAGGTCCCGTTAAAGAGCTTGTGGACAACATCGGCCACGCTCTGGTTCCCGAGCTGCCCGCTCCATTTCAGATAGTTAGGATTATATCCTGTATTTATTGCGCCGGTTCCAGTTGGACCGTAGTTGTTCCAAGTTAGCCAGCACATCTTCCCTTTAAATCGTATATTTGGAAAGCGGCTTAATAATCCTGCTGCCGCTTGTACTCGATTCGATACCCAACTGTTTGCTTAACTGCGCCAGATTCTAAAACTTGCCAACGTTCTACCGAAAGATCACAGACAGACAGACAGACAGAGGTAGGTTTTATAGCGAACAATCGGTGAATTTTAAATTGCGAGATGTAAGATCTTCTTTCTAAATTATCTTCGTTCCTTGTCATCTGTTAGGACTAACAACAAGCGGATATTTTATTTCGTCCTTAGGCTCATAACACGTTTCATTCGTTTTAGCGTATTAGAATCCATTAAATAAGCTCGTAGGTAAATGTTGCGCGAGTTTCTCAAGGAATATTTTTCCTGATGATGATGAGCTAATCTATGGTATACTAGCCAGTGCAACCAATAATTTCTTTTTCCTTTATGGTTGTTGTTCGAAGATTCTACCTTGTTTCATTGGCATTTCACCTGGCTCTATGACTAGACGTCAAATTTTTCATTGAGATCTGTCCAAAGTTTCGATGTTTGCCGGCGAATTTAAGGAGTTAGAGCTATGGGAGTTGCGAATGAGAGAGGCGAAAGCATGTACTCGTGTCTAACTGTAACTAACTGTGACTCGCAATGATCAGAGTCGAAGACCAGAGTTCCGTTTATTTTCGAATTATTCTCGTGGCCAACAGAAGTTTCATTCGCTTCGAATTTGTTCGAGAGATCAAAGTGCTCCAAGTTTCCTCTTGCAAATGGCTATTCTCTAGCTGGCTAGCCGTTCTAACGTAGAGAGAAAGAGAGAGAGGGAGAGAAAGAGAGAGAAGGAGAGAAAGCGAGAGAGAGAGAGAGAGAGATTGACCATGTTCAAGTTCGAGGTTCGTCGCGGCTCGTCGCGGCACGCAGTTAATTAGCAATTATTCCGGGGCCGTGGCCTGGCGTCGCTAATCGAGTTCCCAACTACGCGACTCGATTCGACGCACTTAAACGTAGCGACGATCTATTCACCGGTTATCGAGCCGATCGGAAACCACTGTGGCTGACAGCCCGTTGTGCTGCCTTAGCTCTTTAGCTGGTATCACTTTGTCGCAAATGGCACGAACGCTGACACGTCGATAGCCGGCCTATCGTTTCGTCTTGTCACGAAACACAGTTACAGAGCAGAATTCAGTCAACGTGATATAGCAGCAATTTCGTGATAAAATACGAGCATGTATATGTCAAAAATATCGTATTCGTGTTCAGACTGGCTGAAAGACTAACGTGGACGAGAACGAATGAATTCTACGCTACAGTAGAATTCGTCCTTATTGGTACGAAATTTTAGTTAATGCCTGATTAACTGAATGCTGCTGAACGATTCTGCCAATCTAAAAAAATACCAAGACAGAAAAACTGCAATTACATGAACTGCAGTCACGTAAACTGGGTTTTCCACCAACAAGTTCCAAATTTATTTTGTGGAAAAGACATCGTTCCCGCTAGGAGCATGTTCGGACATAGTAAGAGTCTTCACAGGCTCGCCATAAAAGTTGGACATGTCGCGAAACAAACCAGGCGGTTACGGAGCAAAGTTCAGTTCAGAATTTCACGATTCGAAGACTTAAACGCGATGAAAGAAGAAGAAGAAGCAACGAATGAATAATAGACTGGCGAGCGTATTTTTCAAATTTATTTTCTCAAAAGCACAGACCATTGCCGCCAAAAACCGACTTGAACTTGGAAAAAGCGTTTTCGGCCTCGTCATAGAAATTGTGAAATATCCATTTCCTCGCATAGATCGAAAAGAAAATTTTTGAAAAAGAAAACGCTGTCAGAGGTTTAGATAGAGTCGCACGACTCGGGTACGGGCAGAAACAGGGTTTAATTAAACGCGACACGAGGAAGAGGTTTTATTACGAATTACCTGTGCACGCGTCGGTTCATTGATAGGGTAAGTGGACAGTCTCGTTTACGATGGGGCTGGGTTTATCCTCGGTGGCAGGAAGATTACGAGCCGTCGTTTTATTCGACTTTTCCAAGGGATGGGTTCATTGTCCCAGTCGCATTCCGATTTCGTCTCCTCGAACGACGACCTCGAATGGTCTGCGAGGATGGAACGTACGAGCAAAACAGAAAACGCGATTACCCTCGGCGAATGAACGCCGCAGCTGCCACATATTTGCCTCTTTCAACGTTTCCAACTTTTATTTCCCCAATTTCATGCGATATCGTGCTGAAACGAAAATTGCGCCACTATTCTCTGTTCGCGGAACGAGTCTTTTTATCGAGTGTCCATAGAAAAAGAGGGGTCGAGTTTTAAAAACTGTTAAACTCGCATAAAATGATCGAATCTTTCATCTTTTTATCTCGTTTTAGTTTTAACCCTCCAAAAAAAAAAAAAATTTCAAATATGAAAGAAGGATCTTCCATATAAAATTCAAAGGAAAAATGTCGCGTGCCAATAACGACTCTTCCATAGTTGGCTGAAATTTCAGAGATTGCCTAACGATAGAGAAATACGATTCGAAAATGACTCAAAGAACGTAACGGAGTTAATTAGATCGAGAAGAATAATTGCCGTTGCAAAGATGACGAGAGGTGCTTGATTGGCAGAAACGATTGAAGATCGAATAGCCGTGTCGTTGAATCCACGTGGAAAAATCGCAGGAATTTTTCTATTTCCGATCAAAGACCAGGAATAGCCATCGAGATTCTTGGTATATGAAATACGAACGACGCGATCTGGGCCAGGCCAGTGTTTCAGTTGAAAATTCATTAGAAGACACGCGAGAATCTAGAACAACACTCGACATCGCAACAAATCGATTCTTCCAATTACAGCTGGAATCGACCGGACCTATTTCCCAGCCCATTTTCTCCTTCGCCTCCTTCCAACCCTCGGCTTCCTTCGCCCCTTTACACACTGCCTATACATTTATCTGTTCGCTCGACCGTTTGCCACTGTATCTGCCTATTTATCTTTGCCACTCTCTGTTCCACCTGATTCCCTTCTTTGTACGAGCCTTTGCAGCGCGCTTTTGTGTCTCCAGAAGCAAACACGCTGATCCGCGGATGATACGGCCCGACTCGTTCAACAGAGTAATTAATAGCCATGGACAAATTCTGGTAGAAAGACTATACTCTTTTGAGTAGAGAAAGATATTCCAGATGATTGTATAGAGAAGAGAATATTTTAATGATTTTGTTGTTCCTGGTATGTGTTGTCAGGACCAAAGCTCCTGAGTAATTTCACTTATACATGTAGAAACATTTTGATATTTCAGTGATATTCGTGAACTCAATATTTAACATTTACCATTATTTACTATTATTCAGCTAAGATCATCGTTCGATGTATTATATATTAATTTATTTACTAAATATATGGCAATAGTGGGTAACTTGTGACTTCTACATATGTATATGTAGATTCTATACATTCGAATTAAATTTCGAAAAGTTTCGTACAATACAGAGTGGCTATAAAAAGCATTTTCACGGTACTCCATTTATTTCTATATTACTTAATTAGGACCAAGTGTACTTTTTATACCATTTAGTAGTACTTTCATGCGAGGGTAAAAGTTTGATGTTACAAAAATGAAATGTACCATCTCATGAAAACAAAACGCTTTACAAAATAAAGGCGTGCGTAAATACTTTTTATAGCCACTGTATAATATAGCGAGAGTCAAAAGTGTGCATACACACTGAGAGCACGAAATTTATTCAGAAGCTTTTGCACACATTAATGTAGGAATAAAAATTATCACTATCAAACATAGGTATGCTGTATACCCTTAGCTTATAGGTTAATATTATACGACCCTCGTTCCTTTAAGGTGTACACTCGCTTTTGACTCTCGCTGTATGAGGATAAAAGTTTGAATATCGTAATAAAAATGAAATATACATTGGCGAGAATTTTCTATAGTAAGCGTTCAAATAATAGTCGTTTCAACGTTAGAATCGAGATTATTCAGAACGTCGGCCTTGATAATACACATCAAGAGCAATGAAATCGGCGAGGTGTGACCCTTCCTTTACAATTACCGACGTTTCACCCTTGTCTCCAAGGGTGGCTTTCAGATGGCTGCAAGTCGGTTTAATAGGGCTGAACGAGCGCACAGAGTAAAAGGGAGAATCCCGTTTGCGTCGACATCCTTCTCGCGTCTCCAAGAAATAGGATTTTTGCGCGTCTCGATGCAATGCCATTACGTCTAAGTAAACGCGAGTTGTAGCGAGAGAAAACACATTTTCCAAAGACTAAGATGTCGTTGGTCGCCAATAAGATAGAGAATAGGGCGAATATACGAGGAAAGGTTTCAAAAGAACAAGCACGCTGCTTTTTCCACGTCGTACGTGACGCATTTCGTGAGAACTTGACCCACGATTCGAGCCAAGGCCATCAGAGAGTCGAGTAACGCAGCAGGGAATCGACGACCGGTTCGAAGAGAAGAAATAGTCGATGCGGAACGAAAGCACGCGGAGGTGTAAGAACAGCTGCTCTGGCTGTCTTTGGCTGTGTTTCATTTTTCATACAATCGAATCCCACGAACGCGTTTAATGGCTAAACGAAATCAGTTTCGTTGGAAACGAAGCAAATGGTTCGTGTATACGCAGTGTCTCGAAAGCTTGGTATCAAACTTAAAGAGCATGTAGCAGTGACGAAATAAAGAAGAGAGATCTGAAGAAAACATGGATGCGAATATCGTTGGTTTCCTAGTTGTAGAGCGTTTTCACTTTTGTAGAAATGTGGAACATTTATATACCGACGATAAAATGAAAAATGGATTGCGGATGGCACCGATCAGCTCGTCCATCAAAAACAAATCTAACAGACTTTTGCCTGTGAGGACAGAGTATAGCATATAACGAACCTATTAATTCGTCGAGTGAATTAAAACAGCGAATCGAAGACTATTGTCGACAAGAGAGAAACAGGAGATCATTCAACGTATACGTACTTTTATGAGAAACATAGTAGACGAGACACTACAACTTGTGGATAGACCTTTATCGATACTTTATCGATAGCGAGATCTTACGTAAATTCATATTTATATAAACGCTACTGAAACCCATGAAAGTAATGAAACTTAAACAGACGTTTGATGTTGTAGATATTAAACACTATACATTCTGTGAATTTCTGCATATTAAAGTTAATATAAATAAATAAATAAATACATAAAAGTCCATAGTTTACCAACGTTATTTAGATCGGTATTTATTAAGGACTTTTCGCTTGTTTCGATAACCATTACATGTTTTCAAGATTTGACCGCGATTCTTTGACACACTATGTATACATTTGTATATCGTTCGTATACATATGTACTGGGGGAATTACAGTGAACGCGATAGTATCGAAGAGACGAAACGATGGTCAAAGGCGTACGACGTGTCACAGCGAAAGATTACGCGAGATATGTTCACCCTCGTAGCGAAACAGCCCCTTTAATTAGTGCTCGAAGCTCTTTTCTGCCGAGTGGCCTGGGTCGAAACGCCTCGGAACACCGGCTTTAGAAAACCTACGCCGCGGATATTCGACCCAGTTTTTTGAGTATCCGTGCCACAGGAAAATACATAGACGGTATCCAGGTCTATGACGACCCGCTTCCTTCTTCCTGCTCCTCCGTCGTTCTCGACGCTCCACCAAAGTCTCTCCCCTTTATTTTTTGATCTTTCTGTCCTCTATGAGTACGAAACAACCCGGTAAAATAACAGAACGAATATGGAACGTGGAGAACGACCGTGATATTCAGACCACGAAACAGCTCGCAATTATTTAGGGAAGACGTATCCAGTCCACGATATCCGGCAAATGTGAAAGTTCAGCTCCCTCAACTGGAGTGCGCGGGCGTTGCATCGCTGTCTAGATTCTCCGATGGATTAATTTCAATGTACGCGACCGCGTTTCTTGTCAAGTTCGTATTTTATTTACGAATTACGTTAATATTGGACGATCGTCTGACTTATCCTCCAGTCGTACTACTTGAATCTGCGTTTTCTCTCACTTGCCGCAACGATATTCCATGGTCTTTGTTCTTTTTCACGAACGTGCTACTTCGAGAATGAAAGAAACAGTAGGACGAAATATTACACAATCTACTATCTCGGAGAGACGCTCAATTTGCTAGCGTATTCGTGTTTCGATCGTAGTTATATAAATTTCCGCGAATGGAGCGATCGAGCTAGCGAAAGCTCTCTCCGTTGACGATCGCAGGAAATGACGAGCTGTTTTCTAAAAGCTTCTGGGAATACGACGAAAGCATCGCACTATCACGGGAATCTAAAAAGTTAGTTAAACTTTTGCACGATCTTCCGCGTTTGTCTCACGTCCAATATATTTCGAAGCGTGTTTCCCGTTTTCCATTTCCTCTTCCTGGATGGACACTAGAAACAATATCGATGACTTTCTTATGTCATAAATTGGTTTCTGATACGCGAAAAATCGGCGATATGGTAATTTATATCGAACGATAAAACGAGATAAATCTTCGAACGCGATATCCATTTCTTACGCTCGCTTTGTAACGAGAAACTCGGTTACCTGCTTTCTATTGTTATAAATCGTTGTTTCGACAATTTATCGCTCGGATTGCCGAGGTTGCGGCTCCGGCCTCGCTATAAATTTTAACTATTTTGCTTGCGGTTCCGTCACCGCCACGCGTACCGGTCCTACTTCCGCGAATCTTCCCGTCGTTACCTCAAACATCCGCGTTCCACTTTAACAACTTGTACATCCTCGCATTTCTTACGACTTTCTATCACCAGACCTTGTTCGCCTATGAGGACCATGAATATCCACCTTTGCTACAGTATGCATCTTTCAACTTAGTTCTTCTTCCCACTTTTTATTCCAAACTGGGTAAAATCAAATTATTACATAGCCCGTGTAGGATAAGTTGCAGGATATGGAGCAATATTTTAAAAAGTTATGGTACGTGTACATTTGGTTAAAAAGTTGAAGCAATATATATTTTCTGTAAAAGGTACCTTCCAAATATTTTATGTCATAAGCCACAAGTTCGTAAAGACGCGAATTCTATCGTAATCTATCGTAAAAATACTTATCTATCGTTTATTGTAGAAAAAGGCAAATGGAATATTGTGATATAATCGTTTAAATCGATACACAAAATTGAAACGAAGTATTAGGTCGTCCGAAAAGTTGCTTTCGTTTTATAAGGAAATGATGGATGCACAACATTTTTCGTTTTATATTATTTTATCGAATTACGTATGATCCATTTTGTCCTATCAAGATAAAGATCACAACGTTTGACAGATTAGGTTTCGTGTTTGTATAAAGATGCATCGTTGTAAAAGACGTGTCTGTAAAAGAAAAGCACTTCTCGGACAACCTGATATCATGCACACCAATAGGCCTTTCTTCATATTTCGTCCAAACTGAAGAAATCTTTTAACGTTGGATAGATACAATGGGGTCTAGAATGGCGCGATGAACGCGAATGAAGCAGAAATAGAGAAAAAGCTCGAACTTACACGTGCAACGCGTAGAACGAAAATTAACTAGCAAATAACCACAACGTCTGACGTGTATTTCAAAAGTTATACAGGTAATCTCTGCGACTAATTTGCATCGAGCTAATCTCACGCAATGAAAAGAATTTCTACAGGATCACGAGAAATTCCGGACACACACATTGTGACGTAACACGTGAGACGAATGCTACTACGTACACGCTTTCAAGAATGTCGCCGACAGTGAGTTATGAAAATTGCTTAGAGAGGTTACGAAAGAACCGCGAGAGAAATGTTCCTCGTTGTCTTTTTGTGCGCTTCTGAACGTATCGTTGTTCTTAGGAAGGGGAAAGGGTGCGGCTGTGTGGGTCGAGAGAAACGCGACGGCCGGGAAACGAAAACGGACGGTGAGAATTTCGTTTATGCAGATGCAGTCAATTATATCCTGTCTGCTTATTTGACAACGTCGGTCTCGTGTGCCCGAGCCTCATCCTCTCATTTTTGCCCAGCTGGCGTTGCACAACTTGTCCCGAAATACGTGGGGAATACAGCCGAGGCTGCGCGCCCTGGCAAGATTAGTTATTAGATTACAAGGCCGGCTCAGAACTGCTCGGTAATGGAATAGCTATGGAAATGGGAAGAAAGGTGGGCCCAACTGCTGTCTGATGTGGTAACCTTGTGGCAGCCATTACAACCGTCCCATCTCTGTCCTTTAAGAGCCATCTTCATTCTCTGTCCTGATAAACTAGCGTCTCTGAATTATTTTTGTATGCCAAACCCTTTTCATAACAACCAAATGGCCTTTCGCTATCGTCGCCTTTATACACAGGGACAATATTTTTGAACCGTTTGTATGGCGAATGATATCAGGTTGTCCGAAAAGTTTCTTTCTTTCTTTTTTGTTTTATATTATTTTGTCGAATTACGTACGATCCATTTTGTTCTGTTGAGATATACACCGAGACATTTCACGGACTTGGTTTCACGTTTGTGTGAAGGTGCACTGTTGTAAAAAACACGTTTGCAAAAGAAAGACACTTTCCGGACGACCTAATACATATCGCACCTTTGCAGTTGACGTGAAGGGTGACACAACTCGAGAAACGCGGTTTTCCAGTTATCCCTATGAAGATGTTGCAGAGACGATAATTAATTATGAAAATCTTACTCGTCCACCTTCGTAATTTGGCTGGTACAGAGCAGTTATGTCGCTCATACTGGCTTTTCTACTACTGTGCAGTGTATTAGATGCAGTGCGTCTTGTTGTTAGTCGCGCCTTGACGAGAAGGGTGGTTTTCCAGGCTTAAGGAAAATAAAAGAAAAAGATGGCACGAACCTGTTTTGTCAGCTTCTTCTTCATAAACTAGGTCTTAATTTTTCGTTGGTAAACTTGGTTGGTAATTCTTCGACTTGTATCACTTTTCACGCAAGGCTTCGTATTTTGCGGAATGCAATAGTAGAAAATCAATTATATATTTTCTTGTTCATTTTAATCTAAAATATTAGGCTGTCCGGAAAGTTTCTTTCTCAGACACGTTTTTTACAGCAACGCATCTTTATACAAACATGAAGCTTAATCTTTATCTTAATAGAACAAAATGCATCATACGTAATTCGATAAAATAATATAAAAGGGAAAAAGATTGTGCATACATTAATTCCTTATAAAACTAAAGAAACTTTTCGGACGACCTAATAATACTATCCGCGTGAATAGAAAGTTAACCGAAATTGTCTCTGCGGCGAACGTGTTAATAAATGAAAGAAGACACGTTAGAAATGGATATTTCAGAATATATTCCAACTTAATAGTCGATTATTCCATTATATTTAATCTAACTGTGACGATCAGCCAGAACGCACTACGTCATGTGCATCGAGGACCCAAGTGTCAGACTATACCGAACTAATCGATGAGTCTTAATCAAGCAATATAGATGAAGACATTGCTGCAAGCGTGGCAATAATTTTGCGTTTGCGTGATTCAGATTGATTTTGTTGAATGATTGATAGTGAACGGCTACTTGATTAATAGCGTCGACGAATCCATATTCCGACCGATTGGATGCCAGCACCTTGAACAATTGCTCGATTGCTAGCTATTAAGGTCGTATATCCTATCATTACGAATCGCAAAGTACTCGTGGACGAGAAATAACAAAACAAATGAGGCGTGATGGTCGACAAGATCTTTTTGGATCATGTATATTTCCTTGCACTGTTATCGAATCATCGAATTACCTATATACTATACTTATCTTTCGCCGAATTGCAAATATAACTATGACAGAAATGAGTGGACGTGAAAAAGATTAAAAAAGGATTCGTAAGTATTATTCCCACGAGAAAAATTAATAATTCTGTCTTAATAAATTGTTTAACCATATTCCATCAAAGTTTCATCTTCGACAAATACCACTTGTACGAACTACGTGTATTTGTGCGTAATTTTAGATAACGAAAGTTCCACATCAAAGGATCAAATATCTTTGAACAGGTTTTCGTTCTGATCATTGTCGTAAGGGATAATGTAACTGTTATACATAATGCCGAAACATGCGCAAGCTTCATCATTAGACGTTCAACGTAAGTGCTGCAGGAATCAAGTTAAGGAGTCAAACGATTCACCGACAGAGTATCGCGCTTATGACATTGAGGAGCATCGAGAAAACGGGATTAGGGATTACACGTAGGCACCAGGGAGTTCTGCCACTGTTTGAAGTTCGCCAAAGTTCTTGACAAGCAGCTTCTTGCCGTGACAATATCGCGAAGACGCCTTTCTTGGAGTGATGCAAGAAAATTCATCGCGAGCGAACAAGCAGCGTTCGTGATTCACGAAACTGACTCCGACAACCTACAGACTAAGAGAATTTGTCCTGAAGCAACTGTATTATAGCAAGTCTGTGTTACGTTGCACTCTGACCGCGAATTTTAGCCTGCGTTATCGCTAGACTACCAGTGTCTATACATTTATGGAAAATTTAAAGGCGCAAGAAAACACACACCGCATATAACATGGAAAATTATATAAAATATCCAATCTACAGTAATTATTACGATATTTAACGGATGAAACGAACCACTGCCTAGATTCTATTCCACTGAATACATTCGTAAGAATTTGAATTTCTACGAACATCTCTACTAATGGTTCTTCGAGTTTATCTAATTTTCTCTAAGTCTTCTAACGAAGAAATAAATTTTACGTATCTCTGGCCCGCGCTATCTACAATGACAGTCAAAGGCGTTTTATTCGTATCTCACGTAAAGGAAATTTATTCAAAAACTCTTACACGTGTGCTGCATAAATCGAAGATTGATTGAGAAGATACAAAGTACGTATGAATAGAAATTAATAATAAATGTATAGGTAAGTCCGTAGATAAACCAATACTATGCAAACCTCATTTCACCTACAGTACACATATACTCGTGATTCTCGTCTGTATGTATGTACAATGTATATGTCTATTAATTTCACGCCAAAACGGAATTCCTAATACAAATCCACCGTTGCGTCCTAACCAGATTCGATTCGAAAATGCTAGTTCCGTTGAAAATGCAAGGGAACGCTATATGGTTTAATCGCGCTTGCTTTAATCGAATCGAATAATCGTTCGCATTATTTTTCATCGTTGCGCAATTTCCACGATTGCCGAATCGTCTGCGGGGAACAGAACGGACGAAAGAAGAGGTGCGAGGCGGCAAGCACTCGGTTTTGCAATTCATGAATCACTAATTACTCCGCAGGCTCTCGTTAACAACGAAACTAAAGGACCGCCGGGACTTATCGATTCAGACGGAAATTCGGAGGTCGAGGGCGGAGAAGGGCGGAATGTACAATTTAAAGGGAAACGGCGGACTTGCGACGTAGCAAGACGTTTAAGTGAGTCATTAATTGCATTAAGTAAAGTGCGGTTGCCACGTCGAGGGACGCGTACCTCGGCTAACCGACACGGATAGAAGGTTCGCGGAAATTTGACCGAGAATTTAACGGGACGTGCCACGAGTTTTGCCGCTACTGAAGATCGACATATTTGCGGCAGCATGGCAATGTGACGCGTCGCTCCGAAGAAATGTAATTGTCGTAGATGAATCCAGGCCGTCTAAATATTTTATCTCAGCAAAGGCGTCTCATCGTCTTCGCTTTGCGATTGCGCGCTCACCTTTGACTCTTCGTTAAATCAATTGTAGATAAAATACGGATAAAAAGAAGACAGATGTACTGGCTAATTAGTCGAAGCTCTAAACTCAACATAGAAAATAAACTAAAAATCTACAAAACGATAATAAAGCCAATTTGGACGTATGGAATACCACTATGGGGGACTGCAGTAAAGAGCCACATAAATAAACTAGAGTCGCTATAATCGAAGATACTGAGAACAATAGTCAACGCCCCATCGTATGTCAGAAACGAGGATATACGCAAAGACTTAAAATTCCTAAGGTCAAAGAAAAAATCGGCTGATACGCAGAAAAATACAAGGGAAGAACGGCACACGTCCAAACCAGCTGGCTGCTGAAACGAGCAAAACTCTCATAGAAAGAAGACTAAAAAGAAAACACCCCACTGACCTCGCTAAAGAAATAAAATAGTCAAACTGGAAGATGGTATCCCGCTGGGAGTAGCCATCCACGTGTTATTTAGCAATTAAGCTAGAAAAATTGACCAAATGTCCAGCTGGATAAATTGTAAAGTATAAATAAATAATAAAAAAAAAACTCCGACTATTCGTGATAGAGCGTAAGAGAAGATTGGAAGATTGGAACTTGAGAGAAAGTCTCTTCTTCTGTCATTAACTCTTTCACGAAGCTCGTACGTCATACGATCACGTCGATAACAACATATTGTTAAGATTTGTAAATGTCACGACGATAGATCAATCACTATATATTTACTATTTTGCGATCTATCATGTAGAAAGTACGTACTAATCAATAGATGAATAATTACATCCAAAATCTATATGAAATTCTTTTTTTTATATATATTTTCAAACATAATCGCTCACTGCGGCACATCGTTTTAATTCACAGCGAAAAGGTTAGTATCCTAACATTGAACCTTCAATTGAATTTCATTTTCTAATTTGTTCGTTGTTCGGAAAATTCGCGGTGTCCTTATTACGAAATGTTTCACTTAATACTGCTTTTAAATGCATATAATTAAACACATTAAGGAGAAGCATGGAAAATTTGTTAATAAAAGAAGTTTCTTTTTTATGGTTAGACAATGTTAAGTATTATACATCGAAGAAATGCTGCACGTTATCTCAGCTGTTCATCTCTATCTAATTTAGCTTCATTCTTATACATCATGGACTTTATGGAACTCACTTGAAAGACACAGCCAAGAAATGAAACACTCTAGAAGACTGTAAAAACTACCTAAAAGTTCGCTACCAAAAAGGATGAAAGATGACTTGTGTAGTTATGAACGGCAAGCGGTCTACTTCTAGTTAAATCTTTCTTAACCCTCGCTACGAATTTTCCAAACACCGTAACATTTCTTAAAACTACCATATACATATTTACATACTAAAAGATGTTTATATATTTATAAAGGAAACTCTTTTCACAATCCTGTAGCCGTGTTGAAATCGTGTTGCGGAAGTATCGTATTATACGCGGGATGTTCGTATTTTAAACTCGTGAAAGATGTCGACAATCTTCCTCCACTGCATTAAGAAAACTCCATTGCGGTCTCATTTGAATATCGAAAACGTAGAAAGCTTCGGCTTCGACACGCTTGGAAAATGAGAATCGATCTCGGTGGCTTGACGTTCAAGTGTAAAATACGCGGCATCCGCTAATCAAATATCCAGAGCGTCCTCGGCCGGAAATCAAACCGGAAACGGAAATCTTAGATCAAGGATTCGTTCATCTCGATCATCGATGGAGATCGCGGTCGGATTCGAAACGAACACCGAGAGCCATCTCTGCGATAAGGGTCGGAAACGTTCAAGGACCGGCACAGTCACCTTCTGTCGCGTGCGCTAGCGCGTCAAGGACGAAAATTCAATTTCCCGCTATCTGAACAGTGGCAAACGGACGCTGGCGAACTTACTTTTCCAGCGGACACGTTCTGTCGCTTGCCGGAACTCCATTGCCCCGTATTACAAGAAGAAATCAACGAAAAAGTCGAGGAGATAGAGAAAACGCAAAGAAAAAATCACGAGTGCCCGGTTGCTGGTTGTTATCTCTTCTAGAAAGTTTGAAAACTTAATTATAAAGAGGAAAGAGATACATTAACGATCTTTATTAATGGCGATAATCTCATGGTGTATAAGAAATTGGAAGTTTAATGTGTGTCTACTTATACGTAGACCTTATAGAGAAACTTCAGAGACTGATACACTTTGTAGATCAAATAAATAATTAAACTAATTTTCTCCTTTAGCTCTTTAAAAAATGTGCAACTTTTATTCGCTCTACTTTTTCGTATCTTTTGTCATCTACTATTTGTCTACTATCTGAACTGTTATAGATATATCATAACGTTAGCCTTGTCTGATTCTTAATACCAGGAATTAAAATGAAAATATTGCAATTTTATTAGTTAAAAAATGGGACACACATTTTGAGGTGGCAAATTGAAGATTCTATAAAAACTACGAAACAGGAGCGCTTATTTATTGGACATATAATACCGTTACGTTAAAATCAACTTCTTTATTTAAAAAAAAAAAAGAGAGAGAAAAAGAAAGGAACAGGCACTTCATGGTAGCAAATGAAAAATTTTAACGAAGCTGCGAAACGAGAACAAATATTCACTCGTTGGATATACCATAGCATTGAGCTAACACTTCGTATTAATAACAATATTCTGTTAAAATACCGAAAGGGAAATATAAACAAACCTCGCGAAACTTTGAAACTTACAGAGGCAGCGAGAACACAATTTCCCGAGGAAAAAGCGACGTAAGAGATAAACGAAAGAGATAGAACAGCGCGAACGTTAATACGAATACCCGAATTTCTCTGCAGCGTATCTCTCGAGCTCGAAAGGTATGAAGTTACGGCAACACGGAAATATTTTGAACAATGGCAAGTGCGCGCATCGCGCGAAGGGAAAAGCTCGAGCATTAGTCAGACAAGAGGCATTCGTTTCTGAATGAACTGACGCGCGATATTAAGTCGTCCCATATATCAAGCCATTTCAAAGAAATAACAAGGTCTTCGAATGCAAAGAAGGAGGCCAAGAAGTAGATAAATAGACAGGCGTGTACGAAAAGATGAAGAGACTACTGTGAGTTCAATCGAGCGCGCGAATCCTTTGCACGACCCTTCCAGCCGCGATCCTTTAAATCCTCTTCCCCCATCGAGCCTCCCCGCTCGCCAGAGCTTTTCCAGTTTCCCGACGTAAACAGTGCAGGTCTGACTCGCTGAAAAACTGGCCATTTCCGGCCATTCCTTCTCCAAACTCCCTGTTAACCTACATAAAATAACGAAACTGCAACAACTCGATATATATCTCCGTTCGTAAATATTAGGACACCGGCTGGTTTCATATGAAACACGACGAGTAATCCGAGGTATCGAAAAAACGATCGATCAATCAGCAATTCGATATGTGTAAAAAAAAAAAAAGATATTGTTAGATCTATTTGAGAGAATGACAGTAATACAGTAAATTATAATAATCGTGTATTGACGCTCGGATAGATTTTTTAAGTAAATCCTGTCGAAAAGATTGAATTAGACGGAGTACTGCAAGAAATCTACTCAAAATTTGCATCTGATCTATAAAATCGTTTATAACATGCATGGAACGAAATGGCAAGAAATATGACGAAGTCATATGATTTTCGTAATTGACCATTAAATTTGAAGGATTTTAAGGATTGCGTCAGTGTGGAACAGCAATTTAAAATATCTAGCTCGCCGGAAGGATAGCCACAGTCAAATTCTACCAACGAGCATTGCCAAATTTCCAGCAAACAGTTGGCACATGCACATAAAATAAACCGCCGATTCCTATTTGCGTTTCGAATAATTTTCAACACAGCATACCTTTTGATCTACGCCGTCCCTTTTATAGGTGCAACTCGAAATATACTCGTTTCATAATAATTTTCCAAGGTAATAAGTCTCGTCGGAAGGTCTGTGGTCATATAGTCCGTAATTCCGTAATTAGAAACTTCATCTCCATGGCCGGAGTCCGCCGTGAACGCGGTGCAGGCGCCTGCACGTTTCGCTCATTCTGCCTTTCATTTCTAATTCCAGGGCCCACATGCTGCGGCACAGCTATTTGTCTGTCGGCCGTCAAACGCAGCCTGCAACGTATTGTTTATAATTCGGCAAATGGCGGTTCCGTTCGGGGAGGCAACACGAGATACGCCGGTTGTTCCTGCTGCGAGCGAGAGACGAGACGCTCGCTCAAGACTGTAATCTAAAACCGAGAAGCGCCGGGAGAGACAGGAGACTGCAACCCGAAGACCTTCTTCGAGGATAACCCGCTCCACCGCTCGTGTTCCAAGCGTATAAACACATAGAAACCGCCAGCTCTCGCTCTTCTCTGCCATATTCTGACCGAAAACAAACAACTCTGGGTTTCACGCGTCTACATCAATCGAGGTGGAGGAAGTTTCAGGGAAATTGCGTTTCGACGCAGTCGCGGCGTATCGTAAAAGCGGATACGTACTTGCAAGGCCTGCAATTCGCCTGGCATAAAGGATACCGATGCATCTATGAAATTGAAACGCACGAATAGCAGTACGTGTGTTGGATGCTTCGGCCGTCCTGATCATTGAATCAGGATTTCAAGTTGGTTGCGAATGTCGGCAATATGATAACGACAGCGATCCCTTACAGTTACAGTAGTAATGGAATTTTAAAAAGTTCCGTGTTACACATGCAACACGCGCCACTGACCTCACTAAAGAAATAAAATAGTCAAACTCGAAGATGGTATCATCCCCCTGGGGATAGCCATCCACATGTTACTTAGCAATTAAATTAGAAAAATTTACCAAATGTCCAGTTGGACAAATTGTAAAGTACAAGTTAAATAATAATAAAAAAAACATGCAACACATTCATAAAAGTTTCACAGGATAAGCGTTTAAATACTTTGCCTCCTTTTTTCTTTTATTACAGCTCGCATTCTTTCCAATTTGCTTCATATACACTACCGTGTCATATATTCTGTGTTCTCATCATTTTACTAAACATTCCGCGTTTTTGTATCCGAACCGAATAGTATAGTCGATGATGAGTTAGCAGACGAATTAACTTGGATTCTCTTTGATACGATGTATTAGTAATAAATTGAATAAATAATTGCTACAGACGCATAATCGTCAAGGTACTTAGTAATAACGACAACAACCAAGAACAATTTGCTATTCGTCTGACGTAATCGATGCGTATACTCGTTCTTCTTCTTACATCAGACAAGATATTTCCGCGTGTAGTTCTAATTCGGTGGTCAGAGAGTGTAGCATAGGTGTCTCCGATAAATAACTGTCGCCCTCGATGAAAAGCCGCTCCAGCGAATTTACATGGAGCTAATTTATATGTACACAAGACTATTGTTCCAGACCCCGTCACTCTGATAAACGTCCGGCTACTGTTTCGAGTATCTCGACACGCTAGAGTTTATCGGGTTTACGATACGGATCGTAATGCATCCTTTATTTTCAGTCGAATACTCGAATAACACTCGTGCAGAATTAACGCGTGGCATCGCAATTATTTGCGCAGTTGATAGAGACAAATCAAGCGAGGAAGCGTTGCGGCGACGAGCACGCGTCATAAAGATCAAAAGTTATTTCAACGGAAGATAAAAATTGACAATGACGAGGAAACTTGCGAGTATGGTTGCTTCCATGACATAGTGACCTCCTAAAAAGCATCCAGTTAGTCGCGCACAGTTCGTATGTATCGCGTTTCACATTGTCAACTTTGTAGTTCAACTCCATCTCGTCTAAAGTTACGTTTTCACAGATTTCGTATACTTTTTATGATACTGTCTCCTGTTTCCATTGCTGGTAGCTCTTTCGCTGTTATAATAAAATTTTCCTTTTTGTTTATCATTAGAGTGCTCTTTTTGGCTTGTTCTCTATTTTTGTTAAGCTCGGATTATTAATTTACTTAGATGCTGAGATCGCTTGTCCGAGATTCCTGACGCTCTACGCTTCTTTATTACTGGGTCGCAAATAATTAATCTATTAAGTGGGAAAGATAAGTATACTTGGCGCTGGAAATTCTTCAATATAACAATTCTTTTATTTAGAACTTAACGATCGTTTTACGTTTCATTTTATTTCTGTCAAAAATTAATTATATGATATCTATGTTTGCAATGATTAAAATCAGCATAGTTGGAATTGTGGAGGATTTATTAAATTTTAATTTTGCAATTAAATGGTAACCCAGATACGCTAACATTTTCCTGTGATGTTTTCCGAAATAATTTAATTTTCTGGGCAGTTTGAATTAAAAGGAGAATTCAATTTTTCTATTAACTGGTTTTCAAAAACTGACCGTCCATTTAAACAAATATTGGACAATGTTTAAAAACTCACAAAACAGAATGAAATTCTCCTTTCCTTAGAAATATAACGGACGCGTTAAAATTATATATTAATAAGACGACGCGCTTAACAACTTAATAAAATGCTCGAATATGAAAATTTATGCATTCCTATGCCCAAGGAAAGTTAGTAATCTAATAAAATAAGGATTTAAAATCGTAGTTAGTTGCTAATCGCTACCATTACTCTGTGCATTAGCTCACTGTGTAATGAGAACTCTGACTCATTTCAAACTATCACGAAGCTCATCGAAATTAGTTCAACGAAAATAATATCGAAAGTTATTTGGCTCGGAAAAATGGTAAAGAGAGAGAGAGAGAGAGAGAGAGAGAGAAAATAGGTGGGAAAACTTGATGAAACGCAGTATTATTAGAAAAGTTGAGGCATAGGGTCAACATTTACTGCGGCCACAGCGCGCTCTCCGTTTCGACCATCGATTTCCTCTTTCGAATTTATTTCGGGCTACGGGTCGTCACGAGAGAAGTCAGGTCGAAAAATGTTTCATTCCAATCGAACGCGGGAACTCTTTCCCCTGCAACAAAGTGCACCGTAGTTGTATAAAATTTATTACATTGACACTATCCCTTTGCCTCGGAGCAACTGATAAATTATTTGAAAAGCAAACAGACCGAGTTCTAAAATTTCGAGACCGGAAAACGACGATTGGTTAGGGCAGTTATCCCTTTAAGCATTACGAACGTAAAGGAATTGAAATAAACCTGGAAAATTACAAAATTACTAAAACGTTTAGCCTCTTTAAGATCAAATTTTTTTTTATTTTATAAGAAGAACTGGCCTTTTATTAATTTGTTAAGAATACCAATTAACAGTAAATATTTGTTCAGCTGATTTTCTAAAGAGGACAATATACATTAAAATTTGACACTTATCGTTCATCCATTAATCAATCTTGGCATTCGTGTTGCTAGCTTTTTTCACCCAGTTTCCTACCTAATATACCTCATTATACCTACTATTTTACCCTAACATACCTTGATATGTACACAAATTTCAACAATGAATTTATCAAGATATCATCACAGCCAATGAATAATTGTTTATTCAATTTTCTTTCTGGAAATTTTTACTATCTTGAATCAGTAATTTTCACTGTCCGATCCTTTCACTTCTTTCTAATCCAAATTTCTCTTTCTAATCCTTTCCTTGCCAATCTAAACCAATTATCGCGTTCCTCATACACATCACTAGGTACCTCCTACTCATAAACAGGACGAGTAGTATTAGGTTGTTTGGAAAGTGTCTTTCTTTCGCAAACGTTTTTTACAATAATGCACCTTCATACAAACGTGAAACCAAGTCTGTGAAATGTCACGGTGTCTGTCTCAACAGAACAAAATCGTACGTAATTCGACAAAATAATATAAAACAGAAAACGTTGTGCGTCTATTATTTCCTCGCAAAACGAATGAAACCTTCCGGACGGCCTCGGAGTTTTGTTGAAAATTGTGGATCTTAGTCACCGAAATAAATGTATGGGAACACACGCATTACATGTAGAAATGATATTAAAATAGTTTCATATTTCTCTAACATGTGATTAACAAGATTTTCATAGATACGTAGATTGCACGCGTCTCGGCACTCCTTTTGTCTCAGCATCTTCTTTTCTACTACGCGTACGGAACAGCTGCATTCTTCTGTTTTACGGGACGTTGCGCACGCACATGCTCATATATATGTGTCACTACTACGCGGCTAATCCAGTGTGGTACACAAAATTACACATATCTCAATAAGTTTCATGGACCTCCGCGTCGTTCGTCGCGACAGGTTTGTCCTGTGCCTCGAGTTTCCGCCAGCACGTTAACGCGAGTTTTAACCCAGTGCAGAAACGACACTGTCCGTGAGCACGACGTTCTCGAACAAAGCTGAATACGACAATGCGAACGGTCCGCCAGAGCGCAATACACTCACGTGCTCGTTTACGACCCGGGACAATGCAGCCTAAATGCTGCAGCGTCCAGCTGCTTTTAATTTCTTTAGCCGACCGTTGGTCGTCTTAACGCCTCGCCATAATCGCGTCTACAACAGGAACCGGAAGCGACGACGGATAGAACGGATATATACATAAATATCACTTTATGCTGGAGCAAACGTCGCGCCAGACACTCGCAATTTACGGCAACAAAAATACCAGAGACAGGGAATGGGTGACCAGGGTATGCGAGAGAAGATAGAAAAGCAACGGGAAACGGATGCGACGCGGAAACGAGGAAAAACGTCGATGGATGTTTACGTCGGTTTTAGCAGGCTGACGACGCGGGGAAGCGATCCTCCTCGTTTCTTTTGTCGCGTGGGATGCAAGCAGAACGCGACGTTTCGAACAGGATGAGTAACGAAGCGATATTCGTGCGCGCGTGTACACGGTTACAATAAATGAATGATTTCAGTGAGAAGGACGGTTGTGCATAAATAACAAGCCGATAAGCCGCTTTATGGTGGGAACACCTGACGTTCTCGACGACGACTCGTTCCAAAGTATCCCTCTGGTTCTTTAATGCAGACCGAAATGAACATAGAGGCAAAGAAAATGTATAGAATTATTCTTTTTGGTTATTGTTGGCAGTATAGAGATAGGAATAAATAGGTATTTAAAATAACGCAAAAGGGGTTCATCGAGCTCCCTGGAATCATTAACCTTTTTATAGTTTTTGAATTTTTATATTCTTAAGAAGAGATGTTACTATTTCGAATAACTGGCGAAAAGACTTTTGATGTTTCACGAATATATAAACAAGTAGTACCGCGCTGCACTTTCTGAATATTTATATTCATGAAAAGAGATATTACTGTCATTTTACTCAACTCATAAAAGGGCTTTTAACGTTTCAAATAGTATACTAATATAGTAATAGTATTATAATATATAAAATTGAAACGGAGAGTCACGCGTACTGATAACGATTCCTTCGTATTTTCCTCAAACTTGAGATATTTTTGAATATTAAAAAATACGATTCAGTGAAAACGATATGGAGAAGACAACGAAGTTAAATCTTTGAGTGCCCGCTGAAAAAACACGATACGTAGTCTGCCTCTATTTTCCATTCTAGCTGTTTAGCTTTGCACATTTCTATCTCTAGTACAAATTGTTAAACGATTCGTAGATATATATATTTGCGTTTTATACTTAGAAGTAATCTACTATTATGAAATTCAGAAACGTATAACAACGTTCTTTGGTCTCGCAGAATTTGGAAATCTGTTCTTCGAAATCGCACAGAAGTTCGCGCCTGCTCCGAGCGTTTGTTTTCTACCCACCGATACGAAAACAGGTTACAAAGCAAAACAGTTTGGAAAAAAGGAAGAGAAAACGATGACGAAGAATTTATGCAGAATATAAAGTTGCGACTGTGATCGGGATCCAGCTACACGTATGTAAAGAAATCAGAATAAAACCGAGTTTTCCCAGACCGAGTAAAGTGCGATGTTTGAACAGTTTTCAGAAGTGGCTTTGTGTTTTCTCGAAACGCACACGTTTGTACACAATGTAACTACGATTCGTGGCTTCGCACACGAAAACGATTCCAGAGAACCGGCAACATCCATCTTGAAGGCAGACAAACAATGGAAAAAGATGTTTCTAAAATAATATTTGCGATTCGTTTGAAGAGAAAGAGAGAGAGAGAGAGAGAGAGAGAAAGGGAGAGAGAGAGAGAGAAAGATCACCAGAATAGTGATCACAGGTAGCATCTCCTGGCTACTAATTAGTCAGACTATACCCCAATTACAGAAGCTCTAGTAGAAGGCAAATTAGAGATGCTGGATAGAAGCGAGATGGACAGTTTGCCAAATATTTGCCGGCCAATAATGATTAGCTTAATTCCACTCGGTCTTCCATGAGCTTGTGCTGTTACGGAGGTTATAACAGGATTTAGTTTCTTCGCCTGAATTTTCTGCACCATGCTGTTTGTGCTAACTACGAACTTAGATGCAGTTTACTCAGCTAATTACGATCGGAAATGTCTCGGTTCTTTCGTTGCTGCTCGTTAAAATAACGCTGCTTTTGAATAATTGTACAGCAAAAAGATGTAAAAAATTGTCTCGCATGTGCTTGGTGTCTAATAGAATCTAATTGCATCTAATAGAAACGAAATAACGATTCTTAAAACTTGTAATAATTTCCTAATAATATTTTACACTTTGTTTTCAGACTTTCAATACTTACGCTTGTGGGTGTGTCTGTTAAACGAAACGCGACCTCCGCAGCCCGTTAAACGCCCCGAATGAAAAACCGTACAAATCGTTCAGTTTCAGCCGCTTGACACGTGTCTGACACAACGACGAGAACAATCAGCTTAGTTCTGCAGTGCATTCGGCGCGAAAGAGCAGCGCATGGCAAGGCAGATCATTGATCTATCAGAGTGGCTGTCGAAAATCTTGTAAAACAATTACTCGGAAGCAACATTGGCAGAGAAACTCTTCCCATCTTTAAACAGCGAAGATAATCCACAGGGATTATTTGGTTTCGACCGAGCAACGAGGAAAAATCAGTGATACTTTCCCGTAGAAAACGAAAACGATAAAGAAGAATGACTTCGAGCGACAGAGAGGAAACAGGAAAATTGTAAGAAGAGGACAGAAGAGGGCTAACGGAAAGGATTCTTTCAATTAGTTTGTCGACTCTTGAGATTCCAGTTAATCGACTCTCTTCTCGGACGTCTGCTACTCTAATGATCGTTCACATCGAGAGAGACGTTGGATGGTTTCTCCATTATGCAAGAAGTTGAACGCATCCATATTGATAAGCCAAGTTCTCGGATTCTCCGTAATATGTACTTCAAAAACTATTCGATAAATCTTTACGGTGCGTTCAGACCAAGTCTTGCTCCGCCTTAGCAAGAATTCGGCGATAGAATGCACGTCTGCAGTTTCGATTTGCTAAATTTTACCAACGTCGGGGAAAAACGAGTATTCGCTTGGTCGTACCATTGGATTAAATCTGTAGATTTCATGGAACCAGGAGAATTTTGCAATCTTTCCCTCCTTTTTTACTGTGTTAATATTAGTTTATTATATTATTATATTAATACCGGTTTATTGCTACAAACAACTGTTAATTACGCTACTACTCCGTGACAGATTGTTATAGCGGCTAACACTCTAACGTGAAAAAGATGTGTAGATTTCGAGGCGAAAAGAAGTTTGGTCGAACATGTTGAATCCGATGAAAACTTAATAAGCCAGCCAATGTACGCGAAATGCTGCACGACGATGTTGAGGAGAACGCGATTGCTGGGCAAACACGCCAGGAATTTTCCGGGAAATAATTGCCAGGCTCGATGGTTGCGAAACTTGGTTGATCTTTAACCGAGGCTGCAAGTTGGCCGAGACGATGGAATTCACGGAGAAGAATCGTCGGTGGGCAGATGGGAAAATTAGCGGTGGATAACGTGGCGTACGTTTGAAAGGTGATCAAAATTTCGGATCGTTGGGGATCGATGGAGCACGAGGAGCATGCTCGAAACTCGGTGTAATTAAAGGAACGCCGATGGTCAGCTCTTGAAAAGTTTCCGCGGTCCCTTTACCCACTTCAGCCGCTGACAATGAGTAACGAGTTTCGGGCCATTAGAGAAAATGGAAGACGAAATAACTAGCCGGACATGGTTCCACCTTAAAAACTCGACGAAGAACGGAAAGCCAGTTGGCCTCTGCCTTTCGAATTTCGCCGAACGTTTCCGACGAATGCACTTTGCCGATGAGGATACGATTGCACGCATCGGTTACTCGAAAAATTCCTTTCAGCTCCATTTTGCTCCGTAGAGGAGGAGAGACCACTTGCACCATGGAAAAAATTAATCGGCAAAAGTGTCGCGGGATTTGAAGAATATCTGGGTCACCTTTTCAGACAGATGAGAGAGAACGAAATGGATCAAAGAGCCAACTATAGGGGAAAGAATTTACATAAATGCTTAAGTGGCTGCCGTTCACAAAGAGGAAGAGAGGAGAGCAGTATCTTAAGAAGTTCGGCCCCAGAAAACGAAGAAACTTGAAGTTTCTGTAATGAGCTCAAAATTTTTCCCTCCTCCCCTTCCCTATCTAGTCGAGTTTGCGAGCCTCTTATCGACCGAATCGCGGCGCTCCTTTGCTTTGACAAACGTCGTCCGAGAAAGTTCGACGATAAGAAAAACTAAGATGAACTCGTAGAATACGGGATTACTTTTTAATCGTTTCGGGCTCGAGTCCCGAATTAATAAAAAAACGGGGGAGGGGGAGAGGAAAGATGAAGAGAAAAGAAAGAAGAGAATGGCAGATGACTTTAACCGGGAAGAAAGTTTCTGGTTGTGTCGGTGACGTCTCGCGCACGTCCACGTTTCTTCGGAGAAGTTAAAAAGTTAAACCGTGACTCGATGGGTGCAACGAGCCATCGATATCGATTGGACCTGAGCACTGATTAATGAATATCGACATCCCAGCTTCCCCAGTTTTCTCCAAGTCTCTTCGAATTAATTATAAACAGTACAGGTTAAGAATTCAGTAACTGAGATTGCCCTAAATTGCTATTTATAAGTGTTGCTTCTGGTCTGGCGTTGGTCGATTTAATTTTGATAAAACAATCACAATAGACCCAATTATTTATACGATTTTACCTTTCTAAACGATGCAGGATATCGAAGTTATCTGACAGAAAGGATATCCTATTAAATATTAATTTTACTAAAATAGAAACTCTTCTAGACCGTAACAATAATTTGTTAATATAGAAGTGTGCAAATAATTATCATAATTCGTAGCTTTCTCAGGTTTCTTTTAGAATTTTCCTATCACAGAATTTTAGTTATGTATTTTTAATAAATAGAAAACCGTCGAAGATTAGTGTGACGAGGAACACAACGATCCTCAAACTTAATCAAACACATTCTACAATCTGTGGTAGTAAAAAAATATCCATTTTTCGCAGAGGGGAATTTCGTGATTTTCATTCGCGCGTAATTCTGACGTCTCGTGACTGTCAACGTGCTCCCTAAATATAAGCTAATGGCCACAAAATATGTGGAAGAAAAGCGACGATTATAATACGATCGCGTGCGAAAGAAACTTACTTCTCCTTGAGAACGATTAAACCTATCGTGATCGTCGAATTTTTCTTTTCCAACCTGGCTCTTTTATTTTATCAATAAAAAGGTGTTTAGAATATATTCGAATAACATTGAATATAGAATACAATGGCGTCAATAAAATTTTGTTCAAACCTATGAAAGAACACAGCTGACCTAACGCGATTAAGTCTCTTTTGCATACTAGTTTACCAAGTAATGATATTAACGAATTTTCAAGTTACGTATTATAGATTATAGACTTTTATAAGCTTCTTATATACTCTAAAGTCAAACAGAATAATCAAACGACAAGTATTTTCTGAAACTTGTTTATAAAACTTTGCCCGTTTAATGATTGGCTTATAAAATTGTTACGCCATTAATCCGATAATACAAGAAGGACCAAATCATCGATTTTCTCGTCAAACTTCTATAAACATCGATTAATGTAGATTACAGAGAATCATACCGCGGAAAACAAGCAAAACGAAGTAAATCTTAATTTGACCCACTTTATACGATAGCTGTCAACCGGGCAATGATTAACGAGTTTGTTACGTCGAATTAACATTTTTTTAATCCCGATAGGTTCGACCGGCTGATTATTGACGGCACAAATCCGATCAATTAATTGCCACTGGGTCGCATCGTGGAGTTTGTAACGTTACAAATTACATGGAGATGTTTGATCGCGATTTTCGCAATTCATCGTCCGCGTACACGCGTGGATTCTCCACGTACGAACCTAATTCATTTAAGGCAGCCGGCAAGAGGCATCATTTTTCATAGATTCGTGACTTTGCCCCGTAGAAAGGAGACAGTTCATTTATCTTAGCTGGGCAAAAAGACATTCTTCGGTAATCTACACATCGTTTCTTCCCTCCCACAACACCATATTGCCTCGCGAGCGCGTTACATAATTTTTTCATTCATTATCAGTCGCGTATCGCGGTCGTATAAAGTCGCGCGCGCGTTAACACATTCATCGGCGAGCGTATTTTCATGGAGCTTGCACTCGCGCCTCTTATGTCACCACTTTTTACAAGCGTCACAAAAGCAAAAAATAGGAACGCACGATAAACCAGACGACTATGCAAAAGACGTTACGAAGATTGTATGCAAGAATTTGGTGAAGAATTTGCAAAACTCTTGCGAAAGAGATAACCACGTTCCGTGGTCATTGCGTAATTTACCACTTACTTGCCATAAGTTAATACGGTTTATCTCGATACGTCTATGTTAATAATATTTTCTTCATTTTCACAAATAAAAATGTTACACTGTCTACCGATGCAACTTGTTTATTACGCTTTCTCAGTATGATTAAAAAATAATAACGATATCGGCAATGTGTAAGTAATTACGTGGTATACTTTAGAACATTTATCGCGTGTTGGTGACCGGTGAAAGGCGTGGCGTAAACAGAAAGCTCAGTGACGGTGAATGCATTAACCCTTTCGCTGTTAAATCCGTACATCGTACGATCGACAAACATAAACTATTGAAACTTATAATTGCTATGTCGAACAATAATGTATTAGCTGTTTTAAGATCGATTATACGATCTACTATGAAATCGACACTGTAAACATAGATGAATGAGAACACATGAAACAATAGTTTTAAGAAAATTTGTTACACAGCGAAAGTTGTTTTTAGAAAGAGTTAACGAAGGAGAACTAACGTGTGCTGTCGCGTCGGTGCGATGTGGCCAACTGATATTCCATTCCAACGTGTATGATACGAGCTCGTTAGGGAACGAACTCATTACTTTTTCGAGTAGCAGCTGAGTTTTTGGCCGCACAGCTTGCCTCGCGCCAAATTGACCGTGTTTTAGTGAGAATTTTCCGGATTTTCCAAGCCGTGGAAGGTTTCGATTTTGTCTGGTGCAAGCCACAAAAATTTCAAAACTCGTTTCGCGCAACATCTACGAGTATCGTAAATATTCCATAGGATCGGGCGTGTAACAACATCGAAAACCATGCGAACGACAGAATTCGATTCCAGAGCTCGTAAATTAACGATAACGCCCGGACAATGGTCGTGCATTGTTCCAACAAAACTCTTCGAACGAAAATAAAAAAAATAGTACCGTCCTTTCTACTGAAATAATAAAATTTCTCTAAAAAGCTCCAGGACTGGCGAAACAAATTTTACCGTTGCAGGAGATCGAGTAATACTTTGTAAACGTTGCTTTCTTTTTTCATTTGATTTCGTAAAAATACGTCCGACATATAGCGGCTAAATCATCGGATTGACTTTTATATTTAGTGATTTTTCTTGCAAGCCTTTGAAACTAGAAATTAGTTGCTTGGAAAGTTATACAACATACTTTGTATCGTTTGGTGACTCATCGTTGTAAAATATCGTGATAACTGCACTGTACCTGTAACAAACAGAGATTTATATTTTAATATTTTTAATGCAATATAATGAAAAAGGTTATGTACAAAGAGCCACGTTTAATAAATTCAGACTAATCATGAATAATGAATTCTATTGAGTCATTCGATGAGTTTCTGCCAATTTTCATGCGTAACTCCTCTCCCACACACACAAACACACATATACTATATAATTACTTATCACTGTTATAACAAGTACTTTTAATTAATTGTAAAATTTACTCGAAACCATCAAATAATTACGAAATTATTTCTGCTATCTCGATTTTAATTTTTATTCGTATTTACACGAATAACATGAAAATTGTTTCCCTTCCTTTTCGCTTTTGCCACAAGCTTCGAACAGTTTCACTTGATAAGGTACACGTATCGCTCTTCCAAACGTATGAGCACAAAGTATATTTCACGAACGCGTTAAGTACATACGTATATACGATCCTATACAGATTTTATATTCTTATCTAAGGAAAAACTACATATATGCAAAGGAGATGCACGTTCAGCAAGACCAAACGAATCGCGAATAACAACTAGATTTCGTAGGCAAACGGATCGATGGCCGGTATCGATTAGATCGTATTAGAAGAGACAACACACCGGTAGACATTAACATCTTCGGGGCTCCGGTAGCCTGCAAGTACTTTCCCATAGCAATTTTACGAAGCAGTTAACACCGCTAACAAGTTATCAGAGTGAGATTGAAGGAAGATAGCCCGAGTAACCCGAACACTTCGCCGTCGATATAAACTCACTCCAGTTTGATCGGCTTACGGAACTCAGCCCGCGGCTACTTCAGCTTATCGACGTGGATGCTACCACGTATAGAGAGGTCTTCAATTTTACCGCCTCTATATTGTCTCTATATAAGCGGGGCTATCTTCGCGGAAACTTGGGAAGCGGTAAAATTTGCGAAGCAACTTTATCGGGAAACATCGTCTGAAGACCGATGCCGAAAGTGCCGCACTTTCACACGTTCGACGAGACTTCTGTGAAAATGTGTGACCGAACGTAAAGAAGGTTCGGGCGAATAGATATCGTAAAGGACTATATAAACTGGCAAATGTAAAACGAGAAATTTGTTGCTATTGGAAATGTAACGACGAGTTTCGTATTCTTCCGAGTAAGGCTAAGCCTGGTATCCTGGATTTTCTCTCGTAATAATATGCGAGGCAAGCTTAAATGCGAGAATGTATACGGAGATGTTTCCCCAGGGTGTTCCAGAATCCTGACGAATGGCGAGAATATATAGAGAATCATTGGTGTTTGTACGCGCGATCACGTGGATGTAAAACACGTATGAAGCGAGCTTGCGAAAGAAATCAATTTTTATTCGTTTCGTCGATGTATAAAGAGAAGAAGGATTCTTTAAGGATCGTTATCAATTATGCGTGATTACAGGGATGTAAAACACGTATCGTCCAGCGAAATGTTCACTTACTTCGTTAATGAATAACAAGAGAAAAGATTGTTTAAAAATCGTTATTACTAATATTAAGAAATCGAAACCCAGACTCAGTTGGATATCTCTTGTCTCATTTTAGTCTCATTGTTAAAAAAATTCTTCATTTCTCCATTTCTATCAAACAGATCCAAATGCGCGTGTTGAAGCATTCGCAAATACGAACATTGATAAGAGAAGGAAGAATAAAGTCGATATTCCTCACAATTGCGTACAACAATTTACACAATCGGTCTGCGAAACTCGAATCATGGTTGAAACAGCTAAATTATGCATAGAGATGTGGCAACGAAATACGATGTAAATTTAAAAGATGGGAACGACTGGTGTTTCCATGCGGGTATTCATAACAATTCACCGTCGAGATAAATCGCTACGGGCGAAAGTCACGTTCTTCCCACGGACCGAGTGCTTCCACTAAAAATTCCATCGCGAATCTTGGGCTATCACCTCTAAAACTTCATTAAACGTTTATCAACCTAATGGCCCCGCCAGCCGTGAAATAGTTCCGCTGATTTTTAAACCATCCCATCCAGCTGACCCAGAAAGACATCACGCTCCTTCTATCTCTCAACTGAGAGTATTGAAACATTCAGACACTCAACAGCTGACGTAGGAACGATATTTTCATGGAATATATCCAGTTTAATGGCAAATTGCGATTCCCATCGAATGGATATCTTGGAACTCTATCGTTACAAAGTACACAGAATAAAATTCGAGATTCATGAAAGAACTTTTGGCGAACGTTGAATGGACGTCACAAATATCGACGTTCGACCGAAAATCCGCTATGCTGGAAGAAAACGCGTCGAGTTGAGTTTCTGAACGATTCGTCCTGTTTCTTAACACGTTCGTCGCGATTCCGATTTTCATTAGCTACGATGTTGAACGCTAACGAACAATTCTCATACGCTAGATGCTTTTATATCGTAAAACTTAAAATGTGTATTTCATACGAATTACTGTGAAATATTTTATCGCAATTTCGAGCTTTCTGGTTCATGTCCTGGATTCAAATCGGTACCGCAAACATAATCCAAAAGTACACCGGTGTTCATAAATATTAAAACAGTTACAAGTCTGCTATGAAATATCTGATTGTTACACACGTAATTATTAAGCACGTAATATTTCGTTGTTAATGAAACAATTATGAGAAACCTGTACAAAAGCGAGTACTTAAGGTTCTGCATCTATAACATTTTCGTTTATGAAACAAATTGTATCATCAAAATTGCATTCATTGGATGCCTTCATAATGAACATAGAATAACAAAAATAACTACCATCTAAATTTTCATATTAAGCGCATTAATCAATTAATTGTCTCCTGAATAATTTGTATCGTATAATTTTTATTCCGACGTTCTACTTCACAATCCAAGATACCAAACCAGTCCTAATAAAATCCTTAAAAATTTAATTTTATAATTTCGTAACGCTTTATCAAGTTTATCCTATTTCGTTAGAAACATCCCTGTTACTTACGAACAAGACTGTGGATCTGAATCTTACGCAACGGATGTGTTAAGGGGAATAAGACATTTTTCGATCGGACAGACGCTTTTAGCTTCCTCCGCACATTAAAAATAATTTCAGTGTTTCGTTTGAAGCGTTAACTGCCATAGCTGGTCCCCAAGCAATCTGGTTGTTATTCTTGGTCTTTGGAAAGCTTCTGTCCCTTAATTCTTGATATCCTTCTTCCGAGTCTCTGGAGGCGATTCATCGTTCGTAATCACCGCCGACTTTATCACCCACGTGCTCATTATCTTGCGTCACGCTTTAATAACTATCGAAATATAAAATTGTCCCTGGAGCAAAGCACGTTGCTGGAGGAATTATCAAGGACGCGCGGTGGCTGTTGCTATCATTTTATATTTGCTCGGAATGTACGAAGGAGCAATGCTTTGTAAGGATTTTATCTTCGTTAACAGCTTCGTCTACAGCTTCCGTCTGTAACGCGCAACCATTACTCTTCATCTATTTTGTATTTTTTCATCATCTACCGACTGAAATGTTCTGAATGTTTCACATTCTACGTTAAATTAACGCGTTCCTCGCCAAGATCGTTCGATGGAACTTCAATTTTTACGACACGCGTGTTTCACGGTTGTACAAAATTAATTTATAAAAGTATCATGTCGTAACATATGGAAGGTTCAATTTTCAAGTGTTCATACTTTATTGAATATAGAAAAAATTCATTTGTTTATTTTCGTACTGTAAAGAGAATATCATAACATTACCTTCTGTAAGAATTGAAAACCTAGCTTGCAGCGAAAAAATGTACGATCATTTGCCTGCTATGATTAAGAAACATTTTCCTTTATTAACTATACATCGAATCATCAAAGTATATTTATCAATTTACTAATTTTATAACCTTTTGAATTGTTCTATCCTCTGAAACAATTCCCTAAAACGGTTATTATTTCTTCGTAGTATAATCTATGAATTTCCTCGTTCCTCTATACATGCAATATCCAGAAAATTTACACGAGTCACAATTATTCCAGGATATCCATGACAGGAAAGAAGATATTTTTTTTGAGCATAAAATTCGAGCTTAATAATTTTGCATAATGGATACGTTTAAAGGGCGATTTATACCCCAAAAAATTGCACCAATATCGAACTGGAATTCCGACTGAAGAAAGTTAAAAGAACTGGAACTCTGCGTAAAAGAGTAAATTCTCAGACTTAACGCGATACGCAGCAACGCATTTGTAGATGCAAAAATATTTTATCGAAGCAACGAAATTTCCTAAATTATGATATAATCTAACAAAACTATAAAAAACGAACAAATATGTATATTCCTGTTTCACGATGAAATCTACTACGAATTATATCATCCAGTTCGTAAGCTTTGGTCTCCCTCGTTAACCGTTACAATGTTCCTGCAGAGTTACTGCGATAACGCTTTCAGGCAAGTTAAATGGATCTTACATCGACCATAAAGTGATCCTCGTGTCCTGTTCGTGCTGCTACGTATTTAGCAGCTACATCGATCGTTTAGATCGTACGTTTTTCGCCTTTCAAGTTGATAATTAACTTGACGACGTCGCTTAAAGAGACACGTAGGAGAATTGGATGGTTAACTGAGAGTCCGGCAAACATCTTCGCGAATTGTTAAGCCAAATACGAGGCTGCGTATGCAAATGACCAACACGTTCTAGGTGCATTGGATTAAGCCATAGCTTATGCGTCTAATCCCAGATTAAACTGGATTATACACAACACATTGGGGGAACAAGTATGGCAGTAACATTTATCAGATGAAGCGGGAATAATCACCGTCCTAGAGCTTGCAATTCGAGTCGTAGACTGGAACGTTTTCATTTGCGAAACGGGCTGCCTTGTGCTGGTTATCTTAAGACGAACGATAACGCGCCTGATTATCCTCATTGCGAATACATGCGCAACATTTCTGTTCACATTCTTCCTTTGCTTGTTTACATTTGTCTTTGTTCCACCGATTTCATAATTCAAGTTCTCAGAACCTCTCGCCTCGTACAAGTTAATTTTCGAGTGGCATTTTGATCAAGGAACTATAAAAATCTTCTTTATAAATACATTTATTATATTTTTACAAATTAATTATCACTATATTTCGTATGAATTTAACCTTTAATAATATGTGATATTATTTATCTACGATACTGTACAAGTTCGCCGTCATTGTTTGCATTGCTCATTTGTTTGTTATTCGCTTGTTTACACCCCTCGCCTATTTGTTTACACTTTTGCTCAGTATATTTACATTCTCGATACAAAGGACTCTGTACACGCGACACAAAACTTGTCACAGTAATGGAATCGAAGTTGACTCCAACTCCGAGTCCCATTCTTTGCCCGAGAGCCGAAAAGTCGTGCAGTCGTCTCGAGGGTGTCGACGAAACTTTTGTTCAACGTCGAGAAGCCAGCCGTATCTCGGGGACGAAAAATGTAAGCAAATGCGAGAGAGCGGCCGTGAATAAAGAAAAAGAAGAGAAAAGAAAGTTCCGAACGAGGAATAGCCCGGAGGCTGACTGATCGTTCCTTTTAGGAGACAATAACGTCGTGCTGGGAAGATATGCTTACAAGTTTCGCCTTGGCGCATTAACGAGCGACATCTCGCTTCACGGAGGAAATGAAAGCCATCTTTGACCTTCCTCATTAACCCTGGACGAAGAGGAATTTCGGTAACGAGGGCTGCGTGCCCGCGACCCCTTCAAATTTATCAAGTCCGTCCAAGTTTCCGGTTGTTCGAAGCCGGAAATTTCTCTTCGGCTAAAGCTTCTTATACCTTTCATCGAACGAGCACCGTCTGCCGCCTGCAAGGAGTTCCGGCCAACTTCCTTATCCTCGATCCGAGCAGCCCGAAATCGATTTAATAACCTAAAACTTTCTTTAAAGGAAATGTTTAAACATACGAGGGGAGAAAACATTGACGCGATCGTCTATCAACCGGCAGTTTCATCGATGACTAGCCAGAAGCGAAAGTTGTCGATTTGCCGGAAATGATCCACAAATCACGCCAAACTAAAACCATTAGCCTGAAACGTTGCGCCCTTAGAAGCAACCCTACTTTAATATCTACTTTTTACCCGCGATATTTATGGCTCGTATACCGGGTAGACTACGAATTGGTCATCGTGATATTTCAAATAGTTTGGAGATCTTTGCGTGTTTGAAATTCCTACTTATCCACTTATCCACTTATCCACTTATTCGAGATCAACGAACTCTTGTTTGAAACGTTGCTTTTTAACTTGGCTGGGTCATTTCCTAACAATTTCTAATTTTCTAATAATCGTAGAACTAAAGATAAATGATTTTGGATGCAAAAGGTAGAAGACTTATAACTAAAGAGATCGTCGTAGCCATAAAGTTAGGGATGCAAATAACGTCTCAACTCGACTTGCCTGGTTCTATGAAAACCAACTTAAAGTCTTATGACGAGCATTTCGTGGACCACCCCGTATATTCTGCAGTACTATTCAGCTAGTATTCCATGCTAGACAGTATATCAAGTCGTTATATTTAAACGAGCCAAGGATATCAGGCTTTCGTTAAGATCAGCTTAAGTAACGAGATTCACAGATCCTAGAGTTTCGGAAAATTCCATCTTCATCCGCGTCGACCCTTCTCCAGGGTATTTACGACCCGAGATTGATCCTTCTCCACCACTCAATGCATTTCTCTGGTAAAGCGAGTTTCCCAAAGAAAAGCAGATAACGGATCCATCCTGTTGTCTTTCTGACCCGTGGTCCAGCCACCGAGGTCTTAACCTTTGTTGTTCATTCCTTACCTTGAGCCGCTTGGTTCCACCCTCTCTCGACGAATCGAATCTCGAAAATTGGTCGCTCCGAGCGATCGTACCGTCGAAGATGAAGAAATAGAAAATCGAAGGCAATTCGGGCCAATCTCATAACCGGCACAAACGCAAAAGCGTGTTGCACGAAGCCAAACACGAGGGTGGTGTTTGGTCCATGAGTTTTCCAATTTACAATATTGCACACGAAGACTGTTGAAAAGACGAAGGAAGGGGGCACAGACTGTGTTGATAGGGAAGAGCTGGCGTAATTGGAAAATCGATAGGCAAATCGGATCAAGCTGTCTGCAACGAGAGAAACCAAGTACGTGTTACTAAAGTCGATAAGAAGCCTGAACGATCGGTGCCCCGAGAGCGCTGTAACTGACAAATGTCGCCAATGGAGGGTGTTCGAAAATGTTCGTGTCATATCCCCACTAGGGTCGGTCTAATGGCACGCGACAGCTCATAATCTACCCTGGTGCGGTGGTTCTGTTAACCACAGGGAGTATGGACCACAGAAATTGATCGACAGGGATGAAACTCCCGACGTCTCTTTTAATACGTTATAAGCACAGTGGGCTTTCATTTGTAAATCACGACGAGGAGAGTAGTAAGCGTGCCATCTTTATGACGATTCCACGCCAACTGTTCGTCAACGATGGTTAACTCTTTAGTTTCTAACGTTGCGTTAGTCCAATATTTATTTAAAAATCAAATTCTGGCCGCGACTAACCTTATTAATTTTTCAAACTCGAAGAAACTCAATTACTCTATTCGAAATCATCTTTGATACTCGTCGTCATCTAGTCGTGTTTTCTTTCTTCTGTTCCCTTGTAATGTTCGATTACTATGTTTCACGGGTTTATGCTCGTACGATCACTGTCGGAAAATTTTCGTAGCATGAAAATTGCAGAAAAGGTCTAAGTAATCTTCGTTGTTCTCTATCCACGACACTTCATCAAGGCCTGTTACGCTACGATTCTACTAGTAGTCCTAGTGTTCTGATACTCACGATACAATTACTTTAACTTCTAACCAATTTCACAATCTCGCTGTATCCTCGGTACACGGCATACAAAAATTGACAACATGAAAATTGCATTAAAAGTTGGAAGCAGTAGCTCGATCTATGTACCCTATATCGTTGTTTTCTATCCACGACTCCTCGCCAACGCCTGTTTCCTGTTCGTTACGCTACGATTCTACAAGCAATCTCGAGACTCCAGGACTATCAGCTACCCTCTACAATTTCACTGAGACGGCTGGCAAACAGCAAGAAATCTCTTTACGTCTTGCCGAGTAGGAAAGATCAGTAGTTCGACCGGGCCGACTGCACAGGTGCAGTCTCTAGTTTCTGGTCCGTGGTGGCGCGCAACTTGTCCCGTAGTTCTGATCGAATTACCAAGCTCTGGGTGTATCATGGTAATTGTGAGAAGTTACACTCTCCAGTTCCACGCCCCAGGAGAGTAGAGAGAGAGAGAGAGAAAGGCGAAAGACAGAGAGATAAGAGGCGAGCAGGAAGAAAGGACGAGGAGAAGGAGTCCGAAACGGTGCAATCCAGTCACGGTGTCGTGAGCTGGCCGTAGAAGGGCCCTCTGGGTCGGTCTCACGGAAATTAGACTTAATTGCCGGTTACAGGAGAAGATATCCAGTGTCGACAAACGCGCCTTCACCACGCCTTGATGTCGTTGGAAATGTGCTTTAGCGTGTAGGTCGTGCCTCTTTATGGCATCCTGGATTCTCCAAGAATACCTCTGCCCACGGTATCCGATGTCTACGTACTAAGCATCCCCCAAACTACAACTGAATTGTCCAAGTGTACAATGTACTGACCTTATGTATTTTTTTATACATTAATGGGAAATTTAAACGTGCAAAAGTGTACAAAATATATACAGAATTCGTGAAAGGAGGAAAAATATTGAATGAGAAATGCAGTGATTACAAAAAGTGTAACACTGTTGTATTTATCATAGCATTTGCATTAATTAGGCCCAAGTACGTTTTTCCTATCGTTTAGTAATGCCTCCACGTGACTACGAAAATCTGATACTGTAAAAATGAAATGTAGACCTGATAAGAAGTGAGTTTCGTGAGAAAATAAGGGTGCATGCCCTGGTTATAGCTGTTATTTTCTCTAATGGGTGAAATAAATCTTTACGTAGGTTGCATTTTCTTAGTTATGCCAATGAAGATACGAAATTGTATAAAAGTCCACAGTTTCACAGCGATTTAAACGGGAGAGAAAGATGTTTTCAGCAAATTCGTTGGAATATAGAACTGTGCGCAAAAAGGATCTTGGGAAAATATCCGACAACTTTACATGCAACCCCTTATCTAAGCAATAAAATCAAGCAATAAAACAAGCCTTAAAGAACGTTCTATAGTGGACTTATCTTATCTTAGATTAAAATTTAATATTTACCTAATATATTATTCAGCAGGTTTATCACGCGTTTCGATATAATTTATCGAGCGAACGAAATTAGACTTCAAGAACACGTCGCAGTAGAATTCTACTTATTTTTACTTGACCAATTACGATCTATCGATACGCATGGCAAATGTGAAAACCGCCAGCAACGGGGGATTCAACAATAATCGAAGCCATGTAACGAACACGGAGATTAGGCCCGAACCCTTTGGGTCAACCACGATGCAACTCGCAAACACGTTTCGACTTCGTACTCTTTGATGACACGATAATTTGCATAATGTCTGGAGATGGAGAAAACCGAAGGTCTCGTATTGATAATCGCGTAAATTAGCATACTTGGTCGCACGAATGACCCTGAATTTGCGTAAAGATTCGTGTGAGGTGATACAGCGAACTGAGTAATTTATCGACACGGAGAATGTACGTAGAAACTTGGCTGCGCGTGACAAGAATATATTGTGCACGCCAAGTTTACTGCAGTTCTCCAATTTTTATGTTCCAATCTTGCTCTCATTTCAGCAAAGAAAAAGGGCTTGGTAGTATTGTTTTAGGAAAATGTCAAACGTGAAATTGAAACGGGAAATCGTGTAAATATACCAAAGTTCGCACTTGAGATATTTTTTAACGCTAAAGAAATACGATCAGAGGAACACAGCAGATTCTGATTGAATCGTCGAATAGCGAGAATCAAATGGTCAGTGCAAGTTGTCAATATAATTTGTTCGAGTTTCTAACGCAGCGATCGAATAATTGTATAATCGCTGCATTTGCTGCCATTCGTCAGTTATATGTAATATCCAATAAACCAAATTTACTTGCCACACATAACCACTTTTTCTGCGTGAGTATGCTATACTCTCACAGATCTGGCAACTTCTTTCGACGTAGATGGAACTTGGCAAAACATCAGGACATATAAATCAAAAGCTGATCTTTACAAAAGACAGACAGGATAGACGTAAGTCCTGTCAGTCTTATTGAGAATGTACGCAAGGACTTAGCGGTGCCCGAACTGCTACTTCGATTTCTATAGAAACTGATAGAATGTCAGGCTCAGTGAACCCGAGGCTGAAGGGAATAGGGGCGATCTGTGTAGCGAAGTTTGCCAGGCTTTAAACTCGAACACTGTCAAAGGTATGGCCATTAGTTGATCGCGTGTCAGAATCTTCCTTGAATTAATAAACTTAGCGATGGAAATTCGATTAGTTGTAGGCATGTTTTTCATCATCGTGAAGCATATTAGCGAGGTTCTCGCTGGTGCTCGGGGAGTATCCGGATGTTCGTTTATTTTTGATAAAATCTACCTTAATTATAAAATTACAGCTGAATGATTTTATGCAATGATTTTATTCTGTATAATCACGAGCGTTGCTTCTAATTATTAGTTCATCGTTAATTTCTATACTTCAAGATCAACGTACTGTTGCTACAAATTCACAATTGTAGTCAGTCGGACATTTACCACGCAATTTTTTATGATTATATCATGTACATTATACGAAGCATTATACGAAGTCAATGTTAATGAGCCACGAGTATCGTGTGAGCACAATGGTAAAATTTGGAACCAATCCGGAAATGTATATAGAAATTACATGACATTTATAGCAGACATGCAATTAATAAAAAAACAGATATACAGAGTAGTCGTGGACATGCTCATTAATGCTAACAATGGTCTCATTAAATATCTTGGCTAATTAATATAGTAAGGAGTTGACCGTGCAAATACTTTGGTGATCTCTGCGAAGTTTCTGCTTCCAATAAATACCCTGTAACTTCTACGTACATCTTCAGATACGTTCCAAATTCTATCAACATAATTACGATAGTCGAGTCTCGTTAATGTTAATGAAATTTCAAAATGTTTTCTACGATATATAAATAGAAGATTTCTAGAAATACCCAAGTACTTTCATTAGCCATTGCATACATATGCATGTAGCTGTATATATATATACTTATAAACATATTACGTACATATAGTGATAATATATAGACAGTAGGTTATCGTCCCGCTTCGATGCTTAACAACGTGACGCGTATGCTTAACAAATATGAAGAGAGATGAAACTGTCTTTTAATTAGGTGCGTGGAAACTTATTGTACGTATGAGAACTGCTGGGCATGACTATCTCGCGCAGATAATTTAATATGTAAATCTCATTACCGTCATAAATCCGAACAAAGTTCGCACGGAACTCGCCAGAATACCAAACTATGTAAATTAAGTACCGTGACCTATATGTCGGCTACCGGATAAGAATCATGGCTGTTCCCTTTAACGACGTTTTTGGTCAACGAGATTCGCCTCTCTAAGGATCTCTAAAATATTTTACGTTGCCGTTGTTACGGTTTTACTATGCTGCACGCATCAAGTATATACCCCGAGTGATAAGTACTAAAACACCTGCTCGTTTCATATCAAACGTGATATTCAATCTAAAATGTTAAAAAAAACGACTAACTGATCTGAATTTCGTATTCGTGCAAGACCATCGCTTAATATGCGTAAGCTGATAAAAGTATTCGATACATTTCGTATAACACACATAATATTTGCAGAGGTTGCAATAATAATTACACGTTGGTTTGTACAGTTTTCTAAGCTAAAGTCTGGTAAGAAAATGTCAAGTGAATCAGATAGGAAACTTCATATATGAACGGATAGGAACCGAATAACAGCAAATGCAATAATAATACAAACGTCAAAATTGATTAAAATAGTAATCGAGGAACTTGATAGATATAGACCAAAAAAAAAAAAAAATTTCATTATATCAAATTGATGAGATTACTGTAATATATATATAACATTAAACGTTTTAACAAGTTTCCAATGATTTGTCAGGTTCGCGATAAGCTCACGATAGCTTTCCATGTCGTTCGCAATATACATTTCCGAAGCGATAATAATTCTTCGACGTTTCAATAACTTTATAATGATTTGTCAGGTTTACCTACATTTCTCCAAGTATCCTCGTACTTATGAACGGGCATGTACATTCCGACCTAGAAAGAATTATAGGTTTTCCTATACAAGTCTACAGTGCAATTTGCAGTAAAGCTACCTTACGATATTCCTCTCTAGAACAAGAAGTCTCGCGGCGGAGTTTCTTCTCTTTCAATTTGCCGGAGAAAAATGGGAAGAACTCAATGAAACGATAAACCGAGCCGAACGCGCGGAATATCTCGAAGAAACAGCGTGAAAACTCACCGACGGAATTCGTAATTTTAATTAAAGTGCTTCGAGCACCGGAGATCAAGATACGTTCTATCGGCAGAAGGGGATGCACCCACTCGAAAACTACTTTTTCATTTAAATGCAAAGTCGCCTCGTAATGAGAATTCTCTGTGCACAGGGGACATGAACATCTTCGTTCGGCCTACAAGCAAACAGAGGATAAGATTCCAGAGGAAAGTTCCAACGTTCCACCCAAGGAATCCCAAGTGCAGCTCAGACGAATAAAGAACGCGCCACCTTCGTGGCGAACATGTGCAGATAGAAGTGATAGCCAGTATATTTTACGAACGGGATGCAGATCCAACCTGTTCTTCCCAGTCGCTTTAATTAAACTTTTTAGGGACTGCCTTGAAATTATATTAACTATGAATAGAACCAATTGCTTCGCTGGGAATACGTGTCAATGAAAATATATGATAATTATGGTATTCACTTCATTTTAGTAAGTACAAGTTATTATAGTATCGCAGAGATATCGTATTGTGGAAATAGATGTAGAACCTAACCGATATTTGGGATGAAGGGAATCGATTTAACGCTTAAACGCGCTTATAAACTTATTCTTCTATCAATTCCCCTCTTTAATAAATCTGAAACATTTTTTCCAAGTGAATTGGGAATTGATTTGGAAACGATGTTTCTACCACTCCTTCCGCGAATAAAATAGAGTATACATCGTGAATTATAAATGTTTCCAATCGCAGCGAAGAGCGTAACTGACCAATATTCGCAACGTTTAAAAGTAGAAAATACGTAACAATAGGCAGATTCTGTGGAGTTGAAGCAAATCTGCAGAATTTTCCAAACTGCTGAACGTTTCTTTACTGGGGATTTTATCGCCGAGTTTCATTCCATCGAGTTTCCAATTTGTTTCGAAGTACAAAACTCGGAACGGAGCGTTTTAAAACGGAATGTACAAAATTCGTATAAAGCCCAGCCAATATTGACTTTTGTATTGATTTAATTATTACCAAAATCGGACACAAAGTATGCCAAAATGAATTAAAGCATTTCGTAAAAGCCAAAGGATTGTGAACTAAATACAGCGCAACTCCATTTATCTGAACCTATCGGGAAATAAACAGGATTTCACATTCAGATAGATTGGATTTGCAGAATTTCATTTAATAGAGCGCTAACTACAATTTCGTTCCAATAAATGCCGCTTTCCTATAAACTGTAACTATATCTGCAAACTTTTTCCTAAATCAACGTATCATAATCAACGTATCGATCGTTGACCCATTCTCGTCACCCTAGAAACTCGAGAAACACCCTACATTCTGCACCCTACATTCGAGTTATTGCGCAACAACACGGGAATCGCATAATAACGGGATAATACCGTGGGGACGCAAGTGTCGTGGACATTCTAATGGCGCCATTTCTCAAGCTGAAGAAAAACACGAAAGGGACAGCCTGTGTCTTCATGGTCGTCGATAAAACGTTGGGCAAGTATAAGCGGGGCTAAGCGAGTCTAAGCGTTTGTCGACGCGCGAACCTGGAACACGGCCTGCCGGCTGAAAAACTTTCTGAAATATTGACGGCCCTTTCTGAAAGACTTCCAGTGTCAGACGCGCAGATTTAGGCTCTATCTTTCTCTGTTCGCCCCTGGTAACGGCTAGCCGTATCCTCTTATTTCGCCCCTTGTCACACGAGAAACAGTAACACGAAGGCTTAAGTCCATCCACTTCTTTCTTTTCTTCTGACCTTATTTTTTTTCTCCTTTATCGCTTCTCCTTCTCTCTACCTCGTTTCTTGCGCCTCCATATTGTCCCCAGACTACCGGGAGCTGCGAGGAAATGCGCGCGTATTACACAGGGAGACAATTCCGTTTAAAAAATTACGAACTGACCGACGAGTTGATTCACCTTCGCTGGTTAACCGGTTTGCCCTACCGCGGTGTTTTTTTTTAATTCTTTATGTTTCAATCTTGTTTTAGCTTCAGCCGGGAAAAAGGTTTTCAACCCCGCTGCGACCCTTCAACTTTTATGTTGCGATCTTGCTCTTATTCATGCAAACGAGATGAATTTTAACGTATCAGCGGAACGTCCAATGTAAAATGAATTACGCGTATCAATAGCGATTCTTTCATATTTTACGCAACTTGAGATACTTTTCTTACTTCTCTTACTCTCTCGACTTGAGGTATTTTTCAATATTAAAGAAAGTACAGTATAAGCTAAAACTTAAGGAACGGACGTAGCAGGATTAATGTTTCAAGGAAATCTTCAGCGTACACTTTAAACGTGAAGCGAAGCATATATACAAGAATTCTCCGTATTTTCCTACAATTTCTAGGAAATTTCTAGGGATTGTCGGACGATAGAGGATTACGATTCGGTAGAAAATATCCCGAAGAACGGATCAAGCGTTAAATATAAATATATCATCACATGCTCAGGTATCGTGGCCATTAAACATTCAAAACGTCGATTCGGTCAGTGGTTACGATCGCAAAGATTCATATAATCGATTTTGCTGGCGATTCTGCATTATTAAATCCCTTCGATCAGATCGGATGTTTAATGCATGATGGCCTTCGTTTGTTGGCCGTATCAAAGTCGATTCGTCGGACAGAGCAGCAGCCAAAGCGTTCTCCTTTTCCCTTGAAATTCGCTATGGAACTGGGCCGATCGTTCTCTAATTAGCGAAGGCAGATTTCGTGCTTCTAACCTGTCCAGGCTGCATATCTGATATCTGCATACACGATACTTCGTTCACTTTCTTTGTTGCTGTGTATTGCGCCATTCAGTGACCCAAATGCGAGTTAATTTAAAAGTGCCGTCCTCGAGAACCCGTTACCAACTTCTGCGTTATACATTTTGGCGAAGTAGGAGGAAGTTTCGTGTTCGAGAAAGGAGAAAGATTACTACGGGTAGAAACTCACAAGAAACCCAGAGTTTACAGGACTTGAGCATTAATCCCTTAACAGCTGAGCAAATTTGACAAAACTCGTCCAAAAAATTCCTACCTGTTTCTGTTGATAAATTAGTTGGATATCTCGTTCTGCTATAGAAGTAAAAGCTAAAAGTACGACCAGAAGCTAAGTGTAATATCCTTAAATCTAACAAATTGTTCCATTTATTTGCTACTTATCGTATGTCATCAAGTGACATGAACATAAAAGAACCAACAAAAATTAATTTCTCGTGTTTTTCTCGTGCGTTCCTCGATAACCATCTAAGAAACATTGTCAGGAATTTAATATGAGAAGCACTTAGGTTTATTGAAAGATTAGAAACGGAATATTTTAATTCATTTTACTAAGTGCATACGATCCAGGATAAAGATATATCAGCGGTTGTATGCTCTAATTTATGTCCTAGTTTCTACTCGTTGGTATAATAGTGGGAATCTTTTGTACAGCATAGAAAATTACAGAAATAATGGGAAACAGAACAAAGATCGCTCCGAGAGGGAAGGATTCGATTCGAACAGACTATCTCGAAAGCAGATCACGTTTAGAGAAGTCAATAAGCATCATGGATTGTTGTAACCTACTTTGTTCGATTGTCATCGATAATAGAGTACGGGTTCGGTATTCTACCCTAAACACATTGATAGTGTTTGCTGTGTACTGTCGCTCGACGAAATACTACCAGGTGTAATTTCCATCAGCGTCTACCTCCGGAACAAATTTACAGAGCTCCACGGTAATATTGTAATCGTAGAAAACAAACATACGCGAATGCCGTGCTATGATAAAATAGTTAGCAGAAAATGCTCTCTTATTCTCAAAAATCAGGCAAATGGATAACGACTTTCACGTACGTGTTACACACGTTCCTCGCGATAGCGTCGTGTTTACCGTATTTATTTTCCTCTGTTAAACAAATTCTCCGTTTAAATCGGTAACATGCAGTTTATTAACGCGCTGCATTTTACGCCGCGGTAAAATATCAACGAGAAAGTCACGGGTGTAACGTCGGAACAGATAAACTCGTTCATATGCATGCCAATTATTAGCGAAACAAATTAAACAACTTGAATATCCGTAGCAGCCGTTGCGAACCGCCGATCTAACTAACATCGACAGCCAGTTCGTTTTTTGTCGATAAAAAGTTGATAAAGTTGATAAATCGAAGCGCCGATGAAAGAATCGAAAGCTCGTTTAAAAAAAAAAAAAAAAAAAAAAGAAACGAGATGTATAATGGAACACGTGAAGTATCCAAAGTGGCAAAAAGCAGTCGATATTTTAGTATTAGCGGGCTGGTCGAGTTGACTCTGTTCGTCAAAGAATGAATAAATGAATAAATAAATAAATAAATAGCCTGACGGAGGGCCAGCCTTAGTTATTGAAGTTGGACAGCCGCGAAGAGCAACGGAATTTCCCTCAGCCATTATGAAATATGTTTCGACCGTCACGGCTGGTGCTCCAGGGATACAAACAAGCTTTTCATCAAACGTTACGAGGCAAAGCCTCTAGAATTTTCCACTAACACGAGCTTGTTAGTTCAACTCCTCGCACAAAAGGTGTCCCGCCAAGACTTCAGCTTCTATTTCATCGTTCGCAGTGAACGTGTCTATGATCCTTTATTCTCGCTTTCAACAGAATCGGAGCGAGGATGCCGACCACATGTCGTTATCTACACTTCCGTTCATGGCAAGACATCTGCTGGTTTCGTACGAGACACGATCAATCAATTTTAAGTATCAAGAAAACGATTAATTAATTAATCAGAGTTCTATATTCACGCAAGGTTACGATCCAATGTACGTAAATTAAAATGGTTGCGTGTTGAGCCTCGACAGGTTTTTAATTTAAATCCTATTGAAAAGATCGAAGGTGAATTTACTCAAAATCTGAGTGTGTATTATTAAATCACCTATGGCATGCATGGAACCAGATTACAAGATACACGGTAATAATATGAATGTCGAAATTTCATCAATTTCATCAAACGGTGATCGAAAGACACGACACATATATATATTGTAGTACGAAGAGAAGAAGAGAATCAATTGTGTTATATCAAATTGATGAGATTATTGTGAATTGATTAATTGACTGTGATGTCGAATACGTGGTTCCTTTCTAGTTTAATTAATTTTTGCGCCTTTACTTGTGTTAACACGAGTGCCGTGATATTTACGAAAAGGAGCGTATGACAGGCCCAGGAACCTTGAGATGAAGAGCCTTCACAGGAAGATAAGATGTCCTGTACGGCAAACATTCAGTTTGCAACTCTCATTATTTCTCCTCTTCGATTCTTTGAATGCGTATTCCGTTCTATAAATTCTATGCTGTCAACGAAATAATTTCGACAGAACGAATTGTCGAATCGTGAGTTCACAAAATCGAATAAGCCTGTGACTGTGTTCGTTAAACGAGGGAAGAAACGACTGGAAGAAACACGAGTCGAAATGAGCTCGACGCTGGTTGGCGCGAAGAAGGTTCAGCTTTTATTTCACCCGACATCCTGGTTACCAATCCGTTCGCTTTCGAACATAATTTCCAGTCAGGACGTGACCGGTTTACAACTTCGCGTCGCGCCTCTCTACCTCGCGGAAGATAGCGAAGAAAGGAAGATAAGGTAGAAAAGGGAGCAGCTGCATTCGATCGTTCTTCGCTAACGCGCGGGATCAACTAAGACTGTTTGTCGACGTTTTGCCGTAACGGTAGCCACGATACGTGCTGCGATATCGTCGAAGAAACTGCGAAAAATAAAAGCATCTGTAAAACACCGCAACGATATCCGATGCATAAACACGACAGGAAGAAAGAAATAATGCAGTAGATAGATGGTGTCGGTATTATAAATCTTGCGGTAATGATATTCAAAGCGTTGAACAAAAATTCTTACGCAGAATAGCTCGCTAAAGTACAAGTAATAATTGCAGAAATGTTATATACCATGCGAGATATCTTGAAATTCCATTGGCATTGTAACGAAGCTCGATTATATGGTTAAAATTTTGAACGAATTCGAAGATCCACGTAGAAGCTACGAGACATTCGTTGCAGATATATATCTCACAGGCTGTTTGCGCAGTGAATTTCTGGTAAGCTGGGTATAACATTGTCTCTTTATCATTTATTTTTATTTTTATGAAACTGTTTCAGCGGTAGAAAATTGAATATCCTGAAGAGATATAAGATCAAGAAATAGATTACTGGAAAAAACGAAAGAGATCCTGTGAAAGTATTTTATGTCCTTATGTTATTATGCGCCATAAAAGCGATCAAGTGAAACGGTGAATATTCAACATTGTTTTTAAAACATTTCTTAAAATCCGCTTTGAACTTATCACGAAATCAAACATAACAGTGTGTTTCTTTCACCTGAATACTACCTTGCAGGTAATCTGAGAAACTTTATCCCATAAACAGATGCATAAAGAAATAATTAAAAATGAAGAGGGGAAAAAAGCTGATTCTGTAATAAATGGCCGGTTAAAGGAAGGGTCAGTGGACGCGAGGAGAGATATCCTTTCTACAAAGTTTTTTTCGCGGTGTGTAGTTTACGAGACGGAGAAAAAGGAAATTGCTCTGGGAAACCGTGGAAATTATTTATCATTGCCCTACGGCGTTTTCCTCATCTACTTGAACACGGAGAAAGGGAAAGATAAATAAAAAGAAGGCGGGTAGGAGGATGAGTCGATTTAAAATGCGAGAATAAATACGCGACTCAAAGAAAATCAGAAAGAAGCGCAATGAAAACGTGCCGGCGGCGAGCACAGATTCCAGACCAAGCGTATTTATTCCCACGAGAAAGTACAAACATGGGTGACCGTCAGGAGTATAATAAAAATATAAAATATCGCCGAGAGTCGAATGATTTTTCATGTAAAGCTTTTGCGGCCAAGCTTGAAAGATTAATTCGGTGAAATCGGATTTCTTTAAAAATTGGTTCCACTGTGCGTAAATTTCAATGAAAATTCGCGATAAAATAGGGCTGCGGGTCGGGGCAGATTGTTCAGTTTCCGCTTCGTATTCGATTCAAAGCGTAAAGCCACGTCCTGCTAACTCCGCGTTAATTTGAATTCTAAACGGACATTGATGTTCCTTAAGGAAAATTAGGAACCCGAATAATCATTAGAAAATCGTGAAAACCTTCAGAACTCGTTACATTATTTCATCTGAAACTTTAGTTCAGCGCTCTGGAGTTTATTTAAACCCTGGAGTTATTACGTTATTATGTTTTTACCGTATTAAATATTAAATAAGCTTCTTTAAATTTCACGTCTGATTCATAAAGAACTTTGCAAAATGAATTTTAAATTACAGTGGCAGTCGACACGTACAATTTCTCTTGTAACTTTCGCAGATAACTTTCACGAACGTCGTGCTACATAAATACAAAATCACCGATTATCACATCTTACACGAAACCATCATCCGTCCTAACGCTCATGATCATGAGTATATCCGATATATATCCAAGCTGAACATCCGCTGGAACGTTGGAACGAAAACGGCAACGAGCGAGAAGCAAATCTACGTCGTAAAAAATTCATTTCCCCGGCAAGATAACGTAAAGTGTTTACCCGTGTAAGTAATAGAATATGCCTCGAAGAGAAGGAAACAGAATTTAAGCGGCGCAGTTGGAAAGCCGCGTAACGAGACATCAACGAACGAAATGGATGGGCCGGGGAAAGAAACGCAAGACACTACCCCGATCTTTTAAACGTTCCGGAGATCCGTGAAAACGGCACAGCACGATACACCAATGAAGGAACAAATTAAACTTCGCATAGCAACTTTAGTTGGCTGGAAATCCAGGCTTCAGTGCCGCGCCTACATTCTTCGACGGCAACAAACGAATTCCAGCGCCTTGTTTTCGACGGAATTCCGTGCTCGCAATGACGCGATGTTGGATGCTTGGCTTCTCACAAAGCGGCATACACACGATTCCCCGTTAGTTGCAAACCGCCACGTTTCACCCTATGCGGCCTATCGCATTGTGTGAGGTATACACACGAGATATAGCAAGGCTCAATGCGTTACAACGCTGGTCCACCCGATAATGGCTGTGCTTTGCATGCTGGCCGTTTTGCCAATGACACACGATACGATTCACGAATCGACGTAATTAAAGCCGCGCCAGGAAACCAGCGAGAGAAATTCGTGGGCTGCCAGGGGTGAGACCGGTTTTCGTTGTGTGCAGTCGAGCAAAGTGCGCGCATACTGTTTTCGATTTCGTCTCCGTTCGCGCGAAATCTGAACAAAGGCCCCGGCGATAAAAGCGCAAATTCGTTTCCAGTGGACGGGCGCCGCTCGATCCACGTTATGACTATGTATCGTCATACCTTACTCGGCTATTGCCATTCGCGAATTTCAGTAAATTCCTCGCGTGTATGGTCGTCGTAAATCGGTTTTTCTTGATCACTGGTACGGAAATGTACCTCGTTCGTAAGAATTCAGTTCATATAAACGCGTTCCACTCCTTGGTTCGTATAAAGCAACCGACAATGATCGGTTTAAATTGCCCAGTAAAGGATTAATCCAACGTCATCTCGCATTCGTGCGTGATAACGATGCAAGAATTTTGTAGGATTGTTCGTACGAATTACAGAGGGAACGTAATCTGTTGAGACTCGTGTTCGTAAATTTTACAAAATTATCGTCCATCAATCGATCATGAAGAAGTTGGCGTTCCAGATAGACCAATATCAAATAATTGCACGAAAAATTATATCGCTTGAAAAGAATAGATTAAAACTTTTGCCTACACCTATATACACATACATATTATTATGTATTATTATTATCTGCGGTATGTTCTAAATACTTATGAGCGGTCGTGTACGGTATTAAAGCGCCGAGGATCTAGTGAACCGAGTTGCGTATTTTACGAATAGAAGCATGGAAAATATCACCGTGCTTAGCGAACTGTTTAAATTTCCATCGATTCAGGAAAAGTTAGGGATTTATTTTCCGCCGGCGGCAGAAACGTAAGAGTATTAACAAATTCGTAGGGAAGACTGAACGATGACAAAGCACCAAGTTGGGCTAAAGTGCTATCGATAAAAACTCGCTTGGAAACTTGCTTTTGGCATTATAAGCGAATCAGAAGCAGCAGAGAGGATACTATGAGTTACGAAAGTTGCTGAAACCAGCGAAGCTACGGGAACTGGTCGACTCACGGGCAACTCGCTATCAAATCGTAGTTATTCACTAAACCAAGGACAAGAGAGCGAACAGACGGAGAATTAAAGAAGATTAATCGATAATCTGTCGAATCTGCAAGAATTTACGCGTATTCGATCACTTGTTGCAGAAGATTTTTATAGATATGTTACGTGGATTATGCGAAACTTCTTAGAATTTCGTTAGTATTGGTAAAATTGAATATAACGGGAGACAACTATCGTGATTATACTTATAGAATAACTATACTAGAAACCTATAGAAAAATAAGCAGATATTTGTCATCAATATATACTTGTTAAAAAATTAGCATATAATATAGATATCGATAGATTTAAATAATTTTGCAACTTTTATGAAATGTATATCTGTGAATGTATTCGTTTCAAACTTTAGCATTACGACCGTGACAGCCGTATCACGTCGTACGTCATGCAGAATCTTCTGCGTGACACGCATGATGTATTCAAACATTGCGATCATAAACGAATACGATAAATGCGAAGACGTTGAGTAATACGTTCGTATTCTAACCGTAAATTACCGTTCACGTTTTACATGAAAAACTACATCGAACTATATTAAATATTATTCAGAGGCTACGATGAAACTATACCAGAGTCATGCATCGATTGTTGGAAAAACGAACAAGAGAATCACGCTGCGGCATAAAAATACTCTGTGATATTAAACGATATGTCCGTGAGAAGGATGAAAATATGCTGGCAGGTGACACCGCGGCAAAGGGATTCTTTGAGCGCCGTAAAAATTAATTAAAACCCGTTGGCTTGTAAACCGAAAAGCTTGTCATCCAAGAGAAACCGAAGAGGCGAGGAGACGAAGCGGAAGGACGCGCGTTGAGACGACTCGTAACAAGGCTCCTCGACTCGGAACAGCACCGACAATGCCGACAAGCGTCTGAAGAGGATAAGCAAGCATCTCGTGAGTGGCCCTGTAAGAATGTCCTTTAGAAACAAATAGAAAAATGTCCGAGGATTTGTTGAATTATTGGCATATTGATCCTTGCATCGCCAGCTTCGATTGCGAATGGAGAAAAAGAAAAGAAAAAAAGAAAACAAACGATCCAGGTCTGTTCTAAAGACTCGCTGTGTGAGATAAAATACGTAACGTCAGCTGACGTGAACGAAATAGTTCAGACACCTCTACAAACACGTCTTCCCGATGACATGGTACAATTTCTAGATGTTATGGTTTATCGATGTTCACAGACACGCAATACGTAGTTTTCACGGTAATTTGAAAATGCATCTTCCAGCATCGGGATAAAAGTAACTGAAAAACCATTCGCCGTGTGTCAATCCACGAATCGTTAATTAAATTGAAATCGGAGATAGTATAGCGACAGTCCTTTGACGGAGTATTTTCCGCAAAAATGTATCAGCAGCATGCTGGATTCAAAGAAGAAAAATTTCAATCTCTGGCTATATCCTGAAAAAGGAGAAGCTGTTCGTTAAAAGGGAAATTATATTTGATATTAAACGACTGCGTATCGAGTGGGAATGGATTTAAAGCACGTTGCCTGTATCGATCGGACGCGATGATAATAACTGTGTAAATTTCAGGATTTTTTTTTATTCCTACAGCTCTATCTATCCCTATGCATTGCATGAACATAGACGAACAGACCGTTGATTCTTCCGAGGATAGCAACCAGAGAAGACCAACCGGATATATTGGGAAAATCCACAAAAACAGTTTCCACCGGTGGACCATCCGGGAAACGGAGTTGCGGTTACCCATCTCACAGATTACATCCCAGATCTCGTTCGGGCGGAAATTTTTAAAAAATCATACCATCTCCAAGGTTTGCCATGCAAACGAGCGAATTCGCCCATAGGAGATTGGACGGACTGTTTCAACATCCGTAAAAACTATTCTGTTCACCGATTCGTCGAAAGAAATTTCAATGAGAAGGGTATCCCGCATTTCTGCAAGATAGGTACAACGGTATGAACATTTTTTAACGAGCAGGATTCGCGTATAAATTGGATCACAATGTTGCTTCATCGAACGCCAATTGCGTAATAACGTAGATTTCGCTACAGAATGTAATCGGACTACCGTTAATTGAAATTCTTTCTGGCTCCCGATTACGTTCCACAAGAGGATCTTACGGATTTTGCGAATTGTGAATCGCTCTCGTGGATGGAAAGGACTATATTCGCGATCGTACACGATAATGAGGCAAATGCTTTGGGGAATTGCGTTACCAGCTATTAGATACGATAGCAATTGATTAATGGAAATGGGAATAGTACTTTCGAACGTCGGATATTGTAACTTGATCATGTATTCTATATTTCGTATATAATATAACGTATCATATTAACTTTCCTGTATTATATAACATAATGTAATATAATGCAAAAGTATGTAATATATATCGTACATATGATATGGCCTGTTGTTATATTTGTTAGAATATATGTATATAAATACCTATGAACCTACGTTACAATTTAATATATATTTTACCATTATTCACTTGCGAAGCGTTCACTTTATTTAGCACAGCGATAATTGTAATAAATTTGGCATTGAACTACGTGTTATAGTTCGTGGCTAGTCTTCAGTGATCGTATAAAGGTCTTAGACCATACTCCAAACGAACATATTTTGCTTCTATGGACGAACAGGAAGTTGCTTGATTACGTTAAAATTTTCGTTACCTTCGTCGATCTTGTCAAACTATCTCATCTATTCCTTTAACGATAAACGTATTTGGTTTCCAACTTTAATGCAGCCAGTCTCCCTTACAAGAATATCAAGAAAGATGCGTCTCAATTATTGAGAGAATGCTAAAAACAAATTTCTCGTCCACGTCCGAATAAAGCTCAGACGTGTAAATAAAATTCGCTTGTGACAGAAGATTGAGGGTAAACACTAGGAACGAAACGCGCGTGATGCGATTGAGAAAGAAGAAGTGGAGCCACATTCCGACACAGCGGAGGAAACAAGCCCGCGGGGGTGAAAAACGGTACGAGAATTTCATCAAGTTGCTCGCAGCTGCTTCGCCATTCAGGCTAATCCGATTCATTTCACCTTTCAGAAGTTTCAGTTGATACCACGCGTAATTCTGTTAAGAAGTTGGCCATGTTGGCGTTAGCACAAAAGCTCGACGGGCCGCGCGTATTTACGGTCAGGTTCTCCCGGTAATTAATCCCAATTTCCTGGCCACGAGATGCCGTTCCGACTGTTAGCCTACCCCGCCGCATATTTACAAGCGTTGACACCGCGTCCGCGTCTGCCTCGATGTTGTTACAAGACATTAACGATGATACTGAATGCGCTTGTGAAAAAGATGCCCGCCATGCAGAGGTATACATTAACGTGGGGCGCGCGTGCGGCCATCGTAAAAGCATCTACGCAAAACCGTAACCGTGTTTCCCTTCCGAGCCAGCCCTTTTTGCCGGTGAAAATGCAAATTACGGAGTGGATGCGGTCTCGAAGCTACATACTCCCGCTTAAGCGCAAAAAAGCGACCACGAGCGTGCCACGCTACTATACGATAAAATCGTTAAATCGATGGTATAGTATCGTTAAAAATTCAGTCATCATCGATTGCGATTCCTCTGGACTTTGCAGCTTGGATACCCAATTTATGAATTCTGATCCTTAAACGTTGACTGCCACTATACAATACGATATTATGCGACATTTTACTGTAAATATACTGTACTGTAACGTTTAATTTGTAGAAAACATTTTGCAAATTATTATTATTGTATTTTATTAAATATCGTACCCGATTATGTTTGCACATTTTTCTCTAACGATGTTACCTACCTAAATCATTCACGTTGTTCGAGGTTTCCTGATCTATGAATTTATCTTATCTCAGTCATCCTACAAAATTTAGTATCGTGAGTATCCGATGATCACGATGCTAGTTAACATATTGAAGAGATTGCGAAATATTTTACGGGCTGTCATTTTTAGTCCAAGATTTTTTCATCTGAAACTAGGTATGTCCACTATCTTTCCAAGAGGATGATTAATGAGACTGATTTTTAATGGCAACAATAAGAATATTAAATAGAATATATTACGGAACAATATATCATACATGTGACGTGAAAAGGCGTTCACCGGTTATTTGGCTGTCATGAGAGAGAGTTGCGACTGAAGAATATTGAGGAACACTGTTCTACATCGCTACATCTGTTCCATCAGGTAGCATCAGATAAATTGAGTTACGTCTCTACCAATCGTTCCTCGAATTCTGAAATAGATTTCCCGAAACAGCATCCGGAACAGTCCCAAAATTTGTAATACATGCGCGTACAAGCATTCAACGAAATAAGGGTCTCGTTTATTCAAGGCGAGGAGGGCCAGGGTTTCGCGAAATGTCTTCAGCCATCTGCTATCCGTTACATAAGTTCAGAGATCGCTGGATACGTATTCCAGATGGAGGATCAAACCTCCTGATTTCGTGTTTCGTATTATTCTCACGTTTTGAAGAATAGGATATTCGTGGTTCTCGAGCATGTAACGGGCCATGCTACCGAAATATTTATTTCTCGACGCGTATAGGGAATCCTTTAATTCTTTCTTATCAAATCGATGTCAGAAAATAGTCCGATCGGGAATTTGCAGTTACGCCAACAAATCGAAGTGGATTCGTTCGAGGAAGACGTATCAGCTTCGTCATTCGAAAATATTCTACGGGTATTTCAAGAGTCCATAGAACGTGGCAAAGTGCAATTTCTTTCCGTTGAATGTACATGAACTTGCAGAATCGTCCAAAGTCTTCTATCATATAGTCCCACAAGTGCATTTAGTACTCCTGCAACTACGTTCAACCAATTTCACTGAGAAAAGAGCTACGACTATTACCTACACGGCTATCGTTGGGCTATACGTTTTTCATGTAATTTCATATTTTTACGAAGGGAACGAAACGAATAAAATCTACATAGTAATTTGTTTATCCTATTAAAAATGATTACGAGCACACTCCACCTTGGATATTATTATTTTTATATATTATTTTCGTGCCTTTAAATTTACCAGAAACACGTAAAAATCCGCAATCTAATTATTATCGCGTATCCGGCAATCCGGAGGATTATTTTGCCGCTACATGCGCGCCGTTTCCTATTCAATAACGTGCTCGAAACTTTTTAATACTCCAAATTTTATAGCGCAACGCGCGACGATCGACTACGCGGAACGCTGCGAAAAATTCGAAGCATTTCGCAGTTCGATTACTGCACTTTCCAGGTGTGCTCAGCTCGACTCGCAATGGGGCTGCGTCGAGCGAAGGACTGACGTGGATACCAGCGGGGTAAACAATAACGATATTGTCCGCTTTGAATCCCTGCGGACCTGCCGCGTGCAATCTCCACCAACCTCGGCATTGTCTCGTTAATTAAACGGATAAGCCGTCGAGACTACGAGGACGGCATCGTCGACGTCGACGTCGACTCGCCACGCCGGCGTCGCCGATCACGCCGAACTTGACGCGAGCGAAACTCGCGGCACAAAGCGTCGGAAACGTTTGACGGGGTTGACGGACGTAGCCGGAGATAACGAAGTTGCTACGTTCGAGTGACATCGGGGTGAGAGGACGACGACAGGGTGATGTCAACGGAGGGGGCAGCAGAACACGAAAGAAGGATAATGGGTGCACCAGACAAAAGAGCGTTGCGATAAAACGCGAGGAACAGGGTGCACGATTTTTCGATCTCTTCGAAGGAATAACGATCGAGAAACATAATTGGAATATGCGAACATATATCGTTGAGAAAAGGCGTTGGAATGTGACTTACGAAGAACATTCTGAAGACCTTTTTAATCTTGAAGACGTCGTGAATATCCTGATGGCATCGTTCATATCAAGAAGACCTTTTTAATCCTTGCGTTGATAAGTAAAATCTTCGCGGTTGATGGAGAGCCGACTACCGCTATTGTGAGCTATCAGAATTCCACTTTTCATCAATTTTGCAATTTCCCTATAAGCCATTGATGTACAATTTTCAAGCAACGAATGGTCTATATACAGAAACTGATTAATACAGAACAGTTAGTCAATCGATCTAATCACATCGTATTTACTCGCGCTTTGCGTTATGGTTAATTATTTGTACCACGTTGTTCAAAACTATTGGGAGATCGCTATTATCAACGGTTATAGTGTATCGATCAAACGAAGAAAAGTGAAATTCTACAGTCTGAATGGAAATTGACATGGTATTTGTACGCTACTGTAATAAAGACTATATCAATAAGGAAAAATACGGAACGAATGTACACGCATAAGGAAGGGACATAAAAATTAAAATGATGCGGAAAACGATTCATTAATCGTTGCGAATAGCGCATATTCATTTTCGAATGAATCCAAGTGCATGTCTTAATTTCCAGTCTTTCGCAATCCGCGTTTTACTATTCTGTATCTTTTGTTCGTACTAACACGCCTTTGTTCTTTCGAAACACTATTATTCGCTACGCTATTCGCTACTAAACAATTAAATCCGACGATACAAGAGGAAATTCAACGATTTTAATTATTTCCAGCTTAGTTTTATACGTGGACACTCGTGAATTGCGGTATATCACCGTAAGTATACGTGTGCTTGCAAATCTTTGGAGTGGTCGAAATATGTTACGAAATTATGACCACTTGAGTACCGCCAAATGCATAAAAGACTCTAATATCAAGGCTTTGAATATATCATACCATGATATCAAATATTCTCAACGTTTTGGAGAAACGTAGCGTAGCTCGTTATACTAATGAATAATAATAACTTTTGAACCAAGATTTTCTTACCATCGCATTTCTTTCCGTCTTCGAGATCTTCTCTCGTCCGGAAAGTTCATTGTTACAAAAATAAAAGTTATTGAAATAGATATAAATTATAGAAATCTAAACACGAAATATCACGAAAGAAATCGAATAACACCTTCCAAACATATTACATCATACTACTATACTCATCTATACACTTATTACAGATCAAAAATACGAATCTAGTTATTATTAAGTAATAATTGTATTTATTACTGTAATTTGCGAATTACGAATCACTCGACGTCTGACACGACGTTTCTTAAATCAAAACGCGCGGCCCGCGTCATCGCCGTGCGCATGCGTAGCAGCATCTACGGTTCCGCGTAATTCAAACGAAAACTAATGTGAATATTCGTACAAACTTAAATATTTATGAATATCACTGAAGAAATGGAAGTTTATTCTAAAATTACCGATAACCAAAGTATAAAAATTGTACCAAATAAAAGCAAAATGAAAGTAATATGAAAAAATATATATTACGAGTGGTACATATATACCGAGAGAACTTTTATCAACGTATTTTACAGAAAATTATTAAGAAGCTTAAAAATGCACCCTTATAAATTTATAATATTTCTACTAAAAATTATAAATCGAGAAATCTCCTGACAAAAAGTTCTATTAGAATAATAAATCGTGGAATATTATTATACAAATATATGTTAGACACATATGCACCAAGTGTATTTTGTCTCTAGAAAATTTTTATTTATTTTGCAAATATATAAAAAGAGGATAGTTCTTTATCAATTCAATTTAATAAATTCAAACATGGTTAACGCGAAACAAAGCAAGAACTAAAATATTTAATGCAGTTTTCTCTTTATTCGATTGTCAAACGTCAACAATATCGCGAATAAAGACAGAACAGAATCTGCATTCCTGGCATATCAGTTTCCACGGGAAAGGTGTGGCTGGATGTTCAGACCATTTTATTTCCATCGAAAATATGTCGTTGCCGTTTAACCATCGGGCTCCGATGTACAAAAGGAACGCGATAAAATGCATATGTACGGCAAAGTCGTAGAAATTCGATGAAACGCAGAGACCAAGCTTCGAATCAACACCGACGTCGGTGTCGCGAGTCAGAAACGCGAAACTCGAATAGGCTGTCGCACTCTTCGCCGTAAAAACGACACGACCAGAATTCGGTGGCAACGAGCTCCAATGACGTCCAATTTCGTCCATTTCACAGGTTTCCGTGTGTTCTTCCGTCACATAAAATATTTAACAAATATCAGCGAGCCAGTGACGTTAAGCGTTCCCATTTTTGTTAATTAAAAGTTTCTCCGGGGGCGAGCAGCGTGCGTATAACCCCGAAATATAAGGCAAGTAGCGCGGAACATGAAGAAGCAGCCGTGAAATTACCAGAAAACGAGATAAAAGCTCGCGAAACGACGAGAAAATCGTTAACACGACGAGTGCTACGGCGATCGTCAGTAACCCATGTCGTCAAATTTTTCAGAGCAATTAAAATAAGATAAATTTCATTCCCCATAATAGATTTCCAACAATGTGAATGATTTAAATAAATACGATTTATATGATATTTTCAGAAAAAAATACCCAAATATAATATAATATTTTGCAAAAATTAGACGTTACGGTGCAGCATATTTCGACATATTGTTTCACTCAGAGCGAAACATATAAAACTCGCGTGGCTGTGAACGTGTTAAGGAGTAAGAAGGATGAAATCGCTAAATCCATCGTAATAAATAAATTGGCATAAGCGCGACGTGATGCAAATCGCTGAACACGATTATTCGCTGAACGCGTAGAAATTTTTACCAGAGTAAAACTTGCTGGATAAAAACTAAATTATCGCGAGCCATGATATCGTATGATGAGAGAAGATGTTAAATTTCATACGTACAAAGGGCTATCTCGCAGGGTCAAGCAAAACAATTTAATTAAACGTACCTTTTAGCTCGTGCAATTTTACTATATTCTCGTTTTGCATATTCATTTACCAGGTTATCCAAAAGGCGAACAGACAGAAATATAAAATCCTTCATGGAACTAACATATGTACTATAATACAGGAAAAGAAATAATAGTTTTGCGATTTTTATAATAATTTCCAATGGACTAAGAAAAAATATAATGTTGCTAGAAAATATCTGACCACTTGCTTTCCTTTGACACGATCAATGAACAAAATTAAAAAACAAGCTTAAAAGAAAAAGTTTTGCGATTCTTCATTATCGTTACAATTATATAAAATAGAACATTACGAGTCAAAATTGGCAGTCGTAATTACCACAGGTTGCAAAATTATTTTGTTATTTTAAAAGCTGTACAATTTTTTAATTTGTTAGACTATGAGCCAAATATAGAAAGTAAATAAAGTCCGTTGATGTATTTTTATTTAATTGTAAATTAATAACATATTGTAACTTAATTAATTAACATTAATTTGCCATTAATTTGAAAATTCGATTAAACTTCATGATATTGTTACTCCAAATATTTATATATTTGCACAATAGCACAAGTAGCATAATTAGCTCGGCAGAACAAGTAGTATAACTCGGAGACTGGTCAGACGGAGAGAGAACAGCTGATTCTTCTAATCCTTTTTTACGTTTTTCGCGTCATTCAGCTTCTCGAAAGCTCGAGGGTGTACGCTAACAAGAAAGAACGAAGTGGAATAGCAAACATAAAAAAGCGAAGAAAGGGTGGATGGTCTCGCGGGAAGAGCACCGAGATTGCCGAATCTCCGGCCAATTTTTCACTTACTAGAATTCTGCCTTATACAATTTTCCGACCTTCTATTTGTCGTATCGAAGTTGTCACGTGGGAAGATCTATCCTTAAACTGTTCTCATCTCTTCTGCTTATGTACGATCTGACCACAACTTTCTCCATGGAAAAAGTCGAAACGACGTTGCAGAATAGAGCAAAAGGTTTTATAGAAATGAATATCTTGGAATGTGCGGAAGAAAGTACAGTGAATGCTTAAATAATGTGCCAGTTGGAGACAATCGCTGAACATAGCTGAAAATCCGCGTACAATTTTTTATTTTACCGTAGCAACTAACGAAAACATGTTATTCCTCTCTTCGCGCTACGCTTTAAAAGCACAATTTATCATAAGATTAATAGCCGGCTTATATGAACGAAGAGGCAGACAGAATTTACACAGCAACTCAGTCCGCTTGCCATTAATTCTGTCGATTCTTGCAACGACATTCTATCGTATTACATTCAAACTTAAAAAACTGTTAAACGCGGGAGGAGCACGATTGAGTGGAAAGTGGTCGGAATAATGCGAGAAAATGAAGCAAAGTGGCGTTTTCCGAATATTCAGTTATCTTCGGATCGCGGTGCAATTTCAATTTCACGATAAAAACGCCGGCTCACTGGCAGTCCATTTAAGAGCATCTGGTAGCGAAGTATCTCCTTACAAGAGCCGTTCTTAAATAATTCAATCCAGTCCAACTGGCCAGACCAAATGGAAGTCGAAAGGTGTCTATTCATCTGCGAAGAGGAAGTCGCGAGAGGCTGGCGCGCTTCGTGAGAAATTAATTTATAAGCGAAATGGTCGTGGTAATTGGACATCAAAATGTCCATTAAAACCCTCTGTGCATTCATAACGCAATTTTCCATGCTTTTACGAGATGCTTCACGCCTTTTGACGCAGGCTATCGCCCCTTTTTGCGTGAACACCGTCAAAGATTGTTAGTCATCCATAGCACGACACGGAAACGCGCCACTAATAGACACTAAATGCATTTAACTAATAGTTACGTGATCCTTCGCCCAGGCAGATTCTAGCCGGAAGAGAGTCTTCATCAATGCTGCGAGATTCCATTAAAATAGGAGAGCATCATCTAAAGGGTACTCATTTATCGTTGCGAGGCTAATAACTTGCGAGATGGTACATGCGGACGCTATTTGGCCGCGCGTTTCGCGTTTTAATCAAAAATTTATCGTCTCATCCGAGAGGGAAGCGATCAATCGTTAACGTGCCGGATAGATATTCATCCCGTCTTTAACGTTACTCGACGAACCTATTATTCATCGTCTCGAATTTTCAACGTGATTGAGGACTCGTCAATATTCGTGAAAATGCCCTCCCCGGTGTGCAACTACGCACCATAAGTGTTCAGACATTTTCGATCATTGCAGGTATACAACGTGCGATTCGAGTAAAGCTTTTTTTTGATTTTATATCAGGCAACCTCACATGGAGATCGTAAACACTCGCAAGTTACATTTTTCGTATTTCATGGAGGAACAGTTTTACAAAATTTAAGTTCAATGTGCTGTCAATCAATTTTATATTGCCAATCTCTTGCTTTTCTATTTGAATTTAGTAGCGTATATGAATAGATATTTTCAACACTTCCGTGAACATTTCAGAGATATTTATCGTCGTAAATGTTATTCGAATTCGTTCAAACTCGTGCTTTTACGAACATAATTAAAGAAGTAGAAAGAAAGCAAACAGAAGATTGGTTCATCCATCAAATGTTACGAGTATCACACTTTGCATATTTTATATTTTTTTGTATTTGTCGTGCGTTCATTATATTTCCGTGTCTTTAAATTCCCGATAAATATATAAACGCCCACGAACTGATTATTATTCGTCGCTTTAGAGATGCTACAATGTTCGTGAAAATTCATTCGAATTGTCCCGACCACGACAGATATTTTTGTTTAGGGCAACATTTCAAGAGATTTAGCAGTTTCACAATTTTAACGTAATAAAAGAGAGTTAGGAATCGTTGTCGGGCCAATTTCGTCGGTAAATCGGTGCGTATAAAAGAGAAACGTGATGAAATCCCGTGGAGAATACAATTCTGGAAATGGCGAGCCGGTGTGCCTTGAACGCTGGCGTGCCGCTCGTTTCAATTTGGATATATTTAGGAAACACGTTACCCCTGGCAATCCAATAAAAAACCGCGCTTAGGGTAAAAACAATGGTAGAACAGCACAGATTAAGAATAATAAACATACGAATATGTCGGATTTTCCCCAGCTTTTCGTCAGATTACTGTACTAAATACGTATTTTTTAAGACAATCTTTTCGTACGATCGACCCTCTCTACGCTTGAAGGGATACGACAAATACGACGCAGAGGAAATACTTTGAACGCGTAAAGCTTCCTCTGTGGATTGTAACCGTTTCAAAGAGTAGAAAATTGGTAGGTAAATATCGAGCAACGGATCCGACACGCGTGATCGAAGAAATTTCCATTTTCTTTGATTCGATCCTGTCGCTGTGAAAGATTTCCCATTTGTTCCATAAATCGTGCTTCGAAATTCGGGAATTCGCTTCGTATCGACCGATCATAACGACACGTGATCCGCTTTGAACTCTCTCTCTCATTCTCTTTTTTTCTCTCTGCTAGACGAGTGGTACACGGATAATTGCAAGTATTGGGTCGGACAAAATCAAAAGTCGAAGGTCCCATGATACCATTGGAATATCTCTTCAATTAAATCTCAATGAGAAACTTTCTTCCTTCTGTTGCAAAAATCGGGTTGAAAAATCGAGTTTTCTTTTTTAATTTTCTTAAAACGCTAGAATGAAGTTAACGCGGCTTATCAAAATTCAAACTGCTGACAAAGCAGAGGGAAAATGTTATCTTAAAAATTCCCTTGCGTATTTCTTGGAACTGTTTCCTGACTTGGCTGTCACGGAATTTTCAGGACTACACATTCAATCTTCTTCATATTTTGAACGAATATCCCTTGTATCGTAATTTTATCACTTTTTAGAGGCCTGTTAGAGGTTTCTAAAGACGTTTCTTTAAAAAAATCTTTCTCTTTTTCACATTGCTGACATCTGTACGATCATTAAAGTTTTCCTGAAATCCTGCGCTACATTTCAGATAATAGACTGCAGCTTCAAAAGAATATTTTATTTCAAACATGCCAGCCCCTGCCGAGACTGACAGCCACCAACTGATGTTCCAAGAATAGAAGTTCCATATACAATGAACAGCTCCTCTACTTTGCAACATCTTTGCTTAAAAGAAAAGAAGAAAAATTGCAAAGTAAAGCTAACTGTCGCATAAATACCATCCGAAAAAATCTCTACTTTTTGTTCTGTAATTATTTACGAAGCAATTGTCCAAATTTGTAAGTCTGTGTAAGTAATCTGTGCTTTTGAATCGAATGCTGTAAATTACTAAAAAAAAATACCATTCATATGAAAAGAACAGAAATGAAAGATGAAAAATTTGTTTCTCGAAACTTGTAGAAAGAAAAATCTGCAAGGAAAAACGAGAGTTCCCCGCTAAAGAGGAGATGCTGCGATCGATAAAGACTCTAATACAGGAAGAGCAATTCCGCGGCAATCTACAACGATCGAGGCGACTATCGCGCAAGATATTGGCAAAAAATAGGCTCCGTGTAGTAACAATATTCGACGGTTGATGAGCTCATCAGAAGCAAAGTTTATTAGTTGGGAATAAGAACAATATAGATAGAGCCCACGGCCGTTTTCGTTCAAACTCCCCGAGGAAGATTCTTAATCGAAGTCTAAGAGAAAGAAACCGGCTCGCTCGCTACCGGCTACTTGACGCGAAATAATTGGCCCACTTTCTCATACTTTTTTATTCTTCTGTAATAATAGGCAATGATAGCGGCTTTCAATCGAAAATGTGAAAATTCCCAATGGGAAGCGAATAATATTTTCACCAAGAATAATTTGCCTTTTAAGAGAAAAGATCGGATTTCCATCCTCCCAACCCGAGGGAGATCCGCAACGAATTCTTACTCTACTCGATTCTGTAGGTTCCGCGTGTAATTAAAAATATCTCACCGCGATTGTATAGCCCCGCAGCTATTTTGTCTAAAAGAACTGCAGTAAAAACCACTGCTTTATTTATATTCCAAATTTAATTAACCAAATTTTTCAACACGTGGAACAGGAAAAAGAATAAAACGTTCGTACTTCTTCGAGGATCGCCGAGCAAAGTCTGGTTAGTAATTTCAGAAATGTCCGATGCTATGTAATATATCAAATCGGGCTGAAAGAGAAATATTGCGGTGGCAACAAACGCGAGGAAGCAACAAACAAGTTGAACAGTCGTGAATAATCGTCGCACGAAGGGAGGCCAACGTGTAATCAGACCGTAAAATTCAATCTCTGCGTTTAATTTTCTAAACTGTACGTTCTATCATGTACGCAGCGCAGTTCGTGCAATTGGTCAAATATTTTCAATATTCAAATTAATAACTTTTTCCTCTCGTTACACCGTATATTCTCGTATTTGGTAGCTCGTGTTCGAAGCATATCGAAATAAATTTGGAACGTTCCGAAGGAAGACTGAAGACGCGCAATTATTTGTAATTACGAGATCGACGGGTCAAAAAGTAAACACATGGAAATGGAAAAAGATTAAACCTGCTTCTTCGCGAGGTGACATTGCGAAAAAGGTACAACGTTCTGTGAACATAGCACCGCAATTTAAGGAACTCTATCAAAAAATAAAACACAACCGAACATACGATTTACCGTTCAATTTATACGCAACGACAATATTGGGAAGACGTTTGATCAATTTCATGAATCGCTATATTTGCATACCATCCTACACGAACAGAATAATTCCGGTGAGCGTAGTAAATTGCTATGCGGTATATGGTCGCGCGACGCTAGTGAATCATCGAGGAAGATACCGCATCGTTCGATGCCATATTTTGATACGAGAAGGCGGCACGTTACCGCCACTCAAACTATCAAGACAAAGCTGAAGCGGGCACGGGACGAAGATACAGACAGTCAGAAAACGCGAGCGTGCGCTGCCGCCGAAAAGGACGAGAGAGCAGAGGAAATATTTTGGATGGTTGAATAGAGATGGTGTTACGAGAGACTGGAAACGAAGCACGCAGAAACGACAGAGATAGACGAAAATCGAGGAAACTAAACTAGAAGAGAAGATAAGGAAAATTGAAAGGGAGGATGAACGTGAGAAAGGATAAAGAAAAATGTAATGGTAAAGGATGTGAGAATGAGCGCTTCGGAAGTAGCCAGCTTCGCGTCCAAGAGGTTCTCAAAGGGTGACCGCGAGTTTGAGTATATTATGCAACGACAACCTAGTCCAAGTCGGTGGAAAGATGTATTTTGTTCTGGGTCAGGCACAGCGGGACAAGGTGTAACACAGTCAGCTGCTTTCTGCTTTGCTACCAACGACTCGTGACGTCTAGATTTAGTTTCCTATGCTCGTGAGATACTGTAATGGCTCTGTATCCCGCTAAGACTACAATTTAATCCTTGCACGGACGTGGCCATATTTCTTGCCACCACTTTCCCGTGTCTTTTAACCGCACACGTGATTTTTCAACGTGAATTTCCTGCAAAGTGTAAAAAACACAGCTACGATCCTACAGTCCGGTCACATAATCTATCCTTTCGTGACGAATCAATTGGCAAAACCTCGAACCTGTTTGGCTAGCTGTATGTTTGATAAACGTTATTCAACAGCACCTCTAGCTCTTAATAAATCCTGAATAATTTTACATACACGTGGAGTTCTTCGTTTCATTATTCAACAAGCCAACGATAAAGGATTTTATTTTCTGCAAAATGCAAATTTATCGCATTCAGATAAATGTCAACCTTATTCGACTCTTCGCTTTATCGTTACGCAATATAAAATATTCAACTTTCGTAACAACGATAATCCAGTCTCCGCTCGACGATGATTAACATCGAAATATACACTGGAAAAATTTAACACGCGCAAAATGACTGTAGTACGAGAATAGAACCAACAATGAGAGTACAGTAGAAACGAACAAACTACTAAATATGTATCGTCTATTTTTCTAATTGGAAGGATACGGAGACGTCTGCGCGTCGTAGGAAGGAAAACAGATAAGGATTTCATCAGATTCAGCGCGCAGATTCATTGTGCAACGAAGACAATCCATCCTCCTACATATGCAGCTATCTATATGCACCGGTAGTATGCATCTTAAGTATGTGCAACTAGGCATCCGGCGGATTAATCCAACTGGTAATTTGTCGTTCTGCGAATGAGCTTCGACTCCGAAACTCACGCGGATGCACACGCCACATCTGCACAGACACCTGCGTATATTTCCTACTTCGAGACACAAGTTCGTCTTCGTATTTACGATTCAACAGAGAACAGAACGGGCGTTGCAAGAGTAGCATCTCGCCGTACAACATGCGCCGTTCATTCTAAATTCTGTTGCATGCGAAGTCAGGCAGATTCTATGACTCGAAATATGTCGAAAATCGAGAATAACGGGAACGCGTTAGAGGCTTCATTTTCGAGGAAAATCCAGCTTGCAAATTCATCGAACATACGTGTATTTAATTAATTCTCGATTAGACAACGATGAACGATAGACAGCGGGTTATTCTACACGTGCGAACATAAGTTTCTTCGGATAGAATTTTTTCGTTTGTACAGCGACTATAGTTGGATAGTACAGAATAATACCATTAAACTGGAGAGCTTGCGATATTAACCGTATCAGTTGCATGGTACGCGCAAGCTTTACAACGACGCGGTATAATAATTTATCGTAAAATAAACGTCTGAACTTAAACATACTGGTGGGCTCGGGTTTCAAGAAAAATAGCCGCCAACTAGAATATGTATGGTCAGATCTAGCTACAACGCCTGCAACGACAAAAAAAAAAAGAAAGGCAGAAGGTCTGGTGAAAAATAACGCCATTTGCAACCTCAAAGATGTCTCGGACGGATCTTCCAGCCGTACATCACGCACCGTTACCCATACGAGGCACGGCATCATGATTTATTCGAGTCGCGGTAAGGAAAGTTTTAAAGTGGCTCAACATTCGCGTAATATATCGGTCAGGAACTACACGGAGGGATAAAACTTAAGAAGGAACGATTCTCGTGGTTAACGCCGCGGATCTTCCATTCTAAGAACATTTGCATTTTGAAGAGGACAAGGGCTGTTGAATATTCGGAAACAATAACCACGGTAATTTAATGATACGTAACGTATCAATACGGTTAATGCATGTAAATGCCCGGTGCAATATATTATATTAAAGTTGGTAATGTAATATAATTTTGTTACTCTCATTACGCCGCCATAATGGATATAGAAAGTACGGGTAATTTAATTACTTTAGCATGACGGCCACGCACCATTGTAAAATTTTAGTTTACGGTTTCACGGGAAATTCAACGCACGCCGGACTATTGCAAAAAGGATAAAACCTCCCCTCGTCGACTTATTAGCGAAATGTTCCATCCAGCGGGGCTGTAGCTTCCGGCCGCAGAAATTACGAAGTCAAATGGCCCACCGCCATGCGGCACAAAAGTTTTTCTTTTTCTCATTCCCGCACGCCCTCTGAATGAGACATAAATTACTCGTGTAATAGGATTTTGAATCGCGGTCGATGTTAATCCTTGATTTATAATGTAGGTCGGCAGCCGAAGATTTAGCATGACATTGATGATAACTGACTGACAGCATCCCCCAATGTGTATCGTGCGATAAATTATTATTATTATGCTCGTTGATCCCTGCTATTTTTTTAGGGAAGGGGTGGAGGTGTATTTATTAAAGCGTCCGATTCGTTGCTTCTCGTAATTGGAACATTCTGAATTTCATCAACATTTATGCGCCAACGTTAAACGAGACACGGCGTATTTTTTAGCTTAGCAAGAGGTTCTCGCGAAAAATAAATTAACACGATTTCGAACGTTATCAATTATAACAGACGCACGTTAATAACGTTCATCGCATATAACGGACATCACGTCTCGATCTAGGTCAACCGAAATATTTTGCTAGCTGTTTCCGTTATTGAAACAGCGAATGTTAAATCATAATTCATACGGTTACATTGTTTCGCCAATGTAGAGACGCGAAACCACTTCCCAACGACTGAATATCGCTATTCAGCGATATTTCCAGCGGAGCTATTGCCTTAACGTTTTCGTCTCCTCTGCGGGTATCTTGTTGCCGTTTTCGATCGACCTAGATTACATTTACCGAATTAGCGATATAGGTCGAGTGAATTATATCCGTTCGTTTAAGCAGTTATTTCTGTCGAAAGTCTATCTTTCCAGTCGTGCTGGCAGCATCCCTTTTACAGCCGTTAAAAACAGACACCGGGCTAAATTTAACCGGGTCAAGGAATGGCGCTAATCTTCGAAACAGTTACCATTGCGAATTTTTATTTTATTTTACCGTACCATACGCAAATCTTCCGGCGATTATATCGCTCATAAGCGTCTGGATACTTTGGAATTCTAGCAACATTACGCGAATTCTACGAAAGGCTACAAATTACCTATTAATTACTAATTTATATTTATCAGCAGACTCTTATTATTTACTGTTCGTGCTACTACGCACATTCCTGTCCATGAAGATTAGGGCATCTTCTGGTGTAATATAAAATACGACGAATGGTTTAAATAACGAAAGGAACAATTAGACGGCCATAATTTTGCGTCGTGTAAAATAACGATACAAGAATTTCTAGAAACTACTTTTACGAATTACAAGAGAGACATAACTTCCATTTGCGATTCTAAGCTCATACAAATACATCACATAAGAATATTCCGATTATTTGTGACAACACTATAATGTTTTAATATTTTTTATCATAAATCTACCTAACATTGAATATACGTAATTTATAACAAATTTCTTCTTCTTTGATGCGACTGATGATTAACATAGGACAGAATTTAATGGATGATATTATAGACGTTTAATACTCGCCAGTCTAACACCACCATACCATATATTTAATTGCTATAAATGTATTATAAATAGCTGTACTAATTACGAAGAGTACAACCGCCCCAATTCGATTCGATCGTATTTTTCTACTTAAATTACATCGCGTCAGAAGTGAGCAGGTGTCTGAATACTTTCGGGCGGCGATTAAACGAAACGAGATTGTTAAAAATGGACGACAAAGGGAGACACGGTTCGTAGAACTGGGGAAAGAAGAAAAGGGCGAAAGAACACGGTCAATCGGCGAGCGATATCGCGAAAGGTCACGGCTTTTCTTGACAAATGGCGTCCTTGCACCGTCACCGATGGACTCGAAGTGGTATCTCGGTAGTCTGTAGGACAACCGAAGTACATTATGAAGGCATTTGTAGCTTTCCACTGACGTTGCTCCCGAGAATTGTATCGACCACGGGGTTTGCCGCGTAGACACGTGAATATACCCGAGTTTCGACCAGTCGAAATGCATCTTGGAATCCTGCCCGAACTTCTCCGTTGTTTCCTCCCGAGATTTCGCACGCCTTATCGGATACGTTCGTTCGAATTTTAGAATTGTATTTTCTCCTGGATATCTGACCGACAAACCATACCGGCGAAAGGGGATAAATAATTGAGCGACTTTCCAGAGAAGAAAACCTTTCCTCGGTGTACGAGATAGTATGTTGGTGAAAATATTCCATGCACTATCTGTCAATGTGATATTATCTTTTTCTTTGATAAATCGCACGTATATTTCAAAGGTAGTACAGTTTAAAGGAGGTCAGCAGGGAAAAAGGAAAACTATTGCCTATTTAGAGTGTACGAAGTCAAAACTAAATTTGCAAAATAGTTTTCCTTTTTGTAAGGATTTTGTATCTTTTGTAAGAGATATTAATCAGTTGAGAAATAGACAGGAAAGGATCGTAGAATTAAATGGACGATACGTAGACACAGGGAGAAAGAGAGGAAAATATTTTTCAGAAGTTTTTCAACCAGTTTAATACCTACAACTGGAACGTTTTCACATTCGTTCTCACATTCCTGAAGATTTTCACGATGCTTGTGTCTACAAGAAATTACACGACTGACGATTAGCGTGTAACTCGTCACGTGTTTATCATTCAGGAACATCCTACACCTTCACACGTGTGTCCCAGAGGGAATTGTTTAAAGGCAAATACAATACATGCTTAAGAACCCACGTGGAATATCACTTTTTTTCCGCGATAAAGCTTACCTACTGGTAACTAAAATGTGAGAATATGACACAAAATCGATATACCTTCCATTGGAATAGCATCAAGATATTCCATCTACGAAGCAAAAAGATTGGCCGGTTAATATCGGACAACAACGATGACCTAATTTCTAAAGATTAATAGGCTTACGGACGGAGTTCGACCTTTGCTCCTTTACGAGATTAAAAGCAAATAGACAAATATGGACAGATCGATCGCCGGCTGCCTCTTCCAGCCATCCCGAATCTGCCTTTTATTTTTAAGCTCGAAGCCCTTCATAAAATATACTCTGGCCGTATCATCTAGATTGATATAAAAAGAAAAAGAGACGGAGAAAGTAAATCAAAGGATAAACTAGATATTTTACGATAGGTACGATATCAAACGTGTAAACCATGTCGTTCTTAAAGAGGCTTGTCAATAATCTGAATATTCCATTAATTCATTTTTACATCCACGAAACCATTATTTTCCCACCAATTTTAAATACTTATATATCAGTGCTTGCATTAACGTTACAAATTCTATTAATTTTGCAAAACTTTTTATTAATCTCCTATCCGTAATTTAGCAGTAAAAGTATTTACAGATAAAGAGCTTGTCTCTTTAAACGATAATTCTATTATTATTCTATTATTCTATACGAAATTTTGCGATTGAGAAACAGATTTAGCTACATTTTTAACACAGATTTCAACTCTGAATTATATACTTCATTTCAAATTCTACCAGTAATATTTACGCCACAGTACTGTTGCGACATATAGTTCGTCAATTTTCGTCAAAATTCTCGCAAATAATTTTCACAATTGCCCGTTCTACGTCTCCAGTCGTAATCTTGCGCCAGTACAAAATTACAATAATTTCTCTAATAATCTGCGTCGATTATCGCGCTCAATGCGAGGCCAGCGAGTGTTCTGATATTTATTGGAGCGTACCTTATCATTTTGGGGAAGAGAAATTTTATCGTTCCGATCGGGGACGATTACGAGGTGGTGATACACAGCCGAATTCGGTGAAATTGTACGCGAAACTTTCCGTGAATTGCACGGCGACAAGGGGTTTAATCTTTCGCGTGGGACCAATCGCGTTATCGAGATATAAGCATAATCGAGCTGACGGCGGTGTACACGAGGCGATAGCCGATATACGAGGCAACGGATAGTGCAGGCTATATTCGAAACTGATAATCGTTGACGATATGCCGTGGCCGATCGATAATCAAGGGGCTTGGCTCGAAAACGATTCATCGTGTCCGTGCAATCGCGACGACACAACGAAATTATCTAGAATGACGGGACACGCTTTATGCATCGTCTGCGAAATTATCCCTAGAATGACGGAAGGTGCGCAACTTCTGCGTGATGCAGAAGCACACAGTTTCGCGGAAGAAAAAAGAAAAAAAGATGAAAAAGCAGGAATTAGGACGACCGATGCCCTCTCACGGTGCGTTGTCATTTTAAAAGGGAGGCGAGATATAGAACGAGGAAAGGCCGAAAGAGACATACGCGAGGAACAAAAGGAGTACGATGCCAAGGATAACAGCCGGCAACGGATGCTGAAACTGTATGAGAAAAACAGTGTGTGGAGTTTGTACCTTAAAATCGACGACCGGATGCACTGGTTCCTCTATTTGCGTTCCGCCGGAACTATTGTGCTCCAGGCAATCCCAACTGTACGAATGCCGAGTAAAAATTTAATTCTATTCCTTGCCAAAATACATTTCGTGCAGAAGGGGTACGCTGGTTACGGGTTTCTGCGACACCACGGTTTTGTTGCTAGTTTTCGTGAAAATTAGAAGATTGCGGTTTCACATAAAATACAGTGATGTGCACGTGATAGGTTTTTCGCTTTATATTATAATATTTAAAAAAGTTTGAAGTAACGTTTTATATAATTAGGTAACAACTGTTTATTTTGTAATATTGTTTAGTTAAAATCCCTTCGGATATTTTTGATTATGTTTTGAATAGAAAGCGAGAAATCTACTTGGCTGGAATCTTTCGATCGATCTATCAGCTCGACGATGAAATTCTGTATTCTTCCAAAACGAACAACTTGAAACTACAACAGTTAATATTTATTCAACAATTCGATGGCAGTAAAATGCTTGTCTTTTTTCTTTGTACCTGCCTATTTCTCGAGACTTATTTCGAATCGTCTGAAAGACTGTCCTGATTGTAGGACCTCACGCCCATATCTCAACATCTGACAGCAGCTCTAGAGTTTCCCACAATGGACGAGCTAACGAGAATTCGGTTAAACGTTCTCGGTCTTCTTTCTTATCCTGTTCATTCGATTAAATAGATGTACCTATCGAGATCCTAATTCTAACTACAAAGTTCTGTGTATAAGGTAATAGTTTCCTAACAAGATCGTACGCTTTAAAGGTCTTCGAAAAGCTTCAGAGTAAACAATACAATCATGCGTTTAATAGCAAAGTGACGTAATTGATACTGAACCGTTGAAAAACAAGGTGATTATAACACCATGTACACAGTGTAACGAACAAAAGGTGGCTTAAAATAGGAATTGAAGCTCGGATGATAAAGATCGACTTAAAAAAAGCAAACGCGTTGCAACATAATCGAAGTGGTTTGATTAAATAGATTAAGCTATTTGTTCATTATATTTTGCGATCAAAATGCCAAAAGAAATGGTATGAGATTTACGGAATAGTATTTGATGAACAAATAAAGCGATATAGCGCATGAGCACGTCAGAAAATAGAAATTGTTAAAACAATGGATTTTTCTGCGAATTCAGATTTTTATGAACACGTCTAAAGATATGTGTAAATACAGATATTTGTTACACGCTCTAAATATCATAACGTGAAGTTTGTTTTAGCAATTTTATATACCTCTATACTTTGCTTTTTTTCGAAAGTCTATTCTAAAATCTACTACACCAAGATTTTTCTACATCGACCAACAAATGTGAAATAACTATAAATAAAATCCACTAGATTTTAAGGATTAAATAATTAATCAAACGATTTTCTTCTAATTTTTGCTACAAGGTTACTGCAATAGTCGTCGTAATTCTAATAAATAGCGAATGGAGTTAATAAAAATATATTAACACAGAGAAAAGCACAACGTGTTTGTATCATTAATCATGTTATATTAAATGAGCTTATCCGTACGTCTTATTCTTTTCGTCCGATCATTAAAGAATTTTGATTCGTTCAAGTTCAAAACATTCGCCACTGCAATCGAATTCGATCGATGTCGAGGTTACGAATCTTGTAATATACGTTTGCAGCCTCCGTTTGTTTCCAGCTCGGTTCCGCCCTTTTTCTTTCATCTAACGCTCCAGGCCGGCGCACCACGACCTACCCTTAGTTCGCCTAAGTCCGACGCCGGTCGAATTATCATCGCGACCTCTCAAAGCCTTTCCAAAATTACTTACGAACTCATGGGCCTGTAAGTCCAGACTGCTCGAAATTAGTTTCCACGAAAGCTCTCTGGCATTAGGTATGTACGCTTTCCAATTCGTTAAGAGGGAACTGTCGCCCCCTCTTTAGCCTTACTCGACAACTCGTCCTTCAGACTGCCACTTTCTCTCATTCACCGGTCTGTCTCCATCCCCCTACACCCTCGAAATTGCCCTCACATAGAAAAAAATATCACTGCTAAATTTGCTTAATGGTAACGAGGTTAGTACTTCTTTCAGCAGAAAGACACCGTTTCGAGGGTTCACTTTTAGCGAGTGAATAAACAGTATAATTCGAGCCAATGGCCTGTAATTTATCTCTGTATGCGCTATCGCCTTTCCAACTCTCGCTACGTTATTATAATCGTTTTTATGCCTCGAATAGAAACGAATTGTTCCGCTTAACGAGCTTCCCGTACTTCATTGTTCGAACGTTCGTTGATTTATTTTACGTTATTCCCTTCGTACATTTTCGACATTTCAGCATTTTGCCGAACATGATTCAGTACAATCCGATATTCGATTATCGGTCGATCAGGTTGGATTTTTCGGCGCAGGGATTAGTAGTATCGGTTGGTGTTTGGTCAGCCAAGAAAGTGGGTGGGTCGTCCATTACGCTACCCGATGACCGGGTTAAGAGGACATCGCGTCGTTTAAAGAATCATCCCATCGACAAAGCAATTTGACTATCGGATAATCATTCGTTGTAGAAAATATGACAGTGCCTTCCTATTTCGAACGATCTTCCGAATACTAAAGCGATCGACTGTCCGTGTCTATTATTGGGTCATCGTATTTCACACAAACCCTACTGCGATTCTCGAGTTTTTGGAATTCAATCTTGCTCCTGCTTTAACAGACGAAACAGGTTTGAAATATTTTAAGAAAATGTCCAGCATACCAATAACCATTTCTATTCATATTTCCCTTAAACTTGAAATATTCGTTAACGTTAGAAAGATACAATTGGATCGAGAAAGACGAAAAGAACACGAGGTTCTATACGTACGTGCGTATAGAACTGGATACGAGTATTTCAAAAGTAAATGGGAAAATTTTCCAACGTTCCTTAACTCTCTCGCTGAAGCTATTGGCAAATTTATGAATTGTTAAAATTAATAATTGTACCGAGGATACGTAAATCATTATTTATTTCCTATTTTAATATCTACCATATGAAGAGCACGTATTAACCAATAGGTAAATAATTATATGCAAAATCCACACGAATCGAAACTTCCTTTTTTACTTTTCAAATATACTTATTGCAGCACCCTGAGATTTTAATCCACGCTGAAAGAGTGAAATCCTCAGATATTGAAAGAACTCGAGCAATATTCTCGACGATACAGATAAGATACACATAAATCGTAAACGTTCGAGTCACTATCGAGAGAGCTAATCGCGACATTATTTCTGATCAACGCCAAGATTCCAGTCGGATATTCGTTGAAATCCCAAAGCACTCCGGAGAACGTAATAAGTCTCAGACTGGACTATCTGAAATCAGCATCTCCTTGACGCAAAATGTAAATTACGACCGGTAAGATAGCATTCGAACGAAACGGTGAAATAGAAAGAAAGTCAGTTTACACGCGATTTATAGGGTCGAATCGGGGTCGATTTAACGACGCCTCGACGGCGAAGCAACGGCGCCAGAGTAGCGAGCTATCGATTCGGTTCGATTGCCGAAAAATGGTAATGCGGTTGGGCAGAACGCCGAGGAGACGTTACTCCCCAGGAAGGACGTCTCAATTTCGATGCTACGTGCCGCAGGAATGCGGAAAGAGGCCACTCTATGCGAACAGACAGAATTTTCTTAGGGCCGTGAGAAAGAGCTCCGACGCGTGTGAACTTAAATTTCACAGTCAAAAGAACGGAAAAATCCCTGCCTGATAGAGGGAAAATCTAACTCCTCGTTCTCGGGTATTTTCTTCCTCGACAAACTATACTTACGCGATCTAAACAGGCGAACGTGTCGTAATAAATGAAATAAATGAAATAATTATGCGCTTTGAGCATCTGGTAATAATCGGAGAATAATTTGCAATTTATCTGAAGGACTAGTGGTTCAGAAGCTACACTGATCGAGCCACTGATCTTTTTTCATCAATTGCCTCATTTATTTCAACACGTACAAGCTCCTACCTTGTTTTAGATTTTTATCCGACCTATCTCACTGTCTTATTTATAGTATGTCCTTTTTCCTTTTATTCGTTTAGAGTTTCTCGCGTCAACAAATAAATAAGAATAAAAAACAAAAAGACATAAGAACGTGACGACGTTACGAAAACTGTTCCTTCTTATCTCACGAGTTATCATTAATTGTTTCATCTTCTTGCAAGGAATGAATTCATAGAAGTACGTCGTTTGTTCTCTGAGAATTGAATATTAATTCTCGTGTACTTGTGTAATGAAACTGAGAAATTGACGAGAAGCGAACGTTTCATTATACGTTCGACCTTTTTCCAATATCGAATTATTCTTACTCTTTAAATTGTTGCAAGTGAGAAATTATTTTTTCGCGTGAGTCGGGATAAATAACGTCCGGAGATAAGAAATCATTTTCTCGCGTGAATCTGTGTAAATCCGGAATCTTTGAGCAACTGGCGAGAGATTTTTGAGAGAATTTTCTACCACGAGGATAGTATATACCACTTGGTCCGGGAGCTGACGTCTCGTGATTCATGAATCCACGGTCAGCCGGCTAAGAACAAGTCAACCATTGACGCTTTGGAATATGTTCGACGATCGTCAGGGGTAACAGACACACCACCGACAGACGTCTGTGATTCATTGCACCGGAGTTAAGCCTATTCGCATAATCAGACAGCAGCGTATCACCTCTGTCATTAATTACGAGGCCGTGCAACGTACATTTATCAAGTTAAATGGTTGGAGAACCTGCAGAGATTGGGTAGGCAGACACAGAGTTGGCAAATGGTTGTGACAACGACGAATCGAACCTTCCGACCGACTAACAAGTATAAAGTAAAGTTGGTAATAACACCGCTTGACAAAAGGAAATTAATTTTCGAGGTAAGCTAACTTCTTGAAGTTGAGAAATGTCTGCTAAAGAAATTTCGAATTCGCGTTACGTTACGAAGGAGAGGGTTCGACGATCGCCGACCAACAAATGGATTTGCGAATAATTCGCACGGCAAGTTTCGAGCCTTAAATATCACTTGAACTTGGTAAATTCGAATCTACATATTGAAAACTTTGGTGGAGACGCTGGAACCTGCCTCGATTGCTGTACCTTCGGAAGATTATATTTTCTTAGGAATTTCACGCGGTACGAGATAATCGCAATGCCGCTTAATATCCTACGACGAAACGAATAAACGAAGGAACTCGAATAATTAGTTTTGAAGACTTTTTGCTTGTACCATTCCACTTATGCGTCCATTTATGCTACCATTTGTATAAGTATAGAAAAGGAAACAAAAGATCTCCGATCTTCCTTCGTCGTTTCCTTGCGGTGGCGGGCAGCATGAAAGTTTAAAATTCATACTTGTGCACGAGTACAAATGCATTACATTAATAGTAACTTCGTACTGAACTTTTTTTACTACGTTAATTTCGAAGAATTTAATCGTTCTTGTCAAATAAATCTGTTTTCAAAGGTCGAAGTACTTTTTTTGTTCCGCTTATCCTTACAACTTTCTTTCGTTCATCGTTGTATCTCTCTAACGTTCCAAAACGAACTCTTGGCATCTTTTCGCCCATTCATTCGCGTTTCTATTTCTCAAAGCTGACAAGAATAGCGAAAGTTCATTCGCGCTACTGAAAGGGACGTAAATATCGAAGGCAGATGGTTGCTGAATTAGACATCGATCCAAATGGATTATCCTCGAGAACACGCTCGTTTCGGAGCAACGAACGATGCGTTCTCGATACACCTTCAACGTACCATCAAGCCGCATACATCACAGAAATGGTTCCCTTTTAACTGCCACTCAATTTAAGACCCTCCGAAGCTACATTTCCCTAATGGAACCCCGGTTTACCCAATACGGAGAATGATAACGCTACGTTAACATAACATTCCGGTTGCCCGGAATGCAATTTCCACCGTTTCGCTTGCGAAAACATCACGGTAAAATTCGTACGCAAATATTCCAACGGAGCGTATCTTTCCGCATATCGGCCGGAGAGTGCAGGGGAGAAAAAAATGTTACTGCTCGAATTGTTTACGTTCAATTTCATTTAGAAGTTTGTTTACGGATCGGAGATGCGCGTGCGGAATTTCCCATGGTTCGTTAGCAACGCGAAATTCGTCGAAGCGAAATACACGGCAAGAGGTTAAAGGCAGTACGGCGCGGGGTACGTGCGACGAAGGGAGCGATAACGACGTGGCGGAGGTTTCCGCGGGGAAATCGCGCGGAGACTTTGACGACGGGTGCACCGTGCACACGGCCACCGGAGAAGGTGGAAAGCCACGAACGTCGGCGACTTAGCGTTCAAGATCGATGGAGGAGACCTGCAGCGGCCTAACCCTTGCGTTTTATCGAGCTGTGGCACCGGAACTGGTGCCTCTCGCGGCCACGAAAAAGAGAGACAGATAGACGAAAACAGAGAGGAAAATACACCGACCAGAGACGACAACGTACTTTGGTACGCGCGATGCATCGTGAACTTAGCTGCGACTCGACTCGACGCGGCTTCGTGTTCAAAATATTTCGATTCCTCCCGCGGATTTCTTCCAGCAGGTTTCGTCCGTCGAAATTCTTACAGATATCGCAGCTCGATCGTCTAACGCGATAAAGAAGAACAAACATGGCCATATTTCCGATAACGTCAAACAACCTCGCGTGTATTGTTGTATCAACAAGGACAAGGAGACCGTATAAATAACACGTCTTTCTACGGAACGTGTGGAAAAACGACGACGACGACGAGGGAGGAGCGAGAGAATACGTAACATATAGAGACCGCGTATTAAATAACGGAAAAGTGAGAGTTACGGTGATCACCGGTATATACAACGATGCGTGAATTACATCGGATAAAATGGAATATTAATGTGACTGACCTTTTTGTTGTTGATCGTAGACGATGATCGACGGTGGACGAAGTCGATGTAGAATCGGAGGGCTGGCTCGAAAAACAGAGTGTACGAAGAGGCAACCGGCGAGGACGACGACAACGTCCGTACGAGTCTCACGTTTAGACTACGTGCGTCTCTCCGGTCGTCGGTGGCGGTGACAGTGGCGGTGGTGGTGGCGATAGTGGCGGTGGCGGCGTCGGCGTCGACGGCGTCGAGTGGCGGTGGTGGTGGTAGTTGCTTTCTGTCCTCCAAGCGGGAAAAAGAAGGGAGGAGAGGAAGAGAGAGACGAGGAAAGACCGATGTGATCGAAGTCTCGTGGCAAACGGTCGTAGACTGAGTGAACCCGAGTTCCGACTGAGCGGCTGAGTTGCTGTGGCGGCGACGGTGGCGCCACGCCGCGGAGGGTTACCCGAATTACCATCGATCCATCGAAAATGGTATGAGGTAAGCTAGGGAACGAGCGCGAAGAGGAGAGAAAAGACGAGAGACAGAGAAAGCTAGACCGACAGAGGGTCGAAGAGGGTGCACGACCAACGGAACCCTATCGCCAGGGGTTCGAGAGGAAAAGGGAGAAGGAGGGCGACGAGTCGAGTCGAGAAGAGGGCGGGGCGTACGCGTACCACACGTTTCTATCTCTATGTTCTATACCTATTGCCTTTCCCTTCTTTCCTCCTCCTTGTTTTCCTTCTTTCTCCTTTCACCCCTTGCGTGCCTCACTCTTTCCTTATCCCTTATTTACCACCCCTTCTTTTGCTTTATACGCCAGTGTCACCCGGTATTCCTGCACTTCTATATTCTCCTTCGCCTTAATATCTGCTTCCTGTACTTCTTGGATCTCTCGCGTGCCTGTTCGATTAATTTCCTACTCTTTCTTACCGTGAGATGCCTCTTTTTTCGTTTCTCATCGAATTCTCTAACCCATTGGCATACTGATTTCGTTATATACACTGTGTATATACAGCGACGGGTGAAAGAAAGTTTATGAAATAGAAAGACATGGTAATTTTACGAAATGGATTCATATTTAACGAGAGCGATGAACGAATGTAATATACGTACAATTTCACAGAATAGACGACTATTATCAGCGTGGTAAAATATTGCTAATACGAAAGTTAATTCAATTCATATGTAGTGTATCGGTTTTGAGCTTTCTTCTATCTGTCACTGTGTGTCTGATAGTAGAATTTCATTGAAACTTGGATTCAGACGATTCAAGTTCTTTAAATCTGCAGTTCTCGTTTAAGGTCGCGCCATTTATGAAGAGGAAACATTTAGAAAATAATGGCAATTAAAAAAACAGCTAGCAGAGCTATGCATAGGAATGGGATGATTATTTTTTTATACTTTGGATCTTTTTCTTATCGATTCTAATCGATCTCGATCGATTAATCTCTTAGACTCTTTTCTACGCTTTTGCGATATGTCAAAATGGTAAGATTTCCTTTTCTAGTCGTCGAATTCTTTAATTATACTTCGGTTATCGCGTCTTACCCTCTGTCGCTTGGTTACTGCTCCATTTTCCGTTACATTCGTTTTTCTCTCTTTTCGATCGTCGTATCTTGATACGATCGCTTCATCGCTATTTGGAGCTTCTTCGATTTCTTCGCAAACAAGTGCACCACAGCGTCGAAACTATCGCTAGAGAGAATTTTGCTCGTACAAAACGGTAAAAATGGAAAAATATAGGTCGGGGAATGATGAGAATTTAGACAGCTCTTTGCATCTTGCCTTGCCACGGTCAAGATGAGAAATTGTTCTGTCACTGTTATCGTATACGTGTCATTCTTAAAGCGGCGCATAAATCGTTCGACGAAAATATAGCGATGGCCATTTCCGCTATAAGTTCATCGAAATATCGCAGTTACATACGCATGTATCTTATGAATCGATAAAAGAAGCACGCCGGCTCTGGTTATTTCGTGCATCTGGCTCGATACCCAATGCGGAGACATGCTTCGTTTGCAGTTCGCACGATCGAAGTTTCTGGTACGCAACGACAATAAAAGATATTCACATATATCGCCTTGGGATCCATTAAGTAAACGCAACTTCTCTATGAGCTGTCGTATACATGCAAACATTTTTAGCTGAGTGCGCTCTGTGGAAAAATGTAAATCCAGGTCAACGTTATTCTGAATAGGAGACTGACAGAGAAACGAAAACATATATAGAAGTTAGCGCAATATCTTTTTAAGGTAAGCTTTCGAGTTTGCTCGTTGTTTGCATCGTACAGAAACACGCGAATCATATCGACGTACAAAATGAAATACGCACACATCCGCATCTTTCACCGCCTTCTTTTAAAAGGTATGCGAATAATTATCGCTGCACAATTTTTAATGCGAATACCGTGGCTCGTCAACTTTATAGAACGCGGTATCTTTTCGAGACTAGCTTTCGAGTCTGGTTGTTGTTTCTATCGTACAGAAACGCATAGACAATATCGATATACGAAACGGAATACGTAAAACATCAAACGCCACTCACTTCCCTTTAAAAACCATGCGAATAATTATCATGGTATAATTTTTAGCACGAATAACGTGGGTCGCCGACTTAATAAAAACGAGCAGATGCGTATTGTGTACGTATATATCGACGAGTGGAAACCGTCGCGACATTATCGTTAAAATTTTACGACATTGCAGAATAGCTGCTTAGTATGGAAAGCATTGGATATATCGAGGTAATGGCGTGACATACATAGTGCAGCTTTATCTCGCTTCGTTGTCGGACGAATCCGACGGGTGATCCGACGATAAATCGATGGCTTTCAAAGGTGAGCCAAACACGGTACTTGGAAACGGAAATTCATCAGCGAGTACAAGCACGGAAAAGATATTCGCTGGAGATGGCGAGTGCAACAAGTCAAAAGTATGAGACAGGCTGAGATTATTACGGACTGGTTACTTCGCGTTCCACCGTATTAATTATAATCGCGACAGAGCAAATTGGTCTGCGAGCTAGTCCACCGAAGCAAATGGTCGCTCGAAGCTGAAGTGACCGCAGTAAAATTGAACGTGTCAGTAACAGCGTAAACAACTGGATAGGTAAACGTCGGATGCATCTTGGAAGCGGCAGAAATCCTTACGCGAGACCATGAAACGAGGACCGCTTCGTGACAGGGAAGCCGGAAATTACGTAATTTCCTTACATTCTGCCAGGAGTTGAACGCTTTATACGAGACGCGTCGTCGACGCTTTGGAATATCGAATTTCTAATCGAATCAATAATTACGAAATATCGCGTAGAGAAAAGCACTGAAAACGCTTCTTCCCTGAACGCTGTCGTCGTACAACGTTTTCCTCTCTTTTCCATTTCCAAGCTTTGTCCTTTGTAAGGAAAAAGGAAACCGTTAGCTGTGAGAAATGGAATGATATCGCGACAAGCTGACTATATACGATATTTTTATATAACGGACGTTCTTAGTCTTATCTTTTAAAGCAACAACGTTTCCTTTGAATTTTTCCCTTTAATCACTTGCAACCGTGTTACACATACTTTCTTTGTATTTCCTTGTAACATCAAAGTGAATTAAAAAAATGTGATCTACGAATCGTCCATCGTCTAGCTAGAAGAATGAAAAAGAAGCAAAGTGAATATCACGTTGGTATGTGCGTATGGATTCTCGGTGTTCCTCGGATGCCCGCCAGACTTTGGTTCCAGGAGATGCTACTGTGGAATCACGTCCTGAGACTGGCGAAGTGCAAATCCATGTTAGTGGTATAATGCTCCACTATAAGTCTCGGAATTATGTGAACCGTGATAAGCATGCCGAAAAGCGGGAAAACACGATTATCTTTCGGGCATTCAACGTTGGATTATGTCATTGTGTTTATACTTTTCATGTCGACTATTGCTAATAAACCCGAATTGAACTGTCACTAGAGATAAGAGAACGGGAGATAAGAGTCGGTATTGTCAACTGGCACTTGGTATAAAGCGTGACAAACACAAGCTAGGTAAAAAATTTAGAATCTCTGCGCAGAAAATATTCTTCTAATTTGTTATTAACATTGCAACTACGTTCCTCTGATATCCATCTAAATACATATATTGCCCATAGATGATTAGAATTGAATAGACGTGGTAACGATAAATTAATGATAAGCATATTTAATCGTAGATTACAACATATAACCGTATTTCAATTTGAATAAAAATCAACGCTGATTTTGTCAAAAACCTCTCCGGGTTTCGAATAAATTGCGAAAACAAAATACTTGCAACTCGACGTTTTGTTTGGTAGTTCTAGTTTTTATTTGAAATTCGTGTTACGGATATCAACAATGATTTGAACAATCCATATATCGCGGGTCGCGAGATAAAATGAAATTTTTCTTTCGTCTATATTTTCCCTCCATTTCCGGCGTATTTTGATATTCGTATTACTAGATCTTCCATCGTATTTGTTCTATTTGTGTATTCGTTTCGTTAATGATTCCATAAAGGAAGTTTCGGAATTTCATGTCTAGAGTTTCCGCGATAATGTTTAAATAGCAGGATTATTGGCGTCAATATATAATTGTTAATCTATTACTTTCCGCAACTCCTGCAAATAGCTTTCAAGTTTGAATCGTTACCTTGCATGGATACGTATTTCTAATCGATTAATCACTTGCTGGGAAATCTGGGTTAATTATCGCGTTTCCTAATATTTATGACGCAAATCGACGAAATAGATTCAATAAATAATACTTTTATTACTCCATCTAGTTATATACATCTAGCGTTTAAACTGTCTCGCTACAAATTCACACGGAAATAAAACCGAAGAGCAGGTCTGGACGTAGCAAATTGATTAGTACTCGAAGATTGACGGCAATAAAACCGCGATCAAGCGAAATTATACATTTTCAGAACGCAATTCGATGTACATGTGTGTGCTAAAGATATCCCCTTTAAACATAGTTCAAAGTGAGCGGTAATTTATTGATCCACGCGTCGTGTTCAATCCGCTTTCAGAGATTAAGCAAAGGTTCATGTAACAAAGAGGTTAACGGCGTTCTCTTTATGTTGAATTTCCTATTTTCCAGTTATCCCGTAGCCGACGTTTCCCGTTCTCAGGAACATTGTTATTCTTTAGCTGGGAGGTTGCAAAAGGTTGAGAAATCGACAGCCAAGAGGGACGCACAATCGGCGCGCTAGGAATTTCGCACCTGGTGACAGGGTGAGCGCTTGTGAGCACACACGTCAAGCAGTTTCGACGTTCTTACGAGCATCGACGACGGTGTGCAAACGGACGTAAGTAAATTGTAAACACCCTTTGACTATCAAGTGTAAGGAACGAAATTCAACTCCTCGTCGAATCTAACTGTGCAAGAGCCTGTAAGGTGGGCGCAACGCGTCTGCCAAGCATGCCCGTCAACCTGGAAAATTACATGGCTTTCGCTCGCATTTAATTCATTAACGATTTGCCCGCTGCGTTGTTTCACATTCGACTAACGAGCGCACCGAATTTTCTTCCACTCTGCCCGGGAGGAGTAGAAAACGTGCAAGTGTCGCGTCCAAGTGTGTTTGTCCTTTAAATATTGCCGAGCAAACGAAGATCAAGTTAGAAAAAAGAAGAAGCAGTTCTTTGAATGGAAGACAGCTTTTAACATAACACTGCAACTACCGACACGTAGATAATGTGTACCTAAGCATACGTACGAGCATTATACTGGTATAATAATATCCTGTTTCTCTTGCGATTTAATTCGCAACAGAATATTTCGCACAACGAGACACTGTTTCTATGACTTCTTTTTGTTGCGTGATTTAGTAGTATAATGTTGTGTTTTGTGTCTTTTTATTAAACGTTGAAAGAATCAATGCAAAAATATACTCCTTTCCTATTGAGCGGAATAAGAACTGGACGGATTAAAATAGAAAGTTACTTGTCACCGAGTAATATCGAAATCGGAAGAGCAACAAAAATATCCTCTTATTTTCTTCGTGTTATACATAAATGATCGCAAATAAATTTATACATCTAATGGAAAAATTAAATATCTAAATAAAGATGCGAAATGATATTCCCATTTTAATACTATCGTTAACTTTATCAGAAGCATCGGCTCGCTTTTGGTAGTTACGAAAACAACAAAATTCGACGTATACTTGCAACGTTAATCGCGTTGATATCCGACAGTATATTACTTAAATAGCGCCGATGGGAATTAAAAGATGGATGAGCAATGAGGACGGAAGGATGAAATTTCAAAGTTTCGTCAAAAATGCGGACGGGTACGTGGTCCGATCTAATACACTTCCTCGATGAAAAATTGCTTCGAATGAAAGCAATAACCACATTCCTTGCCGCGTGGTGGTTTAATAAAAGGCACGTTAGACTATACCGAAAGGCATCGGCCGCGAATATTAGATTTCAGTGTTCGCGTTTACGCAGGTACGGCGAGGACATTAATGGCAGTCGTGGCGGTCGAATGTGTGCGCCAGTAGCTTAATTAAACTTTAATTGCTTCAATGCATCTGCGATCGCATTTCTCAACTGCGAACTGTGACGTATCGCTATGAAATAAACTTGTTGATCGCAACGACTTTCCAAACAATTCGGACCGCCGTCGTTCGTCATAAAGTGCTCCGGTTAGAGGGACGGACGGCAGTTTAATTGCGACGAGGGTAAGCCTGGTTGCAAAGTATCAGAAATTCCCCCGGGCCAATCCTATTTACCTTATGAAAATATTCATTTTAGACAGGGCACAAAACGTGTTCGGAATACGTTTCAGTCTCGCGCTCGTCCCCCGCTTCTTTTTATCGTTCAACTTCGCGCCTTTTTAATTAGTATTTTCATAAACGCATCGTCGACGAAAAAGCTTTGCAAAAGTAATTTGAAATATTCTCAATGCTCAAAGTTTCGATTCAAACCATTTGCGAGGTCTAATTGCTATAATATAATAATTCGAGTGCACGGCGAGTGTGGTCACGGCGACCTCCGTCAGATGAATGGATAACTGAAGAGAATGGAGTTGATAAGTGAGAAATCTGTAAGTCTGCCGTGGGTTTTCGTTTTTCCACCACAATTCGATCACTGAAGCTCGCGCATCGTTTCAAATAATTTAACATTTTTAATTAATCCTATGGCAAATATCACATTCTCTTTGCCTTCAATTTCGCAAATATCTTAGTCTCGCATTTTAGGATTTTTATTATACGCGCTACTCGCCGTTGCAAGCTTCTATGCCATTAAATATACCGTTTATTTATGCGAATGATAATTCCGTGGTAAATATCACACATTCTCTTTGCGTTTGAATTCAAGAATATCTTGTTCTCGTGCTTCACGATCTTCATTTCACTTGTTACATGCGCTTTACTCCAGTCTCGAGGCACAAGGTTATTATTGCCATAAATGGAAGATAAAAAGCGAAAGAGCAGAATGTTGCTCATTTACAGCACTCATTTGCGCTTTTACAAAATACCCGCCGTTTCAATTTCCATTAACAAACGCGACAGAAACGATATTGCTGTCTCGATGCTCGCATCAAGGATGCGAAGCGGAGAATAGATGAGAGATAAAGTATGGTGGTAATTGCTTTTCGTATTGCAATAAAAGTGCAGGCGAACCTATCTATTATACGAGCAAGCATCTGATATCATTTGTTCCTAAGGATACGATGCTCGCTCGCGAGACGATGCTCGTTCGTCAGTGTGTCATTTTCTCCTGATTTACACTTCTGTGAATAGAATGATCTCGCTGCAACCGAAAAGCGAATAAATTGGCTACGAAGCGAACGAAAAGAGACGTGTTATAAGGTGGACATTTACTTTACAAGGTTGTCAGGTAGAACGTAAACGCAAAATGAAACTAGGAGCGCAAAATCGTGGATAGATACGATATCTCGCGTATGTACAAGGTGACGTAAGATCGTGACGAAACGAAACGGTGACTGGCAGCAAAGGTTAATGCTCCGAAGCGAAAATCGACGATTTGAATCGACATCAAAATAAGTTAGAGAAAGTAGCAGAAAAAAATTCACGTTTCAACGTACGACGTAGCCTGTGCGTTGATCGGTATCGCTTCGAGCGATCTCTTATGCGTACAGCTATTAACATACAGGTCGAATTAAAAAGTGGAAAAATTACAAAGTTGTGATGTTTATCGGAATCACGTTAAAACGACCGATCCGCAACGTTGACAGGAAGGTCAGTGTTATTTTTTTCAATCCCGACCATTTCCGTCAACTTGGAGAAATACATACATCGTTGCTGTTGCTGTATATACGCAAATATAAAACTGCTACCTCATCGAGCAACTTTCTGTTGGTGTTCCACATTTTTCTTAAGAATGTTGCCGGTTGTTGTCTAATGTTTCTCCATGTTCCTTCGGGTTCCTGTTGCTGGTAACTTGCTGCTTATCGCTAGTTTTCATTGGAAGCGATCAAAAAATAAATATGGACAAATGGCGGCAACACATACTGAGAGAAACAGACTTGTCTTCGATGTATGCTTGTTGCTAGGAACAAATGTCGTTTTGAAATCGGAACAAAACTAAAATATTTCTTTGCTTTGGCCACTTCGAGGTGGACAGAATGTTTCTGCGAGTTGATATTTGTTGGATACTATTTGGAACATGCCGCAACGACAGGCAAGGAAAAGTGCTACGTTGTTGATTCAGCGAAGACGCAGCTTTAAGGAGACACAAGTATAATCGCTGACTGGTTACTTCCTCGACTCGTCGATTTGCGTCGAGTGAGAGGAAACTCTCGAATCCACCAAGGTCGATCATCTTCGCATCTTTGTAGTAAATCACCTCATTCCTTGTGCCCGATTTTTACGACGACGAGGACGGAAAAGCCACGGCAAACGGCCGCGCAATTGACGAATCGATTGTGAAATGGCGCGAATGAATGAGAAATTCGCGTTCACTGTTCAATGATCCGCAAACAGCGGGGTTCGTTTCTTCGACTTAATTCTAATTATGAAGCGAAGTTTCGACAACTGGAAATAGCGGTTTCAACGAGCAATTTCCAAACTAAGATAAGATTTTCGTTACGTACGAACTGCCAAAGTACATATATATACCAGACATAAGTATTAAAATATCTACTTGCTACATTTACTAAAAAAAAACTTATTCTCTTTAATATTCTATGTTTTAAGATATACACATATGAAAATCGATAATAATATAACTAGAAAACGAAGACTGTAGAAAACATTCAATTTGCATTAACTATCAGCGTACATTGCAGTTATCTACAATTTTTGGGTTAAAATACCTTTTGCCAGATCTAATTATACTAAATATAGTTGACTTTCAGATGAGAAGGTATCGCCTTTTAAAAATTAACCAAGTCACGATATTTCATTATATGAAAGATCACAGAAAATAAAATCGTTCCAGTCGTTTCTCATGTCATTTTATCTGTATAATATTTTCTGCGTGATTAAAAATACTAATTACTAAGTAAAAGTACTAATAATAAAATTAAAAGTACCATTTCGATACAAGTAGGATAATATTATCACAAAGCGCGTTTTTAGCTTCTTTGATAAGTCAGATATATAAAATTCGACAAGCATATTCGATAAGTAGATTTATGTAAATGACTCTAGTCAAAAGCAATGAACCATGGTCAGAATCGGTAGTGTAGAGTATATCGTGCTGCAGGAGTGGCGAGTGTTATAGAATATACCAAATATGTTAAATAATCATCATCATACATCGTGTTACATAGGTAACACCGTAACCACGGTATTATCGCGATTCGCCAGGGAGACTAGCGCGAACGCTCGGAGCATTACGACATGCTATTTCATCGCGGTACTCTCTTCTCTCGGGACGATGCCAGAACGTCTGAGAATGGAATCTCCGCGGCGACGACGAGGTAAATTGCTGATCTCACGATGCGAATGTCATTATTGTCAGTCACGACATCTCGCCATGTCATCGCGCGTATTAATTAATTCGAATCGGCAGGTGTCATTATCAATCTAAAATCGAGAGTCTGCGAGTGAGAAACCGACCAGCGCGCTTCGGGAGAAAGTCGACCTCTGTCGCTTTCCCTACCGCTGATTTTGATTTTGATCGGGTGATCGTACGCGAAACTTTCGCAGCTGTACGAAATTTCTTTAGCCTCTGCTATTTTTTTTTTTTTTTCTTTTTTTTCGCCTCGAGGAGAACCGGAACCGTAAACACTGGTCGGCAATATATCATTTAGTATTTTTTCAACATATCGTTTGGTACATTTTATACTTGTACTGAATATTTTGTAATTCGTATAGAGGTATATTTTCAAATTTGTTTCAGAACTTCGTTAATAGATATGTGCTAGTTAAATCTCATCATAGTGCTAATGAAAGTTCAAACTTTCAAATATATTCATAGAAGGTGTCTACAAGCGTTTGTATACCTTCGTGTGCCACCATACATGTTAATAATTTGTTTCTTCTCTCTGCCTTCTTCGCTCCTAACATCCTTTCCAATTTGCTTCTTACGCACTACCGTGTCATATATTATGTGGTCTCATTATTTTATTAAAAATTCTGTGCAAAGTATTGACGTAATACACGCGGATTACAAATTAAACTAGTACCTATTGCTACTTTACAACTAAAATATTTGAACAGTATTCGTAATTATTCTCCTTTCATACTTATCAAATACATATAAGCAAAGTATCTTAAAAATAGTGTTTCACCGTACTGTTATCTCTACAATATTTAATTTGCTTATATATTCTGCACATAGACTGACGATTTCAAAGCGTTTGATTAAAAATCGCAAATTTAATGGTTACGTAATGAAAGATGCAATCGCATGAAAACCACGTACAGCCACTGTGGCAAAAACTTTGTTAATCAGTGTACTCGTCTCTGTCGAATGTCATTTAACCCACTTGCTTTCTGAAAAGTATCTAGAAAACGGTTCTTCCGAAGGATGTTGCAGATTACGCAGAACATTGCGCACCGCCCTGCCTCCCTACGCTAAATTACAATTCTGCCAGAGACACTCATTAGAATCGTTATTGAACGCACGTCGTCGTGCATCTGTCTATGCTATGTATGCCAACCGGGTGAACAGAAAAAAAAATTCCATTATTCCCTTTGATAGAATACGGAAGACCTTCGGTTCTCCAAAGATCACGACTTCCAATCTTGATTCATGTGTTACACGTCCCACGAGACGTCAGACGGAACGATTTCCTTTAACACGCGTAATTTATGACAATTATGCAAAAAAGGGGGGTCTCAACTCCAATTTTATTGAATCGCGAATAGGCTATAGAGGGGAGGATGCTGAGTAACATGCATTTTGTCCGAGGCGTAGGACGATCGTAGTTCGAATGTTACGACAGAAAGAAAATGATACTTGGCACGTTACATTTACTCCGATATAAATGGTTGAAAATGAAATAGCATATGCATTTGCACAGAATAACGATCTCGTAAGAGTAGTAAGGCATGGTTAGGTTAGGTTAGGTTAGGTTCGAATTCCTCAAAATCTAAGTTAACCTAACTTTTGAACAACCATTGTTTCACACCTCGAACGAAGCACATGCTACTCGGGACCCAGCTCTCTACGATATATACGAAATTCAACGATATTGTAGTCGAGGTCGCTTTTCCTGCATAATTATCCAATTTATGAATTATTTTAAATCTTAAATTAAAACGCAATAATTCACATACCGCGTGGCCAGAAAATAGAAGGTCAACCGTAACTTTCTCCTTTGTTCGAATCTCGATTCATAACGATTCGTGGTTTTTGCGTGGTCGAAAAATTTCCAGTTGCGGGGCTGGTCGAATAACTCCCTCGCTATAACCTTTCATAAATTGGTGCGTTCGACGTCACAGGCTTATCAGCGCATCGTTCAGTAGATTGCATCGTGCAATATTGCGCCGTAATATCGCTACGGCGGTGCTTAATCAATGTATAAGCGAGCTCGACATCATGATCGTCGTCGCGATGTCTCTTTCCCGATCAAACGCGATCCACGATACCGCGTTCCCCATTTTTCGCTAGTTTTATAGGGCGACTCGCGTATCACGTGACGCTCATATTTTTTCGCTTCTGTTAATCGCGTGTAAAACTCGAATATATGTGTATAAGACTAATTAACGAGCATTTCGTTAAACTGATTTTTATGTATTTATGAAAAATTTTAAAGCGCGAAATAAAAAGAATATGCGTGTAATATGCAAAAGTGTATAAAATGTGCAAAATTTAACATCTATTATAATATTTAGCGGGTGAAACGAATTTCTGCCGAGATTCTATTCTTTCATGTGGCTTTATAGAGAAATACGAATTTACAAAAATATCCACGAACTACTCGTACATTCAGATCGCAAACTTACGAGATCTTGTAAAACCTATAAGAACGTGTTTCTTCCTTTTTCTTCTTTTTCCCTCTTCTATCATCTCACTTCTTGGAAGCTTTATATTTATTTTTCTCATTTTTCGTTTCCTTTATCATATTACTGAGCTCGTGTCCTTTACGTATCCTACGCTATTTGTACTCTAATGGGAATCTTTCCCCGTATACGAAATAAATAAACGAAATTAGATAAGAAAAACGACGAACTTGATCGAATTTTTCGAATTATACAAAGGTCACTTTCATCCCTACAATTTATCACGCTAATGTAGCTATTCTCTCACGCCACGAACCCTTGAGAGATTGGGTTGGCCGGAGAATATGCGCCCACGGTTCGCCACTTTTGTAATCCGCGTTTTACAGGAACTGGGTTAGGAGAATTCGCTGTTAACTGGGTCGACGTAATTACTCAAATTGCCGTCAAACCCTATTCTCCCGTCTGCGAAACACAATCGCGGATGATACTCTCCTCTAAATGCGACTGTCACAGGCTTTTTAGCTCGAGCATTCCTCCAGCTACGAAACAACTGCGTACCTCGACATCGACTATCGTCGTTCTACCAATGCTTCTACGTCGATCAGCGAAAATCCTAGAATCACGAGCTTTGCCGCGTCTAAGGGCTGATAATTCTACTCGAGACAGTTTCATCGTGGCGCGCGTTGTTTCTTCGGTTAATCGGAAACTCTAACGAATGTGCTTTCGTGTCAACTTTCTTTGTGTTGCCGTGACCGTGTGGTCCCTCGTAGCGTGCGATTCCGCTGTAGCGAGGATTCCGTGTACTTAGTAGAGCACGGACAAAACGAACCGTGTAGATTCATCTTGGTCGGCCTTTTTCAATTCCCACAACGTATACGAACGGGCTCGCGATCAAGTCAAACCGAAGGCGAGCTGGTCTGTCGATCGCCTCGGGATAGAACCACTGCTGGGACGATTCAAGGATACGTTTCTCGATTCGAGCTAGCCACACACGACCATACTCAGCTTCCTCTCTATATACGCAGTGTTTCAAAATGTTTAGGAAGAACTTCGGAGACACGTAGTAAAACTCTGTTGGTAAAGGTGCAGCGTTATCTGAATAATAAATTTTGTAATTTTTGGAAAGTAATTGGGTATTTTTTGGAAAGTATGCTGTAGTACGCTATCCATTGTAAAATTTAATCACCAAAGAATTTGTTATTTCCAAGTTACAGTTGTCCAATCGTACTCGCGAAAATATGAATTTCCATAGTACAGGATTATTATACTTTCAAGAAACAATTGACTCGTTTCCATAAGATTATTCATCCATCAGTTTCGCAACAAGATGACGTAAGTAGTAGTAAATTCTAAAGTGAATTAACTTAAGCGAAAGAAAAACAATGTTTCCAACGTCCTCACTTTTTTTATACCTTTTAATATATTAAATCGAACGACGTAGCTTCTGAACTGTTCGTACAATAAACAGTACGATGTAATACTTCGAATGTATGGATTTGTGACTTCATAAGAAATGCAGTAAATGCTGCTCGTAATTATTAATTTGCCATTAATTTGTACGCTTCGATAAAATTCGAAACGAATGACAATTGGACTCGTGTTTATTAAACCTCCATCCGCATACTGGCTCATTTCCCACCAGTAACTTCGAACCATTTTTCAGTTTCCCCGTACTTTTATCTGAATTTTACTTTGCTTGAAACGATTAAAGTAACACGTAGCAATAAAAATGGTATTCCAGAAACTTGGAAGAGTATTCAAGAATTTCTGGAGATACTTTAAAACGCAAAAGACGCGACCCAGTATACAGACAATGTCAGTAAAAAAACAAGGCTGCAACCGGAGGGTTAAGACCTTGCTGCTCGTTTCGATGCGTAAGTACGAGAAGTTCCAGCCCGCACATCGAAGCAGCGTGTACATTTATTTATGAATTAAACGTGACGCGTTGGCTAGCTGTTTTGAATAGACGAAGCGATCCGACGGTCCTGTGAGCTAACCAACGCTCCACTTTCAACGAACAATAATGCGCCGTTCGGCGAAAAGTCGGTAACCTCGTATTGAAAAGTTGGGAACGCTTGGTCGCGACCAGGCAATCAAAAGGAAAGGACTTTAGCTATTCACGGAAGCGGCGCGCGTACAGTATTACTAATATTTTCCACGGAATTGCCGCTCGTTTCCTGCCTGGTAAAGCATTCGTAAACAAAACTGTAACGTGGCCCCCATTTACCGTGATTTCCTGTTATTTCAATCTCTTTGAGCCACCGGTAATTTGATATAACCGGTGAAATTTCCGTGTCTCGTTGATCCGAATAGCAGTTAATTAAAGGAACGCTCGGCCATGTCCGTGTCGTGTCGTCGGAAGAAAGACAAAAAAGTACTTTCTTCTTTTATATTCTAACGCTAGAGGAATGGAAACTTTGAGATTCTTATCGTGGAAAAAGACCAAGATGCGAAGATGCGAAACAACGATGTCGTATAATGAAAAAGAAAAACAAGCAAAAGGATGAGAAAGAAATCTGATAAGTATCGCGTTAGAGATTTTATGATTCGAACATCGTTTTACGATTGAGTAGAAGAATTTTAATATATCTCTGAATTAGACTCCAATTATGATTTAGCACGATAAGTACAATTTTCACTGATCCCTCTGTTCTACTTCTAATAAAAAGGAGTATTTTAACGTGGTTAAAAATTAAAAGAATCTGTATGCTTCGATAATGTAATCCTTTTAGAAATAACTTGACGAAGTTTTGTAAAAAGAAAAAGAAGAACAAAGGTATACATAATTATCAAGAAGAAATTGCTAGTATCTTCAATATTGAATATCGTAAAATTATGAAGAGAGCGGGAAAAGATATTTCGTCTCGAAAGCGGATAAGAAGAAAATTTTGGAATTTAAAAATTGTCTTCCTATAAAAGATAGGAAACTTATTGTGTTTTTCCCACGTAGTGGTCGTTTCTTTTCTTCCACGAAACGAATAAAGCAAGAGGGACGGACGATTAGTGAAAAAGAGAAGGAGGAACGGCAAATTCTATCAGACAATCGTAATTTTACTATTATAGCCGCAAAATTGCACGGTACGGTGGCTCGACCGTAAGAATAACCTTGATTCAAAGTATCTGGACTATGGTTGCCTTCGGTTACGAGCGTTCCGTTCGCGAAGAATCGCGTTTGCGCGTAATTAAGAAGGCCGGCAGAAGCGCGGCAAATCGTAAAATGAATTACTCCGGAGCGCAATAAAACGTTTTAATAACGTAATGCTCGGAACAGTCCAACCGTGCATTAGCTGTGCATTATATTGCAAGCAACGTTTTTGGGGCACGGTCGCCCAGTATCGTACAATAGATCGGACAATAAAACGCGAAACAGAAAACATTCCGTGCACCACTTCAAATACTTTACGATGCATCGAATACTTTTACACTGCTGCTCGTAGATATTAGAACATCTTGCTTCGCATAAAATATGACAATTGATTTAAATCACAAGGAAAATGATTGGTCCTGTTGACACGATAAAGATTTCTAAGAACTGTTTCTACGAGTTACAAGCATCGTATCGATTCCCACTAACCTAAATTTCATTGAACAAGCTTTACACAAAACAGATGCAAATCTCAGAGAAGTTTACGTAGAATCTGAGTCGGTTCGAAGTTTATTAGGAACAAACATGATAGAAAAATGACTAACGCGAAATAGCAACGAAATATAAAGATGAGATTTTCATTACGTCGAATTTACGAGTTCTTTTTGTTTATCTTAAGATTCTGTAGCCTCTATAATATTTAAACAGTTCTCTAACCATATTTCTCGAACCAATTAAATTAATATTTCCATAAACGGTATTAAAGAAACGATATCCAAGCAGAAATTTGTTCCGTCTATTAAATATTACACAGAGCATACCCTACTTTAAATGTTTTATATATCCTTGCATTTTATGTACATTTTTACGGCGTTAAATTTCCATTTCACAAATGCGTGAAAATCTACCATCTACGAACGGTAGTGTGCAGATGCTATTCTTCGCTTATTCGTTGCTGGAATATATTGATCGATGGTGGCTGCGATATCGACGATGATCATCGCGTTTCTCCAGATCCGTTTCTTCATTTCACAGTTCGTTGCGTAAACTAATGTGAGCGAACGCCGTATCAATCATGTGCGAGTGCATCAACTTGCGACATGCACGCGTGTGCCCGTGCATTCTTCCCTGGCTTGCGCTCGAGAGTAATCGTTCCTCGTTTGCCGAGCAAACAAGTGTTTAATTATCCTAATGACAAGCGTGATCGTTCTACTTCCAGGAATGATTTATTCGACGCGTGATCAAATCCATTCCACGTAAATCGAGTGAAATTTCGCCGGAGACGAGAAAGCCCCATATAAGAAGAAGCTAACATCGATCTGGATCAGCCTTAAAGCGCCGGCACACCTGAAAGTGGCTGGTATTAATTGGTAGTCGCGTTTCCTGTACGCAACTCGTGCATGCAGTCGTGACGGTGCGTACGTCGGTCGCTTCGTTGCACGCGAGTCCACGTGCAATTGTGCACAGGTCAAGGAGTTCGAGTGAAAGTATTAAATATCAGCGGCGGCCACCGAGTAGATGTTCCACACGGCGGGCGTTTCTTTCTCGCGCGTACTGCGTCGCGTTGCGTCGTTCCACGGTAACGCGTGTCGAATCTCGTTAGCATATTATTAGTGTTTTGATTTCTCCGTTTTTCGATAACACGTTACCTGACCAATCTGTTTCCTTTAATTATTTCTCTTTTCCTATCTGCTCGTTTATTTTCGTAACCGAAGACCACACAGGGAAAGCATATCGCAGGTACATTTTATCGATCTTTTTATTCGCTCGTCGAATGTAAGAAACGATATTTCAATGTGAAATCAGCGAGAAGTGAAAATAAATTGTCAGGCGGGAAGATACAGCTGACGCAGTTTTGTAGAAACCAAGATAGAATAAATATTATTCTTAATATTTTAATATCATGACAAGCGATATCTTTCGTCTGATAAAATTACATCCTGTCGAAGACGAGCAAATGTCCCAATACCTTGAAACTGTATTATACGTTTTGATTTATCGTCCAATGAAAATCAACCGGTTCTGTGCGAACTTTTATTTCGACCAACTTCATTATTTAACTAGATATAATTCTTCTGAGATACAGTTGCAACAAGCGTTCATAGAAATTACATAACGCGATGAATATTTTATCGGAAATGGTAGAAATGTATCGAACAAAACATAAAGATGCTCGATTATTCTTTTAGCTTCTCGGAGAATAACTAACATGTACGTTTGCGTTATGAACCTTTCGGTTAGTCGATGGTTCGGTCATTTCCTCTGGAAATTTTACAAATTTCGGCTATCGTGTTTCCTACAGTACCTTGTTCTCACGTCCGTCCATTCTCATCTCGGCAGGGGAAGAGGATCTGTTACGTAAGAACGAGCTGTTTTTGCAACGGTTACACAAAGACGGCTACACAACCTGCTCAACATTTTCCACTCTGTTTCGTCTAAATGAAACTCGGCGCGACATGGAGCATCTTTAAAACCATACTCACATCCTTTGTTTGCCTCCGTGGGTGGTCTTAAATCTCCTTCCTGTTTAAATAACAATCCCACGATCGATACTCGATTACCATTCATTACGATTACAATCAGCATTCGTCGTGCAGCTTTGCCACGAACCTTTCCATTTTCAATTTTCTGTATATACAAGGTGTAGGTCTATATTAGGTGTATCTACAAGGTCTGATAATCATGGTCCGATCAATGTAATAAATAAAGCAATGAGAAACGAGTAAAAAATTTAGAATAAAGTTTGTCCACGTCGAGGGTTCATTCTCGAGTTTGAGAATTTGTTAGAAATACACGAGCTTGGCTAATTCCTAACTGGATACTAACGAATCAATCCATGGCCGGTTTTATTTTACGTGTCAAAATAATATCGAAAATGTAAACGAAAGTTCGTTCGTATTAAAGAAGAAAATGAGAAATTGGAAATCGATCGTGTCTAGTTAAGAGTCACATGCATTCTCGATGAACTTTCTTTTTCACGTACAACCATATCACTTGCTTTGCCAATCATCGTGCTACGATTAACGGGACGCTCGGTATAACAATAAAAGGGAGGCAAGGCAGATTTGCGTTTAAATTCTATTCAAAATCGCTGGCAGCTTTTTAATTGCGGTTCTTTATGACCGGGTTAATCTATCGTAGCTATTTGTCATGCAGATAAAACGGTACCGCGACGGCGCGTCTAGCACCAAAAAACGCGTAGCGCCACACCAAGAGCAGATTGCAGCTGAGAAGATTCCGCCGGGTGAAATACTGGAAAGCGATCGTCACCGTTTTAGGGGACTCGGCGTTTTTCGCAATTTATGAACAATTAAAATTCATGAATTTTCCAGGCGAAATCTGTGTCAGGAAGGCACGTCCACGGGAACTTTCCAAGATCGTCGTAATTCAGCTGGAGATATAGAGATATCGTAATCCATAAATAATCTTTCCCATTACTTCACGGCTTCGTCGTCTTATCGTTCCGTATGGCTGATTCTATGCATACTTAAGAGTGTTTTATGCAATAGGACAGGCACGCCTGGCTCGCGTAACGCGAGATAATCCATTGGTCGAACGGCCATTTATGGCACGCGTATGCGTTTAACTTTTGTCAATCTCGCGAAGCAAAAGAAACTTGGCCGTGTTCGATCGATACACTCGAATCCCTACGGAGCTGTTTGAAAGTCTTCGCTAATAGACTACGCATCGAAGTGAATGGCAGCCGTTCTCTTATCCACTGATAGTATTACAAAAGGAATACGAGACAATGTCCCTGAACAACGACGTTATTAAAGCATTGATTTCAGCAACTTTAACGCGCTATCGATCGGCTGCACGATACCAGCTGATGCATCGGTGAATCCATATAGCTGCGTCCTCGCTCAAACAACAACGACCAACTTTCTGTTAATTGTTCCGTGTCTCGCGCAAATGTCGCTGGTCGTCGTCCAATATTCTTGTCGTAAAGATCAAAGAAAAATAGAATACACGCAGCGGCAAAAACGAACGTTGCTTCGGTATAATTGTCAGGAACATACGTTGTTTTGACATCGAAACGAAACCTAAACGTTCCTCTCATTACGTTACTTCGATGTTAGATGTTTCTATGAGTTCTATGAGTATTTGTTGGATCACGCAATTTGGAGCACGCAGTAACGACACACAACAAAGTTACTCGTTGTTGCTTCAACGAAGACGCACTTCTACAGACGTTCAGCTAATCAAAATTTACTTTGCATCGATTCCTCGACCTGGATAACGTTCTACGATACTTGGCGAAGAAATAAAGATGCTCTGCAGCGTCAAAGCTCTTATGCAGATAGTATATTCAAAGTAGACTTTGACCCTGCCACGGCCGCGGTGCTTCCGTCAGAGAAAGTCTTCCATTTACGGGCTCGTCCCATTATCTCCGACCACTTTCCCATTATGTGTCTCGGAGCTTGTGAACGCGGAATGCGTAATAACGTTAGCGGGCCGCGATTAACCACAGGACTGAAGCGCGACGAACGTTATGCAATCAGAAGAGGCCCGGCAAGTCCCTTTTTAGAGGAGAATGAACGGAACGAGCGTGTGGTTTCTTCTTCGTTTCGTAACAACGTTGCAGCCCCGAATTCTCTCGACCTCGTCTCTTCTCTTCGAGCAGAGATTCCGCTTGTCCAAAAATGATTACGTAAGCCGACGTTGCGAAAACTTTCGTCATTTTACGATTAATCCGAGCCAATTGATCGAGGATTTGGTTGAAAGAAAGCGAACCACAATCGTGTGATATTCGATCGGTGTTTCGGTCGTCGTTGAACATTGCGCTCCGATTCAACGAAGAAGTGTGCCGCGCAACCAGTTCTTGTTTTCTTTCCGTTTTCTCGGTCGCGATGCAGTGGCTAAATTAGAAAATCAATTTCATCTGAGAAAAAGAGAGGCGAGGAGGCTGTGGGAAGCGCGGCGCACTCGTCAAAACAATTTTCTCTCGTTAACTCTCGCTAATAAGCATGGCCAAGTGCAAGTGAAACACAGACGCGCGTGGTAATCGCTGTTGCGTCGATTCGACGGAAAGCGCGCAGAAACGAAACACAGAAAACATCGACCAATCTGGTAAAGTACGCGGCTCGAATCATCGCAAGAAAATGGTATTAGAACGTTCGAGAGACCTGTTTTACCGTGTCTGCCGTGCAACCGTGAAAAGAGTAGCATATCCTCACTTGGCGTCTTCAATTACGCGTTATGCGCAACATTCCGCAATGCTGATTTCACTTTCGACGTACACGCCGCTGATTCTCCTGTTTCGTTGCTCGTTCAACGGGAATACAATCGACTCGCAGACAACAGTTCTCTTTCTGCCGTGTAAAGAATATTTCAGGAGAGTCGTAAAATCGTGCGTGTGTGTGTGTGCGTGCGTGTGTGAAAAAAGTTTTGAAAAAAAAAAAAGAAAATGAATTTTCGACAGGTTAAACGCGTAAGACATTCAGAAAATAATTAGTTGCTAGAATCAAGCCATTATACGGTCGTATCGATAAATCTTGATCGTTGAAGATAAATGCAAACAAACTAGAAAGAAGACGATGATGAAGATCTTCGCGTGAGTAATAATCATTTTTAATTACTAGCCAGTCTTTTCTCTGCTCGTCCAGGGGTCGCAAAAGGCGGTTTCTAGGTTGAGCAGAAACCTCTTAGTTTCTGTAGGAATACAACCGGCCCGCATGCCAGTCCAGCCATGAAAGAATGGAGAGCAGTCGATGCCACGAAATCCTGCGATTCAACAAACGCTCGGTTATGGACGAGCTTCCTCGGTTATACGGAACAAGGGATCGGGTCTGTGCTACGTTTCAAACGTTCGACATTGTGGACTGATGCGTGTGTCGACGATGCTCGATGGTTTCTCGTTGGAGTCCCGATGCAAAAAGGAAAGCGTTTAAAATAAGCGTGCAATTGCAGTTGCAGAGAAAATTGGGCCAGAATCTAAATTTTGTCATTTCTGCATTTATATAATATTTTAATAACAGCTACGATAATTGACGACTTTCTGTTAACGAACGTTGGATACGCGAAAGATAATTTTAATCGAAATTTCCTAGAATAAATTTTAATATCTGACGAGAGAAGCAATAATTTTCTAGAAATATTTACTCGCTAAAAATAGAAGAACTAAACTTTGAAACGCCCGATTTTAAATGGTAAATTTTATAAATTATCACAATTTCTTGGAGGATACCCGTGAGGAACTTTCGAAATAACGAACCGTTATCTGCCCAAATCCTAAATTTTGTCCATCTTATTACCAAGTTCCATTGATCGATCACCATGAGCCGGTGAAGGCGAAATGAACTTGACTCGTAGTTTCGAGTCACTCGTACCGTGTCTTTGTTCGCCGAATCGACGTTACCTTGCGAATACAAATACGCTGATATAACGTTAAACGCGTTGCCGTCGTAATTGATGTTGGTTCCGTAATAACGTTCTTTTCTAAACTGGAAAGACGCCGACACCGCGGTTCCGTGGATCCTTCTCGTAATTATTCTGTAATTATTACTTGCAATGTAGACGAGATTAAATTTAATCACAGGCTACGAGAGAGTGCTTATGACGAGGAAGAAAGATCCTTCCAGCGGACGGCACGTGCAACCTATTATCTCGCCGCGTCGCACTCTCCCAAGACACTCTAAACCAATGTAACCAGCCATTGTTACAAAAGACAATGACCAAGTGACGCGTGTAATCGTTTCTGCATATCTTCGAATCGCGGCAAGGGTCGACAATCGGCCTGCGCGTTTTTGTTCGCGCCTCCTACCTCGCGTTAACGTGGCATTCCGACGTCTACGTCTATCGTCATTCCAATGGATCTACAAGTTCAAACAGCAACCAATTTTCCTCTTCTCGCGAACGTTGAAGTATAAACGTTAATAATATTAAATTCACAACGAGAATTTTACAATTTTTCTAATAAACTTAACACCGTCTATAAAGAAACCTGTTTCCATCATGCCTATTGCTATTTGAAATGATTAGTTTGCTCATAGATTACCGTGTCTAAGGAGGCAAACGTAGAAATATTCTTCGACGATCGATTAATTAATTGGACAAGTATTATGGATGACAATATTTCTAAATCTACAACATAATTTTTCTACTTTCCCATTGAATAATTCAGATAGGTAATTATACATTTTATACTCCTTAAGAAACTTGTTCCTATAGAAGAAGAATACTCCTGTAGAAACGTAGCCTATTAAAGTTGATCAGGATGCTATAGCGACCAATTTCTATCATAATCGCGCTTTCAAAATGTTTTATATAACGCCTATGATGTATACATGAAAGTTTTCTATCTGTTCGAACAACTTTCTCGATCGACTGTACATGTATGACCAGAGACTCGTGTCTGACGCTTACAGGATATCTCTACTTTGCCAAGAGCACGCGACGAAAGACACGCGTACGAGCCATTTCCTGGCTCTCGGGACATTCACGGAAGCCTGCGTCTCTCTAGTTCCATGGATACTGTCGTGTACGGCGACTTGAGAAAAAAAGGTTTCAATTGCGTTTGCTGCATTTTGAAAGAATTTTAATTCAAATTAAAATTCCTGGCGCGTGAACGCGCGACTTGGACTCGGAGACGCGACCCGTGAAAGTTTTCACGCAAACTTATGTTACGAGAGGGAAACAAAATTATTCGCGGATCATGCGAAGTTCGGAGTTCCTGACGCGCTTCTTTGAGCGCTTTTCCTTGTTTACACGAGACAGTAAACAGGGAAGAAAGGCCTCTTCGTTTTACCTGGCAAGCTCACCTCGATGCATGTACACGGCTCACCTCGACAGCTTGTATCTTACCGTAATGATGATTTTGCCACTCATCTTAAACAACCACTTCGTCTTAAACATCCACTCGCCGACACGAATCCTGCATGCTGCGACGAGCATTTTACTCGGCCAACTTTATTTCCCACTTCTAGTCCCCATCCTGTCCTGTTAACTTAAGCTAAAACGCGATGTCGGCAATATCCAATTACTCTTTGACGTGTACACCTACGTCCAGAAATATTAGGACATTCATACGAGAAATTGGGTTAACCGTAATAATCATTTGGAAATCGTTGAAGAAAATTATCGTATCATTTGAACTGTCGTGCTACAAACAGCTCGTATATTCAACGTTACGATAATCCTGTTAATTAAAATTAAATTAAATTTCTTTTTCATCTACGGTGTTCGTAACAATTGGAGGATCTTCCTCGCCATCATTTTCATTTTTGTACGAATCCTTTTACAGGATTGTCTTGAAGTCGATTCTTATTACAAAGAACGTGTCAATGTATTACACATAATTTTTACACGGACACCGTTCCTTTGATCTTGTGTTCGTAAAAATATAAATTTGCATAACATTCACGATCTAATAATCAGGTTATCACGTTTCATACTAAACCAGCAGGTGTCGTAACACTGGTAAACCAGAATGTAGGTCTTGCATGGCGAGTATAGCGATCTAAAATATGTAAAAGAATGGCGAGAAGAATGACATATGCATTGGAACAAATTTCGATACTTTTAGATTTGTCACGCTTATTTTAGGAAACTCGTCGACCCTGTCGCTTGTTTCCATAACTCTACATATTTTTAGCATCCGAGCTAAAATAATAGAGGGAAGAATTTAGGAAGCGAATAACCGCGTGTTTCCGATAGCCAGCAGGAACGAAAAGAAATCTAGCAAAACACGATGGTGTCATTGTTTAATACTTTCGATACGGTGATCTCGCTCGCTTGGGTGGGCTCGCTCGCGTACGGGCGATCAAAACGCGAGCGTGCTTCTTGTTCTAATTTTACTACGAAATAATTACGTGTCCAATAATTATCAGCCTTTTCCATAATAAAGTCAACAAATTCCATTGGAGAAGATAAATGGAAACGATCTAACATTTCGAACGATGAATTTATGTTTTGTGTTTTAATTCCAAAGTTTGAAGTATCAAACTAATAAATCTACGATTGAACTTTCTTTCAAGGCTAATGAAAATGTTCGTGATTAAGGTTTTTCGAATAATCCGTTCTACTTTGAAATTCAGAGATACTAAACATCTTTGCCGTTCTTCTGCGCATTGCCTTCCTCCTAGTACAAATTATTCTCATCTATCAAATTAATACCATCTTCCGACGACGATGAATTGCTGTTCATCCTTGGATTTCCGTGTTTGCTGCAATGCTTGTCTTTTTCTCTTTTCTTTATAACTGAAGCGTCAAGAATACGAAGAAAACGGAAGAAGAAGACGATGAAATGAAAAACGATGCAGACAATATTTTTGAAAGTTCTTTTCTTTTGCTGATATTCACATCCGTAAGAGCGCACAGCAGTCATGGATGACTATAGTCACCGTGGATGACTGACTATAGTTGCCTTGGTATCGAAAGGGTTAAATAGTCCTTGGCAGGTTGTCATAAAAAGACAGGTCAACCTGAGTGTCAACTATTATTCTGTTCCCGGTTTATCCAACCAGCATCCAGGCCTGTCGCGGTCGAGATCTTGCGGTGTACAGCTCAACTGTGTTCCTCCACTACCACCCTGACCTGCCTCATTTCTATTCGTCGTGAGGTGCGCACGAAAGCACCGAAAAACACAATCTCGACCGAGGACAGCGAGAGCCAAGGGAACAGAACATAGATAAAAACGTTGTACTGCTACTCCGTTAACGAGAAATTATGTTTCTCATTTTTCTTCAGCGCCTGCTTCAAGTACACTCGAAGCTCGATGTTGCGCGTACTCGATATTTTTGCTTTAATAATCAATGACTTTTAAAATACATTTAGTAATTAACTTGTATCAATTAACTCGTTACGAAGTGCAGCCATGCGCGTTTATCCATAGCAAGGTAAAAAGTAGCAAAAGAAGTAGTTTTGTGAATATACGTACACACCTTGAAAACTAAAACCAAGCTCAGGATGTTGAACTTGACAGCATATTTGAAAATCGATGAAATCGGTAAGGTGAACCCTCGTCCACATAACTACCATGTATTCCTTTCTTAGTAAAGTTGATCTGAAATTTGATCAATTGTTATAACAGTTAACTGAGATTAATCTATCAAATTCGTTAATAAATTACGTTCCATCTACACGGTCATCCGTAAAAGCGTGCTTCTACTACGAATAATTAAGAACAATAACAAAACGGAACTTCGCCTTGAAAAGATCAACTATCGATTACGAGACAACTAGGATATTAGAGTGGCCACAGATATCGTTGATAGAATGAAAAATATACGACAAGGAAGACAAAGAGGAGCAGAGTCTAGGAATAACAAACTTCGTCGTCTCTTCGTGTGCCCCCTTTCACGTGCGGTCCAGAGAGTATCAGAGGAGCGACGAGTAATCTAAGAAAGGAGGGAACGAAAACACCGAGGGATGGACGAAAGAGGGAAAAGCGAGGTGAAATGACGGATTCAAAGGAGCAAGCAGAGCAGAAGGGAGAGGAGGTGAAGAGAGCGAGAACAAGATGGAGAAAGAGAAAGAGAGAGAGCGAGGTGAGGCAAGGCGAGCCGGTGATCGTAGTGGGATCGACAAAGCTACCTGGTTCCACGACGGCCACTTTCGACGGCAGTAACCACGAAGACGCCATGACGACACAATCACCCACATCGTCCACGACTCGGCTCTCCACAATTGGTCTAGTCGCAGCGATTTATCTTCTTCTGGCGACACGTGAGTTTATTCGGTTATAATCGACACGAAAATTTCCAAGCTACGGTATCCAACGCTTTCTCGAGCTCCTCCTATTCCACTCAAAGTGATTCTCGTCGAGTGCCAACAGAATTCTATATTTTAACAGAGAATTGTTGCCCCTAAATACACCGGTAGCATAGTCGGAAACTCAACGAGCGCGGAGCCTTTCGCTTCGCCACTTTGCACGATATTCCGAACACGCTTGCAGCATGATACCATTATTAGCAAAGTTCGCTGCTCGAATTGTTCGGCAGGAGGCTTGTTTACGAAGGGGGTGGTGGCTTACAGCGTAGTAGCGAACGCCTAGTTCAAACATACTGAAAATCGCGTCATCAGAATCCACAACGCGTCACGAAATCATTAGTGCTACCCTGTTTCTGCATCGACATGAACCGGGTAAAGGTGTAAAGGTGTTGGCGAGACCCATTCGACCGAAACATCACTCGCCAAGTGTCGCCGGTGATTGCGTGCGCGCGACAAGCGAACCTGCACCGTTCACGCGCGTCAATGGTATCGCGGCAGAGTTTCGCTTCTCGCGATATTTAACAGCGAATCGAGTCTTGACAATACACAGTTACAGGTCACGCGACAAAACCGATGACATTTGGTTTCGGTTGCAGTCCAAATCAAATGTCCGGCCGAATAATCGTAAACCAAATTCAAATCGAATCAGGACATATACACTGCCGCTCAAAAGTCTTGCGACAGTTATTATATTCGTTTCAAAATTGGACAGATGCAGATAATAGTAGACCGATATGATGGAGTATCGTTTGGATTGATATTTCGTATAACGAAGAAACCCTAATTTGAACGGTTTTATTAAGAATCGGCAGGCTCCTGAACGGGAATGTAGATAGAGATCGTTCGAAAGGAAAGAAAGAACGTTGATGCGCGAAAAGATTTGAAGTCGTAGAAATTATCGAACGATACCTGGCGTGGCAATGATCGAAGCTAATTAACGACGGCGTTACTCCGTTCAGGGCTCGTTTCGACGTTAGCGTCTCGATTTGCCGGTCTGTTTCGCGGCGTCTGCGTGACTTTCGCGTTCCACGCTTTTCCTCCGGCCGGGAGAAAGAGATTCGCGATTCGGAAAAAGAGGAAGAAAAACACACGTACGGTATCGCGGTCGTAACGATTTCGCGAAGAAACTGCCGGCCGTTTTCCGCTCGAGATCTCGCGACACTCGGCTTACGAAAGTGCTACGAACACGCGGAAAGACGCTAGTCTGTGGGTATGGTAATTTAGTTCAGCCTGTTTCCATCTTATTTCTCTGCTTGTCAGGCGAGGCACGCTCGATTCGACAAACTCGATCGATTTGCCAGATCTGTCAATGATTCTACAGTCTCTGATCATTGGATTACTATTTCTAACTACAACGTGTCTTATACACACGTAGATAGCACATCAGATAAATTGATTAACTTAACATTGATCTCTTTATTTCACTAGATAGATATGATTAATATTCAATTTTCAAGAAACTTCGGGATTGCAAGAGTTTGAAGCAAACGAATATTTAATATAAAATTAATGTACAGCGTGAATAACCATTTTAAACATAAAACAAATCTTAAAGACGATCCTATTGAACATCGATGCTTATTAACATTTACAACGAATAATTATTCGTTCAAATACTTTGATTATTTTTGCAATATATATATTTGCGAAGAATATCTTGTAATTCCCATATACATTTTCAGATCGCGCCAATATAAATCACGTGCCTCGTTACAGTGCTAATGAGATTTCCCAATGTTCTTTTTACTACGCACGTAATACATTGATAAAAAGTTCAGATACTTTTACGAGCCACCATACCTATACATCGACTCAGTAAATAATATAATCTTTCTTATTATATAACTCGCTCGCATCTGTCGATCGTACCAAAAGAGATGTCAAATATTGAAACTCTTAAAAGCTCCTAATTCGATGCCCAGGGACCTTATTTTCGTTCATAGAGCGCAAACACCGAAACGGTACCTAACGTACCTGTGTTTCACGGTTGCATACCTTTCCAGATTCTCCGCAAATATCCTCCATACGTGTCTAATCGGCCACTGCCTGGACGTGGCGTTAATCCACCACTGGAATAATCTTTCTCCTTTGGTTCGCGTTTCGGTCCAGTGGCCACGCGTGCGAGACGCCGCGGAATTGTACAACTCGCGAATCTTAATTGAGATGCTATGTAAATAGGGAACACGCTATTTACGAAGAACGCTTCGATAATCGACCTAACTTCTCGTGAAAGGAAAGCTGTTCAACGGATCCTCTCGAACATTTGTCAAATGAAATTTCTTTCTGTCATCGCGGCTACGTCTATGAATCCACCGGTATAACGTGTTCGACGTTTATAATTCTCGACTGCAAGTTCCAGATGACGGAATCACTCGAACAGCCAGACTTGCTCGAAGAGTCGGACGGAAACGGTTTCCAACTTTGATTCGATTCGGCAAACTGATCGTGACGACGTGACTCGCGACGTTTCACATTGTACCAGTGTGGTTGATACTTGAAATTCGACGAAAGTGGAAGAAATCCACGGTGTTTACCGTGCTCGAGGAACGCACGAAGGGAAATTGGCTGCATAATTTCATCTATAGGGAGCGAATGGAAGGCCGACGGAGTCGGATAAATGGAATTTATCGGAAACAGGCGTATCCCGATGTACCGGCTTAAAATAAGATTACATGGGAAGAAAATAGAAAATTCGATATTGCAATTGAAAGGCGCGACGCCGAGTGAAAGAAGGGAAATACCGCGTGAATTGCGAGTCGATCCGGATGAAATTTAGCTGGTAGGAGGGTTTCGCTGCGTTTCCGAAACACCTTGTTTTCTCTCTATTGCCGCGAATCTACCGGCATCTACTGGTGTTGCGACATTAACTCGAGAGTCGTATTATGCAGAGGCAGGCAATTACGCTTGTCCGCCTGCTGCTTTCTCTTTCGTATGAAAATGTCAAAGGTCCGATATGTATCTGCCATTCTGTTCCCTCTCTTTTTCCCTTTTTTCTATCATCTTAAACCAACCTCGTTGACCCAAATTTCCAGTCCTCGCGTCTATTAGACACACGCCACGTGTGTTTCCCGCTTTGATCGGTCTAAAGTAATCTTTCTCTTTCAGCGTTCTTTTCCGTTCCATTGCATCTGGCCGCGTAGCCCGCTTTTTATCGCTCCCCGTGGGCTCCAGCGAATTACGGACCACGTTCATAATAATTTAATCACGCTCCACCCTGTCGTTACCGCGACAATAATTACGCACTAATGGCTCGCGGCTGCAACGACGTAATGCATCCTCTCAAAGCTCGAAAGCGACACTGCTTTGACGCTTCGGCTTCTCATTAGCGATTGATACCAAAGTCTCTGCGACTACGCCCTATATTCATCGACTAGTTTCTACGTGCTACCCTCGAATCCGATACGATCTGATCTTTTCTAAAACGGTCTTACGACCGAGAAAAACAAAGTCGACTGGTAGAAGATGTCTACGCGTAATCGGCAAATTGCGACGGTAGAAATACACTCGCGATTCAGACCACGAAACTTGCGCATAAAAATACGTGAAATATTTATAGTCTGGTAGAAAGGCGGACTGCCAAGGACACGCTACATTTTCGAGAATGTTGTTTTTATTGCAAAGTCGGCTCTTCGAGACGAAGTTCGCTCGAGCCTGATCTTGTTGAAAGCTTTGTGATCGATGTCTGACCGTGAGGTATCGTTCGCCAGAGAATTCAGTTCCAAAATCGTGGGATCGCCTCATTTTGACGCTATGATTTTAGGATGATTTTCTTCGTAATTACCATATCCATGTACGACATTAGATCCTTTTATATTAAATTTCGTTCCTCTGAAGTTTCAACACTGACGAGCTAACGTTATGCATTAAACTTTGTCCTGCGAGTAATCGAGTTATGCATTAAAGAGGAAGAAATTTACAATATGCCACGTATCAACCAACAGGTTCGGGGGATTTATAATAAAAATATTAAAACGTCGTACATGGCCATCGTGAATAATGAACAACGCGAGCTCCAAACGTGAGTTCCAAACGCAAATCTATCGAGAGTGGACGAATTTCAAGCGGATGCAGTTCTGAGCTTTCTATCCGATAGTAAGGCAAATTTTCTACTTGAGAAAATATAAAAAATTCTCGTAGCTGCTCTCGAATGGATGCGCAATTTGATAGCACTGTGGGGAGTAAAGCGAACGTGCAAAACTCTGAAATGGTATGACGTCCCGTTAGAAATCTTTCGGTGTAACAGTTTAAAATCCCAACTGGCGGAACGAACGCGTTGAATTAATTCTAAGTTTCAGAGGAAACGCGCATCGATTGATCCATTGGAGTGCGCGAATGCAAATAATAAGGGCAAAGCGCAGTGCTCTGGATCAACCGGCAGCTTGATTAGAGGAACGGCAATAGCCGCGTTCTCCAGAGAGAATCAGCAGGGTCTGCGTGCAACTCTCGTTACGCGAGTTTATGTCAGATCGAGCAGCTCGATCAATGACAAGACTTTGCTTCAAGATTACACGTTACGCGGCTTAATGGTCGGCTACATTCGTCCGTCGATGGAAAGCGAATTTTCATCGTCCGCTACTTCGCGTGACGTTCACGTACTAACAAAATCATCGTCGTTACGTTCCATCCATTGGCTACGTTCTGATCCATGGGATAGCTGTGTAGCGACGATAGGAAATTCTTTAGAGACCAGTGGTCGATGCATCCACCTTAGCCAGATGCATAAAACAACCATTGCGATCGATGAGCGTAAACAAGTGTCTTCATTGAAGCAACAACGAGGAACTTTCTACTGGTGCTCCATGTTCCTCGGAGATGTTGATAGTTGTTGTACAGCATCTCGCTGCATGTTATCTCGCGTTTCTATCAGTAGCAAAAGGTGCTGCTTGTTGCCTATTCTCGTTGGGAGCGTAACGATGAAAGGAGAAAATGAAACACGTAACAGCACGTGGCGGCAGAAACAAATGTTTCTTCTGTATATATTTGTCACTGGGAGCAAGTATCGTTTTAAAATCGATTTAGAACGCACAGCAACAGCAGAGAAAAAGCAAAATGTTCCTCGTTATTGTTTCGGTAAAGAGCAGCTTAATTATTACTAAGAACAAGTGTCGCTTTGAAATCGACACGAAGTTCAAATGTTCGTCTTATCGAGTTGCTTCACTGCGACTGCAAAGTGTTTCCCCGAGTTGATATTTGTTGAATATTATTTAGAGTACTATCCGAGTACTACTCGAGTGCTATTAGAGCATTGGAGGTTGAGTACTGTTGCTTCTGCAACAGCAGGCAACAAGAAGTTCCTTCCTGCTGCTTCGGTGAAGGCTTAGCGTTAACAACGCATTTTTGTTCAATTATTAAATACCATCAGGTGGTGGAACAAAATGGTACGATCGTTTCTCCATGCCATACGTTACATCACCGATTACCAGCGACAGTTAACGGCACAACGGAACGTCGTACACGGATCATTCCCTGAGACGTATCTAATTTTCCTGGGATCGCGTCTATTTTTTCCAATGTTTTCGACTCGTCGTGGAACGTCGGAACGGTGGTACGCACGGTTTAGAACGCGACCGTGAACGATCCAGGATTTATACCCAGGCATGCGTCAATCTCATCGGATGGACGATATCCTGTTCGACCGAGAGAGCGGTAACGGTACGCGCTCGATCAAAGGGTTAGATGCGAGATCGATCGTCGACCGGTTCCATGATTCGTTAGCATCTAACGAACGGTCCACGCCACTGGGATTGGCCTTGACGTTCGATACGCCGCAATAGCATATTTATGCGAATGTTAACCCTGATTTTCTCTCGGACCATTCTCCTGGAGAACTGCCGGACCAAGTTTTCGCGCGCTTGTTTACCAATCTTGCTCCTCTATTCACAGTTAATCGAGACAGGCAAACGAATTAGAAGCGATAGAATTCGATATAGAGTTGCAAGGTTCCTGTCCATAACGTCTTCCATTTATTTATTCCGTTTATTTAAACAGAAAAAGGGATAAACCCTTTGGCATAGAAAAGATACAACGTAGAATACGATACAAAAAGGAGAAAATGCAATATGCAGTCTCGGTTTTAAATTTGTTCTATGTTCTATGGCCAATTTGTTCTACGAACAAGAACAATTCAAGAAGAAATTCTAGGAACAAGAAAAGAACGTTATAGAAACGCACGTTTATAAACGCTTTATAGAAAAGTCGAAACAAAAATATGAAACCTAGAGGCAATAGACGAATATTATCGTGAAGAATGGACCGATCGCGGATTTTACACAGTTAGACTTTTATTTATGGAGAACGATAGAAGCGATAGTGTATCGCGGAAGGATTGATTCGAGACAAGAACTGATACAGAGATTCATGATGGATTCAGTGATCTGAAGTAAAATAAACATCAAATTCACAGAGTGAGGAACTCAATCTTTGTGAATTCGAATCAGGCATGGCATTTTCAGATAGAAACTTAAAGACCTAGCCCGAATTGATTACTTTTCATATTTCTTGTGTAAATTTTTCACAAAACGTTTGCAGACCTATCTTCATATAACATTTGTTTCCTGTTTCCGCTCATAGACCACTGACGAAGTTTGATCGTTTAAAACTTAAAACGTACATAGGAGTTTAAACGTAAGCTAAGAACAAATAACTAAAGTACACGGTTCTACCTTAAAGATGCTAGAGATTAAATAGATTTTCGGACAGGATCAATGTGATTCGACGAACCATTCGATTTACGCGGTTGAAATATCGGCAAATAGTGCGTTGACGTTGCGTATGTAACGAGGAATGATCTTGAAACGATGCAACAACGAATGATGAAGAATGATTGGATGATTGCAGGACTGATTGGATGCTGACAGAAGTGATGTGAGAATAATTGAATGATTACAAGTCCTCGTAGATATAAGACCTTTTACCAAGAACACGTTCGCCGTGAAAATGATCGATCTTTTGGCGTTGAGGTATTTTAGAGAATCTCCTGAACCAGCAAATTGTCGGGAGCAAGTTAGAACCACGAGATCCGAACAGATGACTAACATTCCGTGATCTCGTGCGACACGATGTTGCTCCACATGCCGTGCTGCTGCCAGGGCTCAACAAGCATCCGAGGAACTCGCTTTTGCATACCCTCGCGATTCGTAACGATCTACCCTGCCAAACCCACAATATATACGGTAGAATCGATCCTCGAGCGAAGCATCGACTACCGTTAAACGTCCATCGATCCTAAGAATCAGTGATCAAGAATAAATGGAATTTCTTAGCTCGGACTAAGCAGTTCGAGCTGCGATTATTTATGCATGCGGCTGGTACTGAATCTTTTTTTCGATAAACAGGTTGCGTCGTCATTAGTCTACGGATTTTTACACAAATTCACATTTTTGAGAATATGATTAAAGAAATATACACTCGGTAGAAAACTGTTCCGACCATTCAGATATCACTTTGTGATATTTTATTCTGTACGAGCGTTATTTAACGAGGAAATCTTGTCAGTTTCTAATTGTTCTTCGTTTCTACTAATAATTCTTGAACCGTGATGGATATTTGTTAACTTTCCTATGTATCCACTTCTCCATTATATTTCTAAGTTTATTGTTTCTTACAAGAGTGCATAAAAAATCGGTAGTCTATTCGTTATTCGTGAGATAAATTCATGCTATTCCCCGTTGGCCACTGTCTTGAATTTTTTAAATGCCTGCGCTTCCGTTTTAAATATTCGCGTCGCTATTAAGCGGCTACCTGCGCTGGCCGCTTCGGTGGGCTGTCGTGGCCATTAATCCACGCTAATTAATTAAATTCGATTTTGTTTACAGAGATATGCAGCGCAGCTTATTACGGAAAGCTTATTGGCAAGCTGTCGGAACTTCATCACGGCGTCAGCGGTGAAGTTTACGCGGTGGACGGGCGAACTCTGTTCATCAAGGACTTCACGTACGACGGCGAAGCACCAAGTTCGTAACCGAGGAGGGGCTATGGCTCGCGCGAAACTTTCTCATTTCAGTGCAACCGTCGATCATGCCGGCTCGTCGGGGTTTCCACGGGAAAAAGAGTGAGCGTACGCGTCGAAGGAAACGACTCCTGACATTTCACGATTCCTACGTAAAGCCACATACTGTTATCGAGAAAGAGAAACATCTCCGTTTCTGACCGTCGACGGTGGATACGTTTCGAGCAGGACGCTGGTTTTACATCGACGATTCGACAGCCGAGAAGAACAGTCGATGTTCCGCGGATCCCTTTTATGTTCTATTCCATCGTTCTTCGTTTTCTTTCCACGCGACGAAACGTGATCGCTCTATCAATTCATTCGTTCTTTTTACGAACGTTTCTGTTACTTTCAATCGCTCTACGACTTTGTCTCTGTTCGTGTTCCATTGAATTCCCATCGAATCTCCGTCGATTCGACAGCTACCATCGCTATTCATGTACTTTAATTGCAAAATTATGAACGAATTACTTCGATTTCTGAAAATTTCACAAGCTTGCAGGATCTAGGATACAAGAGAAAAGGAAAAAGATATTGCGCTAATATTTGGAATTCTTTTCCAATAGGCACAACATGAATACAGCGAATAATAAAATATATCATTGTTACGTCTTTTGATTAATTTACATTTATAGTTGCTGCATCTATAAACAGGTAGTATCGCGTCATGGCATCTTTTCTTATACGATCATATCTATCAGAGGGGCAATGCACGCTTGGTCGAGTTAAACAATTCAAAGTAGATAAGGACCTTGCTCGACGGACAAATCTATCGCTCAGAAGCTATGCTGATCAACTTCGTAAATTGAAACGCATCTAAGAATGACGAATTATATATACGTTATATTCTTCTTTGATCTTTTGAACTATTAATTAATTTCAAATCTGTCATAATTTTCCTACAAATGTAACGAATAAGTATCCCAATACGTGTAATCGATAGCGTGCGTCACAATGGAAATTGATGGGATTTATAATGATTCGATGAATTTTCTGAATCGCGTGTGGCAAAGTGCATGGATAAACGTGAAACGACGACGTAAGACAAGCCTTAAAGTTAAGTTAATCGCCGCTGTAAAAGGTACTTCTACTTCTCCCTTTCGACTCGTACGCTACTCTCACTTTTCTACATGCTACGGCTCAATAAAATCGAAAGCGTTCGCTGGCGAAGGTCACTCCGCTATGCGACGTGTATTCGCCAGTAAGTAAAGTTGCCAACGATCCAGAAAATGAAGGAAATAACATGGTCGTTATCGGAGTTGCAATTCGTGACCGTTTCGTTGCAGCAAATTCGCTGCTGCCGGATGATCGGCCAAGTGCCTGAAATTAAGTAATTAGCAATAACTCGTTGCAATCAGCGAAAGCTGCAATTATAATTATCCTCTTTCCAGCCGCTTACTTTTACGTCGGTACATCGAAGAGTCCTAATGGAAACGGAATCAGGCTCCGGGACGAGCGTGGATCGTGAGTGCTCTTTATAATTTTTAATTGTACCAATTCTTTCAAATCGCAGCTGGCAAACCGTCTTTCTGACGAATATAGTCAGTTTCTTCTTGTTTTAGATTCCTTGATTTATATTTATAATTAGCTTTCGGACGACGCACGATTTTACGATCTAATCGGAATTGTTCTAATCTTACTGCAATTGGATTTTAATATCTCAATCTCACTTTCATTTTAACAAATAAAAGAACTGTTCTTAAACTTAAGAAATCTTTTAATCTAGATAGAAAATCTAATCGTATCAAAAGTAATCTAAAGTTTCAAGTTATCCGAGTTGACGTCCGAGTATTTAACGAAATATTATTGGATCGTAAAACAGAACACTATAACTTGTAACTTTTAACTGGCTAGATACTAGCTGATTATCATACCACGTTATAATGGAACATAGTCCTGGAAAAATATAATTGTAACAAGATCGACATACACGTAAGATGCATCTATGATATTTAGGTTTGTTTGTTCGTTTTCCAATTGTTTGCTCTTAATTATTGTCTATAGTCGATTTGTTTACGTTCCATCTCGCTATTCTTTATCCAGAAAGTTTTATCACAAACTATGCGCAATGCATCGGACGCGGTTGCCTTGGTGGAGCAATCGAATAAAGATCATGAAGGTTGATCTCTGTAGAACCGTAATCCATTCGTTTGCCGTAGATCGAACACGTTGAAGCGGTATCGTAGGAAGGACATCACGCTCACATTACCCGATGGCAAGACGCTGAGCAACGTGAAGTGGTTCGCCGTGTGGTGCGACGAATTCTCCGTGAGTAAGAAACGTATCATGCTCGTGACCTTCGGTGTCGCTTCGATTCCACTTGCACAGCACAGCACAAGAAACCGGTATCGTTTCTTTGCCGTGCAACTTTCACGCTCGTAGTTTGTTGGCACGCGTGCCTCTATAGGATAGAAAGCAATTGCCTACGGTTGGCTCCGAGCCATACGAACAACATCGAACTTCTCAGCAAATTACGCTCAGCAAATCGTTCAACGAGAATGTTTTCGAATGCAAACGAGCAATTGGAAATCCGATTACGATCTTAAGAATCGCGCATTAAAAGCTACACATTATCGTCTATAAATCACAAGACGCGAGAAATATTATTTGACCCGTTATAAATCAACGTTGCATTAACGCAACATTTCATTTGCAATTCTTCTCGGTTAATCTACATTATCGAATTTGGTATTTTAACGTTGTGGTTATGAAAGCTAATACCAAGGATATGCTTAATACCTCTTTCAGTTTTTACTTTTCTTTTTTTGCATCTATTTTCCACGATTTGATAAAGTTTGGAGAAATTGAAACGTTTATAGCAATTTTCCCTAAATTATGCGATCTTTTCTTTATGATTCTGATTTATGAAGCGAACTATCTGTTGGTCTATTTTTATCATATTGATAAAACAATAAAGTACTTTATTTAAGTCTTTAATAGCGGTTTAATAGTTAATAGTTAGCTTTAACAGTCGATTCTTTTTATAGTGCCGCGTTTGTACAATTTTTACCAATTATTTCACTGTCCGATCCTCAATGGTTTAACCATTAACGAAATTGCACAGATCTTTCAATATGGCTCGATATTATCAAATTATATTTCGCAAGCAGTTCCTTCGATAATAGCTTTCGACAATTAATTCTAGGAACTGTACTGTTACATGTAGACGAGAACGTAACGAAGATCAGCTTACTAACTTGACTAAATTATCGCGCAGACTTTATCGAACTAGTCGGCGAGACGTCATCGAAGTTTCGATTTACTTTTTCCCAGCGGAATTTCAAGTCGAACGAGAAGTTTAACCAAAAGCGCTCGTTCCATGTGGCCGGTTATCCCCGACAGTCCGCACGGATCGTCGATTTACGTCCTTGATATTGCCAGCGCAACGAAAATTTATTCCGAGCCGCAGCGTCCGACACGCGGCAGCAGATACCGTGTATGTAACCCCAGAATGATAAAGCTCGATCACGACGAAACGGCAGCGAAATGGTCGAATTTCCATTACGCGGACGGGCTTGGAAAACGATAAAATGGAATCTGTTTGCGGCATTATTTCTGAAGCTTATGAATTCTACATTCCCCACAAACCACCTACCGCGTGGAGTAGTCATTGCAGTTGCAGTACATATTAAACGTGTTATAATCCTTTCGAGACTAACACTTTGACGTAATAAATATATATATGTCCTCTACCAACATTTAGAAGTATTGCCTCGATATTTGAAAAAATTGTTAGATCATAAAAATGCTTCTAATGCAATTGAAACTTATTGGAAACGCAATGCCATCGTACAATGGTGTACAAAAGTATCTAGTCAGATAGAATTCTTCGTTCCATTAAACGATCTACCATCGGTTAAATTATTTTTTTATTCGATCGAACGTAACAGCTGATTAAAATTTCTTTAAAATTTAATTTCTTTTAATTGGCAGGTTAACTTTGGTGACGTCAGAATACCACGAGGATTCGATTACCCAAAACCTCAAAAATTGGCAGCTCTGAACGGAGTACACGGAGTAAGCTCCGAACCAATCGTCGTCGTCGATGCACAAACCCTCTTGATACCAAGCTTCAGCTATGATGGCGAGGCGCCTGGTAAGTTTCACGCTATTCGATTGACTAAGGTTATGGCTACGCTGTAACCAAAGCCTAAGAAGAAACACGATACGGGAAACCCACTGGCGAAATAAATCACGTAACCAAAATTATATTTGAATATAAATAATTCGCATAATTGATCTACACTAACAATGATAATATCGATATTACCATGAAACATATGTCTAGTCACCGCATCTTATATACCGTGTAAATTCTTCGTTCAAGCGACGATACACGCAAAAAAGACGCTGTTATCGTTATTTTTCTTACATCCGTTTGTTTTAATCGTTTTGCTCGTCGAGTTTTATCCTTCAACTGTTCGGAACGCTTGCAACCACGAGAGAATTATAATTCACTGGAGTATACGTATTTTCGAAAAATTTCTATCGACAAACTCTTCAATGTGGTGAAAAGTAATTGCCAAGTGAGCGTCGGTTTTCTTGAATTACCAACAAAGATAATCATAATATACGATCGTGCACAGGTTTCTCCAAATTATGTTCCTGATAATCAACTTGCCATACGATGAAATCTTTTCGCAGATGCGAAATTTTGGGTGGGAGCTGGACCATCGCCGTCGCCGCAAGGTATTCGCGTACCAGACGAGAACGGAAAGGAGCAGCCACTACGTCGATATGATCGCAAAGCCATCGTGCTGACGTTGCCCGGGGATCTAACGATCCACCAGATCGGCCACTTCGGCGTCTGGTGTGAGGCGTTTACCGTGGACTTCGGCCATGTACAAATTCCGCAAGGTCTTAACGTGCCACCGTCCCTAAAGATGCTCGGAGTTTCGCCGCAGGTAAGCTGGAAAGGCTTCTTGTAGTCAGCGGGGCTCGCTGCAAGAAGAGACGCCGGCTTGGATCTTTTAAACGCGACGCCCCTTTGCTAATCCGACCAATCTTGCGACCAACTTTTCGGGATCGAGTTACGAGCTAATTAAAACGTACGTACAGAAACTTTAAAGGCGGCGAGGTCGACTTTTTTATTGGCTCGTAACTCGGCCTTCATCGCGCGACCTGTCATTCCGGAAGGTAATTCTTGAACGAGGCTTCATTGTACAAGCTGCAAATGCCAATCACGTTCGAACTGGCAGGAGGAAAGGGATTCGAGCTGACGTTTACCGGTCCTCGATCGATCTACATCGTCTTTAGCCGATTCGATGCTTTTACGTCACGTCCTGTAAGTTTCCCTCGGTTGAACCAAACTTCCACGTACTTTCATATTCCGTAGACATTTCGCAACCAGATTACGTCCAAATGTTTCGTAATCGAACACATTTTGCTCTCATCTCGCGCCCGCCTTTCCTCAAGGGCGATCCAATTGTGTTTGTAATTGAATTTTCAACGGACTATAGCTTAAGAAAAATTGATCGGCAGTCGAAAGTAAAAATTGCCCACGTCTTTCTCCCTGTGTATATTTTCTTTCGCTCGGCAATGGATGTAGTCCGTCGTGGAAACAACAAATGTTCCGCGTTTCCGTATAGCCGGTCGCGTAAACGCAGTCGAACGTACAGAAACAAATGTGCCTTTCACGGTAGCAATCAATACAGACTCGGTATTGTTCCATGGTGAATTTGTCTCTGTCAATATTTGACTGGATATCTGGCTGTCAGCGGACGTCGCCCGGACGACAATGCGTTCACCGATTTACGGATTTTCCGACCAAACATCCGAGTCCTGCGTCAACGACTTACGTTTCGTTCTCTGCTTCCACGCTGTTTTATTCCGGAAGAAGCAGAGAAGGAACCGTGGTCTTCGCCAACGTAGAGAATTTCTAGCGTTTAGTTGGTGTTTCAATGTGTTCGGTTTTCAGTGGCGTAGAATTTTTATCGTACGAAGGACGCGTTAAACGTTTCAGCGCCGCCGCTTCTTATCCAAAACGAAACGATACGAAACGAATCATTGAGACGCCGATAGACCTAGAAAGCAAATATGTTCTCTCGCAAGACCTATGCATAACTTCCTGTCTCTGTCCTTGTGTTGCAGAACGTGCATCGCGGAGGGCAGGGACAGACGCTCGGTCTGACAAATCTGTACGAGCTGTCTACTTCGGCGTCGTCGTCGTCACCGGCTTCTCCGTCTCCTTCTCCTTCCCTCGCGAGCGCGTTGCTTACTCAGCAGCAATACCAACAACCGACAACGTACCGGCCGATCCTCCGCCGAGAAGATCAGGTCCAAGTGGTCCAGGCGATCGACTATCGAATACCAAAGAGCTTGCAGACCCAAGAACCACTCGCGCAGCAGCTTCACCGGCATCAATCCGCCTCTTATCCGACACCGGTCGGAAGATCGACCGCGATTGTTCAGTACGGCGACGACGTCACGAATCTAGACGATGCCACGTATCAGGAACAGTATAGATCCGGTAACGGTCAGCCTTCTGTCGAAACGGTCGCAACTCAGCCTGTAATACGATCGAGATCGCGTAGCCAACCAACTAGCGAGCCCCAGCCAAATTCTTACGCGAGATTTTTACAGTTCCAAGGTGACAGAAGGGTAGACTCTTTCGTTCGTTATTGATGGATATTTAAAGGTATTATAAAACTGCGTTCTCTTTGAAGATACAACGAGGAGCTTGTTATTGACGATCCATGTTTCTTGAAGAAGTTGCTGGTTATTGTCTCTTCGCGTTTTCGTTGCCATTAACGAATACTGCTGCTGTCTGTGTCTTATCTGTGTCCATACGGTAAAGCCGCGTTTACATCAAACGACTACTGAAATGACCAGGTCGTTTCAACTCGATCGACATTGCGTTTACATCGACTCAATCGTTCGACCAAAAGTTGCTTCGTGTAAACGAGGTTTAAGGATGGAAGAAGAATAAGAGACAGAAACAAAGGTTCCATCGGTGCACGGTTTGTCGATTGTTTCACAACGAATTTGCTCGTGAACAACTTGTAGCAAGGAAGAAATATCGCTTCACAATCGAGACAAAATGCAGACGTTCCGCTGATTATGTTGCTTCAATGTAGACAAAATGTTGATACGCGTTGAGTACTGTTTGGAACAAGCAACGACAAGGGGCAACGAAAGTTGTTGCTTCAACGAGGACGCAGTTTAACTCGTTTGGCGACGTCCGCTGCTCTCGGACAGCTCGAAGATTCCTTGTGAGGGGACGTTTGTTTCCCATCGAAGGGAGATCAGTTTCTTCGCAATAGAAATCCTCGAATTGTCTTCGATTCCTTAGTCGATTAGTCGTTCAACTCGAAGAAGCTCCGATCAACAGCATTCGATTCAAGATACACTCGGTCCAGCTTGCATCGTAAACTCGTACCTTCCTAAGAGCTAAGACAAGAGGATAGCGAATGATTTATCGCGGTAACGGTAAACCAATCGTAAATCAGACTGCCTAACAGAACTCGGTCAAACTCGCGTTTCGACAAATTAGCGAAAGTTCCGTAAGCTGGCCACCAAGCGTTTACCGACGATCATTCGTTTCGTTTCACCGTGGAAACCTCAGGTGGCACAGCTGGGATAATATTAGCCAGAGGCTCATTCGTAAAGTTTCACAGTCGCGTACAACCACTTTGGCGAAGTTTCACACGAGAGAGCAGGAGAAGAGGGGCACGGGACGATGACTCTAGCTTCTTTATTTATTTAACAACACGCGCCAGCAATGTATTAGACGAGGAATCTCTGAACATCGGTTTACACTTTGTACAGCCGCTTGTAGTAACGTATATACGCGCTTGTAAATCGTCCACATTCGCAGACACTTGCACAGACGGAAACATCTTGCATACGAGCGAAACGCTTAAACAGAGTGAATCGTATCGAAACGCAATTAGACATATTTTTATTAGCGTATTTTTGTTTATAATACCTTATAATACCTTAACAGTTCGGCAAATTCAACGAAATCCGCGCAAAGTACCTATTTGTTTTTGGTTTCATCAGCTGCTTGGACGTATCATTTTAAGATAAAAAAATAAAAGTCAGGTGGAGGTAGGAATTGTTTACTTTGATCAAAGATCATAAAGAAAATACCGGATAAGTACATCTTTAGTTGATTTTGTAAATTTTAACGTCACCATATAACTAAGAAGAAGTAATTAACAAAAAAGGTTTGTTAGATCCAGAGATGTATTTCCTGAAAAATAGCTGATAGACTGACACGTGTTCTTATCTCGTAAACAAATATGACAAAAGCGTGCAAACTTTTCCATGTCACATACCTGTACATAGAGACATAAGTTCGTAACACTTACGGTGTGAATGGCTGGCATCTATCAGACTTATCCATAATTGAATCATTTTCTAAAATTTGTTAAATATCCGTGCCAAGGCACTTGATCGATGCTCGTCTTGTATAAAGCGGCTAAATTAATCAACGGCTCTATTGTCACGGGCGAAACTGTTAAGGGGTTAATTTAGTATTATTTTTACATGAAGACTACGTTCCAAGAGAAAAATATAAGATTTTCCAAAGTTACACATCGTTTCATAAGACGAACAAAGAGAAAACTTTTCTAAATTTCTCGCTCGTTGATGAAAAATAAATTTACTTTGTGTGGGAGTAACGTGATGAAGCATCTACGTAGGCGCAGACCATGTCCCACGGACACATACCTATGAGACACGGCTTTAATCTCTCGAATCCGCTTTAGAATTCTATTCTAAGAGACGTACGATCTCGCTCCCGTAGAAGTGGATGCGTCGCGTTCTCCCCGAACAATACGAGTCGCCATAATTCACGCTTCGCTGTCTCCCTTCCGAGTTCGTATGAAACATGTGTCGATATTAGTGACACTTGGATATCGGTTTGTCTCTCGGCTCATCTGCGTGCGCTACACGAACACATCGCGTAGAAGCGTGGAAACCATCGGAAGAAGATTCACTATATTCGAGACTTGGAATAGACCTTCAAGGCTACGAATCCTTATCGACAGCCTTAACCCTTTCGTGCGTTGTGTGTAACACCGTAAGAACGATGAAAGAATAAAAAGCAGAGATGGGTCACTAGAAACCTGAAAACCCCTGGAAATTCGAAACCATGTGCCATTCGAAACTCTCAAAAGCCAGTTAAACGATAATTCGCCTAAATAACTTGTGAAAGCATTATTCGAATTCGATTGAGTCTGTGTTTAAAACACATGGACCCATATCGGGAAAAGATAATTCGCGTTCCTCGAGAAGACTTTTTAAGACTTTTATTTTCTGCAAGTAAGATAGGCAAGATAGATATTTCTTAGGAAAAAATGGGAAAAGATAAATATTCCGGGTTACAAGAGTTTCGCGTTTCGAGAGTTTCGACACCTCGCAGAGTTTCGGATCCGAATCACGCGGATCTAGAAATCAGGTTTCGGCCTATCTCTAATAAAAAATATTAGCGATAAGATATAAGTTTGCGAATAAATGGCATGTTTGGATTGTACAATAAGTTTGTCCGCCGTGGTTAAAGACCATTGATTTAGAGTATAAGTATTAAGAAGAAGAGATATTATTTTTGTAAAAGCCGAGCGTGTAAGGACAGAGAACGATGGTTATTCGACTGTGATACAAGGGTTAATTATTTTTATCTTCGCGGTCCGAGAGGAGGCGCGCGTTATTCCAAGAGACGGAGGACATATCGCTCGGAAATAAAACTGAGGAAATCCCCTTCCTACCTAGGCCAGTTCTTCTTTATAAGTACAGAAGCTTATATCGCGCATATGCCTATTTACCAGATATAGATTATATTTACATGCACCGAATGATATTACTTTTCTATCAATCTTTTTTTGTACGTTTTTACTTGAGATTAATGCGAATAAACGTATTACTTTCTTGACAATCGAATCAGTTCCTTGCCTTACTCCTCAAGAGTTGTCTTTAACTTGAACTTTTAATTTCTCTCTTCGTCCGACATCGATAAATTTCTTCTTTCGCTTTCGCATTTATCACTGGACGACGTCGTCTGTCGAGTTCTAACGTCTTGCCGAGAGAAAAAGTGGCTTCGAGTTTCAAGGGTTTGCGACAACGAGATTCACGATCGACCGGTTACGGTGAATCGCAAGAGACGCAAGGGAATCGATGTTGTAAAACGATGGTAAACGGTTTGTCGTTTGATTTCAGTCGAAACTGAACTGCGAAGTGCTGGAGGACAAGCTGGCTTTTGAGGTGCGATGGGCCGTGGCCGGAGACAGCATAGTCGCCCAACTCGTTGGAAAACTTGGTGAGTATATATTCCCGAGCTGTCCGCGCGTAGCTCTCACAAAAGAACAAAACTTCTATCGCATTTATTGAAAGCAGCGTGAATTTACATACCAACCGAAGATCCGGCCCAACTTTTAATTAACAATACTTCACACACCTATCTCGTCTCACTCGGCCATAGCTCGTCACTGGTTCCGTTCAACAGATAAAATACTATTTCAATTTTGCGACGCGTTCCTGTCGTTGATAAAACACGGTACATATGTATTCACAGTCAGCGGATATATGTATGTACATATGTCGAACGAACGAGGTCGTTAAAATATAATTTTCCTCTTTGTCTGTGACACCGACTGTGCGCCCTATTTGCGCCCTTCATCAAATCTAACCGCTCTTGCGGAAAAAGAGACCACGAAAAATTGCGTTTCACACTCTAATTAACGCCTGGTCGCGGTTTAAACGGGCCGTTCGGTAAATTAGGAACCACCCTACCGAACTAGATCTCCTAATTTTTACGGGAAATAGATTTTACGAGATTAAGAACGACGAAATTTTCCTGTTCGGTTCCACGATTTTGGGCGCCCTTATTATAGCAACTTCAATTATATGAATTATTTGTCTGCCGACAAATTCAGAGAAACTGAATTCTACTGTACGTACACGTTCTGCGCATTTCCGAACATTTCTCCTGATAAAAGCATAAAAATTCACAGTCTAATTCCGATAGATATACTCATTATAGAAATTTGTAATAACTGAAATTATCGTAGTTTGGATAATAGCTGGTCGACACTCGCTCGATCGTACGAGCAAATAAACGTACTTGATTCTATTGCAATTGTAAAGGCGTATCTTATCCTCAGACGATGGACAATACATGGCGTTCGGATTATCAGCGAATCCGGAAAGAAGCTTAATGGTCGGCGGAGATGTCGTGGTCGCCTGGGTCGATAAGCAAACCCTTCAAGGCTACGCTGTCGATTACTTTTTGGACGCAAAATCTCAATGTTCCGGAGGACGAGGCAGCTGTCCAGACACACGCATACAGGTTAACTACTTCTAACTTTACGCCCAAATAATCACCTATCCTGTTGCCGTCGTGCAGTTAGAACGATCGAATGTCGTGTGGTTTACATTGAATTTACCCGGCCGAATCGGCGCTTTGCAGGAGAACACGAATTCTATTCGATTGTTGAACGCGGCACTGGTGGACGGATATAGCATTGTCACGTATCAGAGACCACTGAAGACGAACGATGAACTGGACCATCAAATCCTGACAAACGGATCGCAGGCGATCATCTGGGCCATCGGCCCACTAAACGAGAGGCAAGAGGTCAGCTTTCACTCCGACTATCTGAAAACCGATCGTTTCATCGATTTCGGTAGACCACCGGTTTGGAATTGTCCCGTTCCAGATCACGAGCATTCTCAGGTATTCGAGGACAGCAACGATGCCAGAAACAGTGACAATCAGGTATTTTATCATTTATGGCAAGCCAGGATTATTTGAGTCAGCCAAACTTCGACATATCGGCCCTGTTACGTTCTCCGAATCATTTTAAATCCACTTGTGTTCTTTTTTATCGTTTACCTTAAGCTCGAGGAAAAATGTAAGAGAATCGTTGCTGATATGCATGATTTGTGATCTTAAGTATACAGTAAAGCGTTTCTTGACACGTTAAATATATTTGTGATTATTATAAAAAAGTAAAATATTGCAACGTAAAACAAGCGAAAATAATACAATAATACAACGTTGAACTTCGCATGAAATAATTAACGAGACTCTAATAACTCAAACTTGTCTGATTGAAGATGAAATATCGTAAGATTATTAATATTCGAATGGCTGATGAATGTGATTTTGCGAAATAGCAACTAGTTGTAACTACGAGAAGACCTCAACGTGTAGCAACCCCTGCACCGGCGGCTAAGGACGATGCCTGGGAAATTCCAGCCATTCAATGTTACGAACCCGAAGACGGAGTATTGTATGCCCAGATGGGACCTACTGGAGGAAAACACGGCTATCCTGCTATTACTGGTATGAAACAGAACTTATTGTTATCGAAGGATGAAAACATTAGCGAAAGTTTTATCAAGGCAAAGAGATAAAGTTTATTTTGTAATAAGCAGATCCGATGAAATTGATATAACGTAACGATACAACTATCTGTACTCTGTGCACTTTGCATCCTCAAATTTCCCATAAATACGCGTATCTTCAATACAACAAATTCAAATGGAAATACTCTATCTTAGTATTATAAATAATATTTTAATTTCTTCAAATTTTATAAGAATTATATAGCGTGACGAAGAAAGTATTAAACGAATCCTTGAAACTTCTCTTCATAACGTTAAGAAAACAGGATTCGATAATGTAAATTGATTGAAGAAAACATTGCGGAGTTAGTAGGTTAATGATAGAAATCGCAAATTGACGGACAGTCCGTAAACTTGTATATGTTACTCATTTGTCTCAGGTCACGTTGGCTGGGGAATTTCATGGTATATAAATGGCCTGTTAATTCCGGAGATCAACGTGGTTCGTGGAAAAAAATACACTTTCGTAGTGGAAGGTGGGGAAAATGCGGATACTCCGGCTCGTTATCATCCCTTTTACATTACCGATGACCCCGTTGGTGGATACCAACACAAGACACCCGAGGAGAAAGCCGTAAGCAAACTTTCTATTTTCTCTTTCATGAAATTGATAACTCGGTTGACGAATTGAATATGAAAGTGCTGTTTCTTGGCAAACAGAAAGTGAAAATATTTGCCGGCGCTCAACGTCAACGTGGAGTATATCGACCAACGGGTGTCGGACGTCTATGCAACTGGGTGCCAGATCAGAATCAACCCCTAGCGGACGAATTCTCGTCGTTCGGCGCTTATCAGCGTACGCTGACTTTGGAATGCGATCATGGTGAACCAGGTTTTGTAGAATGGGTGCCGGATGAGGACACGCCTGATACTGTATATTATCAGGTAAGTGAACGCAAACTGTTGCATTGACAGATGAATTCGCCTCTTGCACGATAATATTGTAATGGTATGAGAAAATCGACAAGTGATAAATACAGCAGATTATAGATTTCTCCTTTGTAGTTTTACAATTTTACAACGAATAGGACAATTTCTAAAATTTACTTCTTTCGTTTGTTTTATTATCAAGCTCGGTATGATTATGCAGAAGAATCTATTGGTACCAATAATTTGTAACTATTAATTCGTAAAATTTCATCGATGATATTAATTCAATTGCGCAAGAGAGCTCAAGTAAGTTTATTCGAAGGACAAATTAGATCCTGCACTCATTCGATTATCGACAAATATTCAGTGTTTCACACATCGCTATCTGGGATGGAAGATAAACGTTCATGACAGTTGTGACGCCGGAGAAGCCGCTGGCAGCGAGAACCACGAGGTCTACGTGGACCCGAAGAATCAGCGACCGAACGGGGATCTCCAGAACAGCCCCAGCATCCGCGTGTTGAGCAAGGTAACACCAACGGCGGAGTTCCTCCGGCAGCCTCAACATTCTCATCACCCTCATAGCGAACACGGGCTTCGTTATTCTTATCATCCAGCGACTAACCCTGACAAGCTAAGCACATCATACACGCAGTTACTAACGACCGCTAACAACAACAATTACGTGCGCTTGAAATCATCGCCGTCGTACGAGGAGCCATACACCTTGAGACCTTCGTACAACACGCCGGGCCACGATGCTGTGCCGCATCGTCACGAGGTACGCGTGAAGGAAACGCATCACGTGCACCTCGACGGGGATCTCATGCAGCAGCATCACAATCATCATTATAATCATCACCACCAGCTCGCACCGATCTATCGCGAACAATCGATGGGAGTCACCAGACTGACCTCCTCCTACCCTGGCCGACAGCAAATCATGGAGATCCAACCGGAACTCCTTCGGCAACCCTCTAACCAGCAATTGTCTAACCTCGTTGCAGATAATCCACGACCACTGAGCCATGGGATGAAATACACATATCCGGCTACCGCCAGCCCACAGATCCCATATTCCAGGCCGGTGTCTCACCATTACGCGTCCAATTACCACCATCTTTATCACCCGCCCCTCCCCGATCATTATCATCATCACCAACCGGACCAGAGGACTCAACTGATGTTCGTCAAGAGACCGATGTTGACTCGTCGACCGATGTTGCAGACGATGCCCCAGCCTACTCTTCCTCTACCCTCAAGATCGGTCTTCATGGAACGAAAGAAGGCCGTTTACAGACCGTCCTCGTCCACTTACGGAAAACGAACAGCGGAAAGACAGTCTCAAGGAAACGATAACGCACAAATCGCGAAGCTCAAGAAAATCGATTCGAAGCAACATCGAACGAAACTAGAGACCAAAGTATCCAGCTTGGATATACCCAATATATTCGTCACTCCGATAAAGCCGGCCAGAAACACGGGGTTCAATCCAGACTCGATAGTAATCGAAAGTGGCTTCAAACCGATCATAAGAAATATCGAGAAAGCTACAGACGTGGCTCAAAAGAGAGTCTCCGAGAAAGTGGAGCAAGAAGAAGACGTCCGTCTTCGGGAAACTTTGAATCATAAAGCAGTCGATAACTTCGAGCCAGTTTTCATACCTTCGCCACCAGTTCCGACAGTTGCAACCGTTAAAAAATCGAAGAAAAAATCTACGAACGCGAAACCGCGTCCTAGTGACGCGAATGACATGGAAATGGCTGCTGACAGAATGAACGCTTATTATTTGCCGCCACTTCCCGGACAGTTTCCGAACAATCCGCCACCTTCGCCCTCGCCTTCGTCCGAAGTGCTAATTACGTTTGATGGCAAAATGTTGAAGGATTCTAGTTTGGTCAGATCCATTTCTGGAATCGGGGAACACTCTAAAAGTAAGCTATCCTCGGACGTTCTGAGCAGAACGCCACAATTTGGAAGATTTAAAGGGGAATTACCACCGCCAATTCCCGGAGAAATTCGATCGGATCAATCTCAACTCGAAAAGCGTCGTCTTCCAGCAGATTTGCCCGAGGCGAGAACAACGAAGAACACGAAACTAACACTCGTCGAAAGATCAAAAAGATCTCCGCACGAAGGACATGTACACGTTACAGATTTTCAAACGAATAGCTCTGAGACGAGTCACCGTGAACATCACGATCTCCACGATCATCATAGTCATGGAAATTCGATGTCTAAATTTGTCAACGCCGGTCAAATGATCATTGCTAATTTAGGATACATATTTTTGGGCGTGATAGCTTATCACGTTATTTGATAAAGTTGCTTTCCGAATGAATAATACTTCTGCAAGTACTCGATCGTTTGAAATACATTGGAAATAGAATAGAAGGCGCTAATTATATTTGTAAATTACTTGAAACGGTTAGTTGACTGAATCATAGCTGACACATCATTACTTTTGTCGCGTTCTTTTGATTCAGGAAGACTAATATACTGAATGCGCGTAATGTACATGACTTCGCTGATATTGACGATGTAATCGACATGATAACACGGGAGAGGAATATAACTAACCACGAGATAATGATTTTTTTATTTATTCAGTTATTTATTAACGAATTATTGTCCCTTATCGTACGAGATAGAACGTCTAACCATTATTACAGTACCAAACTATCTGTACCAGTTATCGAATAAATTAGCTATTAGTTAATACTGTTCGCCAGATCTCCAATTACATAGCAAGAACTTAATATTGATTATTTGAAGGGACAGAAGTTAACACTTTCAACTGTTAAGGTGCAAGAAGGAATAATAAATAGATTTTATTATTCTGCGTGCTATGACAGCGGTTTGTTGTATCTTAAGGTATATTATATATTTGTACATAAGTTAAATTAATTGTTAATAAAGAGATTGTGTAGTGGATTCAATTTTCCTTCCTCTGTCTCGATTTTAATCATCGAATTTCTTTCGATTTAAGGACAATGTGGAATTAACATAAAAGACCTTCGCTAACTAACAAACATATTCTCATCGAAATACTAGTATCTACATTCACAGGGATTTTTTGTTAACGATAGGAGACTCGACCCAGATGGACGAAGGACATTAAGCAACATTTTATTATATAGAAAAAGAAAACAAACAAATCTTACAAAACAATGAGCACGTTAACAATTATACACGATCGTATGGTTATAATATGTGTAAAGAGCGTGCAGGCCACGATCAGTCAGATTATTCGAAAATAATCGTCAAGTGAATACGTGATAAGCAAAAATACAATGATATTCGCACGTTTTTCCAATTAAAGGGAAGATTGTTTACAAACCTGCATTTGCACTCACAGTCTGCATATCATCAAAAATCCACGTTTAAGTAACCATCAATGGCACGCGAAACAATTTGCCCTATTTATCTTACAATTCGCGGGCAAAACTCGAAAGAAACTAACCAACAAATAATTTCCATAAAACTCGAAAAAAAACTAACCAATGAATAATCTCCAACATTGTTTTGTTAAAATTAATATCACCCTTAATTTCATATATATATCCATTTGATTCTATGTCGAATTATATTTCAATTTATACTTATATTATAATTTATACTATATATTCCAATTTTTTTAAACAAATTAAAATTTCCTCGTAAAAACATGAATATTACTACAGATATATCTAACTTACCAAAATTGACAAACTTCACGATTTCGAGCATTTACAGACTGCTTCCTCCAAACATTAGTTTGATTCGCTCTAACCTTAAAAGTAATACGACGCTTACGAGTATGAACCATATCGTATTTGGTTATTACATTTATATTGTTATTATATACCTAAGTTGACAATGTATTTACATATGTTACACGATTTCTTTTCTACTTAACAATACGAGCGTAAGATGTTCCATGGAACACAGAGTTTACGATAAAAGCGATATCCATTTCGATCCTACAATCGATCTAAATACGCTTGAACTTCGTATATGAATATATAGTCAAAGACATGGGTCAAATAAATTACAAATATTTGTTCATTAGTACAATCCGCATATTCGCGTTTGCTTTGAAGCTATGAGCAACGCCGTTTCTTTTCTTTGTTTTTCTACATTACATAACTCGAAAATTAATCGAGTCGTTCATCGTGGATTAAAGTTGTGTTGATTAACGGCGTGGTTTTCGTTTCGACGACAGTCGCGAGAAGGCCTCGTTTCTCTCGATAAACAGCAACACCAATTTTAATAATCATCTCATGATTAGTTAAAATTTCGAGTACTTATTAATAACCACGCAATACGCGGCTAAATAATTTAATACTAACGGTAACGTCAACGTTACATATTCAGCGTTGTATTTACGTATTTTAGCGAGGTTGACTTTCTTGCATAATAATTTCATTCTATGGTACATATTACCTCTTTTCCTCTCCTTAGATCCTACATCACTATTGCCAATGACTCAGAAATTGATCGCAAACCGCAATCATTCCTTCGATTATTGCCAAACAAGACATACAAATGCAAAATGTATATTCAGTTGCAAATGGCAATGCAATCGCCAATATTCTACGAAAGTATGTAATATACAGATCAGTTGATGGAATGTTTTCTGCATTCTTGCTCCTACGTTCTCTCTGGCGATATAAAACGAGAAGTACTCTGCCGTGGACTTATTGAGATATTAAAATTTTTCAATAGAAATACACGTCTGTTAGTAAAAATATAATGTTTCAGTAATCAGTTTTCTAAATATACAAGATGAATTAATTTCATTGAACGGTACTTAAAATAACGTCATGACTGTTTCCTTTTTAACCCATTTGCATCCAAGCGCGGATTAATCCGCGCGCTGCGACTGCTTTTTATTTCAGTCGCCAAGTATTTTTCAGATGTGAGAGTTCACGTTTGACCCGTTTGTCACCATCTCGCCTACATCAGTTTATTGTATTGACCACTTTAAAGAATTCCACGAGAAATAATATGATTTAATTTCTTATTTCTTATCATTTTTTTTAATAAATAATTTTTTCTTTTTTCCTCTGTTATAAAGAATGCACGATGCGATATTTGCGAAATAACATTGTCTATCAATAGTTTTGAACAATAAATTTTCGATAAATCCATGAAGAATTCGGATGTCATTTACTCTATCTACAACCAACCGCGTACGACAATAGGAATCAGTCCTCTGAAATAAGGGCCATGATGCAAATGGGTCAAATCACTAGCGAGAGATAATTCCAATATAAAATAGCTCATATTTGACCACGTTTATCGCGTTTCGAGTAAAAACGCTCCGTGCAAATAATTAGCTTAAAACCCTTTGCGAACGAGTGTCAGCAAATAACCGCCCAAATCTTTTTACCGTTGCGGACGCATGTCGACATATGGCTGTGCCCGAATTTGTTTACAATTCCGGACACTTATTTTGAAATATCTGGCGTACATCTATTTTTCTGAGCGATAATCTTATGCGTATTTACGCATGGGTATTGTAGACTAAATAGTACTATGTTTTTGATGAACGAAAATTAACGTAAACTCGCGATGTAGGATGATGATCGAGTCAAAACGAATTTCAGTCTTTCAATGGTATTACCACACGAATCAGCTAGTTTTTTTCATATTTTATATATTTTTTATAATATCTTATATACAATGCCTAAAAGATCCAGAAAGGACATGTTCGATAGTGAGAGTAGTAATGATGAATATTATTTTAAACCTGACAAGATAGAAGACGACGACAGTGCTTTAGACAATGGAAACGAACTCCGTTCAACAAGAAAGCGGCTCAGACGTTTCAATATTTCTAGTGATAGTAACAGTGATGATGATAAATATTAAAGAAAATATAAGCCTGAACAATGAATAACGCAAATGTTCAACGTGTATATCTCCTCAACTGCGCGTGCCAATACCTCTCGTCAACAAAGGGTTTTCTAACCTCGATCATATCTAGAATAAAACACGCTAAAAAATAAAATGTATCAAAAACTGTATATTTAAAAAAATCTTCGTATTTCCCGATATTCACCTCATTAAAAAGAAAGAAAACAAAAAGTGAAAAATAAAAAGAAGAAAATATAGGCAAGTAATATATCTCATCAAGACGTTCTCTAGACAGACTATAGTGAAAAGTTGACATTAATTTTACTAAACTACAGGTTGATGCCAAACGATTCTTCCACTAAGACAACCTGACACAAGCAAACAATGCCTTGGAGAAAATTTTGTACAGACTACAATGCCAGAGTGACTAGTGTTTATCGCTATTTCGTTTAACTGTATAGACTCGTTGTAGGGAGGAACACAGTTAGATAATTCCGAACAATTTTCAGAAAATCCTAGCAAACGTACTCCGTAACCAAACGGTGAACATATTAGTCGGCCATCGGCAGAGAAACATAATTCTTTTATATAACCGGAACCAACGTTAGGTTCCTCTATGTAATGCGTTAATCTAGGTGTATTTTGATGGATCATGCGGTTTCTCGGAATAGCGTACATTGTTTGCTGGCCTAGCCTATTCCGATTCTGAACCCTAATTCTATCACCGATAATAACGACAGTATTGTTACTCGATCTAGAAAGCCAATCCCTCTCCCTTCTAAGCCTAGCTTCCCTAATTGCTACGTGTGCTTCCCAGACGTCAGTCGTACTTACATGTAACTCTATATTACCGGTAGGAAAATTGTCGATTATATTGCGTGGTCTTAAGTAGTTAAGGTGAACATTTGGTCTCGGCCTGTAGTCCTGTCCTGATTCTCTTTCTTGATCGCCAGAACCTTCTTCCAGTATGCTCTCATCAGCCGCATAAATATCAGCGGCGTATATGTACCTATCCCCCTGTCTATCGTCTCTATCCGTGTTTACACGAGAATCAGACGAGCTTGAACTGGAACTAACTTCGATCGAACCGAAATTCGCTCTTGTCGCATTTCTGTCCATACGCGAATTCCTCGATTGCGACCGTGACACTCTACGTGACACTGACTGCCAATTATTTCTCGGGGACCTAGTTGATTGCGCGTTATCTGAAAATCCAGCCGCGGTCGGTCTCGTATCGGCCATAGTATGAACAACTCTCACGCGGTTGTTTGGACTTTCTATTAAAAAGGAAGATGTTATACCCGAACGAGAAGGTCGAGGGGGTTGAAAATTATTGAACTCTCCTACGGACATTTCGCTAAACTGCGGTGTTGTCTCCTCTTCTTCTTTCGCCTGATCCGCTGTGCTGGATACATCACGCTCTTGTATGTCATGAATACAAGTCCACTGGAATATACAATCATCAATGAAATGTAAGAAATATATATGTAACCAAAGTCGATTGTGTAAGTTTGTTAATATCAACCTCAGATTTTTCTCCGTTACTGACATTCCTAGACAAAACACACCATCCATGAGGGTGCACTTGCAAACTCGATATTATCTCAGCATCATCGCCAACAGGGAAATCGGTTAAAAATTCTACTCGGTTATGTGTACGAGAATGGGAAAAGAGATGCGTGAAACTTGCCACGTTTGGTATCGTAGTTTGAGACGATTGCATTAACCGATACATATTTGGCTAAAATAAAAATTAACTTGTATATAAAATATGTTAAGTAAGATATGAAAATGTAACACCAGAAATGAAACGCACTCTAAATCCTGCCAAGTCCTGAGTTAAAGTGCTTAATTTAAGGTTGTGTATAATGATGAGGTACCCAGAAGTAGTACTTATTAACATTTTACTGGCATCTGGACTAAGTCTGGTTCGCATCAGTCCGTTTGTATGGAACACACGCGTATAAAGAATACTATTTTCTGTGAAACTATTAATGTCCCAAGTATATATGCTACCATCAAAACCACTGGTTAGTAGTAAATTATCTTTGGGACTATATTCTATATTCTTCACCCAATTCGAATGACCTTGAAGAGTTCTTATTCTATTCTTTAAGTTTCTAGCATCCCAAAGAGCTACGGTACTATCGTCTGAACATGTTGCAAACATACGTTGGTCCAAAAACCTATTGTAAAAAAAGTTATTCTTATCAGATATTTAGTGTTACAATAATTAATTTATATTAATTAAGAATATAAGATCTACACATACCTAACACAATTAACACAATCGTTATGAGCATTATCAATCGCATGGATCAAGCTTCTCCTCAGAGGATCAAACATTAAAATACTTTTCTTCTCGCATGCCGCCAACAAAAGAGAGCTGTCATACAAGAAAAAGTATTATATTATTATTGTATATAATATTTTCCATAAAACTAAAAGCACGTATGTACTTACCCATCTGGGGAATATTCAAGATTAAAAACTCCACCATGAGCAGCAGCTGCAGACAACGCATGATCCCAAGAAGTTACCGGTTGTATAGAGGAGTAAAGAGTTTTATGAAAGTGATCAGCATGTCCCAAAGAGAATTGTACACCCAATTCGCGTTGCCTTAACCAAAGGCTACTTGCTTGTTTGGTTTTTATCCTGGGCATTTCAGCCAGGTGTAAATTTTACCAACATTCAACTAAATATTTTTGGCAACTCAAAAAAAATCTAATATTCCGTAAACACAGTTTAAAAGCACATAATTCGAACTTTAACTTTACAGATTCGTTTTAAACCTTTCTTTTATCATACGATATAAATGATCGTCATTAGCATCCTCAGAAAAACGATTGATAAAAAGTTTTGATTTCTCCTCTAATAAAAAATACACCATCAACGTCTTTTTCCAAATAATTTTTATGAGATTTGAAAACGATCGTACAATACCGAGTAAAGGTTAAGGTTAAGTGCAAAATACGACTATTGGGCAGTATTACACGTGACTCTTGACAGATGCCTTTACGTTTTTACCAATTGACGATCTTTCACAAAACTAAAAACGATTTAAATAACTGACTGAAGTGTCACGATTACAGTCCAATGTCACACTTCGATATAATTTTAAGAAATTTTAAACACCTGACACAACACGAATCAACGCCATCTTTGCTTTGACATACAACGTCGTGCGCTGAGAATCGACGAAACGAGAACTCGAGCGCGAGTCTCGAACAGGATTCCCATAGTGTGTTACATTCCAGGTTCAGGTAAATTAAACATACAAGTACTTCATTTCCTCGAAAATCCGTTCTTCTCACGAAGTTAGAAAGCCATTTAGGTATGAAAAACTATAGTTGCTGTCCATTATTAGAAAACCGGTTGTACAACAAGTGTATATATGGTATTGAGCTTCGCGTAATTAATGAGTAAATAACATTAATTTATACTGAACTTCTGTTTACACATACACATACATTTTGCTATTTTTCTAATATATTTTATCGACAACGATACGTACAAATTTATGTAACTATATAAGCATATATACATTAACATAAAAATAACAGTATAACAGTTGAAACGAATGTAATTGTTTTACACAAATATCGGTTCTTGTACAACCTAAACTTAGAGTATACACACTTTAGTAGATAATTTTCAATCCTCATCATAAAGAACCGTTTGTTTGTCGAAGTCAAGGCCACTTCCGCCCGAGTGCTTTTCGGTCCATTCATCGAATCTTTGAGACAGTCCTTCGGACATATAGTTTCTCCAATCACCGACTTTGCCCTTTCTTATAAATTTGTCATTCTCTGGCACGTCCTTCTGTGGAACAATTAATTCCATATTTATGGCGGGATTAGCTGCCATCTTTGTGAACTTTAAGTGCTCACAAAGATCAGCGATTTGTTCCTCTGTCGCAGTTTTCCCCAGAAATTCTGCTGTCCTCCTAATCGTTTCCTTTTGATCCTGAAACATCATTGTTTGAGATATTACTTTTAACATTATAAATAGATCGCGAATTTTTATGCGCTTATAAGAAATCTAAAGGCACGCAAATACATAGGATATAAATAATGTGCATACATATAAAAAATACTCAAAGTCGATATTACATTTAATAGATGAAACAAATTTATATCTAGATTTTACTTTTTTTACTTGTATTTACAAAAATATGAATTCGGATGAATACCAGTCGTCTGATTTTAAATATATTACTATATTACCTTCTTCATTCCTTCATACGTTAAAAATAATACATTCTCTTGATCTCTTATATCCCAGAATTTCAGAACGTGATTCCAAAACGGAGTCAATGGTACTTAAATTGAAAGTAGTTGTTAATTAACATATATGCTATATAAATATCATGATACTAATAATAATAGATAATAATTACAGACAGATTTTTATAGTAACAAATATATAAACATATATATACACATATGCATATACGGTACATACTATTGTCATCTAAAAACAAGTCAGCAAATTCTTCGAAGCTCCCCACTATATTATGAAATTTCCTACAATAATGATAAAAGCTTACGCAGGTATCCTTTGGATTTCTAGCAACGTAGATGATCTGAAACAATTCACAATATCGACGTAATTTATTTCTTATATATTTATCATATATTTTCGCTTCTTTATATAACATATCACTATAGTATTATATATCGTAAAACGTTTGAGTACTTTCGGTTTCTTTTGATGGATTTGCTGTGGCAATAAATCGAAAGGGAGATGAGATTTAACGTATCTGGGTCGTTGCATCTTCATAACGTATTTTACCGAATCACCCATCTTCGAAAACCATTCCACAGAGTCCCCTGTGACCATCAATGACGAAGCTCTAAACAAATAAGATTCATTTGCATGATCCACGGAAACTCTTCATGAAAATTGTTTCCTTTTTTTTTTTTTTTTTTTTAATAAAACGTACTCGAGCAATGGGTTACGTAAAAGAAACAGAGTTTCAGCACTTTTGTAATCGAAGTTATTTGCGATACACCATACCATTTCCTGTGCCCAATGACTACCTGCAATGAATTAAAAAATTGATAGATATTCATGTCATTATACAGGATGCCCCAGATTTTAGCGGCTAAATTTTGCCACTATACATATTTTATAGATTAAAAAGAGAAAAAGATATTATAAAAGCATATGTCGTTTAGAGATTTATTAAAAAATTATGACAAAGATACCAAATACGGTTTCACGTGATCAATCGATAAAGAAAATTAATGATGCGTTTACAGAAATCAGGCAAAATAAAGGTGAACTTTATAGAGTAAGAAATTCTACTTTCGACCGCTGTCGATCTTGTGTTATCAAGAATGATGAATATTTTGTTAATTCTGGAGTGTTTGTTAATTCTGAGAGCGCTACAAGAATATTGTGTTCCTTTTAACAATCTGAGATAGCAAACACAGCTCGTATAAATAGGCCAAAGATGAATATTGCTCATCTGTTCGCAAGTTCGTTACTGTTCCCTTTGTAATTCGTACTTTTGTCATAAGTTTTTGATAAAGTTTTAAACGACCTATGTTTATGTAACATTTATTCCCTCTAATTATAATATACTGGCAAAGCTTCATCGTTAAAACCTAGGACACACTGTATAAATATAAAACATAAAATATAGATTTGAACGAATTTTACCAGTTCTCGGATATGAAACCATCCACACATCATCGTCGTAGATCTCCATATCCCTGATATTCGCCCCATGAAAAACGAATTGGGGTGGTAATAAACAATGGCCTGGTTCTACTCTTAGGAAACTGGGCTTCACGCCAAACATCTTATCCAATCTTCGTCCTACATCTCCTTCGATCGTAGTGAAATTAAGAAATTTTTTGTCCACTGCAAAGATTATACTAGATGTAACGACAAGATCATGCAATCTTTCGCCCAAGTCCATGTAAATTGAACAACTTACTTGGTATACGATTTCGTTAGAAAGAATTCGAACACTGACACACGAACAGGGATGTTAGTCGTCCTGCAGCCTGAAATGAAATGAGGTTCACGGACTTATTGGTACCTTCTCGGCCCACTGACAAACCAGTTTTCTCTTTTTTTAACGGAAACAACTTTCGATTCTTGGGCATTTCCATTTAATATATGGTAATGATGCCTATAATATTCTGCGATAATAGGTAATTATCATAGATAAATCGATGAAAATTAAATATGCTGCTCGGTTGGTTGTTCAGTCGTTGGATAATATTGTGCAATCATTTTAGAAAGAAACTGCGTCTCCTGTTCTGTTAAGTTTGTATATTACGAACTGATACAAATTTTGTTTTATTTAAAACCACTTTATTTTCATAAAAATATAGAATGCTAGAAAAATGTAATTCGAAGGTAATTTCGATTTATTAACTTTCTCGTAACAGATTTCTCTCTGGAGAAAGTTTACGCTTTCCAACTAAATGTACCAATACTCGTATGTGTTAAGTGATGTACTTAAATCTCAAAGAATATAGGAATTCTTTTTTCGTCGCATTAGTGTTGTCTTATCGCTTTTAATCTTTTGTAACTGTTATGACTCTCAATCCCACTATCTTCCTTATTCGCTATCTCTCCTTTTATTCGACGCATGTTGTAGATAAACAATAAACGATCTTACGAATTGTGTTTCCTGAACTCTTATAGACGATTTATGTAGATATAAGGAAAACATGCACGTGATCGATTGCTGCGGCTGCAGCTTTTGGCTTGAATCGATTATCACTCGCCAATGTTCAGGAGCGAACTGCTATTGTTATTCTATGGCTCTTTCTACTGGCTAACGAACCTTCATAAAACTTTTCTGATTTTATTTATTCCATTATCTAGATACACTTATATCTACAACGAATACGAAGGAATCAATGAGGAAGAGTACAATATGTTGGTAAAGGAATGTTGGCAGGAAGGAAAAAAAGAGGAAGATAGATGCCGATGGATGAGATGGGGAAAAGGAAAGCAAGAATATTTTACAAGGTGTGGGTACTCGGAGAAAGAGGTAGAAAGGTTTGAAAGCGAAGGAAAAGAGATGTGGAAGGTTTGGGAAGTAACAGATAGATGCAATAAGAGAGAGCAAATAAGATCTGAGAATCTAAATACGTTCAGAGACATTGAAAAATAATAGTGCTAGATTGACCAGGTTACACAAAGAGGAATGAGGAAAGGAGGAAAATAGATTGAGATCCGGAAACAAGGAAAAAAAGAATAGATACTGCAAAGAAAGAAGTAAGAGGTGACGCGAGCTATGTGAAAAAGAGCTGCAGACGCTGAAGGGATGGCAAGGTGGGTAGAAAGTATGGAGGAGTCGCTGGAACATGAGGGATAAGGATTGGAATAGGCAAAACAATTAGAGGAAAGAAGGAAGAAGCAGAGAAAAGAAATAGAAATGAGCTAATAAAAAGAGCTGTTACGTCTAGGTAAGAAAAAAAGGCACAATCAAAGAGGACACAAGGTAATGCAAAGTACATATTTAGATTGCAAGGGTAGATTTGGATATTTAGTTTGTTACTTAGTCACCATAGCTTCTTTGTTCGATTTTAAACATAGTTCTCCTTAATGTTGGATTACCACTGTTGTTTATGCACATGTTTGCACAATGTAAACTGGAGGTCACCGCAAAACTAAAAGGCAAGCGAAGGCGAAGATTGCATATATGCATATATATTCTAAATATGTATTTTACTCTGTATATATATATTCTAAAAATACTAAAAATAGATTATATTTTTTAAGAATTTGTTTCTTAACAAGCAGATATTAATTCATATATAATATATTTATATTATCATTAAATATTAAAATTAGAAATTCGTCGTATGATTAAAATGGTATTTATTAATAAAAAAATTATAATAAATTCGCACATTCGAATGCATTGATCTCTCTGCGATTTTGATTCATTTCTAGCTTAGGAACGAAACATTCCGCCTGCACGTGTGATGAAAGATGAAATTCTTCGTTCTATTTACTAAAATCAGTCAATTTACGCTTGTATAATAGAAAGGTACGACTAATCTTAGTAACCTATATCTATATTTATAACAAACGAAAAAACACAGCCGTTAGTCCTGCAAGTAACGATAATCGTTGAGTAACAGCGATGCTTTTCGAATAAGCATCCAGTATGTATATCTTCCAGCCCATATTTGCATGGGTAAATGAATTGTAATAAACGATATCTGGCCAGGTAGAGTTCGGTGTAATTTCTAGCACTCCACCTTCACCTACAAGAAATGACAGCGAATGAGGAAACATTTATTTGTAGGAAAAAAAAGAACTAGAAACTTCATATTTTCTTACCTGGTTCACACGTACTCACTAATGTTCTATTAAATTGTTTAAACGTCATAAAATCATCATCTAGTCTTCTGTCTCGGGCACCGTGTTTGCTTAAGCAAAGTGGCCCAACTAAGAGAAATAAGTTGTTCCGGCATTACGTATCTCTTTTCGAAATAATTTCGAATACAGCCGGTTCTGTTTTTACACGGATTTAATTTTATAATTTATGAATTTATAATAATTTCATTTGACGCGGTTCAAACAGCGCCTCCTTAGAAAATATTCATTTCGCACTTTACACTCGAAGCTTATTGTCTTTGTAAGTTTATAAAATAAGAAATACGTTCAAATATGACTAAAAATTAAATAAAAATTCAATCGAAGATTTCTACAGGATTTGCTCGAAAATAATGTATTAAATAAAATTAAATAAAAATTTCTTCTAAGTTCTCACTCTTGCAATCTCTACTATCCTTTTTATCGCGTGTTTCTTTCTTTTTTTAGAGAATCAATTGATCGTGTAAAAACAGGACCAGGTGTACAAATGTTTTATTACGAACCTGCGGTTGGTCTCGGTTGTCCTCTTCTGGTGAACTCAACACCAGCCAAAACTCTGATTTTACTTTGCGCCGCATCACTGAGTTTATCATATCCACCGTGTGGTTCATTAGTTATAATCAATGGGTGGTACAAATTAGGACTGTGAGGATTATTTCCGCCGTGAACACGGAAATTGTACGTCAATCCCCGACGCAGATATAATTTGGGTACCAACTGACCCTCGATGTACCATGCCAAACCTGTAGACGTTTGTCCTACGAATTGAACAAACTAATATATCGTTTGATATTAAACATTAACAAACGAACTATGGATATTTATGTAAATTCTTTTCCTTTTCTATATGAACGCAGTTAAAGATGAAGAACCCATGCAAACATCTATTTCGTTCGTTAAATAACAAGTATTATTATAACAAGTATTATTATAACAAGTATTATCATAACAAGTATTATGCTACCTAAATATGAATTCTACAAATTTACTACATCTTTAAGTATCCCATAAATGAAGAAATATTCGCATTCTCCATTAATAAATACAATCAGAATATTCGAAATATCTCGAACTCTAAACCAAACCTGTAATTCCTTGATAGCCCTTTTTGCCCCCAGACGGGCCAATAGTAGCTCTAAACGACCGAATACTTCTATCAAATATCTCTGTCTTCTCCCAAGGTTCTCTGGCAAAATAATGTTTCCAATTAGTAGCATCTGTATAAATATTAATCATCAGCGTGTTACTTACATTAGTTTCTCATTGGTTTCCGTAAAATCCATGCACGTGTTCTCCGGTTCTTCAGGAACTAGTTCTAACTTCAGATCGCTCTTAGGATATACATCGTGGAAAGTCGGCTCTTTATTTTCATCCAATCTTCCCAAAGCCCATATCACGTAAACTGGTCTATTCGTTGGATACTCTTTATCTCCTGGGTCAGCTACGATATAAAGTGTCCCATATAATTCTCCACTTCGACACTTCTCTTTCACTTTATGCGCTAACTTACATGAGTTGAGAGTACGTCTATATGTAACGATACTAATTCCATCTTCTCTAACAGCGGTATACATTTGGTTATTATCTAAACCCCCGAATAGTTCATCCCTGCAAACTCCCCTGTATTGGCCGAGAACTTTTCCACACTGTTGGTGAAATAGGAAAACGATTGTTCTTTTTGCTTTACTTTTATTTATCATATACCACATTCTACAAGTCATTCGAGACACTTGCTCATGGATAGTATAGAATATTGAAATTAGGCATAAATAGGTGTAATAATTACAAACTGAACTTACATAATTTTCCATTAACTGCGTGTAGTATAAGGAAAACTAACCGTAAGTTATGCTATGTTTTGAAGATTTTATTACAAAGCAACTTTGTTAAAGTTTGCGTTTAAAATGAACACGTGTCTCGTAATGTATCATAAGTGTTGATAATGTTTTTTACGTACTGGTGCTTTCGCTGTGATGTTATAATCCACAGCGTAGCCTCGAGTACCGTCCACATAAGCAATCACAGCATCCGCGCCTTCCATTTGGCTAGAAGTTTCGGAACCAGAGAGACCGAAAGCCATGTATTCATCTTCACCTAAGGTTAATTAACGTCGTATTATACCAACGCGTAATTAATTCAACATCTGATCAAACAAGATGATACGTCATTCGAATAATCATTTTTCAGATACTTTTGTTTGAATATTAAGTTTGCTACAAGATAACCAAACATGGTTAGAACTATACTTACTAACTTGTCCTGCTAATTGGATAGTGATCTGTGGACCAAAAATTTCCCAACCGATTTGAAATCGTTTGTGAAGTTGAATGCAATTCGGTAAAGTCTGCGTGTGCTTGATCACCTGTACTTTGATAGATCGATTACTAGTAAGCAAAGTTTCATTTCAATAAACTATCGAAGACTGGAAAAATTGATTACTTTTACTAACGAAGGAGGTACGTTTAATCCATCCGGAACTATGACAGAGCCGTAGCTGGTTTTAGTTTTCACGTCGAAGATACTTAACCAATCGATATTGAAAACTGTCATATCTCCGGGTAATTGAATCGTTATATCTTCTTCCTTGTAGGCGCGAATTGATTCCAGGCTGATGAAACGCAAGAAAACAAGATTAGCCGAGAAAATCTACTTGTTGAGAATAGAATTAGCCAAAATTGAAAAATCTATTCGTTCGAAAATTTATAGTAATTACTTACTAGCCATACTCGTCGGGTACTTTCGTCCCTTTGCTGTTAGGCTGTGGACCAAGTCCAACCCAAAAATACGTGTCTGTTCCCTGCCCATCGTATGTAAATTCTGGTATTTTTATGGTTTTCGAATCTAGAATCACGATGGACCCTGAAGATACTCCGTGTGATCGTTTTGTTAATTGAGAAATCTTTTGCGGTACTGGTGGATCGAATTCGTCGGGAATGTACACGTCGCCAAACGTATTCTGAGAAAAATATTTTTTTACGGTTATTTCAATGATATACTAACGTTGAAACAATTTTAATTACTGTTATACGATATACCTGGCTGCTCAAATCGTACACAGCGAACCATTTTATATCCGTTATTCTTTTATTATCCGGTAAAGTAAGAGTGAAATCCTTATTCAAGTACCGATCGAGGACATTCGTTCTGGAACAAGAAGATATCTTTAATTCACGTACTTTCTTCTCAGGGTTTTTGTTACACCGAAACAAACTGACTTGCCCCATTCATCCGGTACGATGAAGCCTTGTGGACCAGGTCGATTCGACGCACCAGCCCAGAAAAAGGTGTCAGCTCCATTGCCATCGTAACTAAAGGAAGTTAACAACAACGTGTACTCGTCAACGACGTAAACGTCACCAGCTACTTGATGATGATACGCGTTCAACTTCCCAAGGTATTTCCCTCTGTATTCTTCGTGATCTGACTCGTCGAGACCTATTGATTTCGTTTCATCGTGAATCACGCTGTGGTTAGAAAATGATTACTCACTTGGGAGTTCTTTGTTCCGAATCACGGTCACGAGAGAAAGTAAGGAAAATTAAACTTTACAATATAGATCACTGTTTTCATTATTATCGTGTTTACGCAATACGGACGCTCGATGCCATTAACTTGTTAAATATTCCTTACACCGATACATTAAATATTTAGCTGTGTATTAAATATCTAGAAAATACAAAACTATTGCTGTTACATTTGACGTATGGCTATTTGACTGATTGAACGATCGATATTAACAACTGATCGAAGCTGATATACTTGTCATATTTGACTCGAATATCTGGAAAATTTCCTAAAACCATCGCAAACTACGTTTGACAGGCGGAGATTTCAACGCGCGGTCAAGGAACGTCATTCGACGCCGTGTTCACTACTCGAATTATTATCCATCGATTCACTGTCAGAACATACGATTGCCTCGTATAATCGAACATTTTGAGAAACATACCACAGACAGGAAACAGTACACATGTTAAAACTGTGACAAGAACAGGCGCTATCCACCTCCTCGTAACATCTGCCATCACTTCATCTTCCTCGGATTGCTGGAAATGTCTCAGGTCTTGTTCCTGAACGATTCGATTTTAGTTCTGTCGCCACTAAGATTCATGGAAAAACGAAAGCTCGATCGCAAGCCAGGCGACGAAGCCTCTAGAAGAGAACGACAGGGCACGCAGTCACTGCAATGGACGCGGTTCCGACTTGTTCTGGCCACCGTCTTTAGAAAGTAGACTTTGAGTGTTCGAACGGCTTACTATACCGCTCTCCAGCCACCTTGGCACGTGTTCCTGTCTCGAAGAGAAAGTGTGCGTGTACTGGAGGTGCCTCGAACGCGTTTCGATGTCTACGACTCACGGGTTCTCTCAACCTGTCGAATTGGAGGGACAGTGTCGTTGGACTCCTGCCTTTCCGGTACTCTAAAATGGAATGCAAGTCAGAGAGGAAAAATAAAGTTGTCAGTTGAATGGCTAAACAGCATCCGCTGTAGCGCGCTATGCCGAGGTTACTTATTTATTTCTAAATGCACGTTTGCGAGCTCAGGATTATAATATTATTATTTCTTTCTTTGTTATTCTTATTAACATCAAAGTTCGGATTTGTTTAACACAATTAATGTTGATTTTTACTGAAACGGAAATGCCATTTACGTATTCCAAGTCATATAACGTCTCTATATAATTAAAGGAAGATTATTACAATATTATTACAGTATTACGATACAATAATATTGAGAAGTATGCATTGTACTTCAGATTCTACAAAATTCGTTCGTAAAATTCTATAATAAAATTAAATAATTAAAGAAAAGATATTATACAAATCTTTAAAGTTCCTTCTCACTCGGAATTCGTTAATGTAAATTAAGTAAAAAAGAATTGCGAATGAAATGTTAGCTCATTGACGTTATCTTTTTAATGGATTAGAAAGACAAATATTTGTAAGGCGTGTATTTCGTGTTTAAATTCAACGTTAGCATGTGCATACATGTATGCATACATGATGTTTGATCGATTTAGAGCCGGCGCAATACGAAGTAAATAACTCTTAGCAGTATGTTTACAAAGCTCAAGCACTTCGTTATCTCGATAATGTTGAATACAGAATTTAATCGCCAGATAAATGGTAAGATATTATACCGATATGATTCTTAATTCCTTGAAATAACATCTTATAATTCATAGATTCGGTCGAGGAGCAATTCATATGGCTTCTCAGATTCGCTACAGTAAGAAAGATCAAAGATTTTTTAACGAAAATGTGAGTAAACGAATGTACGTATATCTCTTGATCAATTATATCTGTCGTTAATAACCGTTGCTATAATTGTAGTCTATCGATAGATCTACATTATCCTACGCCAAATTTAAAAACGCCTATCACGTCAGCTATCGATCGCGGTGATGCGCAGATCTTATCGTTTTTGTTAGAGAAAAATTCAACCGATCTGGACAATACTACTACTCAACCTTGGGCTAGGACTGCCCTTATGTACGCCTCTTACGTTTCCAGAAACCCAGAAATATTACAGATTCTTTTGAAAAAGGGGGCAGATCCTGGAAAAGTGGATATGTAGGTCGTATAATTAATATAAACATCTGTGCTTTTATTTCTAATAAATGTACACTTGTAGAAGAGGTTGGACTTGTCTTCAGTATGCGATTGTAGCAGAACGATCGAAGAACGTAATATTTCTTTTAGATTACGGCGTTTCAATAAATCAAAAAGACGTACAGGGAAGAACGCCGCTTATGATCTCAGGTGAAAGAAATCAAAATAAAGACTGATTAAGATTAATTTAGACTGTCAATTTTTATCAGCACAACTGACAAAATAGAATTCAAATAAACGTTCTTTTATTCTATTAAAGATTATAATGAAATTGCAAGAATTATCTTACTTTCGATATTTTATATGTATTTCTATGTTATAGACATTTTATGATTTTTTGTGTCGTTGAATTTCAAACAAGTACGTAAAAATCGTAGTCTACTAAATATTTATTAAGAATCATTTGTCCAGTATACGGTTCGAACGTGGACATTCTCTCGATTTTATTGGACCACGGGGCTGACGTCAATATACGGGACAATATGGGTTTCATCGCCCTTCAAATAGCAATTTTATGGAGAAAAAGGGACGCAGCGATTATATTAATCGAAAGAGGAAGCGATATGAGCGTTGTTACACCTTCAACCAAGGCCACAATTGGACAACTTTGTAGAACCAGTATGCCGAATATTCTTCGATGCCTCGAACCAAAAAGATATTATAGCATTGATTGATATTTTTATTATAACATTGTTTTCCCTCGTATTACAAAGCTTTTTCCATTTTTTTAAATTTTCCAGTTTTTCAATTTTTAAAAATTTATAAATGTACGTACAACGTCGTTCAGAAACTGAGATGGTACGGAGAAAATCTTTCTTTTGTTAATCTGTCAAATTCTTGGACCACGTTGTCGGGCAATCTCTCCTTCCACTCGCCGACTTTACCACTTCGGATAAACGAACCGTCAATGGTGATTTTTTTCCGCTCCTTGTTCCTTCGAACCACATCCTCGTGATTCACGGCTGGATTTTTCTTCATACTGGCAAACTTCAAATGTTCCTCCAATACTTTTACTTGAGCATCAGTCAAAGTTCTATCAAGGAACGCAGCTGACTTCCTTATCGCACCAGGCAAGTCCTAAATTTTACAAAAAAGATATTCGTACCTTGGAAGCAACTGCAACTGTTTAAGTTTACTTACAGCTATCATATATTCGTATTTCAAAAATAACATATTGAGAGTGGTCTGCCTCTTCCAGAAATCGAGAACGTGGTCCCAATATGAACTATAACTCACTATAAAGATAACAATTCTATGATGAAGTCATTATATAATTTATACAAGGAGCAAAAATACGTATCTAATTTCACGATCGAATAAAATGTAAATTTTGGTAGCACAGAATTGCTAGAACATGCACGTACGTTTATCTGCCAGGAAAAGGCGGCAGAAGTCGGGAAAATTGCCACGATAGCCTTCTATTATTTGACAATGATGAAAATAAGAGATGCAGGTATCTTTTGGATTTCTCGCCACGTAAATAATCTTCGGCTTTTTCTCGCCTGTCCGAATCTGACGTGGAAGTAAATCAAAAGGTAAATGAGTTTTGATGAATCTTGGAGAAGCTTTATTTTTTGTATACTCCAGGCTATCCACAGTTGACAGAGGTAACTCCACTTCTGGATGAACTTTTGCGTAAGGCGAATAATCAAAAAGTATGGAGTACCTAATAGAACACGTAATTTCTGTTATTTTTAATATTTATGAAAGACATCGATCACTTTGCCTCGTTAACTTACTCAAAAAAGGGGAACCTTTCGGATAAGTGAACTTTGGCTCCTTCATAGTCTAAATTGTTTGCGATGTTCCAGATCATTTCCTGAGTCCATGTTGTCCCTATAGTTATGTCGTACAAATTAAAATGTGACCTTCGATACCATCTTATGACTTAATAAGATTGACTAAGATGTACCAGTCTTTGGAAAACTGCAAACCCAAATATCGTCATCCTTGACTTCGAAGTTTTCAATTACGTCTGCGAAAACTTCGTATCTCGTTGGTAAACAAAAACCGCGCACTTTCATATACCCATTGCGAAATTCATTTGTAAATTGGTCTTGTAGAATTTGATCCAAGTCATCGGTCTGAAGAGTTGTCATTTTAAAACACTATATCCTATAAAGTTGTATTTTATTCGATAAACACGGCTGCTTTTCGTTTTCATGCGTTTTCTTTAAAAAGGATTGAACATAAAAATTCACTGGAATGTTTTATTTGTAATGATCGTTGATCAAAGACGCAAGGACCGATTTCGCAAAAATTATCGAATGCCCTGGCATTCGAGACAAAAATTGAATCAACTCGAAAAATATTGCATTGCAAATAAGTATTCCAATATATCTTATCTTATCGCGAATATATCGAACGAGATACGTTCCCACTTTAAATAACAAATCGACTACTTCGAAATCCGTGCATATTCTTATATAGAGCGACTCAGCAGCAATTGGGACGAACGAGTTAATATCGTTGAGAGGTTTTTCTTTCGGCATTACTTTACTAGAACAAGGTTATTGCCGATCTTGCATGGCTTTTTTCCTTCTACCTTGCTCTGCAAGAATAGCTCTTCTCGAGCGTTCATTTGTTCTCCGACGTGGAATGTGGATAATTTTGCAGATCACGAAAAAACGTGTTTCATTAGACAAATTATATGAATATAAACCGTCGTGAATAGAGGGAAACAAGATAATTTTCCAGCGACGTTTTGTTCTTTTACACGCTTTCGAGTTAACGACCAAGGACATTGAATGAATGATAAAAAATAGAATGTTGAAAGAGAAATCAGCTGCGTTGCACACGTAGCTTTCGCATAAGAAGTTGCTGATCTTTTTTCTTAAATTTAGCATAGTATATGTGAGATACGAGAATAAAATAACGGGAGAACTGTCCCTATATGGATTCTTTATTTTTATTAACCAAATGAGTATAATCATCATACAAAAAGGTAAAATATTGAAGATAAAAATTTAAGAGACTATATTATCTAAGTCTTACGAGTGGTAAAAAGTTGTGTACTGTAATTCAGGTACTAATAACTACTTTCATCATCTTAAAGCATTTCAGTTTGCCACGATCAAGCGATCCATTTTCAATCGTGCGCTTCCTCGACGCAGCAAGTTTTCATTTTCGGTACTATAGTACGGATGGTACGGATAGTACAGTATTTTCATTACCAGTAAAATGTGAGATTCTAACGCTGTGAATTTACTATTGTTCCACGAAAATGAAAATTATCGTTATTATATTATCATATTTAACATACGAGATTTAACATACGTGCAACGTTTCCTATCTATATATATATAGTGACGCTCGCTTAAAGCGCAGTTAATCTGAAAATTTCCATTATAATTCTCGAAAAACAGGTAGCGATTTTAATTAAAAAATATTCCAAGTACCTTGACAAGGTAACAGCAATAAATTTAGCAAGAGCAATCACGAATGACAAAGTACCTCTTGTTTGCGATCACTGCATCAATTTATCAATAGATTTAGTTAATGTTGAGCTCAAAATATTGAATAACATAAAGTTGAATTTTAATGGAACGACTGCATTAAAACGAGCAGTACTACGTATTTTTGATATGAAAATATATTGGCAAGACGAAGTTTCTTAAATTCAATGTTAAATATAAATTGTAGGCACAAATTTGCAGAACAACGTACTATGATATCTTAATTCTTAGATCTATATCAAAAACTTCTGGATCATCTAAGTCACTATGTTATCACTCTAATCCTCGTTACACGCAAATGCCTAAATAAACTTTATGCCATAAACTTAGACGTTCATGTGTATCCTATAAAGTAAACATTAACACAATGCTAGTATATATTATGCATTATTGCAAATAAAAGTAAGATCCATGGAGAGAATTCTAGAAACAAATATCTTTAATGATCCTCTCAGCCTGAAATGCGAGATAGTTTGTACGTTCTTATATCGTCTGTTTGATCGTCAGACTGCTAATTGACATTTAAACTACGCACACGAAAACATTTCTTTAACATTACATGTTGGATATAACGCTAACGCTTTGAGATAGATCTACTTGGCCCCTCAGTACTTTTTGCTGTAATTTCTTACAAAAGATTTTGGCCATAAGTTTGTTACGTCGCGCTTCTTCTTGCTTCTCCTGTTGCCGTCGCTTCTGTCGCACCTCGTTCAAACGAAGATACCGCTTGCGCAACCTCTCCCTCATTTCCTCGTTGCTCATCTTTTTCTGTGCGTAAACTGAATATAAAGGTTATAAAGGCAATAAAAATGTAAACGACAAAGAAATGAAAAAATGAAAATCCTTACCTGTTGGTTTAGAAGAAACTCTCGGTGATTTTAAAACATTCGACGTAGTCGCCATTGCCAACAACTGTATTCGTTTTTCCTTTCTTAATTGTCGCAGATGAGATATTTCCGACATGTATTGCCGACGCGTTTCTGCATTATTTACAAAATCCGCTTTATTCTTACACAAATAATCCTAAAATTGATAAAATATCGTTATATACAATTATGCGATTTTATTATTTGCATTACATTAACTGAAATATTATCCACATATTGCGGGACACCCTATATATAGCGCCCACTTACTTGTAAAGTACATTTTTGCGGAGAATTTTTCTTCGAGCTAACTTTTTTAATCATGTTGCAAACACAGCCATCCGTTTTCACTTCGTTAACAGTATAATTCGATAATGGCACTTTTAAAAACGCACCCAGATTGTCATTTTTCTGGCCATTTTCTTTTGCGAACGACAATTCGTACGCAATGGCTTTTGGATACGTTTGATAACAACTACAGTTTTTGACGCTTTGATATGCCGTGCCACAGCAACGACAATATTTATAATTTATATCGGAATCACTAGTTTGATTCGCCTCGTCCACGTAATTTGGTTTTCCGTTGTTGCAGGCTCTGCCACGCAACAATTCTTCGCTATTCTTCGCTCGATTATTACAAAAACAATCTTTCTCGCAGTTGCATTTTACATTACTTTGTACTTTGTACTGTGCAGTTTCGTTAGCTTGTCCATTAGTAACGCAATAAGGCCACGGTTGAGTCGAACAGTCTTCCACTTCCGCGCGGGAATAGCGAGACCCATTGTATTGAGTCCTCCCATTTGAATGGCAACTGCAGAATCCTTTCGCGTTCTGCATTTCCGGTTCGCGACTGTTCTCGCAGGCACAATCGCTCGAACATCCGCACAGCTTGATGCGGCTATTTTGATTCAAACTCGATACGTATCCATTATTATTCTGATAATACTTTGAACTATATCTCATTGGTGCCCGACCTTTCTTCGAGTGGTCGTTATCGCATTCGCACACCGTTGTGCAGCTACATTCTTTCAAATTCCCCTCATCTCTGTCACGTGCATGGAATACCTTCTTCTGGCATTCGTCGCATTTAGGAGCATTGTTACTTTCCAACGCAATTATTGGCGATGCACACGACTGACATCCTTTGGACACTACCTTTTTAGTGTCACATTTGCAGTCACACGACTTTAACCTCGAGGCGTTTATTTGATTCTTCGTTTCTTTTTGCTTAAGTGAACTCGTCTGGACTTCCTTGTTCGCACAATGATGCATTACCTCAGACGAGGAGTTACTATTCATCTGATCAGACAATGCCTGTGAGCCAACTGGACTCTCCTCTCGAAAGTTTTCTATATTCGTATGCACTTTTTGGACGCTGCTCGATCGATCCTTCTGCTCCTGTAAACATTGCATGCAAGTGGTAACTACATTTTGAATGGCGTGATACTTTAAGCATTGATTCGCTTGTTCGTTGCATTTGTGATTGTTTTGGAAGTGCAGCGCACTATGCGCCGAACACTGGACATAATGCACGATTTCTGACTGCACCATAGCGGAAGCTGTAGATGTTTCTTGAGGGACAGTTTGCATCCCAGTACTGACTAACTTAATTCTGGAATTGTGTAGATTAGAGGCAGACACGATCTCACCGCCAGTCTTCGAGAGGGCACTGGTAATGTTAGTTGCAGTTTGTGCGCAACTGTTTCGCTTTTTAATACGTTGGATAATACTATTTGATCTACTGGAAAGTTGACACGTTGCTAAATTGCAATGAGATGACCATGGCTCTTCCATTGAATCGGCTCGTGTATTTGATCCGTTCCTTTGCAAATAATCCTTACCATTAGATAAATCATGCACATGCGTCAGCGACTCCATCGGTTTCCTTTTGCAGTTTCCTGACCTCGATTTCTTTGGAGACGTTCGTGATCTTTCTGGCCTTCGCGACTCTTCTAACAATTTCTTCAAATTACATAAATGACTGATTTCATTCGTGATCCAAATCAATTGATTTCTTTTCTCCATCTCGGCGTAGCTAACCAATTTCGAGTCTCCGGAGTCAGAACTGCCGCACTTTTTAAGTTCGAATTGTCTTTCTGAAAGTGTAGTGAGCAATCTCCAATCGTCACGTTCCCCTGCATTGCTTGAACGAACGATGGGTCTTCTGTTGTTCACAACCGCGTCCAACAACATCCGGTTATGATCAGGAGGAGTAGACGTTGTCGTCGTCGTCGTCGCCGTTGTCGTCATCGTCGAATCTCTCTGAGAAATTTTACATCTTTCTTTTGTACAAAATATATCTTGCATTTTGTTGCCTTTGCGATTTCTTTGAGGAAAAAAGCATTCAGAGCTTTCGCTCTTGTCCGGTTCGGTAATAGTATTGTTGCTCCGATGACAATCGTCAGATCTAAGACCCATCCTTGCTTTTCGTCCGTCAGTTTCTGTTCTGTCTGTATTCTTATCTATTTTATCACTGCTACTTCCTAACGTAATATCTTTCGTAATGCCTCTTCCATTTCTCATTGATTTTCCTTGCATTATTTCCTTCTGCAAATTCCAGTTACCTGAAGAATCGCTGGTATTATGCTTTTTTGTTAAAGCCTGGAGTATTTCCCTACCGTACACTCTGCTTCTAGCATCGTCAGGATTCCATGGAACATTGTCTTCTAGATTATGTTCGATTTTATCGTCTGTATATTTGGCGGTGATCAATCTCTTGACTACATGATGTATCAGTCTTTGCTTAACTTCCTTGTCGCATTTATTAGCATCGACGAGACTTTTTAATATATTTACGCTCCGTTCTAGATCCTTCACCAAGCTATCCGACTCTCCCCATAGCTTCTCGTTAATACTGGAGCTGGTATTAGGTAGAGTAGAATGAGACCTTCCGGTCTCCGAAGATGAGATATGGCTACCGCTTCCATTAGGAACGTTCTCATATACGTGACCAGGGAAATACTCGAAACTATTTGCTCTGCCAGTTATATTCCCCACATCGTCAGGCTGAGGTGTATGCCTCGCAGAACCATTCTGAGATGGTTCCGAATTACTGTGTCGCGGTTTTACTTTATTACTACGCTCGTTTACTCCAACATTTCGTGTTTCATTGGCTTCATACTTCCTCGAATTCTGAACTTTGTACGTTCCCTTTGGATTCTTTAACATTAATGTCGAATCCTTCTGCAAACTAGTTCCTCTCTTTGGTAACGGCGGCTTCTCTTCATCGAGAACCGAGACTTGCACGCCAACGGATTCTTGAGTATAAGTGCATAGACTCGTCTGTATAAGTTTATCACAAGTGGAAGGTTTATTTACAATAGTGGCGATAGAGGATGAAGAGTTAAAAATTAGTGGCAACGCGGCTCTGCTCTTATCCCTAGCATACAAATTCAACTCGCTTTGACTTCGCTTCAACGGTAATTTAGAGGCTGGTATAATTAACGTATTCATGGATGTGCTCTTTTTTAAAGGCGACGTCAGAGGGCATATATTTTCTTTGTTCGTATTTTGTTCGTTTGTTAGCTTTCTTATCTCACATGTGGGTTTTACAAGAGGGACCTTAGATATAAACGTTGATTTTGGAGTATCATAGCTGTGCTCCTTTTTTGAATAATGCACAAAAGCATCTTGCTGCTTGAGATCCTTAGGGAGAGATTTTTCATTGGACTTTATATCGTTTCCCGTTATTATACCTGGCAAATGATTCTTAACAATCGGAGTAATTTCAATCTCACTTTCTGATCCCGAAGCATTTCCCAGATTTAATGGTGTGGAATTAGCATTAGGAACCATAGAAGTGGTTGAATTTTTTTGAACTCCCACGAGCTTCCCAGAAATTCCCGACTCCGTAGTACCTTCTGGATCCAATCTTAAAGCGGCAGAACAACCTCTAGCTAAAGCCATGCGTTCTATTGTACTTAATTTTTTATCATTTTGTTTACTGGGTACTAGATTAAAATAACCAACATCTGCTCCACTATCCCACTCGAGTGGCTTATGGGAAGCAATACTAGAAGTTGGAGAAGATATTTTCCTTTCTATGCTTTCTGTTAAAATCTCCTGATTTTCATTTTTCTCTTCTAGAATTGTCTCTGATGTAACATGTTTTAAATCAGGCGATGGAGATTCTGGGTTTGACAATGCTTGGGCATATCTAGATGATGACTCTGCGTTCGAGGATTGGCCAATAAGGGGTGGTCTCACCCATCTTCTTCTCTCTCTGGGCACGCAAGTCTTTAAATTATACTCTTCACCTATACAATCTTGTCTGTTAGCCTCTACTTTAGGATTTACTTCGTATATATTATAATAACATTTAATTGCTTCTGGTGATGTACTAGACGTAGGCAATGAAAAATATTGATCCAAATTTGTATTTTGAGAATACTTGTGGTAATATTCCATTACCTGAGATGAAAGACTTTTGCTTGTTGGACCCAGTTTGATCTTTGGCTGCGGTGCCACAACCTGCAGAGAATGCCATGGTGTAGAACTTGTAGTACAGGTTGAACATTCAAGTTTTTGTATTTCTCTTAAACGCGGGAGATCTTCTGAAGCTTCGAAATCTTGCAGATGACCTTCACAGTTCGATGCAGAGTCATACTCCATAATCACAAACTATACGTGCCTTGTCATCTTTTATTCAGAGTTTAACGCAGTGTCACATTTTAACAATAAACTGATCCCTTAAAGAAAGTTGTCTATAAACATTCGGAAAATTAGCCATCCTTCTTCAATTACGGCAGCACAACCTCCTTCAAGAGTACGATGCAAGACAGAGGTTAGGACGCTATTGTAAACGAATTCAATTGTGAGGCAAAATCTAGTTCTCTTGATTGTAGAAAAACTTTCTAGCACAATTCAAGAATTATAACGTGTCAGAAAAGATTATTTTAATAATCGTCACGCTATATTTACCGTGTGTAATGTTTCAATGATTACAAAGTTTTATAACAAACACTTCGATTATTGTTTACATTTCTGTGAAAACTTAACCGTAAATTAGCGGTAATATTCTGCGTTGTATTCCCGCTACAGGGTACAATTCACATGTATCTTCAATGTATCATTCGTTCAAACTACACCAATCGCAATTCAGAACGAAAGATTATGATCGGTCACGTGAGTACTCGCTGTAAGGTTAAATCCTCTGTGAATGAGAAACCACGAGGTGAGATGTTAAACGCGTTCGTGCCGTACGACCTCATAGTACACCTAAATGCAATAAACAGTAGAATATAGAACTCCCGTTAAGAGTACACGAAGAAAATGCAAAAGTGCAGAATTTGTGGCAGTAAAGATTTTTACAAAGAAGCTGGATATTTTTTTTGTCAAACGTGTCAAACGCAAAATGAGGTAATAATATACTGTAATTTTATTCTTATCTTTTTAAACATAATTCATAATTAATAGTAATTAATTTCATTATTTCTGTAGGATATCAGAGATGAAGTTCTTGAATTACGTATAGATAGTACGACTAGATTGCGAAAAACAAGAATTAGGCAATTAAAATCTGATATATCAGGTTTGTATCAATATTATTTTAAATATTATTCTAAGAATTTCTTAATATCTTTAAATATTAGGTATGCGATCTTTGCTTACAATTATTAGGTAATGAGGTTGGATGGACTTCATGGGAATTGTACAATTTTGTTTTAATTGGTTTAACAAATGAGCTAATAGAACTTGGAGTTCCATCTGATATAAAATTGACAATATTACAATTATGGGCAACATATTTAGGCAAACTTGAAGTAGCATTTATCTCAACTAGAAAGAAATCTATGCCCAAATTAGCTAGAAGATATAAGAAAAGGTATGTTTGAGTAAACAATTTGAATTATGTTTATGTTTATATTCAGACAAATTAATGTTTATTATAATAGGGATGCAGATATTATTTATGGCAAGGTGCAATCGGAGAAAACATCTAGGAAGCGCAAAAGATCTAGAAGTAGTACTTCTATTATTAGTGGAACTAGCATTACCGGACTTAGTGAGGGTAGTTCTATGAGAGAATTGAACAAAAACAAAGTAATTTTTATAATATTTATTAATAAAAACAAATTTATTTCATATTTCACACAAACCACATTTTTTCAGAGACTTCTGATAGCGGCAGATTATGATAGATATCTTCAGTCTCAAAATAGTTCTGAGGGTGATGGTCTTAGTATGCTTAGTCAAAGTCAAAGTATATATAGTGGTCAATCTAGTTCTGTGAAATCATCAGAAAATGAGGGAAAGTAAGTTTCTTTAAAAAATTTGATATACATGTATTGAAATATTTCTTATACTTTTTTATTTATTTAGAGTACAATTTAGTTCCCATGCCAAGGAAGAAGCAAGAAAAATTAAAAGATTATCAAAAAATATACCTAGATTTGAAAGAGTTCAATACAGGGCAAAACACATAAGTACTCAGTACAAAATGGGACCTAATATAATTACACCTATGCGACTATGGGCAATTATATATTTAGCTTTAAGGATCCATAATCAACCTATACAATTAGGAGATATGTTAAGGTATGTAAGAGATGTTGTTTCTTATTATCATGATATGTATAATTATTAATATATATATATAATTAATATATAAATTGAAATTTTATTTATTAAAGAATCTTTTCTTAGATATGGAAGAGAAGGACACTTGTCTTACTACAAATTGGATCATTTATTACCGCCAGAACTGAATTTAACAGCAAATGAAAGAAGCTTCTTAACACAGAATGTTGAAATTACACATAAGGGCATGAGACGAATTATTGCAAGTATGGCAAAATTACTTGGTGCATGGAATATAGTTTGTCCTGATTTTCTATCTTTAGTTAACAGATATTGTCAAGAACTAGGATTACCAAGTATGATTATATTTTATATTTTCAGTTTATTTATTTATATTTTCAGCTTGTTTATTTATATCTTTACTTACATTCCTACTATTAACTGAATCTTATATTTGTATATCATATATGATTTTAGGGGGCATCCAATTATATACAGAAAGACTAATAGCTTTATCACCTCCTAAAATGATATTTGATGCAAAAAAGTCATGCATTCCTAACTATGAAGGTCGTGCAATGGCATTTATTATAGTAGTGCTGAAAACTTTACTTGCTCTAGATGGTGTAACTGAATATCGCATTAGTAGAATTGCAGAGAGGATCAACAGGTATGTTTGAAAAAAATGAATATCTATTATATATATTATTTTATGTTTTGAACCTCAAAGTCTGTAAATCTGTAATATAAATAGTAAAAATGGTCAGTTTATTTGGAACAAAAATGCAACGCGGAAATATTACATTATCTGATAATACATTAAATAAATCGCAAAAACAAATTGGGTTCGAAAAATGTAAATGTACCGAAAGTAATACTCCGTGCATAATTGTACATGGTGGTGCAGGGGATTTTAGTGATTCTATAGTTATAGAAAAAATGACAGCTTGTAAAAAAGCCGCCATCAATGGCTATAAAAAATTAATAAATGGTGAAACTGCAGTAGATGCTGTAGAAGCTGCATTATGGTGGCTTGAATGTGATGAATTTTTCAACTGTAGTTACGGATCTGTGTTGAATGAAATAGGTGCATTTCAAATATGTATATATATATGTTTTTTTAATGTCAGCAAAGTTCAATTATGTAAGTGAAGATTATTAATATTCCTTATTAGGAAAAGTTCAAATGGATGCTAGCATAATGGATGGTTTCACATTTAAATGTGGATCAGTAGCGGCAGTTTCAGACATAGAACATCCTATAACACTCGCAAAATATGTTATGAACAATTTTCCAAATTCTATTTTCGTGGGTGAAGGAGCTAAAAATCTAGCAAAACATGCAGATTTAAATTGGATATCAGAAGGAAATATGGTCTCACCAGCAGCACGCATAGCTTTACATTCAGAAAAAACAGGAGAATTTAATGCTGATGTTCATAATCAAAGTTTATTGGATATCGATATATTAACGAGTAAATCGATTAAGACCATGGTAAAGAAGTAGATTTTTATTTATTCATGAAATTATTATTTATAGATAGTCTTGGTACTGTTGGTTGTGTAGCATATGACGGATATAGTGTAGCTGCTGGAACTACGACTGGAGGTTTAAATAAAAAGTTGGTAGGGAGAGTAGGAGATACTCCAATATTGGGTTGTGGTACATATGCTATTAGAAACGTAGGATGCTCCTTAACAGGGCATGGAGAATCTATAATGAAACTGGGACTAGCGCGTGCAATTGTAGAAGACGTTAAATGTCATATTTCGGGCGAGGAAGCTCTGCATAAACACTTTTCTTATATGTTAAAAAGATTTGAACAAGTCGGTGGTGGAATTATACTTCAGTCAGATGGTCATTGGGCAACATATTTTACTTCCGAAAAAATGCCATACGCTGTAATCGAAAATGATTTAATTACATACGGGGCTAGATTATATGAAGAAAGAAGAGAAATGTATGACAAAGACGAAAAAAATTGCGAGTGCAAATGTCCTTTTATAATCGTACTTTTAATGAGAATTAATACATTAAATACGATAAATTTTTTTATTGTTAATATAAATACTTACTTTCGCTTTTGTATTTCAGCACAGCTATTGAACGCGGCTTACTCGATAATAAACTTTTTAGTTTTCAAGAATGGCAAAAATATATTGAATGCAGAAAGACGATTTTAATGCATGCACATTATCCAACCAAAATGAAATATTGTCCCGATGCAGATGGAATCGACGATTTATACTTAAAATTCTTAGAATTTATATCTTCTAAATCGAATAAGAATGAACAAGAAATAAAAAATTCTAAACATTATTTGCCACAAGAAATTATAAGTGCTATGGGAAAACACATAAGTAACATAAATATCGATGATTTATCGCCAAAGGCAATTGATATATTTCCACCATCTCTAACACCTCTTCATTCGTACTTGCAACATTTATTAGATCATCCGCTTTACGATATTCCTAATATAGCACGAAGTGATTTTTTTCTTACAAGAGTTGGGTACATGACAAAATCTGATGCGTAAGTAATTTGAAATTATTAATTCGAAATATGCTACTTTTAACCACATTTAATTGAAATACATTGGTCTCTTTTTTAGTTTAGTAGAATTAGCAGCGAAATGTGGCATGGAGTTAGAGATAGTCGATTCGAACGTACATTTTCTCGAAAAAAATGTACCTCCATTTGAACAACCTAGAATGCCAAGTATAAATGAACTAAAACAGCTTATCGACGTGCAAGATGACTTACAGGACGAAGAAGATAGAAGCGAAAGTGTGAATGACTATTTACACGCTAAAACACCATGTAGCATTAAATTTGACACTACTAAAAATCAGTATTACGATAGTACTGTAAGTACAATGAAAGATTCTGCAAATTTCTTTGCAGAAAATGATTTTACATTTACCGAAACTCTGCCAAACGGGAAATTAGCAATACCTGTTGATAGCGATAGTGAGAACGAAGAAGATTTAGGGAGCAATGGTTTGGATCAATGGACGCTTTTAGAAAATAAACTACGTGATAAATATAACATACATTTATCACTAGCAGAAAAAGAAGCCATTCATAAGTCGAATGGAGTGAAAAAAACACATTCCAAAGAATCTAAAATTCAACTTAAGAGAAATAGTAAGGGTCAGTTTATTAAGCGTAGTGCTGCGCCTATAAAAATTGAAAAGAGTGACGCCGAGTTTTTTGCTGCAACAGAGAATGTAAATTTTTACGATAATATCGACACAAGAGTCATAAATGATAAACATATAGAGGTTGAAAGTACTGAAAAAAATCAATTATTATTCCCTGAAAATATCAATATCAGTGACATTAATATTGATGACACAAATATAAATATTGATCATTTTGATATAAATGAGTATCTTAATTTCAGCGACATTTCATTTTTTAGTCAAAATGACATTCTTGCACCTGTATCAAGTAAGGAAGAAACTGTAGTCAAGGAGAAAGATATATTTTTTAAACCCTTTACAGAGTACTGGATGTATGACTGCATTTTCAGCCGCGTGAAATCAAAAAATTTCGCTATATTCGAAAAATCATTACCACGAACTTTTCGTTGGCTACTAAACGAATGTGCACTTATTGTGGAAATGTCTACAGAAGATTTATACGAAGAAGTCTGTTTAATAGAAAATTATTATTCACACATTTCAAATTCTAGTACCCCTGACAGTAGTGAACGTACCAACATAGATTCAATATCTAAAAGTCAATTGAACTTTATTTTAAATAAATGGTAAAGAATTGTCGTGTGCTATATTGTAATATATTATAATTTTGTACTGACAATGTAATTTATTCACGTGGAAACAATATATTAATACTTCAATCTACGGATTAAGCTCCATGAAATCCTTTTATAATAGATCTACGCGGCAAAATATTTTTGTGCTGTTTCATATTTATCTTTACGGCACTATGAATAGCGATGAGAGAGCTATAAGCTTCAAATTATGTTCAAAGCGATTCGAATTTTTTACAACGGCTCACGGAAGTATTTGAACACTCTTAGAAACTTTATATATATGTATAATACAAAATATTTTGAAATCTTATTAGCATCGTAACGAGACACGACTGTCGTGCTTGTATTGTTAACTTTTGAAACGAATCTGAGAATGTATGTAAGAGTTACAAGATATTCAGTGGAAACATACACTTCGCAAATATCATCCAAATATTTGAACAGTCAATTTTTTACTATATTAGTTAGTCAAGGTGTTTAATGGACCCATTGTTAGCACTTATTGTATAGTCTAAGACTACAATTTATGCTTTATACTAATTTTCCACTAAATGTGCATTTTGCAAAAAATGTCACGTGGCTTCCATATACATTTTCGGATTGCTTTCAAATTTTGCTTTTCTAATCACGATAGTCGTATTTATTATTATTACAGTGCTAAGGAAATTCAAAAATTTTATAACATGTACATTCAAAGAAAAATTCTGTTGTAAGTGTTCGATATTTCTGTGAGTCACCGTATATAATATAGATTCGAAGCTATTCAAAGTGTGCCAAATTCCATCACTAACTATGAACCTTTTTTCCAGTTCCTAAAAATATTTGGATTTTCTGTTTATCGACCGTGTCGAGGAACGTAGAGCCGCGTTAATAATCGGAGTCGACATTGCGGGGCGCCCCGGTCAAGCAACTGTTGCACTCGTCGAGAGGCTCGTTGGTTCCCGGTGTGTTCCTCGTCCCGAGCCGTCGCGACGGCTCGAGGGACGACGGAGCGTTTCAGTAGTAAACACCAGTTGGCGTAAGACAGTGTCGGATGGCTGTCATCGGTCAGCGGTCGCTACCACGGTACGTAGTGTGTGTACGATCAGGCGGTGATGTGTGTACGCTCTCCGCGTGTGTATCTACGTTCGTTCCTTAAGGAACAATTCGCACGAGTGTTCGTGCATTCGAACGTGCTTGCGTGCGTGCGTACGTACAGAAACCTATTCGCCCTCGTGTTTTAGAGTGGTCGTGACAACGCATTGTTACAATCGTGGCATTGCCCATTACGTTCATCGAAAGTACACGCCGTTGTTACGTTTGCACATTCAATTCGACATTGCACCTGTTTTCTTTGGTCCTGGTGTCGTTCACCGAGGCGTCTGGTCGCCCCACCGTCCTCATTTCCTGTCTATCGTAAGTGAGCATTCAATTTCCTAGTAACCAATTGAAAATCCGAACGACTGAACAAAATTTCGTGATTTATATTTTGGACTGTCAATTTTGTTTTATGATATTATCGTACGCATGTGGGATGTTGGTTCAGAGCTTTTTAATCAAATCTACTCGTACGTGTGAAATACATCGATCTTCCCGATGGCATACAACTGTTTTGGTAAGTGCCAAATAAGGATTCGAATTGGCATTGCATCGAAGAGAATTATTTGCGATTGAAAGCTGCTTTCTACACCTGCTGCATGCAGTTGGGTTTTAATGGACAATCGGTAGAAGACATCTACGAATCGATCTCAATTTCTCGGATCATCGATCGCTTGAAATGGACTGCCAATTGCGTTCGCCGCTTACAGTGCATCGTTATTTTCGTTGCATAATTATTGTCCCTTTTTTTCCGGTGATGAAATCGATGAACCATGCCAATGTTATAGTTCTTTCGATTTCAGTCGCACTTACACTAATTTCGGCATCGCTATATGCTCTTGCTCGATCGATTGGCAAACTTCCTTTCTTCGAGTCTATCGATATCAAGAGTTCATTCCACCATACAAATTTCATGTAATTTCTTAATATTACTTCGAGGCTAACGCACAAAAATTCGCGAACGTTGAAGATGCGCTTGCGCATCTTATATCTTAGTTATCTGACACGCGGATAGACCTAATCTATGGCCAGAAATTATCTTCGATTTCAGTTATTAACGCCACCAAACGAGGTGCTCACAGACCAAATTGGTTAACCCTACTTTTTGAAATATTTCAAATTTTAATACCAAAGCGCTTGATTGCTGCTTATCGTATATGATTTCATCAGTTTATCGTATATAGTTTCATCAATTTTCTCCATTGTTTGCTTCGTAGAGTTAATCGATTTGACAAATGAGCGGCCCGATTATTCCATTCTATTAAAATAAGATCAACATGTGACTTAATTCTTAGTCAACGGGATTTCTCGAGATAAGCAGCCATTCACATTTGGCGAACGTGAACGCATCTCCACGGTCGTAAACGATAAATCGTGCAAAAGGGTGGTGCTTTCGTCCAAAATCAAACTCGAGAGTGTTCTTTGGTTCATGGTGGCAATAATTTTAATCCTGCCGCTTGAAGTGTTCCACCCTCTTTCCTACGTTCCATGATATTACATTTTAGCTTAAAGAGGATGTTCCTCTGCGGAGGATTACTACATCGGCCGAGATTGCGAAAATTGTATTCGATGCCATACATCGATGTTTTCTAAGAGTGCAGCCATGCATTTCTTCCGCTGACTAGTGCAGAAAAGATATATCTTTGTTCGAGAATTTCGCATGGTTATGATACATAGATATAGAAACGAACCGAAACACGCGATCGTAATACTTCGTGCACACGTGCGAATATACGATCACATAGAACGATAGAATTTCTTTAATCGACTAAACGGAATTTAAGTCGTTGACGCAGTATTGTTATTGAATGTTAAACCTGCTGACTCGTTAATTCAAAGTCCCCATGGATAGTATTTGCCGGTGATAGAATCAAATCGAATAAGCTTTCATAGATACGGATCAAATTCAGTATCTAAAGTTCTCTTCATAGGGTTCGAATAATTATTCGCAACTGTTTTGAACGAACGCTTATCGGAGTAATGATAACGAATCATCGAACGCAGTGGACGCTTCGTGTATTAATATTAATCACGTATGAATGTTATCAAAGTATGTAAATTATTGAACTAATGGTAAACTAGCGGTCCATATTGTTATACTTGTTTTCTTTTAGATTTTTCATATGAAATTCCAATTAAAACCTTATCAACGGTATATTAAGATTAAATACACGATTGGTCGGTACTAATTGGTTTTTTAATATTATTTCTGGAATTGATCACGATGGTCTATCCGGTCTGGAGAAACCTTCCTTATCTTGTTTATATTTAATTAAGAAAATACGCTGCTACGATACCGAATAATACTTACAGGCGCCAATCTGTTCGTTTCACGTTAATTTTTAAAGATAAACTGCGACGTGACTTTATTTGCCACGTACCTGAACCCGCCACTAATATTCCACGATTTTCGTCATGTTTTTACGTATCAATTTATGTCGTTCAATTTATCGCTGAATACGAATACGACAGATTGAGGGCGTGCGAATGTCGTACACAATTATTTCCTCTACGGTTTTGTTCTTCCTTCCATCTTTTCTTTTTCATCATTTCCTGGGCGTGACAACCGGTCGATTCGCAGAGCTACGCACAAAGGAAACGTTATTTTTAATTTCAATGACATTACGCAACCTATAATTTGTATCGATTTTGCCAAGGGAGAGAAAAAAAAAATTCTTCGTGTAACAAAGCATCGAATGGTTCATTGAACCGTTCCTTTCTCCGAGTGTTCGCCGAGCGATCTCGCGTCCCGGCGAACGTGTATCATCGATTACACATTGTTAAGGCGATCTACATTATGATGCCGCTCGCAGGCCATCGAGGTTGCACTTGCACTGTTGCGTGCACGCGTTTTATATTTAGTCCCCTCCCCAGCCACTTTGAAACTTTCTGCAACGTTTGGGAAACAAACAATCCGGCGGTGGGTCGCTATAAATTGCAACAACCAGCCTTCTCTACGGTATCTCTTTCGGCCGTTTCAACACCTTTTGCATCCTGTTGCACACATCCTGTTGCAGCAGGGGTGGAGGTTAATCGGAACCAGTTATCGGTGGCACATGCCGGTCAACCGCTTAACTGTTCAAGACATTGCGCTTCACAAAAGAGAAATATAGTATCGCGCGAATACATCTCGACGCTCGACCATTAGCACCGATATTATTGATCTAAATAAGTTTCAGTAATTGTAAATTCCTTCTTTCAAATGATAAATTCAAGACTTTTCATAAAACACGCATAACGTGATAGCCATATACAGTGGTATGCGAATGTCGTCCAGATAGATTTCTTATCTTGACAGCGATACTTTAAACAATTTTAACCAATATCGTACGACGACATAGTAGCGATTATTTGTTGCATCGTTTTCCTTTAGTCGCCATGGTCTTCCACCCGATATCAGTTCAATTTAATTTGTAGCTTTTGGAATATAATTTACAAAGTATCCGTTTGATAACTTTTCTACACCGTTGTGAATCAACATTCATTTGTAACACTTTGATCAAATTCAAACACTGTCGCTACAAATCGACCAATGTGCCAATTCTTACAATTAAGGTGTACACGATGCTGGATCGAGCTCGTAAGTGAAACCACGTCGTTCGTTATTTTGTCAGGGATCCAGCTGCGACGATGATTGCCGATCGCTCAATGTTCCAATCGACCATTACGAAAGTAGACCCACCGTCGTCGCGATCGTTATCGAAATATGAAGCTACGAGTTTGCACGAGGTCATGTTTCACATTTCGCTATCTGTGTGTTTCCTCGAGACGAAAAATTCGCGAATCGTACGAAAGCGAGACGAGATATTCCGATCTGATGTTTAGTTAAATTTTCCCGCGTTACCCATCCGCTGTATTTCCTCGTAGTTGACCTACTCCGTAAGGTCCTTCTCCGTAGAGATAGCCGGTTCTTTGGCTCTGCGTTTCCAACCGGTCGATCGAACTCGTCTCTCTTTGCAAGCACGGCTGATGGAAACAGGTGTCTCGGAAATATTTAGAAATCGCGCGAAAACCAAGCTTTCGCTGTGGCAAGGACAGGTGCTCGGGGGCTTTTCAATTTCTCCGGTGTTTCGATAAAACGATATGGAGAATAACGTTTTCATCGGTCCTCACAACCGTGAGAATCTCAAAGATGGTCTTCGGTGTTCAACTCTGCTGCGTTCCTTTTTAATCATTTCAAACTCGATCGCGATTTTTACTTTCAATAAATAGACTATGGATATCTATGCAAATTCGTATTTTTGTAAATATATCTTACTTAAATGGAACTTTGGTGGAAAATTGTTTTACCTATTAAATATCGTGAAAGATTTTGAATATTCATTTTGAATATTTTATACAATTTGCATATTACCCGCATTCCCACAAATGCATAAAAATCCGCGGTCTGTTGACAGATGTCTCAAGTTCGAGAAAAGTATAAAAGGATTCCATTGCGGAGCGTAGATCGTAATGGCGTAGATCAAGATTTTGAGAATTTGGATTTAGTCACGTATTTCAACGTTTAAAAGTACCTATTATCCTTTTAATTTCAGAATTCCCTAGCAATATCCGTTTACGTACCAGCTTGCAAACTTTGAAAAATGACATAGGATGTATCCCTTTTACGATAAAAAAAGAACGAAATCAATTCACGGAGTAATTCCTGCGGAATAAATTCCTCGAAAAAGTCCCTTCTTTCATCCGCTTACGTATAAGTTCGCCACTCTTTTATTTTAGATAATATACGACATATCCCTGTTGCGATAAAAAAGGAATGAGATCAATCCGTAATCGTCCGATAGTTGCTCCGTAATAAATTGCTGAAAAAATTCCATTCTTTCACGAGCTCAGAGATACGGCCCTGCCTTCCTAAACACGTCTTTCATTAACACGTCGCTACTTCAACGCGATATCCATTTGAATTTTACATCACCAATTTACGCTTCTGCACTTTCTTAACACATTGCCTCGTTATAGCAAAATGGGAATGGCTGTCGGCCAACTTGCCGGCAGAAACATTTTCTTCGAGTTGTACTTTTTCCAATATACCACGACGTGCTCCAAATTTCATGCATAAACCCGACGAGCTTCGTCTGGAACAGTCGCGACGGAACGTTGTCCAACTCGAAAGATTTTATCCTGAGAAACCTTTCTTTAGAAGAATTGCACCGATTGTTTCGCGGGCTACCAGAGAGAACAATCGTCTCATCCTGCGGTTCGTTGTCCCTGTGACACAGTGAGAAAATAGCGACGAAAGGAAGCTGGAATTTTGGTTGAACCGATGAAAGTCCCTTGGAACGAGTATCGTTTCTCGATAGAACGCCTACAGTTCTCGGTAATCGAATAGTTCGCTAATTGTACCGCGGTTTCACGGTTCGTTGTCCACCTTCCTGCGATTCAGAATTCCTTCCAACGATTCTCCATTCGGTCGACGATAAACGGGTCGACACGTTGAGAGTTGGGAAACGGAAGACGCTTTCTGTAAACGTTAACACGAGCCTCCTCAACATCTGCTCGCGACACAGGCGCCAGTTTCTCGTACAAATGTACCGCACGGAAGTGTGTTTCCACGTGTACTCCACTCCCATTGTGTCTTTTAATCCCGTTAAGTTACTTATTCCTTTGTTCTTAAGACTTATTGCTAGCAGGAAACTGATTGACTATTAGAGCCATACATTTCTGACGCTCCCTTATATACAATTAACAGTAGAACTACCACACTAGTCGAATTGACTGGTTTTACAATTTTATTTTTAAATTCCCACTTCGTGTTATATTTTTTTCCACAACGATGTAATGACTTTCGCAACGATAACCAAAAGAATAATATAACGAATTTTATTTTGTTTTTTATGTATTCAAATTGATACTAACTTTGTATCAAGGCTACTTATACCAATACCAGTCAAAATAATTGATACTTGTCAAAGTGTAAAAGGGTCCTGCAATTTGTTTATCAAACCCCAATTAACCAGTTTCCTCGTTTTGTACAACTTGCCACACGTTTTTAAAATTTTTACCGCGTATCATTCGATATGACGATATCAGTTATCAGGAAAATTCCGGATCGATCGTTAGATCGCTAGACGCTAGTACTAGAAATATCACACCAATCAAAATGATTGGTTCTACAATTTTATAAATTTGCCAATCCTCGTTTAGGGATCATGGTCCCAGATGGATTAATAATACCAAAAATATATTACATAACGTGGAATTGCTTCTGTAAGAAAGTAACGAATCAATAAATATAAAAATATTGCAGACCAGTTATTTTGACCGGTTTTGGTGTTAACTATCGGTAGTTGTAGTGTTAATGAGTCTATAGGATATCGTAATAATTATCTTGCGGATATCTGTGCAAATTCATATTTTTATGAATACAATTAAAGAAATGATACTTACACAGAAGTGTGTTTCATCCGTTAAATAGTAGACGTAACGAGGATTCTACTTTGCATGTTATACATATTTTTGCAGGTTGCATGCACTCTGTGCATTGCGATACATACATATAGGTACGTGTATTGATCTATTTGAAGTTCCCTATATTTTGTAGCTTCCAAGTTATCTTCTACAAGCTGTTATAATGACTCGATATATATTTTAAATCGAACGAAGGGAAACAAAGGTGGGGCGAAAAGGAAGATGCCGATGAAAATTTCTATTTACTTCAGTCTGAAGGTGTAATCTGGTGAACAGGCACGGATTCGTAAAGTTTCGTTAATAAGATCGATTCAGTTGTGCGAAAGGTCTCAGGTAACGTAATGATCAAGCTACTCGAGATAATGTCGATGTACTGGATGAAAGTTCACCGCTGTAGAGTTTACGCGGATATAATCGAATTTCCGTGAACTCCGCGCATTCGAACTTTCATAAATTCATAGAATGTTACCGGACGACGCGACGACGCGACGACGCGACGTTAACGGATTACGACGACGGCGTCCCTTCCCTCGGGTAAAGTATCGCGTCCTTCGTCACCGAGAACCTTTGTTCGTAATCCTTTTTTTATTCTTCGTCGTTCCTTCTTATTCCACGTCGTTTCTCTATTATCAACAACGACGTTAATTTACATGTAGTGGCAATTTATCGTATCTACACGACGTTGACTTTCGCCTCCCTGTGGGATGGGAAATACCGGTTTATTCCAATCAGCGATCGTTCTAATCGGCCTATCGATCTCTCTCAGCGAAATTAGCTCTCGTTACAGGACAATACAGTGGAGTCGCGATCGCAAACACGGGGGAAAAAAGGTTGAACGAAACAATGAACGCATCGGTTCAAACAGTAACGCGATGGTAAAAATTGCAATTACGCTAATTGGCTTTGCAATCTGCTCGTATGGATAATGTAAAGTAATCGAGGAGAAATGCTAAATGAAACGTTGCATCGATGCAACGTTGATCCTTAACGCGTTAACTGCCACGCGAATTTGATATATTTTGCTCTGGTTGCCGCGCTAGATTCAAATATATCGCATCGTGACGTTTAATTTGTACAAAATATTACGGTCATATTTGCTCACCTGTCTGACGATATTATCTACGATGGCTACGAAAAATACTTGTTGCATTTATCGTAGCATTTGATTAATTAAGTTCAAGTATATACAAATATATGTATATTCAGATAGTTGAAAACGAGATATATTAGATTGCCCGAAATGTTTCTTCCGTTTTATAAGGAAATAATAGGCGCACAATGTTTTTTGTTTTATATTATTTTATTGAATTAGGTATGATCGATTTCGTTCTATTTTCACTATTATATTCGTGCATAATTCAATAAACTAATATAAAACAAAAAAACATCGTGCGTCTATTATTTCCTTATTAAACGAAAGAAACATTTCGGACAACCTAATACAACCATGGAAATGAGATGTAGAATGTGATTAAAAATACGCCTCGTTAGACAATAAGATTATGTAGAAATCCCCTCAGCAGCCATTAAGTAAATCATTCTTACGTTGATAGTCGATGAAGTTTATCTCATTTTAATGGTACCGGAGGATTCAGTAACGCGATTGAAAGTCTGGAAAATATCTGGAAAGACGCGAGGCAAGTTGCGAGTGAAAGTAGAGCGTTTGTCGATACAGAAACCATCGTGACATTTAATCGAATTTTCTATAAGCGCCCTTCCTCCGTACACGTATCTCTTCTCGTTTATTCTTTCGTTGACAAATGACTGAGAGAGTCGAGAGCGAGGGCAAGGCGAACCGGAGTGTATGTGCTCCAGGAAAGAGAGCACAAGGAATACTCACGAAGCCGGCCTTTCACCTTGAAACAACACAGCCCGAAATAACCGGCCGTTCTCTATTTTCGGGCAACATCTCGGCTGGTCCTCGAGTACGCTTCTCTCTAACGCATCTCTTAGCTGACATGCACATAGCTACGTGACGTCTGCGTACACACGTAGATAGCAAGTCGCGATAAATAACCCCCGTTTACCGATAAGCGCCACGCAAATCGTTGTGTCCTTACTCACGTTCCGATGCAAAACTGTACGAGACACGTTCACGAGTCTGCTACCCGGCTTATCTGCTCTCGTAGCCGATGCTATCATTCGTGACATTTACACGTTCGATCGAATTTTTCACGAACGTTTGTATGAAAAATTTCGCGTTCCTCGTTTCATCGCCAGAAGCTAGAGAAACCTGACGCACTACCTAATATGGAGGGAGAGTGTACTTCAGGAAAACTTTTCATTTATGTAAACTCGCCTTCTTGGTACGTACAAGCTGAACTTTCTTTCTATGATACGAGAGAACTATGCTGCCACGAGAGATACTACGAAGAATAAATGTTGCGATTAGAACGCGGATATTTATGCAAATTCGTGGTTTTACTAAGATCCGAAGCAAAAGCTCGGGGACGTCATTTGCAAAATGCGATAGATACGAATTTAGGAACTGGGCTTTCGAACGGCGATTCTCCGTTGCTCGTTCGAAAGATTCACCGAGTTATTGTTAGACACGCTTTTTATTCAGTTCAGCTATCGTTCCTTTACGAAAACGTGTATCGCATGTTCGGTGATTCTCAGTAATACAATTGAAGATATAGAATCTAGATAGGAAATCTATCTTGGCTGTTTTGTACGTCTTTACTCTTTCGCGTGGTTATCTCGCTCCGTAAAGCTTCTTTCAGATTGGTCAAGCTATTAGAATTCAATACGTGAAGTATTGTTCGTTTCTCGAGTCCGAATAATTATTTTCGATACAATGAAGGAAATAGACAACTGAAATTTCATCGCGTCGCAAGGTTCCTAGATCGCCATAGCAGGATAGTAATTATCACAGCGAAAACGAAGAATATAAAGCAGAGACCGAGAGGCCGAACAATGCGTGCGCCACCGGCATAATTTCCACGATAAGGACCATCACAATGAAACGAATTTACGGATCGTTGGAACTCGGAGGCGCGCGAAATTTTCACGATATTTTTCTCTGTGACGAGGCACCGGTCGACGGCGCCATCCCTTCCATCTATTTCCACCAGAGACGGAACGAGAAAGAGGAAATAAATTCTAGGTTGTCTTTCGTAAAAGGAATATCGGAGATACTATCGCTAATGCGAAAATCTTTCGATAATAGAATTTGTCGTGGTTTCATCGGATACTATACCAAGGTAGAAAGTCCCTGTAAGAGATACACTCAGATGCTTCTTTTTTCTATTTTTCTGGTCATCCTTCGAGCTTGTTGCGATCCTCGAACTTTTATATTCCAACGTTGCTCTCATTTCAGCAAACAAAAAACATCTATGCTGTTTTGAGAAGACGTTTAACATAAAACTAGAACGAGAAATCACGCGCACGCCGGTGAGAATGTTTTCATATCTTGTTCAAATTTGAGATGTTTTTAAAGTTAGAAAATTAGAATTGGCTCGAAGATGACCGAAAACTGGTTTCAGGACGGAATCTCTAGATCGAAGAACGTAACTGAACCTCGAATCTTGTTACGATTCGTGCCACGCAAGAATCATCAGCGAGCTTCTTTCCTCTGCAATGACCAAGTCTCAGTGTCTACTCGGAAAATAACATCAAGAGGATAAATCTAACGAAGGGAAAAAGATTGATTAGGACAATGAACGTGGTTAGCTTCTGGTACGGTCAAAGTCGTTTCGTCGGTTTACCGAAATTTACAAGAGCAGTCGAATTTACGAGACACGCGGTCATGAATAGCAATGAGCTTTGTTTTTCCTTTCAATTTTGTTCTTCCACTGGTACAGTGCAGTTCTTTTAACGTTGTTTTATTGCCAATACGGAAATATCAGGCGAGTTGAGGCTAAATTATTAGCTTTAGCCAAAATGTGTACGTAAGAAAGTGCGGATAATTGGAATTTTATCTTACGAAACAGTTCGTTACAAAACTACAAGTTTCTAAATAACAGAGAAATGAATGGAATTTATTGGACAGCCAAGTAAAGCCTAAGTAGTATACATATAACTATATAACTGTATAAAATCTAAGCGAAACAGAACATAATTTCTGCCGTGCCATAAAAGAAATTTTTAATCTACTGTGTAATACTAACGGATAATTATTTTACTGAACGCCCATAACGTTCGTTTTCCCTCTATTAGTGTCATTAAATGATACAATTATACCTAAGCTGTATTTATCCATATTACCCGACGCCTGCAGTTTCCCGCTGCGAACTTTTATGTATTTATGGGAAATTTAACGATGCAAAAATTCATAAAGCGCGCGTAATATCCAGATGAGATCATTTTCACCACTGATCATATATTTAAAATAACAATTGATGCTATTAATATTCTACTAAATATGTCTGCAGCCCGTAAATGTTCCCATTGTTTTCAAATTTTACCAATCCGATCATGCTAATAGTATCTCATTACGATGTTAATGAAACTTTAAGAAGTTTCATATAGCGCATGTAATATATGAAACTGGTCGAATACCTTCGCGAGTCGCTATAAGAAACATTTTAAAATATTTTGCAGAAGAAATATATTACAACTGTCCGTCAGAAAATATTTTCCTTTTCCCTTCCGAAGAAGATTAACGTTCAGTCGGTTTGGAACGAGCATGAAAGACAGAAGATAGAGAGAGAGAGAGAGAGAGAGAGAGAGATCTACAGAGAAATTTGGGCAACGTAATGGCGCAGGCTGCATTTTACGAAAGACAAACGAAGTTACTTAGAAAATTGGAGGAGAAACCGAGAGATTCGTGGATAATATATTCGATGCAGAATACACGACGGTGCTATTCGTGATGCTTCTTCGTCCAACGAAATGCTGGGATCATAAACAAGGCATGTTGAACACCGAAATCATACAAAAGCCAAAGACAAAGCGATGTTCCGTAGGAACCCGATGAAAACCCGAGCTTGCACCGATGCAGATGCGCGTTGCGTTTGGGTGCAGCTGTTGTACTCAGGTATCGCGAAAAAGAGGGAAAGAACGTCGTTGCCCACATTCTCGTTGCAGTCTACAAATGAAGGCTTTTACGCCTAATACCTCGTTTCTCTTTCCTCTTTTCTCTCACACTCCTTTTGCTTTCTGCATTCTACTTTCCGTTCCTTTTCTCCCAGAAATCGTGACAATACATCTTGCATTTGCACAATCTCCCTATCTCTCTCTCTTTCTCTCGTGTTTCGTTCGCTTCGAAATAGATCGATGATCCTTAAGCCGCGAGAGAAGAGAACCGATGAATGAAAAGATATTCGTATTTCGTGCATGAGTTTCTCTAAGCTAATCTGAGCCAGAAAAAGGTATATCAGCATAGACATACAGTGACTATAAAAAGATATTGGCACGCTATTGTATTCGTTATAGTAATTACATACTAATTAAATAGATTAAGGTATATCGAATCCTGTATCGTTCGATAGTACTTTCTTAAGATTACAAAAATTCGATACTACGATGATGAAACGTAGAAAATGTACGAGGTATGTACTGTATGTACATTACGTTTGAATTAATCTACACAAGTACGAGTATTAATATTGCGATATTAATTGTTGTATTATTCAGAAAATTAAAATTTATTTGTACAAGTAACCATTAAACAATTTGAAAAAGGCATAGAATGTTCTTCGATAGGACACAAATAATAAATCGTAAGCCATAGTCTAGAGTATGTATCTAGAGAAACGCCTAACAAAAATATCAACCATTGCCGAAATTCCGAATAATCGGAAGGTTTATCTTGGTAAAGAGTAGAGTCCGAATATTTTGAAAAGACACTGCGTTAAATTGATGTATTCCAAGCAATGACGAACAGCGCAAACAAGCGGTCAGCGAAGCACATATTACATAGCTTGGAAACGTCGGGTCGGTGAAAAATGAACGCAAACGTTTCAGTACTGTCACGTATTTCCGTGCGATATTGCGCGTAGAATGAAAGACTAAGTCCTGCGAGTAAATAGGGACAATTTAATATTTCCATAGTGGAGAAACTGCGAAAAGAGAAGTCAGTTTTTAAAGCTGCGCGATGTGCCGTATATCTGCTTGTTATTCCTGCATGTTGCTCCTTTCGATCGTATTTCGCATGCGTTTTGCGAGCTACATGCAAATATCGTGCATTCGCGGAACATTATCGTGGCTCGTGCCACGGAATACAAACTTTTCAATTCTATCCGGTGGCCGACGAACGCTTCTAAATAATTTGAGTCTGTCTCGCCGGGCAAGCAGAGGGCCTTGGTTCCAATTGCTTCGTACGAATTCCGATTGTGTCACTTCTAAATCTACGTATAGCAGGCGGCCTTGCGATCATTCTTCGATGTCTTCGTTAATCGTAACCCTAGAATCATAGCACGTGCTGGCTATTGGCAATTGCGATCGCAGGAATCGGTAGGACAAAGTCTTTTAGTCTCTTGTCCTCGCTAAACATCGTACGCGTTTACCTTACGTTTAAGGCCACGTGTTTTTAATTTCGAGCTTTGATAATCCAAACACGATCTACCGTTTTCATTGCATGCACATGCCTGCCGTTGATTGTGCAACGAGGGTGCAAATGAACCGTTCTATTCGCGATAAATACGGGCGCAGAGTCCTTGTTATCCGATAAACTGTACACAGTGTTTCGTAATAAGCTCTACATACGATACACACAGGCTATTTGTGTAATTTTTAGCCCGTGTCCTTTCGTTTCGATAAATACGTCGAGTAGCGATGGAATCGAGTTTAGTAAATTCTCGTAATCCTGAATCAAATCCGATATCCATGCTTCGTTTCATAACACATAGTAGTTTATTTATCCTACTTGCGAAATATTCGATTTTCACAAGCTGCTTTTCGAAAGAAGAAGCCAGAATGACGAACTTGTTCCGAAGATCTACTTATATCGAGTCCGATATTTCAACGAATCGAGCCCTTTACTAATCGGATCGCAAGGACCAGGTTCCATCATCGTACAAAATTGGTAAGTTTCGAGAAAAAGTTTTAATCCTGAAGATCAGCTACGTTCCGTAGAACAATTTCGAGCCAATCAAACTCAATCGAACTCTCGTGGACAACGTGATCGCGATCAGTTAGATGAAACAGAATGTTTATTGTTCCAACAGGTATTTAAAATCTTGAATATTGCAAAAGCAGCTTTCTATCGATGTCCCACAAAAAGGAAACAAAAAGAAAGTGGAAATGGAACCGAAGCTAGCAGCTTCTAGATAATCTAAATAAGAAAAAGATTCGTCGAAATAACAGGAAAATAAACGATATAAACTTATTGCGACCTGCTTGTGCCTATCACTAATGGCGAGTCTTTTTATTCGCGCTGAAAAACAATTTCTCGACAATGGAAAAGTGAATTGTTGAAACGGTCGTCGCTACGCAGGAACGTGGTCATCGGCGTAAAATTTATGCAACAGCACGCGCGCAGTATTCTACGAGCTACTCTTTTCGAATGAAAATATTATCAGTGCCGTTATTTCTTCGGCTCATTTTCCCACTATAAATTGGGTTACGAACACGCGCTTGTCCAACGAAACGTAAAAACTCTCATCGATTTCGGAAGCTCCTCGTGGCAAATCAAAAGTTGACTGTAATTAGAAAACGTAGGAAGCCTATAAAGCACTAACAGTATCGTGCTATTCTATTAATGAAAATTACGTTGACGAGTTGAGGATTATAATAGTGTAAGTCGGTTTGTTGGTATTCTTCGTAAAATAACATTTTGTGTTTGTTAGTATAAAGAGTTCAATATCTTTTAAGATTATGAAAATATATCTCGATGGAGGGTGCAGTTATAACTTAGAATCGGTTGACCATGAGACTATGATTATATATAATATTTTTAGCAGTCAAATTTCATTTAATTTGTTTTTTAATCATTAACTCATTCTCAGAATGTTTTGTTACAAAATTCCCTTAGGGAATTGTTTCAGTTACCTAAATAATTTGACAAGGCTCGTTTCTGTTATGAGACGCTAAAAATTATTTTCTTCGTGATGCTCACGCGTGTCTACTCGTCACTGGACAGCTAGCTCGTAAATCCAAATCGAATTCCAAATGTACTTACCCATGATCCTCTCCTTGACCCACTGATCGAGTCAACGGTTGATTTCGATATAAGTGCAGGCTTTCAGATAGTTTACCCTCGTCGAACGCACTTTCCATGGGGAAGGTGATACTCTGCCTCAAAGGCGACCTGGTTGCAAAAGCTGCGACACGGAGGAGCCAACGATCCCGGTGATATTACTATGGAAACGACATGATGTCGATGAATACGACAGCGTTCGTGATACTATGCCTGTTTCACCCCATTTACATAATATAATTCGTTATATGACGAAAAAAGAATATTGAAAATCTGTTGTTCGCTTTTACGTTGCTGCGTCTAATTGCTCGCACGAAAGCATAAATCGATAGCGTGAACCTTCTCCGGGTGATTACACGTTGATCGCCGCGTGTTATGTACAAGATGTAGTTATAACCCGCTCATCATGATCATTTTGGGACTTGCAATTTTTGATAAGAATAACCGGCTGTCAACATTAAACAGAGGATAACAAATTTTTGTTATTGAACTCAGTTTATTACAAAAGATTATAACGTTTTTACGACTTATATTTATCACAAACTGTACAATTAATACACGTTTATGCTACATTTCCTAGCTTTCTTTCTTCTCGAAAACAATATAAAACTTATTTGAAAAACTTATCAAGCGTCGACTGTTGTTTGTTTGCGTTTATTAGTTGCTGAATATAATTCTCACAGTTATAATGCTTCTCGAACTTTGTTGTTCTATATCGCACGCTACGACGAACAATTCGTAGAGCTTCTTGCATTTGGGCATTAGTCGCTGGAACTTCTGAAGTTTCTTCCTCTCTAAATAGGTTAGATTCATTATCTTCTGATAATTCGCGCTCTTGTGAAAGGTAAGGGGATGCTCCGGTCAAAGTACGTCTCGAAAAGAAGATTCAATTAATACGAATTTCTTAGGAATTCGTATCGTTTGTTCCCCAGAGTTGCAATGCGTTGAAATATACTACGACATAACATTTCATTTTTGTAAAATATTCTATCGCACCCTTGTTGACTTCCTACGTAGGCTTCCTACGTTTTCTAATTACAGTCAACTTTTCATAATCTTAAAAAGATATTGAACTCTTTATACTAACAAAATATTCTACTTGCACCCTTTTTCCCGACAATGTTATCTGAGTTGTTCATATCGTCGAAAATTCATTGATCCGCGAAATTTATCTTACTTTAACCACTCTAGAAAATTTAGCAACACGCGCATTCGCCTATAATACGATCACTGTGGCTATATGACCACTTCAGTCTGCTTTCGCCTATGAATTCACAATCGCAAAAACGTTCGCCGCGAGTAAACTTCATTATTTCGTCTATAGGTCGGTGTTTCGAGAAAGATGCTGGCACGTTCGTCAGTGTCCGTTCGGTTAATGTCTGTTAATATTTAGCATGTACGCGTTAGGTTTCACATAGCGTTCGAGTGCCTCGTAATAGAGCAATTGCACAATTTACGCAGCCTTTTAGTGGAATCATTGAAAGCCAGTTCCAACCGCTTATCAAAGATGAACAGGACTGGGATAAATCGACGGAAGACTGCGAACGTTCTTTGTGAGCGCGATGCTTCTACGTTTATTTCCAACTAAATCACTTTACGGAGTAACGAGCATGTTGGACGAGTAGTTTCGTTGTAACATCTTTAAGCACTTTGTCGACAGCCACTCACAAGTATTATATATATAACATGTATATATCATGGTTTACGGAAGTATTCGAGTACTTATCAGGAGATTTTTTTATGAATATATCACGTGCATTATACGAAACTTTTTGAAATTTCGTTAGCATTATAACGTGGCACGACTGGCACCATTACACTAGTAAAATTGAAAAGCAATCGAGTGTTTGCAACATATAAGTGTTGTTGGTAATATCAGTGTTTGTTAAAAAATACGGTTACCTATGCTAATTCATTTTTGTCATATTGCTCCAATTATAATCAATTATGTATAATACATTTGAGCAAATATCAATGGTCGATAGTTAAGTACATCCGTGAGTCTATCTGTTGAATTCGAAGATAATGTTAAGTTTTAAAGAAATAATCAAAGTTCGTTGTTCGGTTATTGTTTTTAGCTAGCAAACTTTTCGATTCTCCTGTATTTTGCCGATATCCTTATCTACTGCTGCCGCAAATTGGCTAATACGAGTATACATATTTATACATATTTATACCGATCTCGAAGCGTGAAAGTGCTTTCTGTTAAAAATCTCGCGTGACGGTGGATAGCGAGAACACGTCACGGTTCGTGGAAATAAAAACAAACGGACGAAACGGCAGTCTGCGAGTTTATTGCAGCTGGGCAAGTTCAATATGCGAGGAAAAATTGGAATATCTTTCTTCCATTTAACACATTGCCATTGTTGCCGTCGTACTTCTTTTCGCGAATAGCCAACCATTGTTTTCTCCTATCGGCAAGCGGATGGAACGGTCGACGAAACGAAAAGTAAAAAAGCTTATACGAAATTTTAATTAAACCATGGATTTTTAACAAAACCGTATTTATCAAGCAGACCCTCGCTAATGCGTAATGTGGGCTTTAAAGTATGAAAATTATCTGCGAAAAATTCTCTATTGTCGCGTGTTGTACACTCTACTTGCATAAATTGCCTAGCAATCGGCTTAACCTTAACCCATTAACAGTGCAGTTATGGGTTAAGCTTGATGAACGCGCTTGATGAATCCAACGCTATCCAACCCGTGACTTACGTATTTCGGTTGCGTATGAAAAATTCGAAGCGAAAAATTTCGCACGCTTCTGTCATACTTGTTTTATAGCGTGACAAGAGCATATAGAGTGGTTCATGAAAGTATTTGAACACTCATAGAAACGTTTCTGAATATATAAAAGATTTCCTATGACATACAACATGATGCGACTACATATTACGGTCATATTCGTAGTTTGCAGGAAATATGAAAATGTGTATAAGAGTGCAAGATTCATTTTTCACAAACACACGTATCGTAAAATTGATGAAATATTCAATTATTCGCCGTATTATTACTAAGACCATCAGAGTGGTTAAAATAACCAACTCGTCATTTTTCGATCCAGAAATCTTATTTTATATAGAAATTATGGAGAACTTGAATGATTTTTGACAATATATTTGGACGAAAGGTTGCTCTCCTTTCGCATTATTTTTTTAATACATCTTCCATTTTGACACAGGTTTATCTTTCCATATTTCATCTACGGTTGTTTCGATGTTAACAAAATCGTGTTTCGCGCTGATCGTGCGCTTAAGGCGATCACTTATACCATATACTAATTTTTTATCAAGCGCATGTTTGCAATAAACTTTCATAAAAATTTTATAATTTTTACATACGTCTCTAATTTGCTTTCAAATTACACATAATGATGATAATCTTGACAGACTCATCACGATGCTAACGATATTTCAAAAAGTTCCATGTGACACGCATAATATATCAATGGACGGTAATTGTTCAAATAATTTCATCACAAGCGCCAGAAAAAGAATGCAAAGAGATGTTCTGATGTTTGGTCTCGCAACTTCGTTACGAGTTAATAAAAGGAAATAAACGGCGACAAGGGTGCTCGTTCGAAGTGCAAGATAATTGCAGGCAGCGTGCATTAACGGTGCAAGCGGCGCGACGTTGCGTTTCTTTGGCACGCGGTTTCGCGAGTCAATAAAGCCACGACCTATTGATCCGAAAGGTCCTCTCTCTCTCTCTCTTTCTCTCCTTCTCTGTCTAAGCTGGTTCTATCTCGATGTCGAAGCCGAGTTGGCGCGTAGTACGGTAGGCCGAAGATAGACACACCTTCAGACGGGTAGCCACTAGAAGTCCATGGAAAGCTCGCAAAAGTTCTATCAACCTTCGATCTCGAGACTCCTCGCTCTTGCTTGCCTGTGCTGTAACGTCAGCTGCTGACAACGGTCCTTTTGCCGCGGTCGTCGTGCTGCACGCTAATCACTTCGTTACCCAGTGGCCAGATGTTTTAACCACCTTAATTCTACTTACGACCCACCTGTTATTTCGTCCGTCTCATCTCTCTTTCTTCTCCAACTTTCGCGTTACGATTGCGAAGGGTCCTTCAACGGCGCTTCAACGATGGTTCCTCAACGAAACGAAATTCGAATCGTTGATCCTTTGTTACGTTGTGTTTACTGTTTAACCTGTTAGGTGCGACGCGCCACTATAGTGGCTTTTGCGAATGTCGTCTTATATCACGATGCGCCACTATAGTGGCTCGCTCTTCTGACTCATTCGCCCACCGTTTGAACTAAATCTTTTTCATTTGTCTTGCATCACATTTCTTTTGCCCTCACAACGTTTTGCAACAGTGTTAACAATATACAGACAATATATAGTCTTTGTTTCTGATACGCCAGTGTCAGGTATCAATTATTGCTTTTCGCTAATATAAATATACCATTATTAGGTGTTCTCTTTAACATGCTGATCCGTGTCCTTATAATTTTGTAGAATCTTCAACCTCAGAATGTCGCTTCAGAGTAGAAAACGAAGAACAATTTGAAAATCGCTATCGCGCTATGAGTGTGAAAATTGTGACGTGGGTCTGTGTGTAGTACCGTGCTTCGAAATATATCACACTCAATTGTATTATTAATTACTAAAGTAAATTATTAGAGCTAAAATATATGCATCGTATCTTTAAGAAAAATTATAATTTAGTTATCAGAAACTTCGTTCCAATGTGCTTGCGTAGGAAACAGCATTATCCGTCACACGTTGCAGAACTGCATCGTTTACACGTAATCCGCGTCGAACTCTGTCGTATAAAGAAACAGCTCCGCACAAAATTCAGCCGTATCTAAGAGGCTGATAAGTGTTTGGACGTTTCAGCTAATTTCTAGTAACCAGATCGCGAATATCTATGCATTTCTGGGAAATTTAAAACTGCACGGAACGTACGTCGTACAAAAAGATGTGTACAATGTACGATATTAGCTAGAAGCACAGCAGTCGTTGTGATGCTCAGTGAACGATACGGATCTCTGTTTAGCCTCTGTCTTTCAAGTTGTGAATTTAGTTGTGACAAATGTGAATTCGTGTAAACATCGGCCATCTAATAACGATAGAACTTGAATTTGAATGCAATGTGCAGATTAGTGATGTACGTGTAGTAGCTGTAAAAAGTATTATAGGTATATATTGAAAATACACATAACTATGTTGTAAGTAGTAATTTATTAACTTTTGAGTTGATGGTAAAATAATAGTCGCTTCTTTAGATAAACTGTTTCAAATGGTTCACACGTAACTGTTTACGATAAAATGATTTTAGCGAAATGGTGTTCTGTGTTCATAAAACACTTAACTTTCGTTTGGACTTAGGCACGCAACGTGATCAGCTTAGATTATTCTGTCATTAGTGGATCGATCATACATTTTTTGCGTCTACGAGTATACAACACACTCTGAAGAGAATTTCCAGATGATCATACACTTTTTGTCAGTCCTTTTTTGTCATTTCTTTCTTTGACGTTTACAAGGTTACCTTCGCTTTTTATGAGGACACTTACCATTTCATACAAATATATATATATATATCTTTTAGTTATCATAACATTCAGTCATCATAACAAATACTTGTGATTCTTTTTTTAGGTTTCAAATAATGTACGGAGAATCATAACTATGATATCTTAAATGTCATGCTACGTAACACAGTTATTAATATTTATTAGAGTTGAATCATAAATAATCACCGACGCTGGTCGTAAGTTGTAAGCTTCTCGGAAATTCCAAATAATTCCACAGTTCTGTGTCGTAGCTGTATTTACTTTATCTTGCAGAATTAAGGAATTCAAAAACAACAGTCAGCAACCGTAGATAAAGTACTACATAATACAATTTTTTCTAAAATGAGAAGGTTACAGTAGTGTACGGTGGTGGAGAAAAGAAATTTTATAAAATTAGGAGTATAAAAATACACCATAACTTTACACGATGAATTGTTATTTGATAAGAGCAATGAATGTGATTATATACCACAGAATAGTTAACTATTACCAATATGTTATAAAGTTATTAATACAAAAGTTACTGAAACCCATAATGTATCAATCTTAAATCTTACTTTATCAAAATTATACAAAATTCTTTGAACGGGCAAAAATTCCAGCCGTTAATTGCCTACAATGAAATCGCTTGTAATACTTGAACAGTAATTATTCTTACATATATCTTCTCGTTTCCGCGTCGTTAGGATTTTCTCCAACTTTTCTCGTCTCACGTGTACATACTGTATTACTTGTTATTGTTCCTCCGGAGAAACGATGTCATTAACTGATCTCTCAGAAGGATACCGAGTATGAATGACAGCACAACAGCCGTAGCTTCGTCAATCTTGGGAACGTTGGGTTTGGATTTAAAACGGAAATCTCGAGCCTTCGGGTCGGAGAACCGGAAATTGCCGAGGCTTAAGGAAAATCGTGAACGAGTTTGCAAAGGTGTCCGTGAGAGGCGAAACGTTTCCTCGAGTTTCTCGGTTCGAAGGGATTTCCCTTTAGTAGGGATCCCCCTCTTCTAATTCAGCAACGATTAAACTATTTGAAAGATACACTGACTTCTGGCGGACTAATTTGTACAGCGTCGAAGACACTGTGAGAAAGTTTGAAGGGTAGGTGCAGATTAAAGGTTTAGATCGATGCATACATGGGTGTTTCGGTTATTTGTAAGCAAAAATTTCCTTCACTTATGGTCTTCAATGAAAGACAACCATACCTTATGAATAACACGACGCACATAATGTAATCATTGCGTAACAACGTTAGGGAGAGAAAAATTTGTACATCGTTGATCTAAGAAACTTTATTACAAATTTCTGTTCTATAGAACAAATATACAGGGTGGTTGGTAACTGGTGGTACAAGCGGAAAGGGGGTGATTCTAGGCGAAAAAAGAAGTCGAAAATATAGAATAAAAATTTTTCGTTTGAGGCTTTGTTTTCGAGAAAATCGACTTTGAATTTTCGCTCGGTACGCGTGCACATTATCACGTCTCGTTATAACGGATCTCACTGTAGATCGTTGTCTCGATGGATATTATCGCAGTTTAAGTTTGTTTTTGCCGTAACGGAAAATTAGGAATACACAATGAAATAATATGAAGTAATCGTAAAGTTTATTATTACAAAAATTACTGAAAATGTTGCCCATTCTGCCGAACACATACTTCTGCTCTTCTAATTAAATTTCTATGAACACTTCCTAACGTATTCGATTGTGAAAACGTATTCGATCAGTTACCAACCATCCTGTATATGTTTGATCGTAGCGATTCAGTGGTTGGAGGTATCGGTTGAACATTATCGATATTTATCACTGTTAATGTGCTATTTACGATTTATCACGATTGTCGGGAAACTCGTACGAGCAGAGTTATCGCCGAAATCGTCTAACCGTAGCAAATTTCTGTCCTTTCCGAGTTCATTAACGGGCCGATGATCACCGTATGCACGAAAATGCCTCGGTAAATGCAGATCACCGAGGCAACCACAAACCTAGCTCTTCTACTCTCCGCTTTTCTGTAATATTATCCCCGATACGATGCGCATGATTAACGCGGGAAATGTTGCGCCTGGGAATATCTTTTTTATTATGTCGTGGAACAATGATATGTTACATATTATTATCTGTGATAGATTATTTCATTATCTTATTTTCTCCGACCATTGTTCGACCAACTGTTTTATTATATTATCATTCATTTTTGTATCTTCTTATATCTTTTATATCTATCGGAATATCTTTCTGTGAAAGAAGAGGAGAAAAAGGAGAAGAGATAGGAAAGCGTACGAGGAAACTAAGGAATAAAAATGAAAGAAAGAAAAGGCAACTGATGATTCTCATAAGGATTATTCTATCGCCTCGTGAAGATTGTTTTATTTAATTGATAATTATTTACTTCGTTGTTCTATTTCGTATTATGAATAAACAAAGAGGAAAAGAAGCAAAAGGAAAAGAATACCAGGGTAAAGGAGAGGAGGAAAGAAGAAGGAAAAATGGAAGATATAGCAGAGTTTTATGGTTTCAAATAACAAGTCCCGTAATTTTTCAAAATTACCAAGTAGTTTTACTTTAGCGGAAAGATAAAAGCTTTCTCTCTTTATCCTTTTTTGTCGTCTTTTTTTGTTTGCTAATTTAATGCATGTCGTGCGACGTGAGTTGTATACCTGCGTACACCACTTGAAGTAACTGGGTCAGCAGCGTGTACGGTAATTGGCAGTAGACTAATTTCCTTACAATTAGTTCGTTGACGGCGTGAAAGAGTGCCTGGCATACAATGATACCTGTATGTTCAACTTCGTTGTTACGTTAAAAGTTTCGTCAACTTTTCCACTTCCATTGTATCAAATTACAAGCAACTTAAGACCATTACCACACACATTCTATACATAAAATATCACGATGTATAAACCGTGCGGATTATCCAGCACAGTATCTACAGAGCTATGCGAGAAACGTAGTCTATTCTATATGCTATTTTAGTACCTAAAGTACAATGGAATTGAATTTAGTTAAATATTTATTGCGTATTCAGTTAAATACCAGCTCTGTTACGCATAATTTTCCATCGTATAATCTTCTAGAGTTTTGTCGAATCCGTACACAGTTCTGTACTCTCCGTCGGTGCTTAAAATATCAACTTGTCCTTAGACATAAATCGAACAAGTTTTTAATCAACTGAAATAGCATGTAGTTCACTTGTGGTCCCTATGCATATTTAATACCGCGAATATCAATAGTAGTAACTATTTTATTACTGTTTCCAGAGTACACAGTATTTGTACATTAGTTTGCACAAGATGGAATTCCAATCTTGTATTGAAATACTTGTATTTAGCTCTTTTAATTGCTTGACACACATGCATATATGCGCGTACAATGCTTTTCTTTTATCATTATCAAGAACATATTCATTCATTTACCCATTTTCAGTATTAGTTGTTTCTACTATATGAGGTGAATGTCGTGATAGTGATAAGAAAGAACACTTAAGTATATTCAACAATATATATTTATTATAATATACTCAATATATACACTTTGTACAGAACTCGCGATTACTATTAGCGGTTCGCGATTCGCGATTACAAGTTCGACTACTGGTCGATGTATTTTGATGCGCGATATAAGTTCGGAGGATGATTGCTCAAGATGCCGAGGAACTTGGATCAATTATTGACTCGGACCTGTGCGTAACGATTCTGACGATTGTAACGACTCTTGTGTAGCGACTCCTGTGTAGCGACTGTAGTGTAATGACTCTGTGTAACGATTGACTTTCCGTCACGATGATGTCGCAAAGGAAAACTATGATGGGCTGTGTGTAAGGATACGAGATCATCGGATTCATTGTGGAAAGCCTCGGTTCGGAAAGCGAGGGAAATGGACGTCGTTGTTAATTGGCTAATTTTGTGTTGGTAGTTGGAAAAAGATGCTAACTGCCCTTGAGAGAAAGTTGCTAGCGGGAAACATCGTACGTGAGAAAAAGCAGATTTCTCGTATCTTCTCGTAGTAGGTGATAGACTTACGACTGTTAAGAGAAAGACTATTTGTCCCTTTTGGAGAATCTTAGCTAAACAAATCCTAAGATTTATAGCGGGTCCTTAGTCTAGCTGAAAATATTCCATGAGGATGCATCGACATCTGGCAATTGTCTCGTCCGAAGAGTTGGGCCTTTGTGTAGCGAACCACAGGACAGAAACCACTGGAAAGTTTACTGTCGAGTGCCGCTACATATACATCAATTGAATCATTTGCATCGGTAAAATTTAAGGAAGAATTTCTATCTAAGCTAGTTATGGATGAGACAGCGAAGTAAATGAATCGAAGTTACGTAAACGCGATACTATTGAATAACATAAGTAAATTAACTTAAACAATAAGAAGCCAATAACAGACAAAGTAACTGTTTTGTGAAGATACAAAAGGTGTATTGGAATAATAAAATATTTCTCGCTGGTGTGCTATATAAATCAGACGCAATGTTTTACAAAAATGTCCACAATTCAAAAGAATATAATCTTGTCATAGCTCTATAAACGTTTCTTCGAACTTCATGAAACCATAGGGGTAAAGATTCGTCGTCCTTGACAGCTTGCGTTCTCTTAGCGAACGATGAATTGGCAGATAGTGAATTTAGCGAATTTAAACAGAAAAGAGTCGTGAATTAATAAGGCGTTGCAATGAAAGTTTTGGTGCCGGTTACGGAATATTTATACCACGGTTAGAGAAACGGTAGCAGACAGTACTCAAGTACAGTAGTACAAGACCTACCACTCGAATTATCTAGGCCACCTGCTTGTAGAGCAACTGGCAGCAGCGTCGAGCCTCTTACTTCGCTGACAGCGCTGAAGCTCATCCCCGTGTGTATACATTACACGTATAAAAGCTTGCTATAACCATTTACAAGCGTCAGCCGAAAAATAAAAGCCACTCACACAAACGTCTCGGTCGTTTCGCGACTAACTCGAACTCGAACTCGCGAGTTTTCTTTGCTGGCATTTTTCCTTTCCTTCGACGCAGCTGAAATCGGGTTACACAAAGATGGGCTGGGTTTTCGATGGGTGCTTATTAATCGGTAAACTCGTTCGTCGAATTTACAAACCGTCGTAAATTGACACCAATAGATGACGGCAGAAATGGTAATTTGCTTATTGCAACGTAACCGTACAAAGATGATGGTCAAATTTTTGGCTGTTTTTTAGCTTAAGCGATTATTAATGGGTAAACATCAATGCGTATTTGGAACATTGTCATAGCGGAAAAACCATCCTGAATTTTTCTGTTGTAATGTTTTTGTAATTTGGATTGGAGCGGATGGAATTGCGTGGAATTTTATGAAAGTGATTTGGAGTATACGAAGATAAATTTTATTCAAGTATCGATTTAACAGAGCAGTTTGAATTATTAAAATTTCTTGAACGATCCAATACAATTAAATACAATCGTGACATTTATTTATGGAAGTAGCTTCGAAGGTAGCGCACGACTTTCCCTCGCACGTTTTAAATGATCTCGATCGCAAAGCATATACTCGCATCCTGCTGTGGATTTCCATCAATTGAATAACCCGCTCCATCCCAGTCGTTCGCATACTCTTATCCGTTCTCAATTTAACTTGGTCGCGTAACAAGAGGTTGTTACGAACTGTTACGACAACCGGCGAACTAACGAGTGAGAATCAGTGAAACTTCAAGCCGAAACGGCGCGAAAACACGTTTGATACTCGAAGAAACTGCGATTACACACTCCGTTGTATATCACGCTTTCACGATCCGTGATAATACTTTCTCGCACGTCCAATGTCTTTATAAACTTTAATTTTGTTAAAATGTTGCTTCTGGCACGTCCTACGGTATAACTTTATAAATATCAAAGTTCTATCAAACTTTAGAAAATGGTTCTGTCTTACTATAAAAGATTAAGTTTGATATACATCGCACCTCGCTATGATACCTTAACACTAGAACTATCGATAGTTAACACGAAGCTATTTCTACCAAAACCAGTTAAAATGACTGGTCTTTAAGAAATACTTAATAATAGAATATTTTTATATTTATTGATTCATTACTTTCTTACAGAAGGAATTCCATATTATGTAATATATTTTTGGTATTATTAATCCATCTGGGACCATGATTCCTAAACGAGGGTTGGCAAATTTATAAAATTGTAGAACCAGTCATTTTGATTGGTGTGATATTTCTAGTACTAGCGTCTAGCGATCTAGCGATCAATCCAGAATTTCCTGATAACTCATATCATCATATTGAATGATACGTTGTAAATATTTTAAAAACGTGTGGCAAGTTGTACAAAACGAGGAAACTGGTTAATTCGGGTTTGATAAACAAATTGCAGGACCCTTTTACACTTTGACAAGTATCAATTATTTTGACTGGTATTAGTAGAAGTAGCCTTGATACAAAGTTAGTATCAGTTTGAACACATAAAAAACAAAATAAAATTCGTTATATTACTCTTTTAGTTATCGTTGCGAAAGTCATTACATCGTTGTGGAAAAAAATATAACACGAAGTAGGAATTTTAAAATAAAATTGTAAAACCAGTCGATTTGTCTGGTGTGGTGGTTCTAGTGTTAATAATAACGAGTATAGTAATACAATAACGTATAGTATACTAATTGTATATTATTTTATATATTGACAGTATTTTTCGGTTTAAACGACTTTTATACGATATATGGATAAAACTTATTATCTTTAGATATTTTTATCTTCTTGCGTAATACATTTTTCTATATACTTTACACTTTGATTTCGACTTCTATACTTCAGTCGTTGGTAGCTCCAATCTTCTTCAAGTTACACTTTGAAAGAGGAAACGTATTCTTTAGTTGTTTCGTCGTTATTCGAATTTGCAATTCGATCGAAGCTGCAACAACCGACTTCCGCGATACGCATAAAATCATATGTGCCTGTTGAAAACCTACAAAAACTCACACGATCCGTAGTAAGGATTCAGCAGGATGGCCTACTGGTACACTTTTATGATCCCTTTAACATTGAGCGTTGACCCACTATTCCAGAAGAACGTTCGTGTCTGTTGGCCTCGGGGTTCCTACTTTATTCTCGTTATTTTTTAATATGTGCATGTTCCACCCCGATGTAACGTAACCAATGCATTCTCCATAGAATGGATCCTGGTATTAAATGTCATAGAAAATGAAACGAAACATGAACGATTCATCCGTTGGATCGTTCCATTTAAGAAGAGAAACGAAAATTGACTCGGAGAACTACTAAGTACAGTAGAACATCGATTATCCGAATATCGATTATCCCGGTAAATATCGTGGATATTCATTCGTCCGTGAAACACGAGCCTAATATACTGTAACGTCCCTGGACCATCGGCATAATTTCTATCCGTTATTTATTCCAAAACTGTTAAGTTTAGTTGAAGTAGCGTTCAATTTCTTTTTATTTTCAATAAATTAACGTTATAGTTATCGAGACAAGCAATACTTTAGTATCTTCGACATACTAAAATTCTGACGAGTAATGTTTTAAAAATTTTGAAGAAAATTGACGACGTGTTGAAATTTCCAATTGCTTGCCTGTAAAAAAATAAGAAATGTGACTCGTCGCGGTCTTCCTATGTGGTTTCTAAGTGAAAATTATTGGCGAGCCACGGCTACATAAGTACGAGTTATCGTGATAGTCAGTAGGTCGTGAGAAAAGATTATACCACTAGTAGCCTTTGCTTTCTCAGTTTGCCCCTTTTGAAGGCTGCGAGAACGTATATGAACAGCCTGATAAGAATAATAATGTCGATGTGGTAACCTCGTCGATACAGGCATGGCGATTTTCTCGGAAACAAAGACTAAACGATAGTAAAGGTATTACCATTGTCTCGTACATTACCATACATACATACTAAGCATTTGAACACCTGGACTAATATTGCCAGTGAAAGTGATATAGTAAACTTACCTAGCAAAAATCGACAACTCACAACTTACCATTTTATTTATCGATCCACGAACTATATTATTGCCCAGTAAATCATTCAGTAAATCACAGGAAGGTCCTGTGTAATTTGCTCGAAAGGTTGATATTTTTTAAACTTAACCCGAGCCTAGTTCCTTTTTGCTACAGACAGGAATAAGTTGTTTTTCGATACACGTCCATTATCAATCGTCGATCAATTTCGATATCAAATTATTCTTCTTTGTATCATTGCATAGCAACCACGATATAAACCAAAGTTAACGTGGTGTGTGAAAAAGACCGCATTATCTCTGAAATCTCGTGATGAGTAATATCAAATTATCATTATCAAACTCGTTCATTGTCATATTAACCACAATGTATAAAAATTGTAGCTTTTTTTCGAATGTATTATATCTATGAGGAGTAGATGTAGTAATCCACTTTCTGTGTCCATTACACGCAATAACAATGCTCGTACGATGATGTTTGTGAAGTTGAGAAGCACGATGCAACGTGTCGATCAGCTCGAGTAGACGTTTAACGATAGCTGGATTACCTCTCGTCGCAGTGTAATAATTAAAGGTGCCAAGTGAAAGGTTAAACTCTCCACATGCACGATTATCGATCGTGTCTGCTTTCCAGCAGTGAAAAAGAGGAATTCGTTTTGTCATGCTCGAGTGATCCGCGCAGGCTCTTCGAATATCTTTTGTGCTCGTTGCTTTGATTTCGAAAAATGACGAATGGTAATTGGATTTGTCGTTCCATTAACAGAGACATTAATAAATATCTATGGAATATTAGCTGGCGTCGGCAAGTCGATAGGAATGACAATTAGAAAATGAAAAATTGAAAGGTGAAAAAGTCCTGAGAATGATCTCTGGCCGTCTCAGAGCGACATGAATCGAGAAGTAAAGTAAGGAAACCTTTATAGTCGGCCGTCTCCACCTTTTCATCCGTCGCATCGCCGTCATTATTGTCATCGTTCTCTTTGCCGAGGGTTTTTAATCAAGAGTTCAAGGGACAAGAAACTAAAGATGGTTTAATACTTAGAGGTTAAACCATCAGAGGATATCCTTAGAATTTCGTTATTTCAGCGGTATCATATCGCGCGCCTATTTCAAAAGAGTTACGGCTCAGACAAGTTTTTCAAAAAGAACGAAAAGTTAGCTTGCAGAAATATTAAAAGATTTAGAAACTTACAAAAATATTATGTATACGTTTAATTTTCATTGCGACAGGGAACAATGGCTAAATATCGGTTTCGTAATATTCCACGCTTAACCCTCGAAATCTCCCTTTCGTGTTTCCTTTTTAAACATAGTACTAAATTATTTTGAGTCGTAACATCTTTTAAACGCACGTACAATATCGTCGTATCGTTCGGGATAAAATTTTACACAGACTGGCTTTTTATATTCCGATAGAATAGTATGAGAAAACTAAGTCCCATAAAATACAGCAAATATAAAGAGGGAATCGTTTCTTCAATTTCCACAGAGCGAGCAATGAGTCTAATTAAAGTGACTTTTCTCGCGTGTTCCTTGAACGATTCATTTAATTCGGATACTAAAATAGATCGTCGTTGATCTAGTGCTCTTATTTAAAGAACTTGACCTATCCTTTTTAACTTTCCTTCGAGCTTGTGCTAACTTGTAAATACAAAGTGCTGAATAAAACAGGGAAACATGAAATCAGAGAACAGCTCTCGTATCATAAGCGTGATACAGACAAAGCTATTTTCTCTTTTTTACAGCGTTGACACGAAAGCAATCGTGACTCTTAATTTTATATCTACCTAAATCGCCACTGCAATTTTATGAAATGTCTGCATTACCCGGGATGAGTGACCCGAGCGATAAAGTTGCGTGATGAACGATACGTGACTGAAGATCAGAAAAACGCTTAGCTAGGATTTTCATCAACATCAAATGATTCAGAGAATGCGCATAGATTGTCAAATAAAAAGTATACCTAAAACTACCCGGAAATGTGTTTCTCTCATTAATGGCCAACAAAGAATACTTCTTGTAGATAAAAAAAATTCGATCCTGAATTACGAATCAGCATTGTTACTTTAACGTTAAATAATTTTATCAAGAAATTCGTTCATTTCGTGTTTCACGTCGCAATAAAATCACGTTGCTCTTCCGGCGAAGCTACTTGCAGAATTCCAACAGTATTTCTTCCTCGAATCGTCAGCGTATAAGCATAATATCCTCTTGGGATAAAGTTTGCCCATAAAGGATGAGTTCAACGTCCTTGAGAAAACTCAATTAAAAATTTGAACGTCGGGATATTGTTGAAAAGTTGTTATAACGATCTAGGGGTTGGATATACGAGAAATCACCGCAATAAACGAGTATTTCGAACTCGGGAAATGTTGCGTGCTCATAGTACGAACTTCCTACGCAAAAAGAATGAATTTCAAGCTTAAGAAGCAGTCGGAAAATTCTCTGGCTAGACGCCAGGGATCTTCTGTCACTGGCATGCACACTTCGCCGGTTTAACAAACTACCACCCGTCTGCGATCACCCCTCTTGCTCATCCTCATCCCAATCCATAGTCGCGAAACGATTTTCTCAGCCATGTTAAAAAGTTGTCGCGCGTTCGAAAAAAAATTCGCGTCGGGTTAAGCGAATTCAACGACTTCTATTCTCTGTCCTCTGCATTTTAAATGTGTACAGAGTGGCGAGCACTAATTGATTTTAATTGTTTAAAATGTCGGGCTGAGATCAAATGCAGTCCTTGGCCATCGAATTGGGACCATTTGTAGCTTTTAACGTCGTTTGCTTTCTTTTTTTCTTTTTAATTGAAAGGTACAAACCAACTTTAAATGTACATATGACATAGATAATTTTATTCAGCGTGTTAAATCATCATAGTGCCGATACGATCTTTGGCTATTTATTATTCAATTGTTTGGAACTCTCTTGGTAAAGCATTGAAATATGGTAAGAAATGTCTAGTAAAAATTCTAAAGAAGATATCGTATATATGCTTTAAGACAACCTCCTTGCTGAATCCTTAACTTTCACACGTATTTCGAACCCTACTGTTTCGTCTCGATAAAGGCAGAAATTAACTAAATTTTCTGTACGGTATTTATAGCCCGAGCTTGGGAAATTGGAGGGTTAAGTTTATCTCTTTTCGCTTTCGAGTTATTAAACTTTCATTCAGTACCCTGCTAGACTACCTGTTCCCAATGAAGCTAGAGGTAGTTTTCTGTGTTTCCCATTCAAACGAACGTTATCACGGGGAGTATTGTAGAAATCTGAGGGGCAGATCATTTAGTTTGAGAATCTGATCCACTGGCAGATTAGCTCGATGACCTTAAACGCGTTTAAATTGCAAGATTAACCGGCAGTAGCGATTAGCGGTAAAGATTTAACCTTGCTCCATTCCTGAAGGTAGGTGCATTAATTCTGTCGCGTTCGTTCCAGTACACAGACAGTACTTCTGGATTAAAGGTGTCTTCGCTCTACTTTTACACGTCATCCTCGTCGTGTGTAAATTTTAGTTCTGTGTCAGAACTAAAAAATTCAATAGCTCAAGGTGGAATGGTATTTCGAGTGTTTAGTTGCATCGTGCAATTGGTTGCCTCATTACCGAAGAATTCGTTCGTGAAAAACAAAGGTATTACCTTCGAATATGCTCAAACACACACACAAACGCGTGCGCGCGCGTCATCGTCCCAAATTAAAGGTTTTATCTCACGGCAAATACTACAACCACATGAATAAACTCGTGGTACAAACTTAAGACACGGTAAATATGTACGCGAGTATAACTGACACCAATAGCCAAGTATAGCAACTTCATAGAACATAATCGGATTACGATGTAGTTTATATGAAAGACACTTGTATTGTTCGTCACATTCGGCTTTGTCTTACATTTCTCTTATTGACATTAGCGAGTGATCAGTAGCATCCTCGGTCATCGAAGTGTCCGGAGGTCGGTACAAGTTTGACGTGAGGTTAAGCGACACTAGTGTTAATCAAATTTCAATTTCGTTCGTCGATTTCGTCGAATTAATAGGCTGCGTGACGTAGAAAGCTAATAGAGGAGGATACCGGTGTAGCAGTAATCCAACCGGCGCAACACGAAGGTTAGAGCATGTTACTACGAAATATCTATGCATTGGTATATTTATACAAGCAAATTATTCATTCTCCGAGTGAAATCATTTGATATTTTATATTTGAAACTATTTCTGATGTTACTGTCTCAAAATATCAGTGCTTCATAGTCCGACGATCATAACTTACTTCTTAATGATTTGGCAAATCTGTCTAAGTAGGTTTTCATAAACGTGCTAATACGTGTTTGGATGTTCAACTGTTTAAAATTATTTTTCATTCTGAAATTCCAAACCATAGATTCTTTATAGTCCAACGTTTCAAATGAGATAATTTTTGCACGTGTCAGGAATTTCTTAGTAATTTAAATTTACACAAGTTTTTACATGTGTTCTAATAAACTTATGAACAAGGGTGTACCCACGCTCGTGTTCTTTCGGTTAAGGTCACATTTGCGTTTCAGATCTTCGCATAAATTACGTGCCTGTTTATTCGCATTCTTTGCATCTTCTATTGGCGCCTACATCTGGTGTCGATGTCAATGTCGTAGATGACATCATTATTAAATGAAATTGCAAGTGCCCAAGCGTGATCTGTAAGAAGAAGAAGAAGAAGAAGAATTCAATCTAATCGGAGACACGAACCACGAGCTATGCCAAAGAACCGTTTCAACCCTTGCGCAGTCGTGTTCGCGCCTCCCTCGTGCCACTGCTCAAATGAGTTTACCCACGTTCGGCTACCTGTTGCCTTCTTTTCTTTCTTTTCACCGGTGCTCTGATAATATTTACGCATTTGCGCGTCAGACGGCACTCTCTCAAGGGTGTAGCTACACGGAAGAAGGACGCATTCACGCACGCGTCTTTCAATTGGCCCCGCTGCCATTCTCGTTTTGCGCCCCTCGCGCTAACGTGATATCCCACTTAAATCGAGATTAAAAGCTGACGCGTACAAAGACCGGCCTCCATGTGAACGCTCACATAAACTTCTTCCGGGTTCTACAGATACTACGGGTGCTTGATATTACACGACGCCGTAAAGAAAATTTCCATCAGTGATAGTAAACATTGTTGAAACACGCTGATAGATACATCGAGAGAGTCGAAGTGCAGCTCCTTAATTCATTAATCCCATTAGAGAACGAAATTAACGCTACATTTCACTCGCAACTTTTCTTTTTAATGGATTTACGTTATTGAAATTTATCGGATCTACGTTGCACTTGCGTAAACGAATGTCGACAATTGGATCGATATACTTTTTCTCAACTATTTTACATTACTATTCTCGGATCATAGAGATCGTTTTTGTACCTTCTATTTGTGTAATGAGCTTCTGTATCTACTATTTGAATACATCTTCTATATTTTTTCTGATTCGTAATAACAAACTGCGATTTGTAATGTCAAGGATGAAGCGAAACAATCTGCCCTAAGCAGAGCAAACGAAGTAATTTTTAATGCCTGCGCACTCCGCAGTCACGTTATTTCCCATGCACCAGCGTTCATTCGTTTCCTACTCTGTTGCTAATTTACAAACAGCGAAGATTCAATAAAAATAAATCCGACAATCTCCAATAGCGTGAATAGAAACTTAACGATTGAATTTCGCTAATTTGATTAATCTAATAGATAACGTTACATAAATTTACATGAAAAAGTAATCGTTCGCGTGTTCATTGTATTGTTCCAGTGACGTCTGAGGCAAAGTGGAGGTTGAGATTAGAAATAATAGCGTGGTTAACAGGTGGAAAAGAGTTGACGTTCGCGAAATACCACCACGCGTCACGCAGGGGTGGTGGGTCTATGGGGGGCACCGCCCCAGCGGCCCCCCGGCTCCAGTCCAAACGGAAACTGCCGGAACGGTGCTATCCTGGCAAGGTCCAAGACCGCTCCGCTTCCGGTACCACCGTCAAAACGGATGAAGAGCCCCTCCAACATCATGAGGCAGTCTAGCCTCACCAAGCTTGGCTCCATGATCAATACCGCTGTGAACAAGAGAGTCGGTGAGTTTTATCTTTTTTCGTTCTTTATTTTCCTCCTGCTTCGTCCGCCCTTCTTCCCTTTCTTCTCTTCAATACCACGCATTATTAACTCTCCGAGTCTTAAAATGTTTGTGTGATGGCTGGGAATAGTAATTTCTGTTCGAGCAGAGATAGGGGTAAAGCAGAGCGGGGAAACGAATCTTCCCGTCACGGCGTTTAAATAGGATTTTGAAATTTATTGAAATATCTAGAAATAAATATATGCGTTTCCTATATAATATGCGTTTCCTAAATAGACGCGCTGCATATAAGTTGCGATCGTAATTGAATTGCTTAGAATTTAGAGCTCGTTAATTTTCATAGAGATAAGTAGAATGGATAAGAACAAGATTTTATACGGTTCGTTATAATCGAAACATTGAGAGTAAAAGTGGAGTAAGCTACATTTTTCTACCTCGTGAGTTTATTGGATTAATGTATTCCAACAAGCTCTATTAATCAAACGAAAATGGTGAAATTCATATTTTCCAAATCAAATTCAGATAACATGGGGAAATCAGTTGGTGTACTTTCAGTTACTTTGCTGAGTACATATTTACTCTCAATGTCTCAATTATAAATTCAAACAGGTGATTAACATTGAAAAAATTAGAACTAAGAAGCTTCTAACACGCAGTTTATTCGATTCAGCAAGTTTGTCTTGCGGACTCTTTTTCAAGAAAACTCGTCGAACGCCTTTGGTAATACGATTGTTATGGATGTTCTATCGTCGATAATTGTTTTCCGTATACAAGTGTATCGATGTGAACCGATTCAAGCACAGTTTACATTTAGCGGTCAGTTAGTAAACTCGATGTCACCTGATAATAACAATATGTTGTCTTGATCGGGATGAATATCGTCCGTGAAAACGGTTTGCAAGGATCATCAACGAGAATGAATTTGCAAAATCATATCAGTGCCGGACATTACAGTATCGATTTCAAAACAAGCTTGGTCGAAGAAGCGATGCGAAACATCCAGAATATCTTGAAGTGTGACGATGCCGTTTGTGATAGTGAGTAGAACGAATATTTGTAATTAATATCTACAGTTACGGTTTTTGAAAACAGCACGTTGAACTGGTTGTTGGTGCAACACTGTCGTTTTGGGGAAAATCAAAAGAGTGAACGAATTTTGAACATTGTTGGCCACACACACGATTCGATCGATTTTCCATAGATGTGGAAAAAATTCGTATATATAATACGTCCTATAAAAGGTCCAACGATATATACGGAATACGAGCGGATCTTCAACGCATTCGAGCGTAAACTGATCGCACAATCGAAGCTTATAAATTTCGTAAGAACAATGAGTGTCTGCCAGGCTTGAACAAATTTTATTTCAAACAAGGATAAAAAATAACGAATCACTTGGACCGCTATATTGTTTTAACTTTAGGAACAATAAAGAGAAAAAATATTATTTTGTGTTAAAATTTAATCATTTTTGGATAATTTCAGTTAATTTTTTCAAACGGAATTGTTTGCAGTCGAATTATTATACAACTGTTATTATTACAAATCGGTTTCAGTCGTTAGTTAAAGCGATACTTTTATGGGATATTAAAAAAGTTTCGTTTCACGAGAACACGTGATGTCTACTTTTTCGAAAACACACTTACGCTTGATTCATAGCAAATATCTCGTCCAGGTAAACGTTGCACCGGCTCTACACGCTTGTTAGAGTTCATTACAGATTCATTAACATCCTCCCCCTAACACGTTCGACAACGAGAGTTTCGTGTGTCGTACGAGCTTATGCACTTTCGTACCAGTTCGAGACAGTCGTTTCACTTGCAAACGTTTGCGCCGTACGAAACGCTTATTTGTTTAATCTATTCGAACCTCGGTTAATTGTTCGAACCAACGGATAATATAAAAATCGTTGGTTTATTGACACAGTGAATGAGAAAATAATTCGTATGCTCTTAGTTTCTACACGTTCGATTATTGATCGTATAGTTGAATTTTTTAAATAAAAATTCATCGTACAGCTCCTCTTGTGGCAAATACGTTGTGATTTGAATTTCAATTCTTTACTTTGAAGTACCGGTTCGAAACTACGCCCAAAGTTTCCTCTTGCTCGTCTGCGCTGCCACAATCTTCACTTTGAATTACAAATTTCTGTGAGCAAAGTGAAAAACATAGTACTTTATACGAGTTTAATTTGTAAATTTAGAATATGGCGGGAAAACTAACGTCATTGTCCCTGCGATTAATATTTGCCAAACGCTATTTATATTTTTTTAGTGAAATGATCAATTTTAAATTAACGAGCAAGAGGAAAGAAAATACTTATCGCGCTTCCAATGTGAAATATTAAACATGTGAAATATTAAATGCCTGACGAACGATCTACTGCTGGAAAGAAGAGTATTAATATTCAAACCAGGACGGATGTTAGACCCATATCGAGAATGTATCGAAGAGATCTACTAAAGTAAATTGTAATCGATTCTGTGCTTTGGAACGCATTGAAAATGTATGACGCGCCTCGACTTTGAAAGCGTATGATCCGAGTGTTTCAAGTTCTTCGAGTTTTTATTAGTGAAATCGAGAAGTAGCAAGGAAATCTTTCTATATAGAAGCTTATTCTGGCTTTGCTAAAAATGGACTGGTCGATGTCAGATATTCGCTCAGCCAGGAATTTTGCGCATTTATCCAGGGCTGTACCTATGTTTTTCTCTGTGGAAGAAGTGCATGAGAAACTATCAAAACTTCTAGGTAATTTTTTCTTAACGTCATCGTCGACATTGATTAGTAGTTTCTTTTAAATTAGATAATCTTAATTAATTATCTACGGATACACTTATATGTATAATCTTTTTATCAAAGCTATTCCATTTTCTATTGCACTATGTGAAATGATCTATGTCCTGACTTATGATCGAATAAAAATTTTACGATTTTATAAAAACAATCTTTAACAAAATTTCACAACTTTATGCCTTAATTAAATGCAGTTATACGATAGAATTACAGATAAACCTACAGTAATTATATAATACGATGAATATTTTGTTAACAAAAATTGAATGTATTGATTTAAAGATAATAGAACATTCTTTCATTTTCTAGAGAAAGACAAACATGGACAAGGACCATTTTCGTTATGAGCCCCTTAAAATTAAAGAACATAGGGAAAAAACATGACAAGTTATATCAATTAATCCCATTTTAATCTTGGGATTAAACATAAATTTTTACCATCCCCCGGATTATTTAAAGAATATCGATTATCATAAAATTAGTTAAGCTTCCTGGTCTTAGCTTCTATTTTTAAGAAATTTATGATTTGTTTCCTTTTCAAACATATAATATTAAAGTATTATTTAGTATTTCAGCTATAAATTGGTATCAAGATCAACAAACTGTAACTTATCATGTAATTCCCAAGTGAACTTTGATTATTATTGGAAAAGTGATTCTTAAACTTAATTTAAATTTTGCGCGACACAGATGGCGCTGTTAGATCGGCGGCGTTCGGTAGTTTTCGTAGTGGTTCGTGTACAGTCGGTTTTCGCAATCAAGATGGCGATTACTGTCGGAATAGCGAAACCTGACTGTGGTGTGACGTCACGCCATAGTAGTGTTGTGCGGTTATGCGTTCGTGAATTCCGCCATTGAAAGCTAGTGATCGGATTCATATTAGTGACGGACTAGTAAGGACGAATATGTGACAGGGTAAAAAGGTTGGGCAGAGCGTGGTAAACAATCGTGAAGGTTTCCTGTTTCCTGATCGCCGGCGTGGCGCGCCGCGCGCGCGTATCTCTGGTCGAGTAGGCGGTATTGGACCTCGCACCGGGAGTGAGCTCGCGTGCGAACCTCTCTCTGGTCGCGTAGTGTCTCTAATTGCGAGATGGCCGGTAAGTAAGGCGTCGTGAGCACCGGTTTACTATGCGTGGTCGCTCTGTATTTCTACGACACGTCGTGAACCGAACAGTGCGTCGCTCCTGCTGGCCGCCTCGCCGCGCCGCGGCAACCTGAACCTTGACCCAGATACTATCACGGGTTCACGGGTATATCCGCAGCGCTCGCAGTGCACGCAACGTTCTTCTTCGTCAATTCCGCATCCTCAAATATAATCACCCGTACCCACTCTCTGGATACTTGCTGTGCGCGGGGCCAAATGCGCCCGTCGCCGGCGACGGCAGCGGCGGCGGCGGTGGCGACTGCCTAGAAGCACGATGGATTGCGCCGAAACTTCAAGTAGGATTACTTTTACCTTTTTCCCCTCGACTTTTCTTTCATTTTTTCTTGCTTCTCCTTTATTCACTTTACTTACGTATATTTTCTCGTTTGTCGCCTCTTTTCATTATAACTTATCTTTTTCACCTTACCTACACACGCTATCGCTTCAGTCATGTCCCTCCACGTTTATTTTATCACGTTTCACAGTCACAACCTTCTCGGTGTTATTTTTTCTTAGATTCCTTTCTCTTTCCTTATCCCCGATATCCTTATCGATTTGCTCCACTTTTCTTGCTTTTACCCGATAATTCGATGAAATCTCGTGCGTATCGTAAGTGAAAGAAAAAACCGCGGACGTTTGTAGAATATATATCTCTACGCGTCTTTTTACCACTGTGCATCTACCTGTTCTACGCTCGAAACGCATGATGTAATTCAAACGATAAGCATTATGGGATTTTTATCTCTTTTGTAATACATTTTTTTATATGTGTATTACGTGTTCACAATGAATACATTATGATGTATTGAAAATCGGAATTTTGTATTGTTACTTGATAATTTTATTGTTATACTTCTGTTTTCAAGTAAATTTTTGTGTAACGACTTAACTTTTTTAATGTTGTTTTAGGTAATGGTGACATACAGTGGTGTTTTTCACAGGTGAAAGGAACATTAGAAGACGATGTCACTGAAGGTAAGTTCTAAATAGAAGTTGCACATATATTATGTGTGTATATTATCTCATCAATTTTCATTCAGTGATTGCACAAGTATGTTAATTTAGTAATAAAGTATTATGATGTATTCTTTTTCTTCTTTCATCCATCTCTTCTTTTCTTTTTAAAATTACTTCTAAATAAATATTTTCTAAATATTCCAGAACACTTTATTGTAGTTATCTGTATTGTGTTCTGTTCTAGCTGATATAATCTCATGTGTTGAATTTAACCATGATGGCGATCTTCTTGCAACAGGAGATAAAGGTGGTCGGGTGGTTATTTTTCAGAGGGATCCTGTTGTAAGTTGAAGTATATTTGTAATAATATGAATTTTGTATATTTATAGAATTCTTACATGCTATAAAATTTTTAAGGTTTCAATAAAGAAAGATTTGTCCTTTAAATAAAAATTATATTTATGTGTTAGTATTGGATTATTGCCAGATTGTTCTGTACAATATGTTACATTTTTCTATCTTTAGAAAATTTCTAAAGATAATCATTGAACGTACTGAAAGGAATAAATATCTCGAATACTTTATTTATGTTTTATGAAATTTTTTAAATAGTTTCATTGTCTGTAGAAAGAAGAAAGATTTAGAAAATTGATAGAAAAAAATAAAAAATATTTGGGATATTTTTTAAGGCCATAAGATAATTAAAACATTGTATCTTTATTTAGAGTAAAAACAGTATACCCCGAAGAGGTGAATACAATGTATACAGCACCTTTCAAAGTCATGAACCTGAATTCGATTACCTGAAATCATTAGAGATAGAGGAAAAAATTAACAAAATTAGGTGGTTAAAAAGAAAAAATCCAGCACATTTTCTACTTTCCACAAATGATAAAACAATTAAATTGTGGAAAGTTAGTGAACGAGATAAAAGAGTAGAAGGCTATAATACAAAAGAAGAAAATGGTACAATTCGTGACCCTGCTTGTATCACTTCCTTGAGGGTGAGTATTGATGAGTTTTAACGAGATTATTGTGATATTATACATATAATGTGGTAAATTCTAAAACTCTTTATGATTTCTCTTTGTACCTTCTAACCATATAAATATAATTTTCCTTATACTATTGTGTTTCTAACAAAAATATTTTCAAGAGAAGGTCGAGTTCAAATATGCACATAACATTATGAGGCTTGTGCATTTTGATTATCATATATTGAATACTTATGTATTTTGACCTAGGTACCAACTATAAAACCAATGGAATTGATGGTAGAAGCATCCCCAAGGAGAATATTTGCCAATGCGCACACCTATCATATAAACAGTATAAGTGTTAACAGTGATCAGGAAACATACCTCAGTGCTGATGATCTTAGAATTAACCTTTGGCACCTTGAAATCACAGACCAGAGTTTTAGTATCCTTTTTTCTATGTCATTTAATATTTATTTTATTTTTCGTTTACAAATTCTAAATTATATTTATACATCTTGGATATAAATTTATTATAATGAACTATATCGTTTTCTTAATAATGATACACAGATATAGTAGACATTAAGCCAACTAATATGGAGGAACTAACAGAAGTAATAACTGCTGCGGAATTTCACCCGGCAGAATGTAACGTCTTGGTATATAGTAGTAGCAAAGGAACAATTAGACTCTGTGACATGAGATCTGCTGCGCTTTGTGACCAACATAGTAAGCTCTTTGAAGAACCAGAAGATCCAACAAACAGAAGTTTCTTCTCTGAAATAATTTCGAGTATAAGTGATGTGAAACTTAGTAATTCGGGAAGATATATGATCAGTAGAGACTACCTCAGTGTGAAAGTGTGGGATTTGCAAATGGAAACAAAACCCATTGAGTGTTACCCTGTATGTAACAAAAGTCATAATACAATTTTCATACATTTAGTGCAAAATATTAATCGATTATATTATTATAGGTACATGAATACCTAAGATCAAAGTTATGTTCATTATATGAGAATGATTGTATCTTTGACAAATTCGAGTGCTGTTGGAGTGGTAATGATTCTGCTATTATGACGGGTTCATACAATAATTTCTTCAGAGTATTCGATCGTACAACTAAACGTGATCTCACATTGGAAGCAGCACGTGACATTGCCAAACCAAAAACACTTCTAAAACCACGTAAAGTAAGTGTAAATTTTCAAAAATTATATAAAATATTTAATAAACTATTACTATTGTATTGTATTGTATACTATTGTATTGTCTACAATATATATTATTTGCTTAAAGGTTTGTACTGGTGGTAAACGTAAAAAGGATGAAATTAGCGTGGACTGCCTTGATTTCAATAAAAAGATATTACATACTGCTTGGCATCCATCTGAAAATGTAGTAGCTGTTGCTGCTACGAATAATCTCTTCCTATTTCAAGACAAACTCTAGCACATCTGTATGCAGGTATGTCTATTCAACATTGTATCAAATTATAAATACAACAAGAATATAAATTTTATTCACAATAATAAGAAAAATTGCTTTCCATTTTTTCAGATCATCCAACGGTACATATTGACGTGAGCAAGGCACGTTCAACTGAAAAATCCCAGTGGAACAAGGGATGTCTGAATTATACTGACGAAAGTCAACTATTAATATGTCAATGGTTGACTGACCGAAAAGTGGTGTACGTAGCGCCGTCCACACAGCTCACATATTCATACACACTATGTATACACACAAAGACATACAGAATTGCACGTAACACCTTGTCGCGCGTATATATGTATATAAATGCATGCAAGCAAAGACATATGCATAGCTCTCCAATTTATTGAATTCCGCTAGTTCAAATAAAATGCACGTGGAATCATTGCCCATTGACAAAGAAAAATGTACAGTTCAATCAATCAAGAGACTCGTGTTGGCGGTTATTATTTAAATATTTTAATAGAAGATTAATATATTCAGTTCGCTTGTATCATAGAAATTTTGATACCGTACGATTTAAAGTGCTTTTTAATATAGGTGATTTTTCTACGTATGGAATGGTATCTGTAAAAGAAACTGCATTAGTAGGATCAACTGCATAGAATTAAAAGTCGCTAAATGCGATAATTGTGTCCTCGGTACATGTGTGTAGCATATAATACCTTTGCTTAATAAATTATTTGCCAACCAAAATGCCTAGACATGCAAAATTAAAAGTAGAGATGATTATATGTGCCAAGAGATGTGAGATTAATGTGTAGCTCGTTACTATTTTATTCTCAATCCAGTATTCTTTTTCATAACTTCTCGCGTAGTACAATTTTGTGTTTTCAGTAGATAGTTCATTTTCAAAAATAAATTTTTTGTGTCGAAAAACTATATCCTTTATATACCAAATTCGTTGCTGATTTTAGAGTAAAAATATTTTGATAACTATTAACAATTGCATTTAAAATATACCAGCAGTTACCATTAAGAAGAAAGCCGAGCTTTCAATTATTTCAATTAGTCGTTTGTTGTCATACATAACTTAGTAAAAGATAATATTAAATAATAGGCCTATATCCTCGTGTCTTTATTTCCTAAATAAAATATATTATCAAATACCCTTATCATGGCATGTTAAAAAACAAATATTCGCCGATACGAGTCAAAATATGAGAAGACAAGACAAATTCACCTTTCAGTGAAACTTTGAAGAAAAATGAACATCAATGCATTGCATACTTTAAACAGTAAAGAGTATGAGTGTAAAGCACCATTCGTCAGTTGCCGCTTTCTAATAATAAGAAAAAGAAAGGACTCAGTCAAGAAATATAAGGAACTTACGATAACTGTAAGTGGAATACAGGTTTTCTAATATTTCTTATTGACAAATTATTAACACTTATACTCTTACACATATAAGCAGCGATTTCGTACACGAATTAAAATAAAACTAAAAAGTGCATTTGACGATGGTAAGCTGCGCTTGCAGAGTTTATATGTATAAATTAAATATGTGCTGAGTAAAATATATTAGCGGAATATAACGTCAACATTGTGGAATTTATAGAGACGAAATTCGAACGAAACCACGCGTGATTGAAACATACGCGCGGATTATCGATTGCGATCAAGGTGAATAAAATTGAAACTTTTTTATCAATGGAAAAAATTCGATAGCGAAAATTGTCTTTAACGAGACATACCTTACATTGGTGACTTAAATTGTACATGATTGAGAATTAGAATTAATAATTTTCACGTGTATGAATAACAATTCTTGAGTCATAGGCAAATAAACGACTTTCGAGGTTTCCTAACCATATAAGCAATCATATAGTTTTATAAAAAAAAAAACAAATATATGATCGCTGTGCGGAAATGATTACAGGAGATTCGCTTTAACACGTGAATCATCCTTAATTTTTATTTAATTCTCCGAAAGATCTGCTATATGGCCAAAAATAGACACGCGTGATATAAAAAAAGAACTATTTTAAACTAAGCGCTTTGAATGGTTTAAACTAATCACATTCTTATTCAAATGATGTAATATTTAAGCATTAAGTTTTAGGTACTGGAAATTCTTGATTATCTATTTTCTGAGTTAGACTTCAAAGTTAAACTTAATTGAAAAAAGAAATATTACATATTATTACGTTTCTTGCAACATAGCTTTCATACAACTTATCTTATTAAAAAATAAAAAGATGGTAAAAAATGCATTTGATATGGTATAGCTTAAGAAATTTAGTCGTGTTACTCCCATGTTAACGAGAAAGAAGAAAAGAAAAACCATCTTCAAATAATCACGTGCAGACACAATGCATGAAACGTAATAACTGTGTACCAATCCAGGATTATTACTCAGTATCTTTGTAACGCGATATTTAGGCAATTGTGTACTCACAGAGATAGGAGGTGAAAAGACGCACGAATAAAAAAATGCAAAATTATAATCGATAAGTTGTAATCATAATTTGTTTTCAAAAGTAATACGCGATGGAACCGTGAAATTCGTTCTATACTCGAACAAAACGTAGACGTATTTTTACAATTAAGTAATATTAATATTATTACTGCTATTATTATTATAATTATAGTTATTATTATTATTATTATTGATATTATTATAGGGACTCTGCGTAACTTGTTTGTTTTGTTAACTGTTATGCAGATTTAGTCACGGTGATGACGACTTGATCTGTTCGGTTAGCTAGATAGCATGATGATGTAATTGATTGCGAATTAAATGATCGTGTCGAGATACCGGAATAGAACCATACTTGTTCGCGCAGTAAACAATTTTACGAAAAAACCGTTATATTCCGAAACACTCGAAGTATGCAACGAAGAGCCCGGGGCTCCCGTTAGATCTTTTAATCTTCGTAAAATCCAATTGCTAACGGGATCAATGAATATGAGACTAATGAAATATAATAAACTATGAAAAAACAACAATGGATCCCATTGATTGAAATTAACTTAGGTATAAAATTAATTTAAAAGGAAATGCAATTTGTATCCGCTTGCTTGATGCGAGGAGATGAGATTTAGGTCTCGTATGTATGGATCCCTTCGAGAAAGACATTTTGAATATTTAAAAACATGCCTTACAACTGGTCGTATCATCGCTGCATCCGTGCATCGGACAATCTGAATTGACGTAAAGGAAGTTAAAAAGAAGTACACTGAGCAGAGTAGAATTTTGGCACGCAGGACCTGTCTCGTTGTGATATAATAAACGTCATTGTATTACTAGCCGAATGTTGAAGCTCTATTTTTATTAAAGTACCATGTATTATTAGTCCATACTTAGCGTTTTTATAGCGAATACGTAAAAGTCTTTTTACCTGTCTTGCGTGAGATACGATGAAGCGAAAACTACAATAGCGGGACTCGCAATGTTTCAATGTTGGTTTCTATAAAATTTTTCGTAACGTCGATCAACTATATGTAACTTGTCGCGTGAAATATACTTTCTCCGGTTATTAATTCCATAATTTATTTCTTCTCGCTAATGCACGCAATTAGGTAAAAAGAACGATTATGGTATCCATTGTCGAGTTAAGAAGAATCGTGCCATAGAATGTTATGCGTAAAGAATACTGTCATTTTTACTATTTATCTTACATTGTACACTTCATCATACTTTCAGCGGAGGAAATTGCGGATAATACAGTCGAATTCTTTTCGGGATTCAAAATTACTTAACGTCTGTTTGCACGGTACAGATTTTTACGAGAAATTTACGCTATGAAAAAAATGTAAAAGATCATGGAATGAAGATGTAATTGAAAGAAAGCGTAAGGCATATATATTAGGTAGTCTTGAGAAGAATGATGTAAAGCATAAATGAGAATAATGAGCAAAACTACGTCGAAATCGAGTAACAATAATTTTCACTCCTGATTTTGACTCTATACCATTCAACCTGATCGTAATTGCTTCTGAAAAAAATGCTCGGACGGATCTCAAAAATGTTCGATTAACCATCACCAATATTCAAATATCTTTGAGATCGTCGAGTTTATTTTGTACTGTATAATGTGCCTCAAAAAATGCCCAGCGTTACTAAAAGCGAGTGGCAGTTCAAATTCGAGATAGCGATTGATTTGTTTGCAGAGAAAAACGAGAAAGGAACAATAAAAAGAAGTAGAATTGAATTAAATGCTGCGAGCGCAAACATTGTCAATGAGATTTATCGTAAGTGATTAGAACGGTGTCGTAGTAAAGAAGAGATGAAGAAGACGCGAATTTATAAGAAGAGATCACAAATGAAAAAAGACATTTTGTTTTAGAACGTAGCATTATACGGTAGTATATGCAAGCGCATTAAGATTCGACTAATTCAAAGAAACGAATGAACATTGCGCCGAGATATAGATAAGTTACATGGTAGCTAGTTTTGAACGGATGACAGTATGAATATTCTGTACTCTGCACGTATGTGTCGTTGCATGCCTGTATAGAGACAGAGGGAGATCAAAGATATAATCATTTATTTATCTTATTTCGGGAAGAAATGATATATGCATTTAAACATCGAATATATCAGGTGTATACACGAAAAAATACAAAACTAAAAATTTTATTCTTAGTGTTACGGTATAAATTTTTAGACTTTCTTCAATCTAGTATTTTCTCGCGATGTTTTTATTGTATTTTTTCTTCTTTTTTCTTTTTCAGGAAGGATGAGTTTTACATGGTGAAACAATATATAATGCCTGAGAGAAATATATTCGATGTTGCTAGAGATGTATTCCCATTATTTTCATCCGAGATCAGTATGCTTCCAGAATCAATTGAAATTTGATTTTAATCTCTTCATTCCTGCTCCTCCCCTTCTTTCATTATCAGTGAAACATCATTAAAGTTAGTATCTTCTATTCTTGCGAGCGAATGATAAAGAGTACATGATACTATTAACAATAAAATTATGAATTTGCATAATAAAATTATCAATATTGAATCTATAATTATAAATATATATATATATATATATATATACTTTTTTTTCTAATGCATGTACGTCGTATATTAAGTCGCTGTCGTTTCAATCAAGTTCCCTGAATCATGTCGTTTTTTATTGAACTTTATAACGTCCGTATCTTGTTTCTATTTTTAAAGAAATCAAAGATAACGAATGTTAACGAAATTTATTTTTGCATTGCATGCTGTATGAATTTTAAAAAGGCAATACAGTTAAAGATGCCGTTAACGATATTTTTGTCGTAGATGGAGAACATGTTTTAATCTAGGTTTCCAAATTTGAAAATGAAGTTTTTGATCTTTCCGATAAATCAAGATTCGATTGAGTACTAACGTTTGATATCGAAGGATTAAAAGCTCTACTTGGAACAAAACTTTGTTTAACAGTTGAAGAAATAGCAGAAAGACCAAGCAGTAGCAATAACATAGCGCTGTGTATAGACATTTAAGTGCTAAAGAGTGACGCAATTTATGGGATGATATATAGCACGTGATTTGGTAGATTAACTTTTGAATGAACGTTATAGTCTTGCACGTATCGTTTACTTTACTTCATAGCCTATCTCGGGAATAATATAATATTACGCGTAATAATGAACGTGAAATGATTATAATTTTCTAAGAAATGTTATGACTTCATTTTGTAAATCCTTCAATGATCATACTTTTTATTATTTTAAGGTGTTGACAGTATAACGTATATCTGTATGATGATATGTCTTTAATTACTGAAGCCAAATATTCGCGATACGTATATTTAATGACACACGATAATAATAAATTTATAACGTATTTTCAGACCACATTAAACGTAAACATACACACAGTATATACATACGTATATAGAAAAAGCAATATAGCGCCATCTGATCAAGTCGTTCAAATTCTTTGTGCATGTTTTCTGTAACCTTTAAAGTATATGCGACAGCGTTTTATGTCGAGGAAAATTACGCGTATTTTAAAAACGTAGTTTAGCCTAAATTCCGTCGCTGTTAGATTTACGTGTTTTGGTTGTTGTCGACGCGGGTGAGCAACATAAATTAAGAGTTACGAGTAGAAGTGTGTAGGAAGAAAAACATCTTTGACAGAAATTCGAAAACCGAAAATTTGCGTATGTTTGCCTGCTGTTACGATATTCTCACACGATGGTAAAATCCTATTTGTAATATCTGCAAAACGATTTAGTTTTATTTTATAACCAACAATTTTGGAAAAAGAATAGCCGACAAATTTTTTATTATTTAACCTCCGTTATATGATATTAAAACAGGATCGAGTTCGATACATTGATTCTATAAAAGTTTGAGTTTCTGCTACATCTTCGGTGTCTAAATCATTCCTTCGTTATTTTCCTTCGTTGATTACTGGCAAATTATAATTCACAATACTTAAACTATCTCGGCTTCGTCGATTTTTGATGACAAAAATTATTCCAGTTATTCGCTAAGACAAGTGTGTTTCGAGAATATAATAACCACAAACTTTATAATTCTGGAGGTAAGCTTACGTGTAATTTAGCGTTAATTGCTTATTGAACACACCAAAACATATTATTTATTTTTAACATTTTGACATTTTGAATTTAGGTATTGAGCCAACTAAATTAAATAGAATTGCATTGGGAAAATTGTTTTTGCACTTCCTAAGAACAAAATATCATCTTTGAAATCTGTATTACAAAAGCAAAAACTTGAGAAACAATGGATACATTTATACGAGAGAAGTTGTACACCTTTGTGGATGTTATAATTAGAGTTCCACCTTTATTTATCATAGATGAACTACTTAGAATAGGACTTGGATTATCTGACAACGATGTTGTGCTAGATAGTAGTGAACATGATTTTAAAATATCAAAAGTATCAGACCACATTGTGGATTCGATACTACCTACTTCGTTTCTAGATTTATTTGGTTTTGATCAGTTTGGTTACCAAATGCATTTCATAATTCTACTAAAATTTCTATGCTGCTGTTTAGGTAAGATATTTACTCTATGTATGATTTCTATATTTAATTATTAGTAATTTTAATATATTTTTCTGTATGTGTATTTGTTAAAACAAAGTAAAGTATTTAAGATGAAAGCAAAGTATTTGTAAAATTAGTTAAACTAGACTTACTATATTATATAGATTATAGACTCTCTTCAATGTCATGCATTTCATTTGTGTAACATTTCCTGATTTTATAGTTGTTTATTAGTCAGAAATTGATTGCTGTTGTCTATTAGTCAGAATATAGTTGAAAAGTAGTGTTTTTGGTAGATAAACTTAAAGCAATGTAGATTATTAGGAGTGTTAAAATGACATACCGATATTCAAAGTAGCAAGGTTAATTCTTGTGGGTCATTGCATTTGTAAAAAGCAGCAAACTTTATACAATTGATAAAGTATTCATGAATCGATACAAACAGAACTAATGATTATTTACATTTTTACTAGAATCAGAATAAAATAAAAATCAATGGTTGACTGTCAAATATTTACTTTTCAGGATATATTACTGCAATATGTATATTTATGTTATGGACAAAACATCTTATCATTGTATACCTATACTTAATATCAGTAGGAGCAATATTTATATCCTATTGGTCAAATATTAGTACAATGAAAGCTATCATTACATATGTGAGCACACATGAATCAACAACTAGCATACTTGATGATATTTTGTATCTTAACTTGAAATACGTTTTAAATGAAGGACCAGGCTTCCTGATAATCCAGAATTATGTATTACAATGCTTATTAGCTAGTATTTTTTGTTATATTCATCTTGCACCAAAAAACCCGGTTCTGCAAAAATTTCTTGTACTGAGTTTTATGACACCGTCGATTTTGGGCATTTGTCCACTCCCGGTAAGTTGAATTTAATGCATTTCGGTTTAATTTAAATCGTTAATGTATTTTGACGTACTTGGATTTAAAACAATCGCATGTTTTAACATTTGGAAAATAGATTTTTTGCATATGCGTATGTACAGAGTACTTTGATTAACAATAAATTTCTTACAATTTATGTAATAATATGTTACATTATATTTCTCATAGTTTATATTCAAATATCATAAAACATAAATATTCCATTTTTACATTTATACGCACGTTATCGAATATACGTACATGTTTTTTCAGACACAAGTGCTCCATCATCTACCAGTGTTCGCAACACTTCTTCCGTTAGCTGTATGTAAATTTGTCATTTGGTTTAACGGCATCACCATGATGAACGCAATTTATATGGGTTATCAATATGCGCGTAATTTCATAAGCAATCACGGTCTTTCCGCGCTCGCCGAAACCGAATGGATTCGATTGAACATTCCGTGTGTGCTACGCATGTTTTGGATGTTACGCGTGGGAGGACAAATGTTTCAAATCCTTGGAAATCATTATGGCGAAGAGACGTTCACCTACTACATAATGCTTAGAAGTTTATTAGTCAATGGCTGCGAGACTTTGACGGCAGTCTTAGGAATGACTAGCATAATTTCGTTTATTTGTGATTACATCGGTTGTTTCTTTCAATGGGTGCTACTTACGGAAGACGAAGAGGAGAAGAGTATCGGTACCGTATCCGCGATTTTATTTTACGTGCTGGCCCTGCAAACTGGACTGACGAGTTTGGACAGAGAGAAACGTTTGGTCAGACTGTGCCGTAATTTTTGTTTATTGTTTACGGCGGTTCTACATTTCGTCCACAACATCGTCAATCCGTTGTTGATGTCGCTCAGCGCCTCGCATAATCCAGCGCTTCATCGACACATCCGCGCTCTGGCAGTTTGTGTATTTTTAATACTGTTTCCAGTATCATTGTTGATATTCCTTTGGTCGCACTATACCGTAAGCACTTGGTTACTGGCAGTATCGGTGTTTAGTATCGAAGTAATAGTAAAAGTGTTGGTTTCACTTGCGATCTATTCCCTCTTCCTGATCGACGCTTACCGTAGCGTGTTCTGGGAGCAACTCGACGACTGCGTATATATAATACGATCTTTCGGTAACACTATCGAATTCGCATTCGGTATTGTCCTATTCTTCAACGGCTTTTGGATCTTAGTGTTTGAATCTGGTGGAGCAATTCGTGCCATCATGATATGCATTCATGCGTACTTTAATATATGGTGTGAGGCGAAAGCCGGATGGAGTGTGTTCATGAAGCGTCGATCAGCTGTTAATAAGATTAATTCCCTTCCGGAAGCAAAGGCGGAACAGCTTCGAGTGTTAGATGATGTGTGCGCTATTTGCTATCAGGAAATGCAAAGTGCCAAGATCACGCGCTGTAATCACTACTTCCACAGTGTTTGTTTACGAAAGTGGCTGTACGTCCAGGACCGCTGTCCACTTTGCCACGATGTATTGTACAAAATCGAGAACTCGCTGAACGGTAAAGATAACGAAGTAATCGCTGGTAATCAAGGCGCGCAGGCGAACGTTGCAAACGTCTTCGAAGTAAACGAAGACAGGTGAAAAGACGCATAGCTCTAACGTATGCTGATAAACTGTTATGAATCTCAAATTTAAAATCGTAAGATATCGATCTCTGAAAAATCTTGCCTAAAAAAATTTCGTTTCTTGAAAATCGCTCAAATTGCAAAACACTCGTACGAGATACTTTAAACGTTTCTCGACAAAGATACAATTTGCCGGAGATAATAAAAAATTTTACCGCGAAAAGAGCTCTAAACTATATTATTTTGCGAGCTCTGATTCGTTATCATTTACGTTTAGCTTATAAAAATATTTCTTACGGTACCAAACCCTGCTGATTTAGAACGATGAATATTCGCGCTTAGGCAACTTGCTTTTATACTTTTTGAGCATAAGCTTCCGTACCCTTGTTCTGCTTACTCTTCCATTTTATAAGATTCTACTACTTTACGACAGATTCCGCTGATTCAAATTAAAAAGCTCATATCGCTTGTTCATTAGAATAAACGTTCCTAGATACGATCCAACCGAATTACCATATATTTTACTCAGTATGAAAAATACTTTACTTCAAGGCTCTGTTGTCGAATGAGAGATGATAACACGATCATCGAAAATCCTTGTAGATATATATATATATATATATACATGCACATATGTATATATACACGTATATATAAATGTGTTGATATATATGTTGATACATATATGTGCATGGAATAAATATATATGTATCTATATCTACAATGGCATATATATACTTAATAAATACGTGAGATTCCAGATATAAGTTAAACGTACAAGAATCGCTACTCAGTCCACTTTTTTATGGTTTCACGATGATGGAATTCACGAGATTAACGATTCTTAACATTTGTCGAAGTCGATAGAGGAAAACAATACAACTCTATTCTTTGTAGAACCGTATTAGTCGCAGAAATTAGTTTCGGTATGAAATTTACATGTAACGGTTATATATAATATGTGATCTTCTATTTCAAACGCGCGCATTTTACTTCTTCCGAAAAAGAACAATCACTTTGGTGAAGGAAGCAGGGAGTCGTTTTTTCTTTCCATTTTAATTATTTTCTCTGTCGTTTCGATTGAAATTAACAAGCCTCTGTGATAGTTAGATAACGGCGAAAGAAATTATAAATTTTTTAATTTATTGAAACAAAGCATTATTTACTTAATATACGATTTAATAATGATCATATGAAGTTTTGTTTGTAAGATCAGAATATGTCTAATAAATGTTATATTTTTAAAGCGTCATCGTCCCTTCAATGCCCCGTTGATATGTATGTCGTTTATATCGTCGCTTTGCGACGGTTCACCTTGTAAAGTATTCTCCGTGCGTTCGTAAAATTAGAGCGATTCTAATGCGAATGATGTAACTAGGCGAAGGTCGCGTTATCATATGTAGCCACCGATCCTGCCAATTTCAGATTTCCTATGATTGTGCTGGATCTCCTAGCTTAATCGCAAATGAAACGAGCATCGAAAGACTTCGTATACAGAATATCTAATTTTTGTAATTTATGGCGATGATACCGATGACATCGACGATCAGATGTAAGAACATTTTGAAGAAACGAACGATAAAAATGAAACAAGTAAGATAAAGGCAGGAGAGGAAAGCAAGATGTTAAATCGAAGAGAATTTTCCTTTGCTTCCTGTTTTCGATTACGACTGGAGTTAGTGGCAAGTATTTACTTACTTTCCCAACCTATGTTCCCCACTCTTCTCCTCAACTTTTTCACGTTGCAGTTGCAGACCGTTGCTTGATCTCCGAAAGTCCGCTACTTGATCTCAGTCTGGTGCGCACCGTCGCTGAGTGAGGGTGTTACTCATTCCCTGGCACGTTCTGAAGCGATACAACGAATCAACGGTAGACGAGCAACAGGTAAGTTAGAATAATTTCTCTTTAAGCTTACAAATTCATACCGGTGCATGTATATAATTGATGAAGCTTTATGTCGAAATCATGTAGCGTGTTTTACATTATTCTTTAGCGTTGGTGCTATCTTTTTCTCAACATGTTGTGGTGAGAAATATTGCGCTACTATTCGTCACTAAACCATCCGTTATTCGAAAATTTATGTAAGGAATTTTTAATAAGATACGTTGAAGCATTTTAACTAATATATAATCGTATAGCAGTGTTTAAATAACTGTTTATCCGCTGTCCTATTTTGTTTTCACATCTAATATTAACCAAAATTCTTTTAGATATCGTTTCTGTATCGATTCGTATCGCATGTAAAAATTTACTCCACATCGGTATAAAACTTGTTAAAAAGAGAATCAGAGTACAGCGTAGTTTTCAACGTACTCCGCAAATGAAATTTGCATCGACCCAATACCTTCTAGTATACTCTATCGAACGCGTTAATTAACTTATGATACCTGAGTATAGATAAGCCGACTAATGACGCAACATGTGCTGCGTTTGTGCAAGGTATCGTTAGACAACGACTAATCACGTTATTCCCAAAATCTTCCGAATGAAATTTCGCGATATATTCTAACGACAATGACACGAAGCATCCTCGTACCTGTCGCACCAGCGAAACAACTTCGATCCCATTTTTATCGCAGCAGAAATGCAACATTTGCTTCGCTTCGAGAGTTTGCTGGCTAACCGCGAAGAATTGTGGGAACATTGGCGAAGTAAAAGTAAAGCAGCTACGAGTCGCGTTTCGCAAGTCGGAAATTCGTACGGTGGTTGGTCTGACGTAACCCGTTACGAACCGTTGCGCGTTCAATGGTCCATATTGCGCGTTACTTCTCAAACAGAATAAACATCGTCTCCGATGATTTAGCTATGCGTCGAAATATCTTTCTAAGAGGTTCTTCGTTACATATCAGAGGAGGTGGAAACTGATAGGAAAGTGAAAGATATAATATCAGCGTGGTTGAACAAAAACTCACGATCGTTGGCTAGTGCTTCCGCGTTTCTTGCAGTTATTAATAAAAGCTCGTTCTCTGTACACGACGGGGCGACTGCGAGCCGCCTCTTCTTCGGCAACGGGACGATCTCACGGCCTGTAATCAGTCGGCGGATCTCCCAAGAGCTAATTAGAAACTTACGGAGAAGAGGTTTCTGTCAGCAACGTTCCTCAAGCCAGCGGAAGAAGCCTTTTCCTCTGGCAACGATAACAGATCGTTATGCGCACATACGCTCGTGCTTTTCGTCTACAATTTCATCCGTTCGAGTTAGGTGCAATTACTCTTAACTGCTTTGAACGAACGTTCGCAGTCGGTGGAGGTAGAACAGTCGAATATAGGATATATTTGATGATTTCTTGTAATTCGAATACAGAGTATCTCTGAACGAATTATAGTCATCGGAACCAAAAGTAGGTTCTTTAAAAGAGGAACAGCTTTACTGCCAAAACATTGGAGCCAGGTGCGCGTTTTCGTGCTGCGTATCGTGACACGAAGTTGCATGACGCCACGTCGTTAGCCAGGTATTCGTAAATGCAGCGAGTCCTTGGTAAAGTCTTGAATCGATTGCTTTCCATCGAAGCGATAAGAAAAAATAAATAGCCGGTAGCAAAATAAATCGATTCGATACGATTACTTTGAAGCCTAAAAAGCGAGGGACGCGAGCGAAGACTTTGATATGGCGGAACGGCGGCGAAGGCCAACGAAAAAAAGTGCACCGATGCAACATACCGTAACGATCGTGTCTGTTATTGTCGATTGCATCGTGGAGCGCGCACGTGCCAGCACCAAGTGCAACGTAAATAGCTTCCGCGATGTGTCTTGCGGCAGACCGCAAGAAGAAAGAAATTCTATCGTTGGAATTGTCAACTAACAGCGCGCAAATCTTTTGATACTTTTTCCTAAGTTTCTTCGATACTTTTGGAGGTGCAGTCTGCAACGCTTCCGCTTCGTTATTTCCGCTTTGAAATAGGCTGACGCTGTTGTGAATGGAGCTTAATACTCGAGAAGAAAGCGGAGTAAGAAGGGAACAGCGAAGAGAACGCGAAGCAATTACTTTGCCCCACCGTTTAAATCGTTCGAGGAGTTTCGTTATTACCTTTTTTGCGAGCATTAAAGTCGGTCGCCTCGATGGGTGCATATAGAGAGAGAGTTTCACTTTTCCCACGATTATCTGTCATCCAATGATTTCAATCGATCGGTTTTTTCCTCAATTATTGGCAGTTGCACCAGCGGCGATTAGTACATACTCATATAAGTGCAAATGATCGTTTCAACCCTGAAATCAGTCACGCAACATTTACTATAGTATTCTGTAGTTCGATCGGGAATCGAATGTCCAGCGATAAAGTTCGGTTCGCTGAGACTAGCACGGTTATGAAAGAAGAAAAATGTTGAGTATATGGCTGGGCGATCCAGAGGTATATTTCCACGGAAGGAAAAGTCTGGATGCAGCGACAGAGATTTTCGGTGTTAGACTAATGGAGCACGCCGATCTGCCTAATCTCGAGCAACTCATACGTCCGGAGACGTATGAAATTTTTGGAGACGTGGAACTCGAACGCATCTTGTATTCGATTAACTAGACGATCGTCTGACAATTTTGCAGCATGATAACAGGAAACGTTCGTTTGCAGCGAGGCGAGTTGTCTATCAATGGTGCAGTGTAACGAAAAGTGTGAAATCGTTTCAGGCATATGCCTTTGCAATTATCCGAACGTGCCGTCGGTGACTCCAGATGATTGGCTGACTTGGTTGTACAGATTGTACAAGTAATGGAAACTATTTCTGTCGAACACAAATTTCATTAGCCCGTTAAACGCAACGCTGATTATTGTTCGTTTAACGCGAATATTAAAAAGAGAAAGGTGAAACGCTCCTCTTATCTACGATTCGTTTGATAAAGGATCGAAGATGTGACAGAAGGAAACGCGATGTTTATACATATCCTCGTGTGGGACAAACGATATACTGGCAACTTCTTCGCAGACCTACTGACAGGACTCTTCGATATTACGTCGTATTTGCAGCACGTGATTCTCGTGATTCCTCCTCAGATTATCATACGTGAGCCCAAAGATGGATCTTTCGGTAGACGCGGCTCAAAACCACCGGTGGTTTTAATTTTCCAGCTGCCGCGGACGTGTTCGAACAGCAGATGATCAGGATCCCGCAATACTGTGCCGACAAGCCGTCCGTGCAGTCAATCTACATAACCGAACGTCATCTAAAAAATCCCAGGCTCAAGATTCGACGTGCTGTGTGAGTTGCGTTTCACGCGACTTTCTGAATCGTTTCTTCTATTTATACACGGTGATTCCGATAATGTACTATAGTTAGAAAGGAGCTGACCCCTCGTACAAAAGTAGGTTGAAAATACACGGTCTTAAATTCATGTTGCAATTAGAGCTCGAATAATATAATTAAAATGAAAAATATAAACTAATTCGCGTAGTCTAATATTCAGAACAAAATCATTGTTTCAAGTAAACGCGCTCCGTCAACGAAATGTTGACATATTTTCAGATCGGAGTACCACGTGAACAAATTTTATTTTATATTTTTGACTTACTTTCGCGTAAGAAATCGCTTCCTTCCCGAATGTACCACAAGTTTAGGGTCGCCCTGTATATTGATCAGTTTGTTTACATAGAATTTCCGCGACGGCATGTAGAAAAACAATTAGAAACGAAGGAGTTCAAGGAGCACTGTAACTTCTGACTCATCGTAATAGAGAACTAAATAGAAACATTTTGTTTCCCACGTAATAGAGAAGAGGATAACGACGACATAGTAGCGATCATCGACGCGGAGTCGAGCCTCGTAAAAGAATTTTATGGAGAATTTTACGTCAGCGAGATGATTCGCAATCCTGACAACTGTCGACGACTGATCGTTTCCGAGGATGACGATGGTTTTGCTACTGGCGTAATGTTTCTCAATAGCAACGCAGATGTAGATACGCTCAATCAGAATTTCGAACTGCGACCGTACAATGGTCTTAGAAAGATCCATGAAAACGACAAATTTCTTCGACAAAGCATGCAGCCTGCCAGCAAGACGTTCTTCTCTATATTTTGGAGAAAGTCCCTTGGGGAATCAACGGAAGAGTTAGTATTTTCTATTGTACTTCGTTTTGGGACACATCGAATTTGTGACTTATTCTTTCTGACGACTAATTTTCGAGAATAATAATTTTTGAGAAGTTCTTCTCATTGATATCGACGCACACGTTGCGTCGTCTGAAATAGAAAATATATTATTGTCGCTTAATTAAAATTTATAGTTTAATTGCATACCAAGGCAGTAAACGCTGCTTTTAATTCTAACGATTAATTTATCAATTTGTACTTTAGTTCAATGTAATTACTTTCACTTGGCTTGTGTACGTTTGTAAACGTAATAGCGTATACATATAGTAATCGTTATTTTGAAATTTAAAAAGGCAATAGGAAAGAAATACAACTTTCCAACATCTCCAAATGAGAACTTGAAATCTATTTGTCTTGAACAGATTTATCTGTCAGATGCATTTATGTCAGACATATTCACACCGCATTAGATTCTCCGAGAAACTTTCACCGGAAGAGAGCATGGAAATCTTCGAGGACACAGATTCTAGAGTTTCTGTAGCTTCCAACGATGGATGGACAAAACTGATGCCACCTATGAGAAAACTGATCGATCCATCGATAATGACCTTCGCCAGTGATCTGCAATCGATAGCCGATTACTTCGACACGTACTATCAATCAAAATTGATGACCAACGCGTTCACGGACTCGTTATTTACGATACCACGTGAGTTCCCCACGAATTTCGACTTACTGTTCGATTTTTATTTAAGAGGAACAAAACCAATTGCGACTTTTTTTGCAACAAAGGAAGATCTATCGTTACCTTCGGTGAATCTTTCGGAGACCCAGTATTTGACAAGATCGATGTCCCTTCGCAGCCTGTTTATCACGGCGATGTTAACGCATTCGTTTTGGAAATTTTCGCGATGAAAGATCAAATAAAACGTCGCTGGAGTAGGAACTTCATGGAGGCCGCGTTCGAGTGTTTTCCCGACTTGGATTATTGCGTGATCCTTCTGCCTTTCTCTCATCCTTACTTTCCTCTCCTCCAACATTTCGTGGTATATCACACTTCTTATTGACACATTCGAGACTAACATATTTCAAGAAATTATTCTTGAAGTTATCCTAACGTTATCCGGACAAAAGAAATATAAAAAAGTCATGAGATTTATATTTAATAGGAGCAATGAATAAACGTAATAGAACATATAGAATAACTATATTATTGTCACTAATAATATAAAAACCAAATATTAGTTATCATATAATGAACTCTTTTTAGTACAAAAGTTACTAAAATTCAGCGTATTGTTAAATTTTATCTCGCCACTTAACGTCAGTTCTCGAATGAATTAACTTAACAGAAATTAGCAATATCTTGACGCTTTTTTAAACGATCCAGCGTGTGCCACTGAAGTGTAACAAGGATTATCCCATGACGCTATACGTAATGCATCGTGCTGCTCTTCTGGGTCACATAAAGCTTCGAGAAGCTAAGCTTTCCGATAGAGACGACATACAAGAACTTTTACAGAATATTCCAAAAGCGGAACAAGTTTTAATAGACTTTGATATCGCGATGGATAAAAAACCATCAGAGATGCAGTGTTATATCTGTCAATGGAAGGACAGGATAATCGGTGTAGCAATTCTTTGGTGAGCTTCGAAGGATGTTGACTGCTTTTTAGAAAATTTTTTACATCTCCATGAACATCAACGACCATATAAATTTCATTAGCGTCGAGAAAGAAGTCACGTATATTAGACGACGTTATCACATAGAAGATTACATCGCAGAGAAAAATATACCTGGCGATGCTTATGGACGTATTCTACATTTCATACTGATGCCAGTTTTCTCCATTCATCTGCCCTTCTTCTTCTGCGAGATCGCTCGTTTTAGTGGCATGATCGTTCTTTATTATCGACTTACAGAAACAGCGTTGAGTGCATTGGTAAAATTCGACGATAAAATTACATTCCTCTCGAAAGTCTTAGGACACATCCTACTTTTAATAAAACTTTGGTCAAACTTTTATTATAGCTCATGAATTTTAAATTGCATGTATCTCTTAATATTAATTTCATATTTTAACAGCATCGACAGAGTGTCAAGTTAAATAAATTATTACAACGTTATTCAGCCATGATCTCGTCCAATTTTAGAGCAAATGTAGTAACTTTTCCAAGACTTTCGGGTGGGCAACAAATACAGAGTCAGAAAGAGGATACGCGTTTAGCTTGTTGATATTATTTGACTTACCAGGAATAGAATAGTATCATTTGCTTTCCTAAGTATTGCAAATATACGAAGGTATTTGCCACATTTATTTTATTGGTTGAAACTGTTCTCGGTGTTGATCCTTACATGAGAATAACTATATGACATCAGCCTGAAAAATTCATCATTGTACTATAGAACATAGTTATAAAAATAGTATGAAATTCTTGAATTATATTTCCTTGCAATTTCTGGCTTTCTAGGCTAGATCTTGTTTCTTAAATACTTAAAAAGGCCACAAATTGATACACAATCGATACACAATCTGGAGATCCTGCAGGCCATTCTTTTTCACCTCCTTCCAATTCACGCGTTCCCTGTAAATCAAAAAGTGTCAGCACAACATGAGATAAATTTCCTTTCTGACTTACCCTGTAGTTCATCCTGAGACGTACTGCTATTTTAGACTCGTACGCATCCTCTGACGATATGCTTGAACACTATGGCTTCCGTGAGGCCTCGTCGAAGAATCGAATACAAGTACCATGGTTTCGAGGAAGCTGACGAGCCTATGAAACGAACTGAACGTTTTTCGCTTTTCATGACGTCACCAAGGATCGCATTGATACCAAAACCGATCATCGATTCGAGGGTGGTTGTGGTGGGCGCCTCGGATTGTGCCGTTGCATTCTTAGAACATCTTATTTTTGGGTAAAACTGAATGAAAAATTGAAGGAATTCTAAAGGTGAACGACAAACTCTGTTTTCTTAAATTTAGACAAAGCTTCATACGATTCGCGAATATCACTCTGATATCGCCACACGGCTTACCTTTCGAGGACGAAGACGAAATGTGCGCGTGTTTGCTACCCTTCAAAGGCCGATATTGTCCGAGGTATCGTCGGCTGATTGGGGCACGTTATCGAATTAGTATTGTATATGGAACAGTGACGTCGATTCAAAGGTATGGAAAAACAGAGAGGAAATAAAAACATCGTAGAGATGCGTTTATGGGAAATTGGAAGTTGCAAATATGTACAGAATGCACGTATTATAATACCCAAACATATATAAAATGTCGGGTATAACACTCGTTATAGTATCTAATAAGTAAAAAAAGTTTTCTACCTAGATTTCATTTTTCTAATTATCTTCATGAAAATATGAACTTTCGCAAACATTCACGATCTACATTACAGTGTTAATGAAATTTCTTCAAATGTTTTCTATAATGACACAAATATTCTCGTGGCCGATTGCACCTAATAGGAAAGAGAAATACGTAACTGTGATGCATCAAGGAAACATTACGTACGATTATCTCATCTTAACCTGTGGAATGCAGTATCAGCGTCCTCAATTTCAAGATGAATTGGACGAACAGAAAAAAGGGTAAATCAAGAAGATAAAGCTGTAGAAATTAGAACGAATATCAACAATTATTTTTCCCTCGCCTAGAGAATTTTTGCAGCACGAAACACCTTGGAACTGTTTGACGATCAATGACGATACAGAAGCAGCTATCTGTTTAGAGAAGATCGAAGTGCTGACAAATAAATTGAAACGCGAAAGTTAGTCGTTCGATCAGATTTTACAAAAGAAGAAATCAAACATTAATACACGACATTTTTCTAGGGAAGATTATTTTTTATGGACACAACATCGATTGTTATTGCGCCCTTCAAGGATTGCTCGAATTTGGAGTTAAGGGTTCTTGGATCACACTGATCCAACCGCCATTGCAAAAGTGTACATCCTACGAAAATATCTTCTTCAACGATTGCGAAGTACAAAAAGCACGCGAATTAGATTTGTTTTTCTTTAATCGTTCCAACGACACTCTTCGACTCCACTGTACAACACTGAGCGACTATTTTGTTACTGATATACAATGTTTATACGTTTGCTGATACCAACAGTCTTATTCTATTGCGAAAAGAGTGTTCATCTTTAATTAATATCAGAATATCTTTTAAACTAAGCATTTTTAGAATCTCGATGTACCTTAGTTCTTTTATATAGAAATTTGAAAAACATATTGCTTAATACATAAAGAAATATGTGGCTATGGAAGGTGTACGCAGAAGTGATGAAGTCGATTTCGGAGAATAATATCGAGGTGCTCGTGGGTTGGGAATTGATCGATTGGCACGTAAAAAGCTTGCCACGAGGAACAATGATAGAAGCGATCGTTATCCGCCTGAGAGGTAAAACCAGAACGTTGGACTGCGACGCCTTTCTAAATTTTCGCGAGAAGACCATCAACATGAGGATATTTTTGGGTGATTGCCAAATTCCTACGTCAACGAAGTTCATAATTCTGTCCACGACCGCTGACTATGATTCACCAATGCGTTCGATCCTTTTCAGCGATCTGTAGGTCTGGACTCATGTTCGACGGCCAGCTGGTCATAGACACGGAATTAAGGACAAACGATCCATCGATCTTTGCTGCTGGTAGCATAACTAAGTATTGTAGAAGATTCTACCTCGAAGCCTGGCAACATATATACTTCAATAGTATAGAGATCGGCGAGAAAGTTAGTAAACCAAAACGTCCTTGCACGATTCATAAATATTGCGGTTTATTGGCTATAAACTTCTCTTTTACGATTCTACTCTTTATGAGTTTTAATGAGAGTTAATATTTCAAAACAGACAAATATGCAAGTAACTGTAACTTTTCCCTCGTAATTTCTTAATAACCAAATTGATGGATAGAAACGTTAAAATACTTCCAGGTGTAAAGGTTTAACACTGATAATTTGTAACTTGTGATTTGCACAATTTTGCTAATAATATTTATTCAATTCCGCAAGATGATTGAAATCTTCAAATCTGCGAGTCTTTTAGTTTCACGAGGTTCATTAATATCTGATAGCTGGCGAAGATTCTTCGATCGGTCATCGAAAATGAACATCGAGGCAGCGAGACATCGGTCGCACAGTTAAAAAGCAAGGAAGATCAACCGATAGTCGTGTTTCGATCACCGAAAATCGTGGCCTGTACTTTACCCGGTGGTTATCGCTACCTTCACGTGGGCAAGTCTGGAAAATCCATGTTACGCAAACCTACGATTCAGTACAACGTTTACGTGAGTTTTCATTGTGCTTTCGCTACGTTTCGCGAGGAAATTCGTTTAAGCGATCGTATTTAGGGTGAAGTGCTGATAACAGGATCGTGTACATCAGAAATTGGCTACTTTCGCATAAAACTGAATCGGTTTGACATGATAGAAACAGTAACGTGTTTCAACAAGAAGGTAGAGAGACATATCACTTTACTTTTTTAATGATTTCGGAGTATGCGTAATAATTCGCTAATATTTTAGGATTTTGAAGTGCGTCATATGGTCGCGTTATACGGAAAACACGAGAGCTTACTGAACGAGCTTAAAGCACGTTTCGAAGTAAATCGTTTTTCGCTTTTCTATGACGTAGAACCGAGAATGAAAGATCTAGAAAATAATTATACCTGTCACCGTGATATAGAAATCGTTGATCTCGGACTTTTACGCGTACTTCCGGGAACCATGGGCCATGGCGATCTTCTACGATAGATTCGAGTGTCTTCGAGTGGAGAACCGTGCTACGCTCTTGTCGAAAACGGTAAGAGAAACGAACATTGAAAATAATCCACTCGAGAAACGAACGACGAATAAATTTTTCTCGCGACAGGCAATTCCTGGACAATCATTAGTTGACGATTGCGTGCGTGCACTAGTACAATCCAACTGGAATGCGGTGAGTCAAGAATTTATAAGCAGCCTGCGGATTTTTATGCCATCCAGCATTTTTGTATAATTTGTATATCGACGTAGAAGGTCACGTATTTCCTTATCTTTCATACTATATAAGTTCCAGCAAATTGAAAGTTAAAGTGAAAGTATCATTTAGATTAATCACTTCTTTTCACCACGCCTCTCTAATACTTTTTTTCGCATAATGACAGGATACGCAGTCTATTTATGAGATAAAAAGTTTAATTTTTCGTTTCGGATCGTGTCAAATGCCTTGTAATCTTCTTAGATACAAGACAACGATCGTCAGACCATCCAATCGAGATTCGCTGGCTCGGTGTACCAGCAGGAAATAGAGGAAAATTTGCTAGATCTGCTACAGTTCTCCGAAGAAGACTTGCCTGTTTACTGCACTCCTGGAAAATTCCGTGAATTATACGCGGACATTGAAAACAGTCCACTGTACACGGATTTGTAACTAAAGAGACTCGTAAAGATATTTAAACAGATATGGAAACCTTCTATAAATATATTATCCGCATTGCACGAAACATTGAAACATTTTATTGATACTATGTAATGACACGACTGTCGTGATCGTATTGATAAAGTTTGAAATAAGATGGACGACTATAAGTGGATTAGATTCGTTGATTAACATCTCGTTCGACAGGAAAGAGATCATTATAAACAAAGTCTTACCACGTTTATAAAAATATTCTACAGCCAACGTTCAGATACTTTCATGTATCACCGTAAATGGATGCTCCTGTCACAGCTAATTTCCATTTCACGCTTTCTCGAACGAACAGCAGCCTTTTTCTTCGACACGTAAAACGCGTTTTCGAATCACCCGTGACGCCCGCTGAAACCACAAACACGTTAGAGATCGATGAATAGACGCTTCTGATTTTAAGATCGCCTTTTCAATCGGAAACTGTCCTCGATCGCTTCGTCCGTGCCTGTTTACTTGGCATGCTATTCAATCTGTGGGTCAAGTTTAACATTCCAAAGAGCTGCTCCATAAACATACAGCTCAAGGCATTTACTCGCCACCTACGCACCATGAAACGACAAATACGCGTTACAGAAATGTCACGGCACGCCTTTTAAACGCGAAATTGTCTCTCCGGTTGCTTATCAGCCTGTGCGGATCGCGGATCCTCGACTTATTCTCTTTGGAGAACAGGATCGCCTAATCTAAAAGAGAAAGTACGTCCGAGGCCTGACTTTAGCAGCGTTCGACCTGTAACACTTACACGTGACAAACGATAGTGAGACATTCTGTGCATCTAGGTACACTGTTCGAAACAATTAGTGAGTTGCTAGTATGAACAGTTTTATTGCGTCAATTGGACAAACAGAATTACGCAGGAATCCAATACTGTCATCCTTAATTAAAATGTTCTGCCAAGAATTTCTTCATTTTTCAAGATAGGCACGTTGAAATATTTGGAATCCGTCAAATAAAATTGTATTATGTAGAGTATTACGAAATAATGATTTGAAATCGAACGAGCACGAAACTTCACTGAATAAGTTACGAACAAATGATTTAGAAAATAATTATCTCTTTATTCTCCAGATTTTTCGCATTGCTAATATAAAAGTTAAATTTTAACTTTTGTACAGTAAATGTTGTAAAAGAAATTGATAAATTAGTTGTGTATGTACTGCCTTTATACCGAAGCTACAAAAGCTTTTGTCGATGAATTACGAGGAATTTCTTTCCTTGGCGGGTTTATGTTCTTCATAGTGGGAAAGTAAAAACCTGAAACATTAGGAATTCATTAGAAAAATGTACACATTCAAGCAACGTATATAAAAATCAAAGTGTGACATGGAAAATGATTCTTTGCCTATTTTGAGCTGTTGTGCTACCGTGGCAAAGTGGCGATTTAAATATAGAATAACGAGATGTTTTATCAATTACATGGCGCGAACAAGCAGCCAAATGCTTTACAGCTTAATGGACCAGTGATTCAGAAGCAGAACCGGAAGCAGAATCGTCTAATTAAATATTTTGGCAAGGAACTTTGTTGAGGCTTCCGTTAAGTTCGTGCATCCTATCAAGGCTATTCCTTTCCTACGTGTACGCATTGATTAACATTTTTATATTACTACGCGAGCAAAATCAGTTGCGACAAAAGGAGGTAGAAATCAGTCGCGCGAGAACCGTGCGCAGGAACGTTTGATCTTCTATCGGTTAGGACGACATCCATTCGCGGAAATGAGCGTACCTAAGTCGCTTCAGTCTTACTTTTACGAAAGGAAGTGCTATTTGTGCGAGAAACACACGGTTTATCCAGACCACGACGATGCTAAGAAATCGACTCACAGAGTGAGATTCAGCGAGCCTAGTAAGTGGTCAAACATTTTGGTCCAATGTAAACGAGTTCTTCTTTTTTCATTTTATGTTATTTATTTATAATCGCAGCCACCTCCGAGAATTATTAGTAGATTGAGGATTTTTATGCATTCATAGGAAACTGGAAAGTGCAATATTACAAAGAATGCACATTGTAACTTCTGCAATACTTGATAGGTAAAGCACTTACCTGGTAGTATCGAGCTTCTACCTTCTTTAATTATATTCCCAAAATAGATGAATTACATACTTATCAGCGACTGTCACAGTATACAGTTGCATTACATAGGCTTGTCAAATATTGTATTAGAGTAGTCTGCAATTGGGTAATCATAGATACGTATAATATTTACATTGTTATAATGGGCATATTATGTGCAACAGATGTCAATTACCACGTAGACTGTTACCTCGCTGCGTCTGGATTGGTTGAAGAAAGTTTATGTCATTTAGGAACTTTAAGAGAGGTTTCCTTTATTACTTCCTTCTTATTTATCGTCGACGTAAAGTTGCTTGGAACTTTCGACAATCAATTAATATTGATTAGTTTCACAGCGATTCTTGTGTTATCAAATATCACGTTTCTTCGAAGCTTCTTTCGTACTTAGATGGACGTGGGTAAACTTTGTGTGACCTATTAAACAGCAGATGATTAAAATTGCGATTGAATAATGTTTATATATATTACGTATAAATATATTTATTTATTTACGTATATCTATACGATTGTCGCATATCTAGCGACGAGTGCTATTTTGTTCGCTATATTTGCCTTACCCTCTATTCGCTAATACTACGATACGCGCGTAAAAAAATCGCTCGTTTGCATGGAACTTACCATCAAAGAATTCGCGAAGTCTCCCAGAAGGAATATTACAAGGAAAGATAGAACAAAAAACGATTAAAACGTCGTCAGAGAAGAAACAGTAGCTATTCTCGTTCCTATGTAATCTGGTTTTGACATGTATCCAAAAGCACGGAGTCCCTGACGTTGGGTCAATGTCACGCTATTCTCGTTGCTCGTTTTACTCCCCAACACGTGGACTTCGCAGCTGTTAAATCTCGTGGTAACAAGATTTCTCTGAATTTAGCCAGAGACTATGTTGTTCCGTCGACTTTTTAAGCTTTTTAGTCTGTTAACCAAAAAAGAATTAACTTGTCACACCAGTTGGTCAAGTTCTTGGACATAATACATATGTATGTAGTTCTTTTATTTATGGATTTTCTATCTTCTTAAGCGTCGTTACATTTTTCTTAACCCGTCAAACGTGCTATTCTTTAAGCGGAAGTGCTTAAATTTCTGGCGAATCAATTTCAAATCTTAGGGATGTAAAAATGAATTATCAAATTTCGTAGACGTAATAATCAGAAATAATATAGGAAATGCCAGAAATTGGTCATTTTCACCACTCTGGTTCTAGCGTTTATTATAACAGTTTCTGCTTAAAGGTCGCCTTGTTAAAACAGGCTAATATGGAATTAATGCGCGTTAAGCGATTCGCGTGTTCTTGCACCATAATAGCGTGACAGATACAAAACAACAGACGCATGTTTATGTAATACCAGTGTTATTATACGACTATTACGATTACCACGCCTTCGCAATATAACTTGCGAATTAATGATAATGCGAGACGCAGTTACGTAACGAAAATCGATTTACCCAGTGGCCGGTTCTCTTTTAAACTAAGGAACAAATTTATTTGTCATATTACCAATTAAACGGTCAGTTAACGAAAGAACTGAGAATATTTATACAGATTCATTAAGATGCGGATGAAATTATTTTATTTGATTAATAGTTTAAGGTGTATCAGCGCGTGTGTTCTCTTCACCATAAAAGGGAATATTCAAGACCTACAATATATTCACGATGCGTCGCGCTGATTCACGCGTCTTTTGTCGCGATAATTATCACAATCTTTCTCTTAACAGCCTTACCTCGACAGCCTTGTGTTTAAACGTTTGCGAATGGATGACTTTTTTTCTTTACAGGCAAGATGTTAAGATCAGCTTCGCCACAATATCCCAGCAGAGCATCCGATGCTCGAGTGATCCGTCTGACAGCGGATCAAGAAGCTGTTCTCCAAGAACAGTTCAATAGATGGCCCAGGGCACCTCATGCGGCGGATATCGTCCTTTTGGCAGCCGAAACTGGACTCTCGGAATCCGACGTTGAGGTTCTTACAGTTCTTTATTCCTTCTAAAAAAGAAATACAATAGATATTCAGAGGAAAACTTGATAAATCCCACAGATGCAAAAATGAGCAAAGTGCATATAATATGCAAGAATATAAGATATACCTATAGGAGAAAACTTACTATAATCTTTAATAAGTAGAAAGAATTTCTATTTAATTTCTATTTCTTTAATTGTGTACATACATGTATATATTTATATAAAAATCCGTGATCTCCTAGTAATAGGTTTAATAATCTTTGATGTTGAAGCAACATTAAAGTCAAAGAGAAAAAGAAAAGAAAAGAAAAAATACAGTAGAATTTTTTTATGCGAGTATTCTGATACATATTGAAACTTTCTATTATTGAAATTTACTATGTAGAATATTTGTTATTAACAGGGTTTTTTCTACGATAATTCTTAAATATTGAAGCAGATAAATAATTTTCTTTGTCTCTAATTAAATAATAAATAAAATTCAATATAAAAAATGTTCTATCATTTGGACATCTTTCTCTCTATTAATTCAGATATAAGAAGCTCTATTGTGTTTTGATAATGTTGTTAAACAAGAGAAATCATAGCTAAAGATTTAATATTTCTTCTAGGCTTGGTATGCTATCCGATTAGCCCAGTGGAGGAAAGAACAGGGCCTGGGAGGAAATCTTGGTCTACATTAACGATTAATATCGAGACATCTCATATGTTATCTTAACTGTGTACCTGAAAATGTAATACGTATAAGGATTGCCGATCAACCTGACAACGATCTATTCTTTATCGATCTTCCGTTGCTTCTAGCTTAGTGGTTATGCTCGCGTAGATTTCATTAATTTAGAGCTACACGACTTATGTTTATATTAATTGTGATCGTGTAGCAAAGCTAGAGCGAATCGTTAGAAACAATGGTACTAAACATTGATTTTAAGGAGTAACTGTGAGTAAAAAGATGTATATTAGAACGATATTCGTAGTTACTGTAATAATTTAATCATTTTATCATTATTTATTTCGATTTTAAAGTTCACGAATATTAAAATGTTCGAATGAAAAACTATTTCCAAGTGGCTAGACATTTTTTAATCATAAATATGTCATGCAAAGAAGACATTACCAGTGAGTATTAATCATAGCATATGTAAGACCTGAACACAGGTCGCAAAACAAAATATATTAGTTGTAACGTATCAGGTACAACAGACGTATTTTAATGCTTTTAAATAGATGTACTAAATAATTGTACAAAAAAAATAAATTAAAATGAAAATGTTTGTATAACTCAGTTACTTAAATAAATGTTACACAAAGAATCGATGAGAAAAGATTGCATGTATCATAGACGTTGTTTTATTGTCAATATCATGTATCAGGATATACATAATCTTCAAAATAGGAACTGTAACAATTGAACATTAAAAAATAATGTTGTTTGCATAAAATATACATATTTTTAATATACTCATTTAACGTTACAAAACTAACAAGTTACAAAGTTAAACTGTTCATCTAACATTCGCATCTTTTCCAATTGCATCTTTAATAGACTGTAGACCGTCTTTTTTGAGTATATCATCTAATTCTCGTTTAATTTTTCCAATAACTGGTGGCCCTCGGTACGTAAACGACGTATAGACTTGTACCAAAGAAGCACCAGCTTTGATTTTGTTATAAGCATCCTCTCCAGTAAATATTCCACCAACTCCAATAATAGGAATGGTACCTTTCGTTCGTTTGTACATATCCGAAATCATTGCTGTGGACATATCAGCCAAAGGAGCTCCACTAAGCCCTCCTGTTTCCTCTTTAAGAGGACTCACTAAATTATTTCGCGTAACTGTAGTATTACACAATATCAGGCCATCCACACTCGATGATTGTTGAAGTATTACATCCGCGATATCCTGCTTCTCAGAATCAGATAAATCTGGAGCCAACTTCAACAATAATGGTTGTTTGCATTGTACGGATTGTCTGACATTGTTTATTTTTATTAACAAGTCTTCCAATTCTTTTTTATTCTGCAACGTTCTTAATCCAGGAGTATTAGGACTAGATATGTTAATTACAAAGTAATCTGCTACATCTGCGAATTTCTTTATTCCATCTATATAATCTTGCGCGGCGTTGTCTGATGTTTTATTTTTACCTAAATTAACTCCAACAATACCATCAAAGTTCTGATTCTTCTTCAGTCTTTGCAAGCGTTCCCAAACCACTTCATGACCTTCGCTATTGAAACCATATCGGTTAACAACTGCATTGTCTTCCGACAACCTGAATACTCTTGGTCTTAAGTTGCCAGCCTGAGGTTTCGGTGTAACTGATCCTTTTAATGAAAATTTCAGTATAATATAAATCAATTGTGAATCGTTAATGACATATGAATAGTATTTACCTATTTCTACAAAGCTAAATCCTATTTTGTGCAAACCCTCTATTGCTTCTCCTTGTTTGTCAAAACCAGCTGCCATTCCTAACGGATTCTTAAATTTCATGCCCCAAACATCAACAATTAAGGAAGCTGGATCATTTGTATCTTTTGCAGATAAAAGACCCCATTTCAAGACCTTCACTGCTATATTGTGTGCAACTTCAGGATTTACAAACCTTGCAAGCGGCATGATAAATCTGTTATAAAACTTCTCATCACCCTGGTAAATGCAATAACCACCATAAAACATAGTGGCAGTGGCAGTCACTTGTAAAAGTGATTTTAATTTTTGTTTGTTATTCAGGCGGTGTGACATTTTACAAAAGAAATAATCCTTTTACATAAATACACCTTCCTATTGTATAAAAACATTTAACCCTTCTTTTGAGGTTAATACTATCTAACCATTTAATCAACATACACGGTCAATCCATTATAAAACGATATCGTAACGCTATCTCACGTTGAACGATATAATCATCTAAAACCATCTAATAATTAAACCACATTCTATATTTAAATATATGTATATTTCAAATGTTCTCAACACGTGATCACAGAATGACATATAAACTATACAGAACCATCTGTCGGCGACTGCACGAATTATTGATTATAAAAAGCCACTGAAACGATTTACTGCGCATACTCGATCAATTTGATTTCGAGAATTTAAAATGAATATTGAAACACCAATAAATATAATATTAAATACTTTATTGTGCTTTATTATAATAATATAGCTTCGTAGAATTACATATATATTACACAAGATCTCAAGTAGTTACCATCACTCGAAGAACTGAAAGATACGACATAGAAGTTTTTATAATACTCATATATGTTTCCATATTGACTACGAAGAATTTTCCAGCTTTTAAGAAAACTGGATCTTGAGTTCTCATAATGACATAAATGATATCCTTTGCCACACATTTCGGTATATCGTACCAGCTACAGAAATACACCGAGTTACCGACGGCTTCCATCTGACGCTTTAAGTATTCGCCCACGTAGCTGTATGCAAATAATTGCAGCAGTAGCGTGCTCGATACTATAAATGACTTTATTGTCATGACGATGTTTCCAACGCTCAGAGCGATAATAAATTGAAGTCCTAAAAACAGATGCAAATCATCATAATAAATTAATTAAATTTAAATAAACTTATGCCATTGTGCTTCGCGTCATTTTATCGAGTGAGGTAAGAATGTTCACCGCTTGTACAAATAAGTATACAACTCGTGAATAGTTGCACAATCAAGATAGAGCTGATGGTCTCGCTCAGCATTTTGGCTAACTTCAGCAGGTAAATATGCCTCTTGGTTAATGAGATGAAATGTTCCATTGCTTTTTCGTTCTCGTTGTTCAATCTATTGAACTCAAGCCTCAGAATTTCTACCTGACCGCACAGGTGAAAAATGATACCGAAGAACAAGGAATCGCTCCCTAATTCATATTTCAATATAAATAAATGAATTTTTTGACCTACTATAAGCATGTATTGGTATTTGAGCCATTCAGATCCCAGACCAATCAATTCCATTCTGTTTGAGGTTTTTAATATTATCGTTCAAAACGAATAGTTGATGTTCTAAAAGTAAAAAAGACGTCGCATACCATCAGCATTTTCATCGGAAAATGAGGTTGATCATTGTGTTTCTGTCACACAATAACTTATAGAAAAATTATTTATTTCAGATCATGTGTCCCTCGAAATCATCATCCAATAGTTTCTCTTTCTATCGCCATAGGCAAAGGAATTGTAGTTGCAAATTACCTTTCGACAAATTATGTTCGAACTTATCATTCGTCTCTACATCTTAATTTATGGAGTTGATTAGCATGGCTTCTGATATCGACCGATTCGTATAACAGGACGATTAATTACCTATATTTCCAGTACTCAGGAATAGTAGCATCAAGTATTCGACGATAAAAACAATGAAATGCAAATTATCCGGCATTTTTATAACTGCTATTACATTTTCGGAAGGTAAAGGATACTCCGTTATACTTTCCTCCGTTACGTTGACTATATCTTTCTCTTCCTCTTCAGCCAGCATAGGTACAGTTATGAAGAGAATCGAGCTGAAATACGCGAAACATATCACACTGGCACTGGCCACTCTGCCCATATAAGCGTGTTTTCGCATTATCACTCGCTTCTCTTCGTCCCGCAATTCGTTATAATCCTCAACCGCGGACGTAAAATTGGAGATAAGGGCAGCAGGCCGAATACGAAACTGTATAATCTTTGACGCTGCCAAACTGCCGCAGGTAATAAGTACTAGTCCATCCAAATTTTTCTCGGCATCGCTGTTGTCTAAGTACATCTCCGATTGCACGACCGTTACCATTAGCAGCTACAAAAGAACGACAATCTTTAAACGCGCCAAATGCAGCTGTTCGGAAATCGTATTGATTAAGTGCACACATTGGAAGATAAGAAGGTCAACGAAGTTGGAAACATTGGATATTTCAATCTATCTTTGAATTCTTTATTGTTTACACAATTTCTTTGCTCTATATTTCTCTAAAATGTTCCAATCCTAATTTATAGAAATATTTATTTGTCAGGAAAGAAAACAATAATGAGTACAAAGAGTGGCGCGAATCAATGCGGACCTTTTAGAAAGTTCATTTAACATGTTCGGAGAAAAGTCAATTGACAGACGGTGGAAATAAGTATGTATGTATTGTTGTAAAACAGTTCGATTATGTAAAAATGAAGATATCATTTCAACTATTTTTTAAATAATCTATGTGTATACTATGATATATAAAATTTAACTTCATATAACTCTAGAACTAGTTTCACCTATTTGTCCACTCATGCTTGTTCTTGTGTGGATAACACACATGTTAACTTCGCCATAGAATAATAGTATGAGTTTCATACCAAGAAGAAGGTCGCTATAGTGGCACGTATAGCGGAGAAGACATCGTAGTCTTGAAGAGGCCAGGTACCTACAGGCCACGACAATATCTTCAACGGAGTCATCGCGTAAGCGAAGTCCTTACTCATCGACGTTTTCATCCTGACTGGACGAAGATTGACAAATAACTCCACACAGTCGTGAGTACCTTCCCTTTCCTTCTTCCCACATGTTTACGAATTCCGCTTTTATTTCTCGGTTTATCTTTCATTCTATTGTAATTGCTCTATTATCCACCGTCCAGTAAGTTACCACTTCTGCTACATTTCCATGAAAATTGTAGCGAGAAAGTGGAGTTACTTCGTAGATGAATACTTTATTGCTGTTCTTCCGTACGGGTAATACCGCGGTTTCCGCCGAACAGCATTATTCGTTTTAAAAATTGATCTGTATTTGTAGATAATATCCAACTTATACGATAAATTTTTAAGAAGATCATGCGTTTCGAAAATTGGAATGTATTATCAAAGAATATTCAACTTTCACAGCTAAATATCAGAATAGGGTTCCAGCGATATGTAAGCGATGAGGAAACGGGAAGAACGAAGATCTATTTTCTTATAACAAGAAGATACCCTTTTTTATAAGGGAAGTAGAAGAACTGAAACGAGTAAATTGCAATCGATTATTTTCAACTCAAACTATGGGACGATTGTAATCAGTTTGTCTTAAAAGTGTACTCTGGAAAATTTCTTATTTATTCACACATACTGATCCGAGCCATTGTACACTCATATGGAATAAATTATAGCAAGCTTCGTACGCAAGTATGTTTATGAAAGTTTGAGTCATAGGTTAGAGAAAACTTTGTTCTTCCTCATAGAATTACAATAATAGCGCCTGTGCGATACTAGCAATGCACCGAGAATGTCGAAAGGAATACATTCACTCGTGATCAAATGGTCTTCATGGGTCTCGTGTTACTTACAAAGCGGACAAATAAGTAGTCTGGTGTCTGTCGTATTTCTTTGAAAGTGGACATATTCATCCAGAAAAACTTCCCTTCTGTCACCTGGTATGACAAATTCCCACGATTCATTGTGAGTATCTTGCTAAGTGTCCTCTCGAGATTGATACCACGGCGAATTGCAGACGGTTTGTGCGATCTCTCCTGATCGAGTCTTGGCTGCGTCGCCTGTGCGTTCCGAAGAATCAGACATGGAGTAGGTGGTGAGCGGGGCCCCACTACGTAAGGATGCGTGCTCATCGATCCCCACTGGATACTAATCGAGAGAATTGAATGCGATCCACGATGCCGGCATTGTACGTCTGGAAGCGATACCGACAGCAGCACTGTGTATACGTAGTTATACGTAGATCAAGCATCTGTCAAGCGAAACACGGTACGTAGACGGGAATTTGTAACCGACTCGGTACGGAAATCAAACCGCCTTTCGTATCCACGCTACGTACGCGTCTGAAACCAAAGAATTACGAGTATAAACCGCACAGCAAACCACCGTACAAATAATCGCCGTGTACAGCTGTAACGATTTCGTGAGACAGACACGAGCAGTTGGCCGTTCTCACTCCCTTTCCACGTATCAGTCAGTGTGAGTGGAACGCCGGTATTCTGTGTTCAGAACTTACAGTTTAAAATTTGTAGCAAATGGTACGAACACATCACGGAATGTTTGTGACGAGATCGATCCCTGCTGAAGTAGAATTTCCGACCCTACGCTGCAGCAAATTTTGAATTCACGTTCACCTGAACAGAATGAGCTGCTGGTTGTTGTTGTGGACTAAGGTGTTGTGCGTGTCTCCATCTGATCATCATTAGTGTGGCATCGATGCTTACTTGACCCGACAGATATCAAGGTGTAGCAGTATTCGAAACGTCAGCGTGTTTTCAAGCTTGTAGGTATGTACATGTACATTTATTGCAATATCTGCCTTCAACGCACAGAGGACGTTGTTCTCTCCGTATGCCATTGTACCATGACGAAATTAGAATATACCGAGCATTTTTTTCAAATAAATTTCATCTCTCAACTTTCTTCTGCCACTGATTACACGGTTTCCGCTGTATAGCGCCTGGAAACACGGTCCGTTTGTACAGATACTATAGATTCACGGGATAAGTAACATGTCCCATCGCTAGACGCGATAAGATTTTCAAATTCTCGTCCTGGTCAATCCTGACTAGCTAAGCAATTTCAATTTTCTTCCAAATTATTCTTTCCAAGATCAGTGATACCTTCCTAATCCTCTGACACTCCAATAGATTCCAAACATAGTGTTTTGTGAATGAGAATACGTTTAATAGTCAATTCCATATTCATATGAAAAATATGGAGATAGAACGCGAACGAATAATATGTGCCAGTTTTTACAGGGAAGCAGCATTTAATTTCAATACGTCTCTAAACAAACTTACATTACTTACCATAATTAAATCTGTATTTATATACCATCTATTTAAATGTGTATTTAGGTATACATATATTTCAAACGTTTTCGACACGTGGTATTCCGCGATACATGAACGACACTGTTGTATCTTCTTTTGGTCACTGTATAAATTATTAACTACAGCTTATTGAGCCGATTTTCTGCGCACATTCGATCAATTTGATTTTGAGCATTTGAAATGAATATTGAATCACCAAATATTTTAATAACACTAAATATTTTATTGTACATTATTCGATTAACATAACTTCCTAGATTTCTATATTATATAAGGTCTCAAGCATTTATCATTACCCGTAGAACTGAGAGATACGACATAGAAGTTTTTATAATACTCATGTATGTTTCCATATTAACAACAAAGAATTTTCCAGCCCTCAGGAAAACTGGGTCTTGACCTCTCATAATGACATAAATAATATCTTTTGCCACACATTTTGGTATATTGTACCAGCTACAGAAATACACCGAGTTACCGACGCCTTCCATTTGTCGCTTTAAGTATTCGCCCACGTAGCTGTATGCAAATAATTGCAGCAGTAGCGTGGTCGATACTATAAATGTCTTTATTGTCATGACGATGTTTCCAATTTTCAGAGCGATAATAAATTGAAGTCCTAAAAACAGATGCAAATTATTATAATACATTAATCGTATTTAAATAAACTTGTGTCATTGTGCTTCGCATTTTTTGATTAAATGATGTAACAATATTCACCGCTTGTACAAATAAGTATACAACTCGTGAATAGTTGCATAGCCAAGATGGAGCTTATCGTCTCGCTCAGCATTTTGGCTAACTTCAGCAAGTAAATATGCCTCTTGGTTAATGAGGTGAAATGTTCCATTGCTTTTTCGTTCTCGTTGTTCAACCTATCGAACTCAAGCCTCAGAATTTCTATCTGACCGCACAGGTGAAAAATGATACCGAAGAACAAGGAATCGCTCCCTAATTCATATTTCAATGTAAATAAATGAATCTTTTGACCTACTATGAGCATGTATTGGTATTTTGGACCATTCAGATCCCAGACTAATCAATTCCATTCTGCTTCAAATTTTCGATATCATCGCTCAAAACGAATAGTTGATGTTTTACATTTTAACTACAAAAATTACAGGTCAGATAGTGTAATAATCGTTTTTAGAGTTACTCATTTATCGTTTTAATCGTTTTAAACACTATTTTGAACGTACATTAAATGAATATTAATCACATGCCAAACACACACTACGTACACACGATGTACAGGTCCAATAGTAAAATTTTTTCACAGTATGCTTTGATTTGCTCTAATGTGCCATATCTATATGTATAAATGAAGTGGCGTAAAATTCGCATATCAAGTTTTAGGAGATTATTGTAACGGATCAATATAAATAAAAAAAGACGTTGCATATCATCAGCATTTTCATCGGAGAATGATGTTGATCATTGTATTTCTGTCACACAATCACTTATAAAAAAATTATTCATTTCAGCTTTCTTTTTCTATCGCCATAAGCGAAGGAATTGTAATTGCAAATTACCTTTCGACAAATTATGCTCGTACTTATCATTCATCTCTACATTTCTATTTATGGAGTTGATTAGCATGGCTTCTGATAGTGACTGATTCGTATGACAGGATGATTCATTACCTAGATTTCCAGTACTCAGGAATATCAGCATCAAGTATTCGACGATGAAAACAATGAAATACAAATTGTCCGGCAATTGTATAATTGCCATTACGTACTCGGAAGGTATAGGGTAGCTCGGTATACTTTCTTCTGTCACGTTAACGATACCTTCATCTTCTTCCTCAACCAACATAGGCAGAGTCATCATGATGGTCGAGGTGAAATACGCGAAAGATATCACACTGCCACACGCCAGCCTGGCCATGTAAGCGTGTCTTCGCACTATCACTCGTTTCTCTTGATCTTTCAGTTCGTCATAATCCTTAACAGCCGAGGTAAAATTCGAGATAAGGCCACCAGGCCGAATACGAAAACGGATGACCTTTGATACCGCCAAAATACCGCAAGTAATTAATGCTAGACCGTCTAGATTCTTCTCGGCATCGCTGCTATCCAAATACATTTCAATATGCAGGATGGTTAACATTAACAGCTAGAAAGGGACGACATTTTTTACTGTGCTGTGATAAGAAAATTGTGAAATTAACTAAAAGTGACTTCTAGAAGCATCGTTTTAGACGTTTAGACAAAAGTATGTAGATAAATGGTGGATATAAGTATCAACGTATTTTCACTAACTATGGCTCGTTTATGTAAAAATGTAAATCTCAATCTCGATATTTTACTAAATAATTAATGTATTATGATGATATATAATACGTAAAATTTAAATATATAACAATAGAGTTAGTTCCAGTTATTTGACAACTCATTTTTGTTCCCGAGTATTTAGCATACATGTTAACTTCGAAACAGAATGAGAAAAGTTTCATACCAAAAGTGAAATTGCGATTATCGCACGCGTGGCAGAGAAGATATCGTAATCTTGAAGAGGCCAGGTACCAACAGGCCACGACAGGATCTTCAACGGAGTCATCGCGTAAGCAAAATCTTTACTGCGCGATGCCTTCATCCTCACGAAATGTAGACAAACAATTTCACGTAATCATGAATACGTTCCGTTTCTTTCTTCCTACATAGTAACAAATTGTGTATTTTTATTTCTCGTATTATGTCTTATTCAACTGTAATCGCTCAATTATCTATCGTCCACTAGGTTATCGTTTCTACGTCTACTAGACATTTCCAAGAAAATTCCAATAGGGCGGTTACTTTTTAGATAAATATTTTATTGCCATACTTCTATATGATAGTTTCTGTCGTCGTGCGTCATTTGTTCGAAAAATTAGATTGTCTTTTCAAAGAATATTCAATTTTCATAATCAATTATAAAACTGTACACTCGCTTTGAAAATTGATCTCATACGGAAGATATTCATCGGAAACTATCAGTTACAACGATATGTAAGTAAGCGCGAAGACCTATTTTCTTATAGCAGGAAAGTACTCTGTCTTATACTGAAAGTGGAAGAACTGAAACGTCTAAATTGCTATCGATTATTTTCAACGCAAGCAAATGGTGCGATCGTGATCGGTGTCTTTCGAAATTGTATTCTACGAAATGCCACGTATATCCGTACACGCTAATGCAAATTACTATATGCTCACGTGTAATAAATTATAGCATGCTTCGTACATACGTATGTTTACGAGAGTGTGAGTCGTACGTAAGAGAGTTTCGTTGTGTTTCCTCGTCGAGTAACAGTAATACCGCCTTTGTTACACGCGGGATATATCAAGAGTTGTCAAAGGAATACATACAAATAGTTTTCACGTGTCCCGTATTACTTTCAAAACGGAGAAGTAGAAGGCTGGTGATGTCAGTGTTTCATTGAAAGCAAATATGTCCATTTCTCAAAATTTCCCAGCTGTTGCGTGATACGATCAACCTTTGCTGTTCGTTATTAGTTTCAGATCGTTTGCTACGTGTCATTGAGATTGATAGTAGTGCCATTTATTTGAGTAGACCTAGAGGTACAGCTCCGTGAGTCAGTTCACCATCAGGACTGCGTTTTTCACCGCACCGATGTTGTCTCTCGTGCCCAGGCAGCTCAGGAACACGAAACTTGGTTTGGTGATCAAGGTAATAGACTAATTGTACCTGGGGCTGCTTTTACATGAATTTTATTTCGTACAATTTAGAGAAAGTTCCTATTTTGCCCTTTAATAGAACAAGCAACAAATTTTCAATTTTTCATATTAATTTTATCGATCTATATCAATACGTTATTGAGATTTGAAATTTTTTAATTCCTGAATTAAAGTCTTCCGTCGACTGAAAGGTTTAATAACACGTAAGTAGAAACGAAAGGCTGACTTAAACTTATCGGTTACGAAGCCCTTCAAAGCGATTGAGTTTTGAAGCTACAAGTGCCAATGTAATAATGATGTACATATACATATATTTCAAATGTTTTCGGTCATTGCATGAATTATGGATTACAACAGAATACTGAGATCATCGATTACGCATATTCGACCAATTTGATTCTGAGTATTTGTAGTAAATATTTAGTCATTAAAGTATAATGTTACATATCTTGTTGAGCTTTACTAGATAAATATACCCCCCTCCATTTCTATATTATACAGGGCCTTAAGTACTTATCATTACCCGTAGAACTGAGAGATACGACATAGAAGTTTTCATAATACTCATGTACGTTTCCATATTAACAATAAAGAATCTTCCAGCCTTCAGGTAAACTGGATCTTGAGTTCTCATAATAACATAAATAATATCTTTTGCCACACTATTCGGTATATCGTACCAACTACAGGAATATATCGAGTCACCGATGCCTTCCATTTGACGTTTTAAATAATCGCCCACGTAGCTGTATGCAAATAATTGCACTAATAGAGTGCTCAGCACTAAAAACGTTTTTATCGTCATGACGATGTTTCCAACGCTCAGAGCGATAATGAACTGCAGTCCTGAAAACAGGCGTAAATCATTTCAACACGTTCGTCATATTTAGATAAATTTATGCCATTTAATGTCACGTTATCAAGTGATGTAAGAATGTTTACCGCTTGTACAAATAAGCACACAACTCGTGAATAGTTGCACAGCCAAGATAGAGCTGATCGTATCGTCCAGCATTTTGGCCAGGTTCAACAAGTAAACATGCCTCTTGGTTAATACGCTGAAACGTTCCTTTGTTCTTTCGTTTTCGTTTCGTAGTCTTTTGAAATCAAGTTTCAGAATTTCAACTTGACCACACAGGTGAAAAGTGATACCGAAAAACAAGGAATCGTTTCCTAATTCATATTTGAAAATAAATAAAGGAGATCTTTGAGCTACGCTGAAACAATAGTAGTAATTTAGCCTCTCAGAAGCCAAACTGATAAATTCCACTTCCAGAGAATATAAGGTTGTGTGGATTGTAACTCCAATGTATATGCAACAAATGATGCTCTTATTTAACATTTTTTTTATTTTTTAAATTGTGGAATTGATTGGAATGGCTCCCGACAATGAGTAATTCGTATGACACATCAATTCATTACCTAGATTTCCATTGCTCGTTAAGAGCAACATCAAGTACTCTACGATAAAAACAATGAAGTATAAATGTTCCGGTATTTTTACAAGTGCCACTACTTTTTCGGAAGGTATAGGGTATTCGGGAATACTTTCTTCCGTTACGTTAGCCATATCTTCCATTTCCTCTGCAGCCAGCATTGGCAGAGTCGTGAAGAGAGTTGCGCTGAAATATGCAAAAAGTACCCCACTGATACCTGCCACTCTGCCCATGTAAGCGTGTTTTCGTACTATCACTCGTTTCTCTTGGTCATTCAATTCGTTATAATCCTTAACCGCCGAGGTAAAATTTGAGATAAGGCCAGCAGGGTGAATACGAAACTGCAGGACCTTTGACACTGCCAAATAGCCGCAAGTTAGTATTACTACTGCGTCCAGATTCTTCTCAGCGTCGCTGCTGTCTAAATACATCTCCGATTGCACGATCGTTATCATTAGTAGCTATAAAAGAATAAGAATTTTTAAACACGTCAATTTCAGCTATTCAGAAATTTTGCACACCGGTGTATAATAAATAAAATGTAAATATATATCACTAGGACTAGTTTCACTTATTTGTCCACGCAATTTTTGTCTCTCAGTATATATACACGTTAATTTCCAAACAAAATGATACGAGTTTCATACCAAAAGAAAACTAGTGATTATGGCACGTATAGCGGAAAAGATATCATAGTGTTGAAGAGGCCAGGTACCAACAGGCCACGATAGGATCTTGAACGGAATCATCGCGTAAGCGAAATCTTTATTCGACGTCGTCTTCATCCTCACAAGATGAAGATCGACAAATAATTCCGCGCAATCGTGAATACGTACTCTTTCCTTTCTTCTCTATGCTTACGAATTGTACTTCGATTTCCCAGCATTTCTTTTATTTTACCATAATCGCTCAATTATCTACCGTACTGTAAGCACATTTTCAAGAAAATTCCAGTGGGGGTTTACATCGTCGATACATTATTGTCATGCTTCTACATGATTAATAATTAATACGTTGCTTCTGTCGTCCAGCGCCATTCGTTTTGCAAATTAGACCGTGTTTCCAAAGAATATTTAACTTCCATAGTAAGTTGTTACACTATACATTCGCTTCGAAAATTGATCTGTGTATCCGTAGGATACTCATCTTTCATCGGAAACTGTCAGGCTACAGTTTCAACGTTATGTAATCAAATGTAAAGACAAAGATCCATTTTCTTATAGTAACAAGCTACCGTTTCTTATAAGAAATGTGGAAGAACCGAATGGTCTAAATTGCGATCGATTATTTTCGCTGCAAATGGTGCGCTCGTGATCGGCGTTCTCGAAATTGCACTTTAGAAAATTGCTTATTTGTTCGCATTGAACGATCCAAACCATTGCATACTTATGTTTAATAGATTATAGCATGTTTCGTACGTAGGTATGTTTGTGGAAGTTTAACTCGTACATTAGAGAAAATTTCGCTCTTCCTCATCGAATTGCAGAAATATTGCCTTTGCTACGCTAGCAATACGCCGAGGATGACGAAAGAAACACATAGCACTCGCGATCAAATGGTCTTCATGTGCCCCGCGTTACTTTCAAAACGGACAAATAAGAAGTCTGGTGTCTGTCGTATTTCTTTAAAAGCCAACATATTCATCGAGAGGAATTTCCATTCTGTCAGGAGGTAGGACAAGTTCCTACGATTCATTGTGAGTATCTTGCTAAGTGTCCTCAAGGCTAATACCAGAGTAGATACTAGACGGCTTGTACGATTTCTCCGGATCGAGGTTCGACAGCGTCGCCTGTGTAAGTGTAAAGGTATAGTTGTATGAGCAACGTCATCATCAGGACGATGCCATTCAATGTACGATTGATTTTTCTGTGGACTCCCGACGGTGATGATCGTGGTGCGTGTGTGAAGTTTGTGTAAATATAAATTATATGTGCTATTATTTATTGATTACTTGTGGAAGCAAATGTTTAGAGGAAACATTAATCATATTACAGGAAACAATAAAAGTGATTTCTAGCAGCACCGTTTTAGACGTTTGGACAAAATTATGTAGATAAATAGTGGATATAAGTATCAACGTATTTTGACTAAATGTATCTTGTTTATGCAAAAATGTAAATCTCAGTTTCAATATTTTGCTGAATATTTAATGTATTGTAATGATATATAATACGTAAAATTTAAATATATAACAATGGAGCTGGTTCCACTTATTTGACAACTTACTTATGTTCCAGAGTATATAGCATACATACTTACGGTAACTTAACTTACGGTACGATATGTAAGCAAACGCAAAGATTGATAGCAGGGCAATTTATTTGAGTAGACCTAGAGGTACAGCTCTGTGAGTCAGTTCACCATCAGAACTGCATTTTTCACTGCACCGATGTAGTCCGTCGTGCAGAGGTAGCTCAGGAACATGAAACTTGGTTTGGTGATCAAGGTAATAGACTAATTGCACCTGAGCCTGCTTTTATATGAATTCTATTTCGTACAATTTAGAGAAAGTTCTCATTTCACCCTTTAATAGAACAAGCAACAAATTTTCGATTTTTCATATTAATTTTATCGATCTATATCAGTGCGTTATTGAGACTTGAAATTTTTTAATTCCTGAATTAAAGTCTTCCGTCGACTGAAAGATTTAATAACGCGTAAATAGAAACGAAAGGCTGACTAACACTTATCGGTTACGAAGCCCTTCGTTTACCAAAGCGATTGAGTTTTGAAGCTACAAGTGCCAATGTAATAATGATGTGCATACACATATATTTCAAATGTTTCCGGTTATTGCATGAACTGCGACAGAATACTGAGACCATCGATTACGCACCGATCGATTTAATTTTGAGCAATTGTAATTAATATTTAGTCATCAAATGTATAATATCTTGTTGAGCTTTATTAGATAAATATACCTCCATCCATTTATATATCATACAAGATCTCAAGCACTTATCATTACTCGTAGAACTGACAGGTACGACATAGAAGTTTTTATAATACTCATGTACGTTTCCATATTGAGTATAAAGAATTTCCCAGCTTTCAGGTAAACTGGGTCTTGAGCTCTCATAATGACATAAATAATATCTTTTGTCACACTCTTCGGTATATCGTACCAACTACAGGAATATATCGAGTCGCCGATGCCCTCCATTTGACGGTTTAAATAATCGCCCACGTAGCTGTATGCAAATAATTGCCCCAATAGAGTGCCCAGTACTATAAACGTTTTTATCGTCATGACGATGTTTCCAACGCTCAGAGCGATAATGAACTGTAGTCCTAAAAATAGGCGTAAATCATTCCAACACGTTCATCGTATTTAGATGTGATGAAGTGGTTTAGAAGTGATGTAAGAATGTTCACCGCTTGTACAAATAAGTGTACAACTCGTGAATAGTTGCACAGCCAAGATAGAGCTGATCGTATCGTCTAGCATTTTGGCCAGGTTCAGTAAGTAAACATGCCTCTTGGTTAATACGGTGAAATGTTCCTTTGTTCTTTCGGTTTCGTTTCTTAATCTTTTGAAATCAAGTTTCAGAATTTCTATTTGACCGCACAGGTGAAAAATGATACCGAAAAACAAGGAATCGTTTCCTAATTCATATGTGAAAATAAATAAACAAGATCTTTGAGCTACGCTGAAACAATGGTAGTAATTTAGCTTCTCAGAAGCCAAACTGATGAATTCCACAGGGTATGAAGTTGCTACCTTCATAGTTCAAAATGAATGGGGGGTGCAATGGAAAGATAATTCGTAAGAGGTCTCTGGAGCACTCTTATCACACACGTAGGATGGTCGTCGTGGACTTTAGTCGGTAAAAGTCTGACACTACCCTGCTATTGCCGATTTTTAGCAGCAACGGAGTGTCCACTAGGATTTCACCACGTGCAAAAAAAAAAACAAAAAACAAAAGAAGTTCAAAACGAGTAATTATTCCATATAATTCGATACATTATTCAACATTTTACCAACAGAGAATATAAGCCTTGTAATTTCAAAGTATATGCAATAAATGATGCTCCTATTTATCATTCTCTTTTATTTTTTAAATTGTGGAATTGATTGGCATGGCTCCTGACAATGAGTAATTAGTATGACACGACGATTCATTACCTATATTTCCATTGCTCGTTGATAGCAACATCAAGTACTCTACGATAAAAATAATAAGGTATAAATTATCCGGTACTTTTACCAGTGCTATTACTTTTTCGGAAGGCATAGGGTAGTCCGGTATACTTTCTTCAGTTTTGTTAACTGTATCCTTCACTTGCTCTGCAGCCAGCATCGGCAAAGCCGTGAAGAGAGTTGCGCTGATATGTGAGAAAAGTACCACACTGATACCTGCCACTCTGGCCATGTAAGCGTGTCTTCGTACAATCACTCGTTTCTCTTGGTCATTCAATTCGTTATAATCTTTAACTGCCGAGGTAAAATTTGAGATAAGGCCAGCAGGACGAATACGAAACTGCAGGGTCTTTGACACCGCCAAATAGCCGCAAGTTAGTATTATTACAGCGTCCAAATTCTTCTCAGCGTCGCTGCTGTCTAAGTACATCTCCGATTGCACGATCGTTATCATTAGTAGCTATAAAAGAATAAGAATTTTTAAACACGTCAATTTAGGTTATTCAGAAATTTTGCACACCGGTGTATAATAAATAAAATGTAAATATATATCACTAGGACTAGTTTCACTTATTTGTCCACTCAATTTTTGTCCCTCAGTATACATACACGTTAACTTCCAAACAAAATGATATGAGTTTCATACCAACAGAAAAATCGTGATTATGGCACGTATAGCGGGAAAGGTATCATAATGTTGAAGAGGCCAAGTACCAACAGGCCACGATAGGATCTTGAACGGAACCATCGCGTAAGCGAAATCTTTATTCGACGTCGTCTTCATCCTCACAAGATGAAGATCGACAAATAATTCCGCGCAATCGTGAATACGTACTCTTTCCTTTCTTCTCTATGCTTACGAATTGTACTTCGATTTTCCGGCTTTTCTTTTATTTCACCATAATCGCTCAATTATCTACCGTACTGTAAGCACATTTTCAAGAAAATTCCAATGGGGGTTTGCATCGTCGATACATTATTGTCATGCTTCTACACGATTAATAATTAATACGTTGCTCTTGTTGTTCAGCGCCATTCTTTTTGCAAATTAGACCGTGTTTCCAAAGAATATTTAACTTCCATAGTAAGTTGTTACACTATACATTCGCTTCGAAAATTGATCTGTGTATCCGTAGGATATTCATCTTTCATCGGAAACTGTCAGGCTAGAGTTTCAACGTTATGCAATCAAATATAAAGACAAAGATCCATTTTCTTATAGTAACAAGCTACCCTTTCTTATAAGAAATGTGGAAGAACCGACTCGTCTAAATTGCGATCGATTATTTTCGCAGCAAATAGTACGGCCGTGATCGGCGGGAGTTTCTCGAAATTGCACTTTGGAAAATTTCTTATTTATTCGTATACAATGATCCAAACGATTGCGTGCTTATGTTTAATAGATTATAGCACGCTTCGTACGTAGCTATGTTTGTGGAAGTTTAAGCCGTACATTAGAGAAAATTTCGTTCTTCCTCATCGAATTGCAGAAATATTGCCTTTGCTACGCTAGCAATACGCCGAGGATGACGGAAGGAACACATAGCACTCGCGATCAAATGGTCTTCATGTGCCCCGCGTTACTTTCAAAACGGACAAATAAGAAGTCTGGTGTCTGTCGTATTTCTTTGAAAGCGAACATATTCATCGACAGGAATTTCCATTCTGTCATGAGGTAGGACAAGTTCCTACGATTCATTGTGAGTATCTTGCTAAGTGTCCTCAAGGCTAATACCAGAGTAGATACTAGACGGCTTGTACGATTTCTCCGGATCGAGGTTCGACAGCGTCGCCTGTGTAAGTGTAAAGGTATAGTTGTATGAGCAACGTCATCATCAGGACGATGCCATTCAATGTACGATTGATTTTTCTGTGGACTCCCGACGGTGATGATCGTGGTGCGTGTGTGAAGTTTGTGTAAATATAAATTATATGTGCTATTATTTATTGATTACTTGTGGAAGCAAATGTTTAGAGGAAACATTAATCATATTACAGGAAACAATAAAAGTGATTTCTAGCAGCACCGTTTTAGACGTTTGGACAAAATTATGTAGATAAATAGTGGATATAAGTATCAACGTATTTTGACTAAATGTATCTTGTTTATGCAAAAATGTAAATCTCAGTTTCAATATTTTGCTGAATATTTAATGTATTGTAATGATATATAATACGTAAAATTTAAATATATAACAATGGAGCTGGTTCCACTTATTTGACAACTTACTTATGTTCCAGAGTATATAGCATACATACTTACGGTAACTTAACTTACGGTACGATATGTAAGCAAACGCAAAGATTGATAGCAGGGCAATTTATTTGAGTAGACCTAGAGGTACAGCTCTGTGAGTCAGTTCACCATCAGAACTGCATTTTTCACTGCACCGATGTAGTCCGTCGTGCAGAGGTAGCTCAGGAACATGAAACTTGGTTTGGTGATCAAGGTAATAGACTAATTGCACCTGAGCCTGCTTTTATATGAATTCTATTTCGTACAATTTAGAGAAAGTTCTCATTTCACCCTTTAATAGAACAAGCAACAAATTTTCGATTTTTCATATTAATTTTATCGATCTATATCAGTGCGTTATTGAGACTTGAAATTTTTTAATTCCTGAATTAAAGTCTTCCGTCGACTGAAAGATTTAATAACGCGTAAATAGAAACGAAAGGCTGACTAACACTTATCGGTTACGAAGCCCTTCGTTTACCAAAGCGATTGAGTTTTGAAGCTACAAGTGCCAATGTAATAATGATGTGCATACACATATATTTCAAATGTTTCCGGTTATTGCATGAACTGCGACAGAATACTGAGACCATCGATTACGCACCGATCGATTTAATTTTGAGCAATTGTAATTAATATTTAGTCATCAAATGTATAATATCTTGTTGAGCTTTATTAGATAAATATACCTCCATCCATTTATATATCATACAAGATCTCAAGCACTTATCATTACTCGTAGAACTGACAGGTACGACATAGAAGTTTTTATAATACTCATGTACGTTTCCATATTGAGTATAAAGAATTTCCCAGCTTTCAGGTAAACTGGGTCTTGAGCTCTCATAATGACATAAATAATATCTTTTGTCACACTCTTCGGTATATCGTACCAACTACAGGAATATATCGAGTCGCCGATGCCCTCCATTTGACGGTTTAAATAATCGCCCACGTAGCTGTATGCAAATAATTGCCCCAATAGAGTGCCCAGTACTATAAACGTTTTTATCGTCATGACGATGTTTCCAACGCTCAGAGCGATAATGAACTGTAGTCCTAAAAATAGGCGTAAATCATTCCAACACGTTCATCGTATTTAGATGTGATGAAGTGGTTTAGAAGTGATGTAAGAATGTTCACCGCTTGTACAAATAAGTGTACAACTCGTGAATAGTTGCACAGCCAAGATAGAGCTGATCGTATCGTCTAGCATTTTGGCCAGGTTCAGTAAGTAAACATGCCTCTTGGTTAATACGGTGAAATGTTCCTTTGTTCTTTCGGTTTCGTTTCTTAATCTTTTGAAATCAAGTTTCAGAATTTCTATTTGACCGCACAGGTGAAAAATGATACCGAAAAACAAGGAATCGTTTCCTAATTCATATGTGAAAATAAATAAACAAGATCTTTGAGCTACGCTGAAACAATGGTAGTAATTTAGCTTCTCAGAAGCCAAACTGATGAATTCCACAGGGTATGAAGTTGCTACCTTCATAGTTCAAAATGAATGGGGGGTGCAATGGAAAGATAATTCGTAAGAGGTCTCTGGAGCACTCTTATCACACACGTAGGATGGTCGTCGTGGACTTTAGTCGGTAAAAGTCTGACACTACCCTGCTATTGCCGATTTTTAGCAGCAACGGAGTGTCCACTAGGATTTCACCACGTGCAAAAAAAAAAACAAAAAACAAAAGAAGTTCAAAACGAGTAATTATTCCATATAATTCGATACATTATTCAACATTTTACCAACAGAGAATATAAGCCTTGTAATTTCAAAGTATATGCAATAAATGATGCTCCTATTTATCATTCTCTTTTATTTTTTAAATTGTGGAATTGATTGGCATGGCTCCTGACAATGAGTAATTAGTATGACACGACGATTCATTACCTATATTTCCATTGCTCGTTGATAGCAACATCAAGTACTCTACGATAAAAATAATAAGGTATAAATTATCCGGTACTTTTACCAGTGCTATTACTTTTTCGGAAGGCATAGGGTAGTCCGGTATACTTTCTTCAGTTTTGTTAACTGTATCCTTCACTTGCTCTGCAGCCAGCATCGGCAAAGCCGTGAAGAGAGTTGCGCTGATATGTGAGAAAAGTACCACACTGATACCTGCCACTCTGGCCATGTAAGCGTGTCTTCGTACAATCACTCGTTTCTCTTGGTCATTCAATTCGTTATAATCTTTAACTGCCGAGGTAAAATTTGAGATAAGGCCAGCAGGACGAATACGAAACTGCAGGGTCTTTGACACCGCCAAATAGCCGCAAGTTAGTATTATTACAGCGTCCAAATTCTTCTCAGCGTCGCTGCTGTCTAAGTACATCTCCGATTGCACGATCGTTATCATTAGTAGCTATAAAAGAATAAGAATTTTTAAACACGTCAATTTAGGTTATTCAGAAATTTTGCACACCGGTGTATAATAAATAAAATGTAAATATATATCACTAGGACTAGTTTCACTTATTTGTCCACTCAATTTTTGTCCCTCAGTATACATACACGTTAACTTCCAAACAAAATGATATGAGTTTCATACCAACAGAAAAATCGTGATTATGGCACGTATAGCGGGAAAGGTATCATAATGTTGAAGAGGCCAAGTACCAACAGGCCACGATAGGATCTTGAACGGAACCATCGCGTAAGCGAAATCTTTATTCGACGTCGTCTTCATCCTCACAAGATGAAGATCGACAAATAATTCCGCGCAATCGTGAATACGTACTCTTTCCTTTCTTCTCTATGCTTACGAATTGTACTTCGATTTTCCGGCTTTTCTTTTATTTCACCATAATCGCTCAATTATCTACCGTACTGTAAGCACATTTTCAAGAAAATTCCAATGGGGGTTTGCATCGTCGATACATTATTGTCATGCTTCTACACGATTAATAATTAATACGTTGCTCTTGTTGTTCAGCGCCATTCTTTTTGCAAATTAGACCGTGTTTCCAAAGAATATTTAACTTCCATAGTAAGTTGTTACACTATACATTCGCTTCGAAAATTGATCTGTGTATCCGTAGGATATTCATCTTTCATCGGAAACTGTCAGGCTAGAGTTTCAACGTTATGCAATCAAATATAAAGACAAAGATCCATTTTCTTATAGTAACAAGCTACCCTTTCTTATAAGAAATGTGGAAGAACCGACTCGTCTAAATTGCGATCGATTATTTTCGCAGCAAATAGTACGGCCGTGATCGGCGGGAGTTTCTCGAAATTGCACTTTGGAAAATTTCTTATTTATTCGTATACAATGATCCAAACGATTGCGTGCTTATGTTTAATAGATTATAGCACGCTTCGTACGTAGCTATGTTTGTGGAAGTTTAAGCCGTACATTAGAGAAAATTTCGTTCTTCCTCATCGAATTGCAGAAATATTGCCTTTGCTACGCTAGCAATACGCCGAGGATGACGGAAGGAACACATAGCACTCGCGATCAAATGGTCTTCATGTGCCCCGCGTTACTTTCAAAACGGACAAATAAGAAGTCTGGTGTCTGTCGTATTTCTTTGAAAGCGAACATATTCATCGACAGGAATTTCCATTCTGTCATGAGGTAGGACAAGTTCCTACGATTCATTGTGAGTATCTTGCTAAGTGTTCTCAAGGATGATACCGGAGTAGATTCTAGATTGCTTGCACGATTTTTCCGGATCGAGGCTCGACAGCGTCACCAGCGTAAGTATAAAGGTACAGTTGTATGAGCAACGTCATCATCAGGACGACGCCATTCAATGTACGATTGATTTTTTTGTGGACTCCCGACGGTGATGATTGTGGTGCGTGTGTGAAGTTTGTGTAAACATTGATTATATGTGCTATTATTTATTGACTCAACATATGAAGGCAAGTGTTTAGAGGAAACATTAGACATCTCTATTCGAAAATTTCATGAGGCTGTTTTCTATAGGAATTTTAATGAGTGGATTTTAATGAGTAGACAGTAATGTTTAATCTGCGATTTCTCTTACAAAACATCGTGCAGAATGGTTTACGTCTTCAAATGTTATAATCTTACTCTCTATGACTTGTACGAGGCAAGCTGCTGCCCATGTATCGTTCGATTTTGAAGATTCCCAGTGTACCCCGCTGCTTAGGCTGACCCACAGTCGCTCTTGTAAGGAGGATTGCTTGCGTACAGGGATTTATGGCCATTTTTTAAATATCAATATGTAAAAGACTAAGCTGAAAATGAAATTTATTATTCTTGATTTTCATTTATTTGGTTTTCAGGAATCACCCTTAAATTTACTAACACACGTAGACGAACACCTGTATATTTAAATGTTTTCTGTGTGCATCATCTGTTGGTCGTCCCACGAATTACTAACTACAGTTTATTGAACTTATTGATCTGCTGCACACACCCGATCAATTTGATTTTGAGTATTTGAAATGAATGTTGAATTACAAAATATTTTAATAATATTAAATACTTTATTGTGCTTTATTATATTAATATGGTTTCCTAGATTTCTATATTATACAAGTCCTCAAGCATTTATCATTACCCGTAGAACTGAAAGATACGACATAGAAGTTTTCATAATACTCATGTACGTTTCCATATTAACAATAAAGAATCTTCCAGCCTTCAGGTAAACTGGATCTTGAGTTCTCATAATAACATAAATAATATCTTTTGCCACACTTTTCGGTATATCGTACCAGCTGCAGAAATATACCGAATCACCGATGCCTTCCATTTGACGCTTTAAATATTCGCCCACGTAGCTGTATGCAAATAATTGCACTAACAGAGTGCTCAGTACTATAAACGTTTTTATCACCATGACGATGTTTCCCACACTCAGAGCGATAATGAACTGTAGTCCTGAAAACAGGTGTAAATCATTCTAACACGTTCATCTTATTTAAATAAATTTATACCATTTAATGTCATTTTATCAAGTAATGTAAGAATGTTCACCGGTTGTACAAATAAGTATACAACTCGTGAATAATTGCACAGCCAAGATAGAGCTGATCGTATCGTCCAGCATTTTAGCTAGGTTCAGTAAGTAAACATGCCTCTTGCTTAATACGTTGAAATGTTCCTTTGCTTTTTCGTTCTCGTTGCTCAGTCTGCTGAACTCTAGTCTCAGAACTTCCACTTGACCACACAGGTGAAAAATGATACCGAAGAACAACGAATCGCTACCTAATTTGTGTTGAAAAATAAATAAGCAAGATACTAATGCTACTTTAAACATGTATCGGTATTCGCGCATCATTGAACCCAAACTCATCAATTCCATTTTCTTTCACGCACTTATTTTCTTTGTTCAAAATGAATAATTGGAACTCAACATCTCAACAGCAGATAATACAAAGCTGGATATTGTAATTTCAAAGTATATGCAATACATGTTGCCCTTACTTATCGATCTCTTTCACTTGTCAAATTGTGGAATTGATTCGCATGGCTACTGGTAATAAGTAATTCGTAAGGCACGATGATACAGTACCTAGATTTCCATTGCTCGTTAATAACAACATCAAGTACTCCACGATGAAAACAATGAAGTATAAATTATCCGGCATTTTTATAAGTTCCATCACTTTTTCGGAAGGTATAGGGTATTCCGGAGTATTATCTTCCGTTACGTTAACTATATCTTCCACTTCCTCCGCAGCCAGCATTGGCAGAGTCATGAAGAGAGTTGAACCGAAATATGCGAAAAATACCACACTGATACCTGCCACTCTGCCCATATAAGCGTGTCTTCGTACTATCACTCGTTTCTCTTGGTCATTCAATTCGTTATAATCTTTAACCGCCGAGGTAAAATTTGAGATAAGGCCAGCGGGGCGAATACGAAACTGCAGGATCTTTGACATTGCCAGAATGCCGCAAGTAATAAGTACTAGACCGTCCAGATTCTTCTCAGCGTCGCTGCTGTCCAAATACATCTCCAATTGCACGATCATTAGCATTAGTAGCTACAAAAGAATAAGAATTTTTAAACACGTCAATTTTAGCTGCTGTCCAAATACATCTCCAATTGCACGATCATTAGCATTAGTAGCTACAAAAGAATAAGAATTTTTAAACACGTCAATTTTAGCTGCTCAGAAATCACATTTTAATCTCCTTTTTAATTCACTATTGTTTACACAATTTCCTTGCCATAGTCGTGTGTTTCGGAAGAAGAACACAAGTAATATGCAGTAATAATAAAATTTACAAAGTGGAATTTACATAGAGTGGTGCGGATGATTGCGAATTTTCTAGAAAGTTTACTTATCAGGTTCAGACAAAATCGGTGTATAATAAATAAAATTTAAATTTATATCACTAGGACAAGTTCCACTTATTTGTTCACTCAATGCTTGTCTCCGAGTATACGTACATGTCAACATCGAAACAGAATGGCAAAAATTTCATACCACAAGAAAAATCGTGAATATGGCACGCATAGCGGAAAGAATATTGTAGTCTTGAAGAGGCCAGGTACCAACAGGCCACGACATGATCTTCATCGGAGTTATCGCGTAAGCGAAATCCTTATTCAACGTCGCCCTCATGCTCACAACACAAAGATCGACATATAATTCCGCGTAATCGTGCATATGCACCCTTTCTTTCTTCCTTCATGCTCACGAATTGTATTTCTATGTTCCGGTTTATCTTTTATTCTACTATAATCGCTCAATTATCTATCGTTCAGTGGGCACAAGAAAATTCTAGCGAGGTTTACTTTGTAGGGAAATACTTTATTGCTATGCTTCTGCGCGATTAATAAGTAATACATTGCTTCTATCGTCCAGCGGCATTCGTCTTGAAAATTAGTCCGTGTTTTGAAAGAATATTCAACTTATATAATAAGTTGTTATACTACACATTCGCTTCGAAAATTGATCTGTGTTTTCGTAGGGTATTCATCTTTCATCGGAAATTGTCAGGCTAGGGTTTCAACGTTATGTAAGCAGATGTAAAGAACAAAGATCTATTTTCTTATAGTAACAAGCTACCCTTTCTTATATGAAAAGTGGAAAAACCGAATCGTCTAAATTGCAATCGATTATTTTCGTCGCAAGCAAATGGTGCGGTCGTGATGGGCGTTCTCGAAATTGCACTTTGGAAATTTTCTTATTTATTCGCATACAACGATCCAAACCATTGTGTACTTATGTTTAATAGATTATAGCATGCTTCGTACGTAGATATGTTTGTGGAAGTTTGAGTCGTATATTAGAGAAAATTTCGCTCTTCCTTATCGACTTACGGAAATATTGCCTTTGCTTCACTAGCAACGCTTCGAGGATGGCGGAAGGAACACATAGCACTCGGGATTTAATGGTCTTCGTGTGCCTCGCGTTACTTCCAAAACGGAGAAGTAAGAAATCTGGTGTCTGTCGTATTTCTTTGAAAGTGAACATATTCATCGAGAGGAATTTACATTCTGTCACGAGGTAGGACAAGTTCCCACGATGCATTCTGAGTATCTTGCTAATTGTCTTCTCGAGGTTGATACCGCGGCGAATTGCAGACGGTTTGTGCGATCTCTCTGGATCGAGACTCGGCTGTGTCACGTAGGAGACACAAGAAATCACGAGATTGACAGAAGAACGTGTGCATTACCTGCAATGCCAATACGCAGTAACTTGCCAGAAAATAATCGTTCATTCTCTAGGGACCGTTCAGATTTGGTCATGAATTCGCTGAGTTTTGGAACATCTAAACAGAGTAAGGCACACCATAGTTAAAAAAATAGGAATCGCTTTACGCGAAAAAATAATCTTTTCTTCGATTTTTTATATTTCTCTTATACCATGTACTTCTATATTACAAATATTCTAAAATATATATACATTCGAAATTTCTATCCTAAAATACATATGTATTTATATATGTATACAGTCATAAGCAGATTGCGGATTTGTTTGAAAGTGAAAAATTGCACAGGATACTTGCAATTTCAAAAAATATACAATATGCTCATAGCGTAGCGTTTTCCACAATACTTGGTAGGAAAATTATTTTCTACCGAGATTTTTTCTCTTTTCATTATGTTCTCCGAAACCTGAAATTGGATAAAAATCCGTAGTCAGAAGTATTGGAACATCAGCTTAAAACCATATCAGTTACATGCAGATTCATCGAACAGTGGTAGTATGTAGTAATCGTAACAGCTTTCTCACCATATTAGTTCTCCGATTCGCGTGATCCTTCTGAAGAAACGGTCACGGAGCGGGTGGTGAGCGGGGCCCCACTACGTAAGGATGCGTGCTCATCGATCCCCACTGGATACTAATCGAGAGAATTGAATGCGAACCACGATGCCATTGTACATCTGGAAGCGATACCGACAGCAGCACTGCGTATACGTAGTTATACGTAGATCAAGCATCTGTCAAGCGAAACACGGTACGTAGATGGGAATTTGTAACCGACTTGGTACGGAAATAAAAACCGCCTTTTGTATCCACGCTACGTACGCGTCTGAAACCAAAAAATTACGAGTATAAACCGCACAGCAAACCACCGTACAAATAACCGCCGTGTACAGCTGTAACGATTTCGTGAGACAGACACGAGCAGTTGGCCGTTCGCACTTCCTTTCCACGTATCAGCCAGTGTGAGTGGAACGCCGGTACTCTGTGTTCAGAACTTACAGTTTAAAATTTGTAGCAAATGGTACGAACACATCACGGAATGTTTGTGACGAGATCGATCCCTGCTGAAGTCGAATTTCCGACCCTACGCTGCAGCAAATTTTGAATTCACGTTCATCTGAACAGAAAGAACTGCTGGTTGTTGTTGTGGACTAAGGTGTTGTGCGTGTCTCCATCTGATCATCATTAGTGTGGCATCGATGCTTACTTGACCCGACAGATATCGAGATGTAGCAGTATTCGAAACGTCAGCGCGTTTTCAAGCTTGTAGGTATGTACATGTACATTTATTGCAATATCTGCCTTTAACGCACAGGGGACGTTGTTCTCTCCGTATGCCATTGTACCATGACGAAATTAGAATTTACCGAGCATTTTTTTCAAATAAATTTCATCTCTCAACTTTCTTCTACCACTGATTACACGGTTTCCGCTGTATAGCGCCTGGAAACACGGTCCGTTTGTACAGATACTATCGATTCACGGGATAAGTAACATGTCCCATCGCTAGACGCGATAAGATTTTCAAATTCTCGTCCTGGTCAATCCTGACTAGCTAAGCAATTTCAATTTTCTTCCAAATTATTCTTTCCAAGATCAGTGATACCTTCCTAATCCTCTGACACTCCAATAGATTCCAAACATAGTGTTTTGTGAATGAGAATACGTTTAATAGTCAATTCCATATTCATATGAAAAATATGGAGATAGAACGCGAACGAATAATATATGCCAGTTTTTACAGGGAAGCAGCATTTAATTTCAATACGTCACTGAACAAACTTACATTACTTACCATAATTAAATCTGTATTTATATACCATTTATTTAAATGTGTATCTACGTATACATATATTTCAAACGTTTTCGACGCGTGGTATTCCGCGATACATAAACGGCACTATTGTATGTTCTGTCGATCATTGTATGAATTATTAACTACAGCTTATTGAGCCGATTTTCTGCGCACATTCGATCAATTTGATTTTGAGCACTTGAAATGAATATCGAATCACCGAATATTTTAATAATACTAAATATTTTATTGTACTTTATTAGATTTACATGACTTCCTAGATTTCTACATTATACAAGTCCTCAAGCAGTTACCATTACCCGTAGAACTGAGAGATACGACATAGAAGTTTTTATAATACTCATGTACGTTTCCATATTAACAATAAAAAATTTTCCAGCCTTCAGGAAAACTGGATCCTGAGTTCTCATAATAACATAAATAATATCTTTTGCAACACTTTTTGGTATATCGTACCAGATGCTGAAATACGCCGAATCACCGATGCCTTCCATTTGACGCTTTAAATATTCGCCCACGTAGCTGTATGCAAATAATTGCACTAACAGAGTGCTCAGTACTATAAACGATTTTATCGTCATGACGATGTTTCCAACGCTCAGAGCGATAATGAATTGAAGTCCTAAAAACAGATGCAAATCATATATACATTATACATATAATACATTAATCGTATTAAATAAACTTATGCCATTGTGCTTCGCGTCATTTTATTAAGTGATGTAAGAATGTTCACCGCTTGTACAAATAACTATACAACTCGTGAATAGCTGCACGGCCAAGATAGAGCTGATCGTCTCGTTCAGCATCTTGGCTAGTTTCAATAAGTAAACATGCCTCTTGGAGAGTGCGATGAAATGTTCTATTGTTCTTTCGTTGTCGTTGCTCAGTCTCCTGAAGTCGAGCCTCAGAATTTCCACTTGACCACACAGGTGAAATATAATACCGAAGAACAACGAATCGCTACCTAATTTGTGTTGAAAAATAAATAAGCAAGATACTAATGCTACTTTAAACATGTATCGGTATTCGCGCATCATTGAACCCAAACTCATCAATTCCATTTTCTTTCACGCACTTATTTTCTTTGTTCAAAATGAATAATTGGATCTCAACATCTCAACAGCAGATAATACAAAGCTGGATATTGTAATTTCAAAGTATATGCAATACATGTTGCCCTTACTTATCGATCTCTTTCACTTGTCAAATTGTGGAATTGATTCGCATGGCTACTGGTAATAAGTAATTCGTAAAACACGATGATACAGTACCTAGATTTCCATTGCTCGTTAATAACAACATCAAGTACTCCATGATGAAAACAATGAAGTATAAATTATCCGGCATTTTTATAAGTGCCATTACTTTTTCGGACGGTATAGGATATTCCGGAGTATTATCTTCCGTTACGTTAACTACATCTTTCACTTCCTCCGCAGCCAGCATTGGCACAGACATGAAGAGAGTTGCGCTGAAATATGCGAAAAGTACCACACCGATACCTGCCACTCTGCCCATGTAAGCGTGTCTTCGCAGTATCACGCCTTTCTCTTGGTCATACAATTTGTTATAATCCTCAACCGCCGAGGTGAAGTTCGAGATAAGACCAGCCGGCCGAATACGAAATCGAACGACCTTTGACACCGCCAGAATGCCGCAGGATAGTATTACTAATGCGTCGAGATTTTTCTCGGCATCGTTGCTGTCTAAATACATCTCCGACTGCACGATCGTTAGCATTAGTAGCTATAAAAGAATGACAATTTTTAACCGCGCCAATTTCACATACTCAAAAACCACATTTTAATTTCCTTTTTAATTCACTATTGTTTATACAATATCCTTGCCATAATCAAATTTATTAAAATAAGACATTTGTTTCTGAAGAAGAACACAAGTAATGTGCAATGATAATACAATCTTTCTTTAAAGTTTCTTTAAGTAGGTCTTGTTTATACAAAAATGTTCAATTATTTCAATTATCCATTAAATAATTTTTGTACTATAATGATATCCACTGGCATGCAAAATTAAATGAACACTTAATTTCCGACTGTGCAAAGTCAATAAACTCAAAGTTCAATAAAACATCGCACAAATTATTAAAATAAATAAAATTTAAATTTATATCACTAGAACAGGTTCCACTTATTTGTTCACTTATTTCTTGTCTCCGAGTATACGTACATGTCAACATCGATACAGAATGGCAAAAATTTCGTACCAGAAGAAAACTCGTGATTATGACACGCATAGCGGAAAAAATATTGTAGTCTTGAAGAGGCCAGGTACCAACAGGCCACGACAGGATCTTCATCGGAGTCATCGCGTAAGCGAAATCTTTATTCAACGTCACCTTCATGCTCACAACACGAAGGTCGACATGTAATTCCGCGTACTCGTGCATATGCACCCCTTCTTTCTTTCCTCATGCTCACGAATTGTATTTCTATGTTTCCGTTTATCTTTTATTCTACTATAATCACCCAGTTATCTATCGTCCAGTAGGCACATTCCCAAGAAAATTCTAGTGGGGATTACTTTGTAGGTAAATACTTCATAGCCATGTTCTGCATGATTAATAACTAATACGTTGCTTCTGTCGTCCAGTGCCATTCGTCTTGAAAATTAGTACATGTTTTCAAAGAATATTCAACTTTCATAGCAGGTCGTTACTATACATTCTACACATGCGCTTCGAAAATTGATCTGTTTTTTCGTAGGATATTCATCTTTCATCGGAAACTGTCAGGCAAAGGTTTCAACGGCGTGTAAGCAAACGTAAAGAACAAAGATCTATTTTCTTATAGTAAGAGGGTACTGTTTCTTATAAGAAAAGTGGTAGAACTGAATCATCTAAATTGCAATCGATTATTTTCAACGCAAGCAAGTGGTGCGATCGTTACCGGAAATTGCACTCTGGAAAATTTCTTATTTATGTGTATACACTGATCCAATCCATTGTATACTTATGTGTAATATGTTATAGCATGCTTCGTCAGCAGGTACGTTTATGAAAGTTTGAGTCTTACGTAAGAGAATATTTCGTTGCTCTTCCTCGTGGAATAGCAGTAATATCACTTGTTCTGTACGAGGGATGTACCGAGGGTGCTGAAAGGAATACGAACCTTTCACGATCAAATGGTCTTCACGTGTTCATCATTACTTTGAAAACACTCATATAGAAAGCTCATATCTTCGGTATTTCTTCGAACGCGAATGTGTTCATTTGGTGGAATTTTCTGGTTGTCAGGTGTTTCCATGTTTTATTGTCAGTATGCAATTCTTTGCCAACTGTTGTCAAAGTTCATACCAGTGCGAATTGTAGGTGGCTTGCGCAATTTCTTCAAATCGAGATTCGGCAGTGTCGCCTGCGTAAACGTAAAGCTGCAGTTTCATAGGCAACTTCAGTATCAGGTCGACAGCTTTCAGTGCAAGACCGATGATGTCATCCGTGTTTAGGCAGACCAGTAATAAGAAGCTTGAAGTGGTGATAAAGGTAATATACTAATTACATTTGGCTTTATAGCTAATTATTTACGGACTACTCAATGTAATAAAAAGTAGTATAAGCTATACATTTCATTTTTACAAGGAGTACCATTATTGTTGTCAGTACATTACCAAATCGTCCTACGTCACCTACCATTATTTAACCGTATTATATAATTAAATATGTACGTACATATATACATGCATAATTCATTATTTGTCATTGCACGAGATACTGACTATAACAGCCTTGTGAGAATCTATTGTGCACATTCGACCAATTTAATTTTGAATATTTGAAATGAATATTGACTCGTCAAAAATAATACATTAAATATTTTATTCAGCTTTATTAGATAAATATAACTCTCTGGGTTTCTATATTATACACAGCCTCAACCGTTTACCATAACTCGAAGAACTGAAAGATATGACATAGAAGTTTTTATGATACTCGTGTACGTTTCCATATTAACAACGAGGAATTGTCCTGCTCTCAGGAAAACTGGCTCTTGAGCTCTCATAATGACATAAATAATATCTTTTGCCACACTTCTCGGTATATCGTACCAGTTGCAGAAATACATCGAGTCAGCGATGCCTTCCATTTGACGTCTTAAATATTCGCCCACGTAACTGTATGCAAATAATTGTACCATGAGAGCGCTGAGTACCATAAATGTTTTTATAACCATGACGATGTTTCCAATGCTCAGAGCGAGAATGAGTTGAAGTCCTAAAAACAGATGCAAATTATTCCAACATATTGATCGTAATTAAATAAACTTCTGCCAACAGGCTTCCTGTCATTTTATCGAGTGAGATAAGAATGTTCACCGCTTGTACAAATAAGTATACAACTCGTGAATAGTTGCACAGCCAAGATAGAGCTGATGGTCTCGTTCAGCATATTGGCCAGTTTAATTAAGTAAATGTGCCTCCTGGTTAATACGTTGAAATGTTCCCTCGTTCTTTCGCCCTCGATTTTCAGTCTCTGGAAATCTAGTTTCAGAATTTCTACCTGACCGCACAGGTGAAAAGTGATACCGAAAAACAACGTATCGCTTCCTAATTTATATTTCAAAATAAATGAGTAAGATTCTTAAACTACCCTGTGCACGTATCGATATTTCAGCCTCTTAGAAGCCAAGCCAATCAACTGCATTTGGTATACAGTTCTTAATTTAATTGTCCAATGTGAATAATTTCTATTCATCATTTCAGAAGCACAAATTCTTCGTACGAAGTGTGATAAAAGAAATGACGAATGTAAATCGAGCGTCACGTTTTAACGGTTAACGGTAGTGCAAATAAAACAAAGAATTTCATTCCATTTAAAGAAATGAAGTTGACCACACATTACGTATTTTTTCCTATAACATTCGCCTAGGAAGAAAGTATTAATTCCAGATTACGTGCCCCTGTAAGTCAATCGAATTTCGTCCAATGCTTTCTCTTTATATCGTCAAAAGCGAAGCAATTGTAATGGCAAAGTACATTTTAACAAATGATGTTCGTACTTATCATTCATCGTTACATTTCAATTTATGAAGTTAACTAGCGTGGCTTCTGACAATAAGCAATTCGTAAGACACGACGATACATTACCTAGATTTCCAGTGCTTGTGAATAGCAGCATCAAGTATTCTATGATAAAAACAATGACGTATAAATTTTCCGGTATTTTTATAAGTGCCATTACATTTTCCGAAGGTATAGGGTACTCCGATGTACTTTCCTCCGTTGCGTTAACTACATTTTTCTCTTCCTCATCAGCCAGCATTGGCACAGTTATGAAAACAATCGAGCTGAAATACGCGAAAAATAACATACTGGCACTAGCCACTCTGGTCATATAAGCGTGTTTTCGCACTATCACTCGTTTCTCTTCGTCCCACAATTCGTTATAATCCTCAATCGCGGACGTAAAATTCGAGATAAGGGCAGCAGGCCGAATACGAAAACGAATGATCTTTGACAACGCCAGAATGCCGCAGGATAGTATCACTAATGCGTCGAGATTTTTCTCGGCGTCCTTGCTGTCTAAATACATCTCCGACTGCACGATCGTTACCATCAGTAGCTATAAAAGAATGACAATTTTTTAACCGCGCCAATTTCACCTACTCAAAAACTACATTTTAATTTCCTTTTTAATTCACAATTGTTTACACAATTTCCTTGTCATAATCAAATTTATTGAAATAAGACATGTGTTTCTGAAGAAGAACACAACTAATGTACAATGATAATACAATCTTTCTTTAAGGTTTCTTTAAGTAGGTCTTGTTTATACAAAAATGTTCAATTATTCAATTATACATTAAATAATTCTTGTACTATAATGATATCCACTGGCATGCAAAATTGAAGGAACACTTAATTTCCGATTGTGCAGTCCCCACGAGGAGCTGCTTGCGCTATTATTATAATGTCAGCTGAATACTCAAAGTACAATAAAACATCGTACAAATTATCGCGCTTCATTTTAACTCTAAACAAAATTTTTTAACGTCTGTAGAATCTGTTGAATTTGAAATACGTTCGGAACGAGATAGCAGCTTCGCTTTCTTACTCTACCACATGATGCAGGAAACTCTGTGGGATAAATTCCGAAAACATCTGAAACTAGTGGTTCTTTTTATTTAAAATGAGCGTAGAATGATTGCTATATGGTTCCTTGTAACGATTTTATAACACTCTTAACATCAGCAACTTTTCGGTGAAAATTGAGTATTACTTTAATTTTGCACATCGGTGTATAATAAATAAAATTTAAATTTATATCACTAGAACAGGTTCCACTTATTTGTTCACTTATTCCTTGTCTCCGAGTATACGTACATGTCAACATCGAAACAGAATGGCAAAAATTTCGTACCAACAGAAAACTCGTGATTATGACACGTATAGCGGAAAAAATATTGTAGTCTTGAAGAGGCCAGGTACCAACAGGCCACGACATGATCTTCATCGGAATCATCGCGTAAGCGAAATCTTTATTCAACGCCGCCTTCATGCTCACAACACGAAGGTCGACAAATAATACTGCGTAATCGTGCATATGCACCGTTTCTTTCTTTCCTCATGCTCACGAATTGTATTTTTATGTGTCGGTTTATCTTTTATTCTACTATAATCACCCAGTTATCTATCGTTCAGTAGGCACATTCCCAGGAAAATTCTAGTGGGATTATTTTGTAGGTAAATACTTTATTGCCATGTTTCTGCACGGTTAATAACTAATACGTTGCTTCTGTCGTTCAGCGCCATTCGTCTTGAAAATTAGTCCGTGTTTTCAAAGAATATTCAACTTTCATAGCAAATGTAAAGAACAAAGATCTATTTTCTTATAGTAAGAGGGTACCGTTTCTTATAAGAAAAGTGGAAGAACTGAATCGTCTAAATTGCAATCGATTATTTTCAACGCGAGCAAATGATGCGACCGTGACCAGAAATTGCACTCTGGAAAATTTCTTACTTATGTGTATACACTGATCCACTTTACTGTATACTTATGTGTAATATGTTATAGCATCCTTCGTATGCAGGTACGTTTATAAAATTTTGAGTCTTACGTAAGAGAATATTTTCTTGCTCTTCTTCGTCGAATCACTTTTCCTGTACGAGGGATGTATCGAGGGTGACAAAAGGACTACTTACCTTTCACGCTCAAATAGTTTTCACGTGTTCATCGTTACTTTGAAAACACTCATATAGAAAGCTCATATCTTCGGTATTTCTTCGAACGCGAATGTGTTCATTTGGTGGAATTTTCTGGTTGTCAGGTGTTTCCATGATTTATTGTCAGTACGCGGTTCTTTGCCAACTGTTGACAAAGTTCATACCAGTGCGAATTGTAGGCGGCTTGCGCGACTTCTTCTTCAAATTTCCTTCATAGGCAACTTCAGTATCAGGTCGACAGCTTTCAGCGCAAGACCGGTGATGTCATTCGTGTTCAGGCAGACCAGTAATAAGAAGCTTGATGTGGTGATAAAGGTAATATACTAATTATATTTGGCTTTATGGCTAATTATTTCCGGACTACTGAATGTAACAGAAAGTAGTAGAAGTTTGTCATTGCACGAAATATTGACTATAACAACCTAGTGAGAATCTATCGCGTACATTCGATTAACTTAATACATTAAATATTTTACTGAGCTTTATTAGATAAATATAACTCTCTGGGTTTCTATATTATACACAGCCTCAAGCATTTACCATAACTCGAAGAACTGAAAGATATGACATAGAAGTTTTTATGATACTCGTGTATGTTTCCATATTAACAACGAGGAATTGTCCTGCTCTCAGGAAAACTGGCTCTTGAGCTCTCATAATGACATAAATAATATCTTTTGCCACACTTCTCGGTATATCGTACCAGTTGCAGAAATACATCGAGTCAGCGATGCCTTCCATTTGACGTCTTAAATATTCGCCCACGTAACTGTATGCAAACAATTGTACCATGAGAGTGCTGAGTACTATGAATGTTTTTATAACCATGACTATGTTTCCAATGTTCAGAGCGAGAATGAGTTGAAGTCCTAAAAACAGATGCAAATTATCTCAACATATTGATCGTATTTAAATAAACTTTTGCCATCGGGCTTTGTGTTATTTTATCGAATGAGGTAAGAATGTTCACCGCTTGTACATATAAGTATACAACTCGTGAATAGTTGCATAACCAAGATAGAGCTGATGGTCTCGTTCAGCATATTGGCCAGTTTAATTAAGTAAATATGCCTCTTGGTTAATACGTTGAAATGTTCCCTCGTTCTTTCGCCCTCGATTTTCAGTCTCTGAAAATCTAGTTTCAGAATTTCTACCTGACCGCACAGGTGAAAAGTGATACCGAAAAACAACGAATCGCTTCCTAATTTATATTGCAAAATAAATATGTAATATTCTTAAATAACCCTGAGCAAGTATCGGTATTGCAGCCTTTCAGAAGCCAAGCCAATCAATTGAATTTGGTATACAGTTCTTCATTTAATTGTCCAAAGTGAATAATTTTTATTCAACATTCCAAAAACGCAAATTCTTGGAATATTGAATACACTAAATGCTCATTAATCACATGTTGGACATGCATGAGACGAAACGCACATTCAGCGCAGGATGAACACGCATTAGACATATATTACAGGCACGCTATATGCTCCAGACTAAACCTTCAGTTATTCTAATATCGAAAGCCCATTTTTCGTACAAAGTATGATAAAAGAAATGGTGAATAGAAATTGAGAGTCACGTTTTAACGGTTTAGTGTAATGTAAAGAAAATAAGGGATATCATTCCATTTAAAGAAATGAAGTTGACCACACATTACGTATTTTTTCCTATAACATTCGTCTAGGAAGAAAGTATTAATTCCAGATTACGTGCCCCTGTAAGTCAATCGAGTTTCGTCTAATGCTTTCTCTTTCTATCGCCAAAAGCAAAGCAATTGTAATGGCAAAGTGCATTTCAACAAATGATGTTCGTACTTATCATTCATCGTTACATTTCGATTTATGGAGTTAATTCGCGTGGCTGCTGACAATGAGCAATTCGTAAGACACGACGATACATTACCTAGATTTCCAGTGCTCGTGAATAGCAGCATCAAGTATTCTATGATTAAAACAATGAAGTATAAATTTTCCGGTATTTTTACAAGTGCCATTACATTTTCCGAAGGTATAGGGTACTCCGATGTACTTTCCTCCGTTACGTTAACTATATCTTTCTCTTCCTCCTCAGCCAGCATTGGCACAGTTATGAAAAGAATCGAGCTGAAATACGCGAAAAATATCATACTGGCACTGGCTACTCTGGCCATATAAGCGTGTTTTCGCACTATCACTCGTTTCTCTTCATCCCGCAATTCGTTATAATCCTTAACCGCGGATGTAAAATTCGAGATAAGGGCAGCAGGCCGAATACGAAACTGTATAACCTTTGACGCTGCCAAACTGCCGCAGGTAATGAATACTAGACCGTCCAGATTTTTCTCGGCATCGCTGTTGTCTAAGTACATCTCCGATTGTACGATCATTATCATTAGCAGCTACAAAAGAACGACAATCTTTAAACGCGCCAATTTGAGCTGTTCGGAAACTATATTCATTATGTGCACAAATTAGACAGTAAAAAGGCCAATGATGTTGGAAACATTGGATACTTCAATCTACGTTTAAATTCCCTGTTGTTTACACAATTTCCTTGCCCTAAATTTCTCTAAAATGTTCTAATCCTTATTTATAGAAATATTCATTTGTCAGGAAAGAAAACAATAATGAGTACAAAGAGTGGTGCGAATCAATGCGGACCTTTTAGAAAGTTCATTTAATACGTTCGGAGAAAAGTCAGTTGACAGACGGTGGAAATATGTATGTATGTATTTTCGTAAAACACAGTTCGATTATGTAAAAATGAAAATATCATTTCAACTATTTTTTAAATAATCTATGTGTATACTATGATATATAAAATTTAACTTCATATAACTCTAGAACTAGTTTCACCTATTTGTCCACTCATGCTTGTTCTCGTGTGGATAACACACATGTTAACTTCGCAACAGAATAATAGTATGAGTTTCATACCAAGAAGAAAGTCGCTGTTATGGCACGTATACCGGAGAAAACATCGTAGTCTTGAAGAGGCCAGGTACCTACAGGCCACGACAAGATCTTCAACGGAGTCATCGCGTAAGCGAAGTCCTTACTCGTCGACACCTTCATCCTGACGGGACGAAGATTGATAAATAACTCCACGCAATCGTGAACACCTTCCCTTTCCTTCTTCCCACATGTTTACGAATTATTCCTTGGTTCATCTTTTATTCTACTGTAATTGTTTTATTATCCACCGTCCAGTAAGTTACCACTTCTACGTCAACTGTACTTTTCCAAGAAAATTGTAATGGGAGAGGGGAGTTACTTCGTAGGTGAATACTTTATTGTTATGCTTCTGCACGGGTAACACCGCGGTTTCCGTCGAGCAGCACCACCCGTTTCAAAAATTGATCTGTATTTATAGATAATATCCAACTTATATGATAAATTCTTAAAAGGATCATACGTATTGAAAATTGGTCTGTATTATCAAAGACTATTCAACTTCCACAGCTAAATATCAGAATAGGGTTCCGGCGATATGTAAGGAAACGGAAAGAACGAAGATCTATTTTCTTATAGTAAGAAGATACCCTTTCTTCTAAGGAAAGTAGAAGTACTGAAACGAGTAAATTGCAATCGATTGTTTTCAACTCAAACGATGGGATGCTCGTAATCAGTTTGTCTTAAAATTGTACTCTGGAAAAATTCTTATTTATTCACATACACTGTTCCAAACCATTGTATACTCATGATTAATTGATTATAGCATGCTTCGTGCATAGGTATGTTTGTGAAAGTTTGAGTCTTATGTAAGAGAATATTTCGTTGCTCTTCCTCGTCGTATAACAGTAATATTGCTTTTGTTACGCGAGGAATGTATCGAGGGTCACGATAGAAATACATAGCACTCGCGATCAAATGGTTTTCACGTGTCCATCATTACTTTCAGAACAGACAAATAGGAAGCTGATGACCTGAGAATTTCTTTGAATGTGAATATGTTCATCGAGAGGAATTTCCCAGCTGTCACGTGGTACGACCTGTGTCCGCGGTTGATTATCATCATCAAATCCCTTGCTACGTGTCCTCGAGGTTGATACCAAGGCGAATCGTAGACGCCATGCGCTATCTCGTTGGATCGAGACTCGAGAACGTCGCCTGCATAGGCGTATAGGTATAGCTGTATGAGTAACGTCACCATCAGAACGACGCTTTTCAATGCACCGACGTTGTCTCTCGTTGCCAGACAGACCAGGAACACGAAACCTGATATGATAATCAAAGTAATGTATTAATTACTCTTAAGTCTGTTTTTACACGAATTTGATTTAACACGGTTTAGAAAAAACCAGCCATTTAATCTTTTAACAGGAGAAGTGGCAGTGTGATCAAAATGACGCGATTTTTCATATTAATTTTATACATCTGTACCGGCTCATTGTTGGGATTTTTAATTCCTTATAAAATACGTGGATTAGAGTTTGCGTTTTGAATTTTGTATTAATTCGTATATCTTCTAATTCGATTTTGTTGGTACAGGTCTTATATTTTAATCGTCGGTGTTGCTGTTGTGGACAGTGCATTGGATTGTCATATATGATACTATCAATTTCATATTACAGAGAAAATGAAGAAAATAGGTAAAAGGGAAGTAAAAATAGCATATTTTTACCTTCGATGCAAATTAACAAGGCGCTCATCAGTAGCTGTACGAGAATGATCATATTGAAGGTTTGCTCGAGATCATTGGCCAGCATCAGGAGCTGACAGTGTCGTTTCACGAGAAATCGAAGCTTTTTGTGGCAGCCAAATTCCTGCAGCTCGAACTTGGTAAAATTCATCTTGAGAACCTCGAACTGGCCACAGAGATGCATCGTTAAGCTGAAGAATAATCCATCGTTGGCGCAATGAGCAACCGCGTTAACGAAAATGTGCATTGCCTGCAATATCAATACGCAGATCTGCGGGAGCAATGGTAGTGGGCCAAACACGCAATAGCTTGCCAGGAAATAATTCATTTCCAAGGAACCTTTCAGATTTGCCGATGAATTCGCCGAGTTTTGGAACATCTAAAGAGAGGTAAGGCACGTTACAGTTAAAAAATTAGGTATCGATCGTTTTACGCGAAAAAATAATCTTCTCTTTGAAATTTTATATTTCTCTTATACGATGTACTTCTATATTACAAATATATCAAAATATAAAATCATGCAGCCATTAGTATCAGGACATCGGCTAACATTTAGTACGAATTGCACGTATTTGGTTGTTTTTATTTTTTAGGTATCTTATTATGGATTTGTTATGTCGTTTATTTATGTCTTACATATAATATGTCTTACAGTGTAAGATACGAAATAAAGTAAATTTTGTTGTAATTTTTTAATACGTGTAACGAGAAGGTGTCCTAATATCTATGGCTGTGTTTTTATACAGAGTGCACATAATGTCTAAGAACATAAAAACATGCAAAGTGTTTATTATAACAAATAGTGAATAATACAAATCTCTATTTAAATTCACTATCTGAGTTTGCATAAACATCCGCAGTCTAACGTGGAATTTAGTCGAACCTTGAACGGCAGAACCTCTCCAAAGGGTAATGCTTTGACGATGAAAGACAATCCAGAAGCATAACCGAGATACAGTATTGTCAATGAAACGATCCGTCCTTTTTTATAGTATTCTGTCATAATATCTTCATGACGAGAATCATTAACAGCCGACCAGTCCTTCAGAACTGAATTTATAAGAACGTAAGCGTGCTTCGAATTCCGGCGCATGATGAACAGTTTCGCGAGGCTGACGATGGAAGAAAGATCCATGACGAACGCATCCATCGTGTCGTCGATGTCGAGACAGTGACGATAAACTTCCAGAGACAGGCTGTAGATAGTACTGATCTAATTACGGAAAGGATTCCTAGGAAGATCTAGCCGATCTCTCATATTCAACGATTATTTATCATGCTTGGGCAAATTTTTGTTTAAATGAACATACAAAAATAATGAATTATTTTTATTGTAGAAACAACATAGGGAAAGTAGTTTCGTTTCATATGTGAAGGTTAAGGTAATCATCTTCAAATAATTTTCTATCCTAATTGTAAATCCTTTTTTAAGTAAAGTGAGTTTCGTTTTAATGTTAATTTAAATTTCAAGCTTTGTGTATATATTCAAGTCATAAATAATAAAGACGATTCGTTTCATAATGCAATGGCATTTGCTCTTGCAATTATTTTAATTCCAATTACATTTGAGTCATATAGCATTATCCTCCGACCTATTGTTCCGATAAACGACGCTCTATTGTTCGGTACAATTTCGTTTAGATAAACCCCACTTATTTTAATTAAATTTTAATCAACGACCGATTAGACAGAGTTTCGCTATTTGAGTCTACTAATTTGAACGTGAACTCCGACTATGTGAACAAAAAATCGCAGATAGTAGGGAGAATCAGCGATCTCCTATTATATAAACTATTTGTATCCGACAAGTTCATATAAATGAAATTCTACTGTATTTAAATAATGCCCAAGCCTGCTCTTGACTACGTTTTCAAACTTACTTGCGTCATCATCGCGAAAATCCATCGACCAAAGAAGGATTCGTTTCTCGTGGGCCAAATACCAACTACTTTCAACACCGTCTCCTGCACTAGAAAATTCCGTACGTATTCCTCGATTGCTACCTTCTCGCGCATTTTTTGAAAACAGACTTTACCGTGAGGTATGCCTCTCAATGACACTCCTCTCTACTACTTTCGTTTATTTCGATTCGACGTATGATTTATCGTGGCGCGTACACGAAGACAGTCACGCCCACTTACGTGCATACGTTCTCTTCTTTGATCTATTATTCATGCATACAGCACTCAGCAGAGTTTGAACAAACCTATATTTTCATACAACAAACAATGTAGAGAAACAAACCGAAATAAGATGGTAGAACAGATGGTAGAAGACTGTGGTTGCAACTGTTTCCGGAAGCTTTATGGTTTTCTCAAACATGAATGCTATTAATTATTAACGAAGCGGCGAATGAAGTCACAAACATGACATGTCGTCTTCAAGAAATCAAAAGAGATCAAAGAATGTAGTTAATATAGAAAAAACATTATGTGACATTGTAGAGCCGAGTATTCAAATTGCGTAATAGACATCGTGTATTGTTCATGAGAAATAAAGCGAGATAAAAGAACAACAGTAAAGATAATAGAGAAGAACATTTTGACATTGTAGAGCTTAGTGCATCGTAGCGAAACTTCTGTATTCCGCATCGAGCATCGCAGTTCATGAAGCAAAATGTAGTTGGAAATAAGAATTCTGATCTCTCGATGGTGTTTTTCAAGCTTAACAGCATGCTTGTGTAACTAAACGTTACCGTATTTTTTAACGCAATCAAAACTGAAGAGAAGTCACTTCAACAGCTGTACGAGTGATTTATGAGGTGAGTTATTAATCCTCTTGGCTGCCAGGTTTTTATCGAAATTGCGGGGAATATACAAGAAAGAATTGTGCTAGCAAGACAATTTACATTAGGTCATTCGTTATCATGATGACATTGGTAAAGATCGAAACAAAGTAAGAGTGAACGGTTATGGATGCTTATCATAGAAAACATTTGTGTGTGTTATGATTGTTATACGTGTAAAACATTTTGGAATTTCGTTAATACTGTAGCAGGTACAACGCATGATTGCAGAAATTACAAGATATTCATTGAAAACATGTATTAAGATATTAGTACAGGATAGATGCCATCTTAAGCGAGATTTGCTCCAAACTTTGCAAATATAATCGTGAAAATCAAATCTCATTTCAGCATTAATGAAATTTCAGAATGTGGAAGTATAACACATAGTATTCATAAAATGTTTGTATAAGCGTTAAAATACACAGTTTCGTGGCACTCTATGTGTCACGGGTACGAGTGTTAAGGTATTGATAATAAAATTAAAATTATCGAGATCTTGCCACCTGACCATACAATTTCGAACCGGTCACACAGTGCGGCATGCAGTGGAGGTAATCGTTAATCGAAATGATCATTATTCGAATTTGATCTCATTATTCGATGATATCGTCAGTCTGTAAGTAAGTAATATAAATGTAAATAATAAATTGTGTTATATAGCCAATAGTTGCAGCCATAGCGATCACATTTTATTCATGTCTACTCTATCGTTTCGTTGAACAGTTTATAGATATTTGTTACTAAAAATCGAAGTATGACGACTACTCAAAGCTTTCCCCTATGTCGATAAAGTAGGTATGCGATAGTAGCCAATACAGAACGCTACACACAAACGACGCTGCAATACCATCTAATGGCCATTGGACGAATTATCGATTATAACAGCCTACTGAGACGATCTACTGCGCACATTCGGCTCCAAATCAATTTGAATTCGAATATTTGAAATGAATATTGGATCATCGAAAGTATAATATTTATTATTGTATTGTGCTTTATTGGACTAATACCACTTCAAGCATTTACCATTACTCGAAGCACTGAAAGATACGACATCGAAGTTTTCAGAATATTCATGTACGTTTCCATGTTGACGATGAAGAATTTGCCAGCCTTCAAAGAAACTGGATCTTGACTTTTCATAATGATATAAATAATATCTTTTGCCATACTTGTCGGTATATCGTACCAACTGCAGAAATACAGCGAGTCGCCAACGCCTTCCATTTGAAGCTTTAAATATTCGCCCACGTAGCTGTATGCAAACAATTGTACCAACAGAGTGCTCAGTACTATAAATGATTTTATCGCCATGACGATGTTTCCAACACTTAAATCGAGAATAAATTGAAATCCTAAAAACAGATGCAAATCAATCCAACACATTGATCGTACTTAAATAAACGTATGCCATCGGGCTTCGTGTCATTTCACTAAAAAAGGTAAGAATGTTCACCGGTTGTACAAATAAGTATACAACTCGCGAATAATTGCACGACTAAGATAGAGCTGATCGTCTCGTTCAGCATCTTGGCTAGATTTAGTAAGTAAATATGCCTCTTGATTAATACGATGAAATGTTCCATGGTTCTTTCGTTCTCGTTGCCTAGTCTATTGAAATCTAGTTTTAGAATTTCCACTTGACCGCATAGATGAAAAGTGATGCCGAAGAACAACGAATCGCTACCTAGTACGTGATTTAAAGTAAATAAGCATGGTTCTTGAGCTATTCAAGGGAATATGAGTACTTGAGCCTATCAGAAGCCAAACTTTTTGAACCAAGTTCTCGATTTCATTTTTCAAGCGTAATGATTAGTATTCAACACCTGAGTCTCCAAGTCTAACTGTGTAATTCTCTGATAATGTGTATTCAATTATTATAATATTGGCGGACAATATTTGATACCACATGCAATGTCTATGTAAGTAAAGTGGCGAAAGTTCTTGGCGCGTGGAATTTCAATGATTCGCCATAAAGTAAGACAATGTGAACAAAAGAAACATTTCATTCGACTTAAAAACATTGACTTTTATATTTTCTTCACACATTCACGTACAAAAGGGTTGTTAATACGGAGTTATGTATTCTACTATAGCGCATGAAATCAAGCAAGTTCGTCTAATACCTCTTTTCTAATCGCTAAGAGCAAATGAGTTATAATTATTAATTGCGATGCAAGTTTTAACAAACTATGTTCATTCTTATCATTCTCGTTTACATTTCAATTTATGGAAACGATTAGTATGGCTTCTGACAGTGATGGATTCATTTGATATGAGAATTCATTACCTAAATTTCCAGTGCTTACTAATAGTCGCATCAGGCACTCTATGGTAAAAACCATAAAGTATAAATTATCCGGCATTTTTATAAGTTCCATTACATATTCGGAAGGCATGGGGTAATCCGGTACACTTTCCTCCGTTACGTTAAATATATCTTCCCCTTCCACACCAGCTAGCACAGGCACAATCATGAAAAGAACCGTGGCAACATACGCGAAAATGATCACACCGCCAGACACCACTCTGCCCATATAGGCGTGCATCCTCATTATCGCCCGTTTCTCTTGATCTTCCAAATCGTTATAATCCTTGACCGCCGAGGTAAAATTCGAAATAAGACCAGCTGGTCGAATACGAAACCACATAATCTTTGACACCGCCAAAATACCGCAGGCAATTAATAGTAGGGCGTCGAGGTTCTTTTCGGCATCGCTTCTGTCGAAGTACATCTCCGTTTGCACGATCATTAGCATTAGTAGCTATAAAAGAACGATAACTTTGAAACGTGTCAATTTCAGCTACTCAACAGTCATATTGCCGTCTCATGCAGAGAAACGACTTTCGTTCGCGCGATATCGCTAAGATCAGATCTCCGCCTTCGTATTTCTTAACTGGGAAAACGAAGAAAGGCATACGATAGTAGCGACGTTGCGCGGAAGAAAAGTTGCTCGTCTGCATTTGGGCTGATTAAATCTACATTATTGGAAAGTAAAGAGTGCGATGAAGACATAAAAATGAGTTCTTTTAAATTTACCTTCTAATTTACTATTATTCATATAATTTTCTTCGTACAAATAGATTTATAGGAACAAGTCATTTGTCTTTTAAGAAGAACGTAAGTAGTGTAGAGTAATAGTAAAATTGTAGAATTTCTTGATTTCCAGAAAGTTTATTTAACACATTCGGACAAAAATAAATGGACAGGCAATGGAAACAAGTATTGTGGTAATTTGAAATATTCTACCGAAATGTCAAAGTGTTTTCCAAAAAAGTAACTCCAATCTTCCACCGAGTATTTAATTGGCATTTAAAGTTTAGTTAAATATTCAGCAAACCTTACGAAAGAAAAAGTAAACACCAATTTTGTTTCGTTAGATACGACTAACAACACACTACAATTAGTTCCATTCGTTTGTCCACTTATTTTTGTTCTTGATTCTATATAACGAAATGCAAACATATTCACATCGAAACAGTATCAAAAAAGTTTCATACCATAAGAAAGATCACTATGGTGCCACGCATAGCTGAGAAGATGTCGTAGTCTTGAAGAGGCCAGGTACCTACAGGCCACGACACAATCTTCAACGGAGTCATCGCGTAAACGAAGTCTTTACGCGATGAGGCCTTCATTCTCGCAAGATGAAGATCGACGAACAGTTCCACGTTATCGTGAATACCATCCTACTCCTTCTTCCCGGATACTAACAAATTATATCCCTATTCGTCGGTTTATCTTTTATTCTATTGTAATTGCTCGATTATCCATCGTTCAGTAAGTTACCATTTCTATCCGCATATTTTATGGAAAATTCAATGGGGGAGGGGGAGAGGACGACTACTTCGTACGTAAATACTTTATTGCCAAGTTTCCGTACGAGTAATATCGCGTACAGGGCCATTCGATATGTAAATTATTTCGACTTTTCAAAGAACATTCAACTTTCGTAGCAAGTTGTTGAACTATTTGTTGTGTTTCGAAAATTGGTCTGTGTTTTCAAAGAATATTCAACTTTCATAGTAAACCATTAGAATGGGGTTGCATCGATATGTGAGTAAGTGCATAGAACGATTATAGTAAGAAGATAGCCTTTCTTCTAAGGAAAGTGGTAGAACTGAAACGTCTAAATTGCAATGGATTATTTTCAACGCAGGCAAAGGGTACGATCGTGATCGGTGTTTCTTAAAATTGCACTAAAATTACTTATTTATTCGTGTATATTGATACAAACGATTATGTACTCAGTGTCAACTGAAGTGTAAAGCATGCTTCGTGCGTAGTTATTTTTGTGAATGTTTGTGTCTTACGTAAGAGAAAATTTCATTGTTCTTCTTCGTCGAGTAACAGTAACATTGCCTTTGTTGCTCGACAGGTTGCCAAGCGTAATTCTCAAGGGAATGCACAAAAACTTCTGCATAGCATCCTAAAATCGAACAAAATTGGGCAAGCCAAATGTTCATCGAGGGAGTAACCAATGCTACGGATAGACACGACCTGTCATTTCCCCGGACCAAGAAATCGGTGAGACAAACGTTATATTAAATTCTTTTTTCTCGAATAAAACTTTTATCCATGTAATTGTGAGGATTTCTTAATTAGAGCAAAATAAGTCGCGTCGTATATCGGAGCATATTTGCTCATTTAGTAAATTTAACTTCGTTTCTTTCGTCTATTACATATCTGTAAACGTGATTTAAATTATATCGCGTTCGGTGTTATTTCAATCAAAAATCTCACAACTACGTTAGCAAATATATAATGTGAAAGATATCAAGAATATAAAAATTCCATTATTGAATTAGTAATATCCGATGGAACAGGTTACATTATTAATTCCTCGTACTTCGCGATGTGTCAGGGGGAACACTAGAACCCCAAACGGGAAACTCACCCCAGTGCAATGGGGGAGACGATGGAGTGCTCAACGAGGGAGCCTTACCGGCTGCTTGGTGCTGTACGGAAGTTTACTATATATATGTAGCACTTGCGATCAATGATTTTCACGTGTATTTCTTTGAAAGTGAATATGTTCATCGAGAGGAATTTCTCAGCTGTTACGTAGATCGACAAGTTCACATGGTTGATACTATCAGTGTCAGATCCCTTGCTATGCTCTCAAAGTTGATAACAGGGTAAACTGCAAACTCTTTGGATCGAGGCATTGCCTGTATGGACGTAAAGGTAGAATTGTATGAGCAACGTCACCATCACAGCAAACCTTTGCAATTCACCGATGTTTTCTCTTGTACTCAGACACATCACGATCGTTAAACCAGATTTTTCATTGAATACACAGGATACGATGATCAAGGTAATATGCCAATTACACGTGAACTTGATTTGACAGTTTAGAGGAAACTAGGTATTTAATACTTCAACAAAAGAAGTAGCAAGGTGGTCAAAATGGTAAATATGTGACTTTTCATAATCATTTTATAGATTTTGGGATCTTGAATGATTCTTTGTAAAATATATGGGTAAAAGTGTTTTGGATTATGTATTTTTTCGTATATCTTCCATTCTGCTGTCTTTGATATAAATCTTATATCTTAATCGTCGAATATCCTCGGTCTGCTAAAGCGTTTTCACGATTAGAGGATAAAGATTAGTAGAATTAAAATACATAACAGTGTATACGTTAAAACCGAATATACTGTATAAAGGTGCATGTTATCCCAATTACCGCATGCTGACAATTCGATTTATGCGCGTAGAGTTTCATAGTTATCAGTTATGCGATGGGACAAATTTTCTTTCGAGAGTTTAACAAAGGAGGATCCTTTCATAGCTATTGACATCATCATTGTTGACGATCGGGACGAATATAATTTTCCTATGTTCGCAGTAGCAATTCGGAGAGGCTGCAAGAAACACTCAGATCTTGTTTAGTTATTTCACAGCCTGAGCCATAAAGTTCCATTCAATGTCAAGTCGTCACGTCAATCCTGTCTTTAGTCAATGGCTAGACACAAAAGACACTTGATCATAACAGCTTACTGAGACTATCTACTACGCACATTCAACTCTAAATGAATTTGAAACGAATATTGAATTACTGAAAGTATAATATTTAATATCTTATTCTGCTTTATTATATTAATAACATTTCAAGGATTTACCATTACTCGAAGGACTGAAAGATACGACATCGATGTTTTCAGAATACTCATGTACGTTTCCATATTGACGATAAAGAATTTTCCAGCCTTCAAGGAAACTGGATCTTGGCTTTTCATAATGACAAAAACAATACCTTTTGCCACATTTTTCGGTATATGATACCAGCTGCAGAAGTACACAGAGTCGCCGACGCTCTCCATTTGACGTTTTAAATATTCGCCTACGTAACTGTATGCAAACAATTGAACCAACAGACAGCTCATTACTATAAATGTTTTCATCGCCATGACGATGTTCCCAACGCTCAGATCGAGGATAAATTGAAATCCTAAAAATAGATATAAATCGTTCAAACACATTGATCGTATTTAAATAAACTTATGCCATCGAGCTTCATATGATTTCATTAAATGAGGCAAAAGTGTTCACCCGTTGTACAAATAAGTATACAACTCGTGAATAGTTGCACGACCAAGACAGAGCTGATCGTCTCGTTCAGCATCTTGGCCAGGTTCAGTAAGTAAACGTGCCTCTTGATTAATACGATGAAACGCTCCATTATTCTTTCATTCTCGTTGCCCAGTTTATTGAATTCCAGCTTCAAAATTTCCACTTGACCGCACAGGTGAAAAATGATACCGAAGAGCAACGAATCGCTTCCTAATTAATATTTCAAACCGAATGAGCAAGATTCTTGCGCTACTCTGAGCAAATATCTGTATATGTATCTTTCAGAAGCCAAACTGATCAATTCCATCTTTCATCGCGTTCCTTAATTTCATTGTCCAAAACGAATAATTAGTTTCAACATCCGAGGGTATAAACACGTTACATACACACGAGATATACGTCCAACTCTTAAAATTCCTCATTATACTTTGCGTTATACTGAGCCTATGGTTTATTTTCAATATAGAGTACCATATTTATGTAAATAAAATTGCGAAGAAAATCGTACGTCAAGTCTTAAGGACTGATTGTAAGAAGCCAATGCAAATAAAAGAAACAGTTCCTTGCATTAAAAAAAATGATGTTGATCTTTCTTCTTTATTAAAATCTATGGATTAATTAGCATGGCTTCTGACAATGGGTAACACGGCGATTCATTACCTAGATTTCCAGTGCTCGTGAATAACAGCATCAAGTACTCTATGATAAAAACCATAAAGTACAAATTATCCGGCAATTGTATAACGGCCATTACATATTCGGAAGGTATAGGGTAATCCGTTGTACTTTCTTCTGTTACGTTAGCTATATCTTTTTCTTCATCTCCAGCCAGCATAGGAATAGTCATGTAAAGAGTGGAGCCGATATACGAAGAAAATATCACAGTGGCAGATGCTACTCTGCCTATATAAGCGTGTCTTCGTACTATCAATCGTTTGTCCTGACCCTCCAATTCTTCATAATCCTTAACCGCAGAGGTAAAATTCGAAATAAGGCCAGCAGGTCGAATACGAAACCATATAATTTTTGACAAAGCCACAACGCCGCTTGTTATTAATATCAAAGCGTCCACGTTTTTTCCGGCGTCGCCGCTGTCTAAGTACATTTCCGTTTGCAAGATCGCTAGCATTAGCAACTGTAAAAGAACGAAAATTTTTAAAAGCGCCAATTTCAGCTACTCGGAAAGCCTATCGATTAGGCTCGCAAATTAAAAAAGTAAAAAGAGCGATGGAGTCATTAAAATTTGCTTCTTTAATTTACCTTCGAATTCACTATTATTTACACATTCCGCTTGTCACAAATAAATCGATAGAAATAAGACATATGTCTTTCAAGAAGAACGTAAATAATGTAGAATAATAGTAAAATTATGGAATTAAAAAAAATGTAGCGGATTAACTTGACTTCCAGAAAGTTTATTTAACACATTCGGACAAAAGTAAATGGACAGGTAATGGAAACAAGTATTGTGGTAATTCAAAATATTCTACCGAAATGTCAAAGTGTTTTCCGAAAAAGTAACTGCAATCTTCCGCCGAGTATTTACTTGACATTTAAAGTTTAGTTAAATATTTAGCAAACCTTACGAAAGAAAAACCAAACATCAATTTTGTTTCGTCAGATACGGCTTGTTTATACAAAAATATAAATATCACTTTTAATTATTTGCTAAATAATCTATGTACTATATGATATACAATAAAAAATAAAATGTAGCTATATATATAACACTACAATTAGTTTCATTCGTTTGTCCACTTATTTTTGTTCTTGATTCCGTATAACGAAATGCGAACATATTCACATCGAAATAGTATCACAAAGGTTTCATACCACAAGAGAGATCACAATGATGCCACGCATAGCGGAAAAAATACCGTAATTTTGAAGGGGCCAGGTACCAACAGGCCACGATACGATCTTCATCGGTGTCATCGCGTAAGCGAAGTCTTTCCTCGACGACTCCTTCATCCTCGAAAACGAAGATCGAGAAATAATTCTACGTCGACGCGAGTACCGTCCCTTTCTTTCTTCCCATATATTAACAAATTGTCTGTATTTTCTTATCTTTTATTTTACTGTAATCGCTCAATTATCTGCCGTTCAATGGGTTACCAATTCTATGCCATGTGCACATTTCCAAGGAAATTCCAGTTGTAGTTACTTCGCAGGTAAATACGTTATTGCCGATCTGCTGTACGATTAATACTGCATTTTCCGTCGTTCAGCACCTTCCGTTTCGAAAATTGGTCTCTGTTTTCAAAGTATATCCAACTTCTATGGCAAATTGTTAAATAGATCATGCGTTTCGAAAATTGGTCTGTGTTTTCAAAGAATATTTAACTTTCATGCAAACTATTAGATGCGAGCTGCAACGGTATGTAAGTAAATGTAAAGAACGAAAATCTATTTCCTTATAGTAAGAAGATACCCTATGCTACAGGGAAAGTAGTAGAAGTGAAACGTCTAAATTGCAATCGATTATGTTTGAACGCAAGCGAAGGGTAAGATCGTGTTCGGAGTTTCTCAAAATTGCATCAAAATTACTTATTTAATCGCGTGCATTGATCCAAACAGTTGTATACTCAGTGTTCAACAGACTATAGTGTGCTCCGTGCGCATTTATTTGTGTGAAAGTTTGCGTCTTACCTGAGAGAAAATATCGTTGCTTTTCTTCGCTGAATAAGAGTAATATCGCCTTTGCTGTTCCAGGGATTACAAAGGGCAATTCCTGAGAGTAATGCAGTAAATTTCAGCACAGTACTCTAAAATTGGATTCAAACCAAATGACCATCGAAGAAAGAATCGATGCAAGGGATAGATATGGTGTAGCATTTTGCCGGATTTAAAAAGAGACAGGACGAGTAAGAAAGTGATCTGAAAATCGGATTTATCAAAAAGTCGGTAAGACTAATGTCATATTTTGCACGGCTGTTGGAGCAACCTCATCATCAAGGTGAAGCTCTTTTATGCACCGATGCTTGTGCTCTCTCGTGCTCAAGCAACCCAGGAACACGAAATCTGGTTTTGAATACAATACACAGGGTGCAGTGATCAAGGTAATATATTAATTACACTTGTTTTTACGCGAATTTGATTTGGCAGAGTTTAGAAAATATTAGACATTTAACTCAGTTACAGTAGAAGTAGCAGGGTGATGAAAGTGACAAATTTATGATTTATCAGTAATAATTATATAGATTTTGAGATTATAAACGAGTCTTAATAAAATATATGGACAAAAATATACTCTTTGACTTTTTAATATTTATGTATATTATCGATTATTATTATTTAGAAAAAAGTACACCACAGTTAAAACTGAATATAACGGTATGTATATTTATGTAAGTAAAATGGCAAACAACATCGTATGTAAAGTTTTAAGGAGTGATTGTAAAGGACAAATACGAGTGAAAAAAATCGTATTGCACTTAAAAAATGATGTCAAGCTTTTTTCTTCATCAAAATCTATGAAAGTTAATTAGCATGACTCCTGGCAATGAGTACTTGGGAGAATTCATCCTTAAGCTGAAGAATAATCCGTCATTGGCCAAATCAGCAATTACATTGACGACGTTATACATTGTCTGCGATGCCAATACGCAGATGTGCCGAGGCAAAGTTGGCAAAATAGGCAGTATGTTGTCATCAAGTAGTTCAATTCCAAGGGATTGTTAAGATCTATCTATAGGTTCATCGAGTGTAAGAGGATCTGAAAAGAGGTAAGACACGTCAGTTAGATGATTAGAAACTAATCGGTTGCACCAAATTATTATATTTCTTTTATGCAATATATTTCTATACTTGAAATGTTATATAAAAATGTCTTATGATGTAAGATACTGAATGGAGTAAGATTTGTGATAATGTTACAATAAACTTAACAAAGTATTTTCGAAACCAGACACTATTATACGGCTAGCGTTTACTTACTTCGATTTGATGTACGATTTATCCTAGCACGCACAAAAAAACATTTACGCTCACTTACGTGCAGATGTCCTCTTCTTTGATCTGTTTTCATACGAATAAAAATATAAAGGCACAAAATGAAATTTTGTTTTTGAATGTCTCTGTCTCAGGCATTCATAGTGTTTATGTGTATCCATATACGCGTGCTGTGCTTGCGCAGAAAAGATCCTTCTTGTTTTCCATGTGGATTTCCATGTGGAGAGTCGGCTCTTGTATTCCTGTTCCTTGACCACAGTGTAATACAAATGAACTTTAGTTTTTTTCCGAGTCGGTATTTCAGAACCTGGGACGCACACGCCCATGTAATGTCTCGTCTATGCTGTTCTTAGTCAGTGGCTATAAACAAACGATGCTGCAATAACATCTATCGAAAATTGCGTGAATCATTGACCATAACAGTCTACTGAGACGATCTACTGCGCACATTCGATTCCAAAATAATTTAATTTCGAGTATTCGAAATGAATATTAAATCACCAGAAAGAAAATGTTTTACATTTTATTGTACTTTATTAGATTCATACCACTTCAAGCATTTACCATTACTCGAAGGACTGAAAGATACGACATAGAAGTTTTCAGAATACTCATATACGTTTCCATATTGACGATAAAGAAATTGCCAGCCTTCAAGGACACTGGATATTGAGCTCTCATAATGACATAAATAATATCTTTTGCCATACTTTTCGATATATCGTACCAATTGCAAAAATACATCGAGTCGCTGATACCTTTCATTTGGCGCGTTAAATAATCGCCCACATAACTGTATGCAAATAGTTGCACCAACATAGCGTTCAGAACTATAAATCCTTTCATCATCATGACTATGTTTCCGATGCTTAGAGCGAGAATGAGTTGAAATCCTAAAAATAGATGAATATTGTACCTTTATATCAATTGTATTCAAATATTCTTATACCAGGCTTCGTGTTATTTTAAACGAGATCAGAACGCTTACCGGTTGTACAAATAAGCACACAGCTCGAGAATAGTTGCATCACCAAGATAGAGCTAATTGTCTCGTTCAGCATGTGGGCTAGGTTCAATAAGTAAATGTGCCTCTTGATTAACACGATGAAACGTTCCATTGTTCTTTCGTTCTTGTTACCTAGTCTATTGAACTCTAATCTCAGAATTTCTACCTGACCGCACAGGTGAAAGATAATACCGAAGAACAACGTATCGCTTCCTAATTCATATTTCAAACTAAATGAGCTAGATCCTTGCGCTACACTGGGCAAGTATCTGTATATGTACCAAGCCAATCAAGCAATTCAGAAGCCAAACTGATCAATTCCATTTTTTAATTTAAATTAATTTCATTGTCCAAAATGAATAATTAATTTCAACATCTGGAGTTATAAGCACGTTGCATACACAACAAGATACACGTCCAGCTCCTCAAATTCCTCTTTATACTTTGCGTTATACAGAGCCTAGGGTTTATTTTCCATATAGAGTACCATGTTTATGTAAGTGAAATTGCTAAGAAAATCGTACGTCAAGGCTTAAGAACTGATTGTAAGAAGCCAATGCAAATAAAAAAAAAAAAACAGTTGATTGCATTTTAAAAAATGATGTTGATCTTTCTTCTTCATTAAAATCAATGGATTAATTAGCATGGCTTCTGACAATGGGTAATTCATTCGACACGGTGATTCATTACCTAGATTTCCAGTGCTTGTGAATAACAGCATCAAGTATTCTATGATAAAAACCATAAAGAACAAATTATCCGGCAATTGCATAAGGGCTATTACATATTCGGAAGGCATAGGATAATCCGTTGTACTTTCTTTCGTTACGTTAACTATATCTTTTTCTTCATCTCCAGACAGCATAGGGATAGTCAAGTAAAGAGTCGAGCCGATGCACGAAGAAAATATCACACTAGCCGATACCAGTCTACCCATATAAGCGTGTCTTCGCATTATCACTCGTTTCTCTTGATCTTTCAGTTCGTTATAATCTTTAATCACCGAGATAAAATTCGAAACAAGGCCATCAGGCTGAATACGAAAACGTATGATCTTTGATAACGCCAAAATGCCGCAGGTAATTAGCAGTAGAGCGTCTAGATTCTTCTTGGCGTCACTCCTGTCTAAATACAACTCCATTTGCACGATGATCAGCATGAATAGCTATGAAACAAATTCAATCATTCAGAAACCACATTGATTAGGTTCACAAATTGAAAAGTAAAAAGTGCGATGAAATTCTTGATATTTGCTTTTTTAATTTATGCCTGAATTCATTATTATTTCCACGATTTCTATGCTATCAGAAAATTTATAGAAACACGTCAGGTGTCTTCCAAGGAGAATACAAGTAATGTGTAGTAATTACAAAATTGTTGGAGTAATAGAACCTGACATGGATCAATTTGGCTTGTAGAAATTTCATTTAACACGTTTGAATAAAAGTAAGTGGATAAGTAGGAGGAGTAGTTGTCACTGTAGTTTCGTTAAATACGACTTGTTATTTCTTGTTATTTCCTCAATAATCCATGTACTATAACGATATGCGATAAAAAGGATATAAATGCACAACATTAAAACTAGTTCCATTTGCTTGCCCACTTACTTTGACCCCGATTCTATATACAGTTGGTGGCTCACGTGTCAACTTCGAAACAGAATCACAAAAATTTCATACCAGAAGTAGAATCGCGATTATGGCACGTATAGCGGAGAAGATATCGTACACTTGAAGAGGCCAGGTTCCTACAGGCCACGACATGATCTTCAACGGAGTCATCGCGTAAGCGAAATCTTCATCCGACGACTCTTTCATCCTTACAAAATGAGGATCGACAAGTAATTCCACGCAATCGTGAATATCTTCCCTTTCTTTGTTCCAACATACTAACAAATTGTATTTCTATTTTTCGGTTTATCTTTTATTCTACTATAATCGCTCAATTATGTCTGCTGCCCAATTGATTACCATTTCTATTTGAACTGCACATTTCCAAGAAAATTCAAATGGTGGTGGTTACTTCATAGGTAAATACTTTATTGCCACGCTTCTGCGCGAGAATACCGCGTTTCCTTTTGTTCGGCATCGTCCGTTTCGAAAATTGGTCTGTGTCTTCAAAGAATATTCAATTTTTATTATAAATTATCAGACTAACGTTGCAACGGTATGTAAGTAAACGCAAAGAAGGAAGATCTATTTTCTTATAGCAAGCAAATACCCTTTCTTGTAAGTAATGTGGGAAAATTGAAACATCTAACTTATGATCGATGCAGTAGATTATATTCAACTCAAGGAAAGACTGTGATCGTAATTGCGTGATCTCGAAATTGCGCGAAACTGACTTATTTATTCGCATACAATGATCGAAAACATTGTGCACTCATGTTTAAGAGATTATAGTATGCTTCGTACGTAGATATGTTCGTGAAAGTCTTGCGCAAGAGAATGTTTCGCTACTGTTTCTGAAGAGCAGCGGTAATATCGTCTTTGTTACACAAGGGATTACCAAGAGTAGCTCTCACTAGACATAGGAAAGAACAGTGCGAGTGGTAGAAAAAATGGCTTGAAAGTCGGCTAGATCAGAAAATCGATGAAACAATACTAACGTTGAATGAAATTAATTTTTGTTAAATAAAGCTTTTACGAACGTAATTACGGCGTTTTTCGGTTAACACAAAATCAAACACGATACAATTTGCGACATATGTGCCTATTCAGTGAAGTTGATTCATGTTCTTTTATCTGTCACATGTGTGTGAACGTGATTTAAATTATATCGTATTCGATCTTATTATAAATAGGTTAATGTGGTAAATACATTAGTAAAAGATCCGTTTGAAAAAAGAACACAAATAAAAAAGTTGCATCCTTAAATTAATAATGTTTCATGGATCAGAATATAGTATTCAGCCCTCGAACTTCACGGTGTGTTTAAAGGGAACATTAGATCCCCATGCAGAAAACTCCCACCAGTGCCATGGTGGGGATGACAACCAAGTGCAGAACGAGGGAGTCTGGGATTCTCGACGTGTGCTTGGTGCCGTACGGGGATTCACTGCAAATATACGTAGCACTTGCGACCACTGGTTTCTACGTATCCATCATTACCCTCAAAATGGACAAATAAGGAGCTCACGTCTTCGGTATTTCTTTGAAAGTGAATGTGTTCATCAGGTGGAACTTTCCAACTGTCACGTGGATCGTCAAGTCTCCACGGTTGATTATTAGTGTCAGTTCGCTTGTCACGTGCTCGAGGTTGATACTAGGACGTGATACTAGAAGTGTAGACGACTCACGCGATGGCTGGATCGAGATCCAGAGGATGAGACTCGACAGCATCGGTTGCGTAGACGTAAAGGTACAATTGTATGAGCAACGTCAGCATCAGGGCGAAGCTTTCAAGGTAATATACTAATTATACCTGTCTCTTTTTTTACATGATTTTGATTAGGCACAATTTAGAAAGAAGAAGCCATTTAAACATTTAACAATAGAAACTGAATGGTGTTCAAAGTGATGGAGCAAAGACAGTGGACGCAAACTCGCTTGCCAGGAAATATTTCAATTTCTCGGGACTATTTAGATTTATCGGAAAGTTCACCGAGTTTTAGAACATATGAAGGTAGGTAAGACGCGTCATAGTTGAAATGTTAGAAACCGATCGTTTTACGTAGAAAAGTAATCTCTACCTTGAATTGTTATATTTGTTTTATACAATGTACTTTTACATTCGAAATATGTATATCAAAATTATATATACTGCCGTAAATATGAAGGCGGTAGCTGACATTTAGTATAAATTGTATCCTTTTCTTTGCATTTGTTTTCTAAATATTTTGTCTGTCAACTCAATTTTATCATAAATATCTTACATAAAACACGTACAGGATGTAAGACACTAAATGGATGAAAATTTGTTATATGTTGATTTGTTATGTATTATTGTTTATTGGTTATTTGTTAATAGATGTGACGAGTTCCTGTTGTACAGTAGAACTCCGTTTATATAATTTTTATTTATTTGAACTAAATGTTAATCAATGACTGATTAAAAAAGCTATTACTAATTGAATCTATTCATTTGTATTCTTATTATATGAACGAAATATCGTAGGTAGTGTGGAGAATCAGTGAACTTCTAATCTATAAACTATTTTTACCCGACAAGTTCATATAAATGAAGTTTCACTGTATTTAAGTAATACCCAAGTCTGCATTTTACTTCGCTTTCAAACCCATTCGCATCGTCATTACTAAAATCCATCGAACAAAGGAAGATCCATCTATCGCAGGCCAAATACAAACTACTTTCAGCACCATCTCCTTCATTTTTCCTGAAATCAGACTCTACTATAAGGTTTGCTACTCAATGGCACTCCTCTACATTCGTTGGCGTCGATGCAACGTAGGATTTATCGTGGCGTGCACACGAAGGCAGTCACGCTCACTTGCTTCCATATGTTCTCTTCTTTCATCTATTATTCACGCATACAATATTAGAGTCCGGTATAAATCAATATTTTCGTGCGAATAAAAATATACAGACGTAATACAAAATATGTAAAAGGGAGAGTGGTGCGTTGCTGATGATGATTACAACTTTAAGGTCTTTTCAAACTTGAATACTATTAACAATAGACGAAGCTGCGAATAAAATTATAGACACGACACGTTGTCTTCTAAAAATAAAGAATTAAAGAATAAAGATGATATGACAAAGCGTTTTCTGACATCTGTTGTAGTGCTGAATGTTCAGGTTGCACAATAAACATGGTGCATCGCTTATGAGAGAACAAACGAGACAAAAGTGTAACAGTAAAGGCATTTTCACATTATATTGCGTAGAGTTTAGCGCATCATAGCATCAAATTGCATCATAGCGAAATTCCTGTGTTCCGCATCGAGCATCGGAGTTCATCGATCAAAATGTAGATGAAAACAGGAATTCTGATCTCGTAACGGTATTTCTCGAGCTTAGCAGCACGAGAGCGACCGATAGCACCAAATTATTATATTTCTTTTATGCAATGTATTTCTACATTTGAAATATTATATAAAAATATGTATACGGTTATGAGCATTAGGATATCATCTTATATTCAGTACAAATAGTATGTTTTTCGTTGCTTTCATCTGCTAAGTATTTTATTATAAATCTGTCATTTCATTCGTATGATACGTGCCTTATAATGTAAGATACTGAATGGAGTAAGATTTGTGATAATAAACTTAACAAAGTATTTTCGAAACCAGACACTATTATACGGCTAGCCTTTCAATGACAGACCTCTACTTTCGTTTACTTACTTCGACTTGACGTACGATTTATCCTAGTACGCGCACGAAAACATTTACGCCCACTTACGTGCATATGTCCTCTTCTTTGATCTGTTTTCATACGAACAAAAATATAAAGGCACAAAATGAAATTTTGTTTTTGAATGCCTCTGTCTGAAGTATTCATAGTGTTTATATGTATCCATATACGCGTGCCGTGCTTGCGCAGAAAAGACCCTTCTTGTTTTCCATGTGGATTTCCATGTGAAGAGTCGGCTCTTGTTGTATTCCTGTTCCTTGACCACAGTGTAATACAAATGAACTTTAGTTTTTTTCCGAGTCGGTATTTCAGAACCTGGGACGCAAACGCCCATGTAATGTCTCGTCTATGCTGTTCTTAGTCAATGGCTATAAATAAACGATGCTGCAATAACATCTATCGAAAATTGCGCGAGTCATTGACCATAACAGTCTACTGAGACGATCTACTGCGCACATTCGATTCCAAAATAATTTAATTTCGAGTATTCGAAATGAATATTAATTCACCAGAAAGAAAATGTTTTATATTTTATTCTACTTTATTATTGTTCGACCGATTGCGAAGAGACGCGACCGCGGTAGAGTACGCCAATAAGAGTCGTAAATTCTCGTTACGATACGATAATCGACGTCACGAATCAGTCGAACTCTTATTAAGATATATACTTTATTCCAACAACTTTGAAGATTTAATTATTCACGCGTGGTGCGTTTAGACGTGTTCTCAACGAAGTGTAAATAGCAATTTAAGATATTAACCGATAGAAGATTAAAAAACTAGTTAGGATGTTGACTGATCAAAGGACAAAAAACCAGTCAAGATGTTGATCAAAGGACGTAAAACCAGTAAAGTTCGCCAATGATGCTATCGCGGAGGAAAACGAATGATGGGTGTGTCTAAAGCACGGAACAAGCAGATTCGTTGATGGAAATTTTGGTTAGGAAGTAAGGACAACGGTCATTACTACCAATTGCATAAAAAAAGGCTGGTAGATAAGAATGGGTGCTGGCTGTCCCCAATCAAAGGTCGCCCGTGGGTGGCATTGTACATGGAAAAACCCGCCTTCCCGTGTTTTTTGGAAATGGACAATAAATCTAAGGACTGCTTCAACTTGAAAGATACTTGTGTATTTAGCTTAGGTTATAAGGACCTTAGCTATAAAAAATACTAAAATGTACGATGTAGTATCACGGGACGTAACACTCAGGTTCGTATAACTTCAAGCATTTACCATTACGCGAAGGACTGAAAGATACGACATAGAAGTTTTCACAATACTCATGTACGTTTCCATGTTGACGATAAAAAATCTGCCAGCCTTCAAGAAAACTGGATCTTGACTTCTCATAATGACATAAATAATATCTTTTGTTATACTTGTCGGTATATCGTACCAACTGCAGAAATACAGCGAGTCGCCAACGCCTTCCATTTGAAGCTTTAAATATTCGCCCACGTAGCTGTATGCAAACAGTTGCACCAACATAGCATTCAGAATTATAAATTCTTTTATCGTCATGACGATGTTTCCGACGCTCAGATCGAGAATAAGTTGAAATCCTAAAAACAGACGCATATTGTACCTATATATCAATTGTATTCAAATATTCTTATGTCGGACTTCGTGTTATTGTATTATGTGGGGTAAGAGCGCTCACCGGTTATACAAATAAGTACGCAACTCGAGAATAGTTGCACAGCCAAGATAGTGCTGATCGTCTCGTTCAGCATCTTGGCCAGGTTCAGTAAGTAAACATGCCTCTTGATTAATACGACGAAACGTTCCATTGTTCTTTCATTCTCGTTGCCCAGTTTACTGAATTCCAGCTTCAAAATTTCTACCTGACCGCACAGGTGAAAAATAATTCCGAGGAACAACGTATCGCTTCCTAATTCATATTTCACACCGAATGAGCAAGATTCTTGCGCTACTCTGAGCAAGTATCTGTATATGTATCTTTCAGAAGCCAAACTGATCAATTCCATCTTTTATCGCGTTCTTAATTTCATTGTCCAAAACGAATAATTAATTTCAACATCTGGAGGTATAAGCACGTTGCATACACACAAGATACACGCCCAACTCTTCAAATTTCTCATTATACTTTGCGTTGTACTGAGCCTAGAGTTTATTTTTAATATAGAGTACTATATTTATGTAAATTAAATTGCGAAGAAAATCGTAAATCTAGTCTTAAGGACTGATTGTAAGAAGCCAACGGAAATGAAAAAAAACAGTTGATTGCATTTTAAAAAATGATGTTGATCTTTCTTCTTCATTAAAATCTATGGATTAATTAGCATGGCTTCTGACAATGGGTGATTCATTCGACACGGCGATTCATTACCTAGATTTCCAGTGCTCGTGAATAACAGCATCAAGTACTCTATGATAAAAACCATAAAGTACAAATTATCCGGCAATTGTATAAGGGCTATTACACATTCGGAAGGTATAGGGTAATCCGTTGTACTTTCCTTCGTTACGTTAACTATATCTTTTTCTTTATCTCCAGCCATCATTGGAATAGTCATGTAAAGAGTGGAGCCGATATACGAAGAAAATATCATACTAGCAGACACCAATCTTCCCATATAAGCGTGCCTTCGCATTATCACTCGTTTCTCTTGGTCTTTCAGTTCGTTATAATCTTTAACCGCCGAGACAAAATTCAAAATAAGACTATCAGGCTGAATACGAAAACGTATGATTTTCGATAAGGACAAAATGCTGCAGTTAATTAATATTAGCGCGTCTAGGTTCTTCTTTGCGTCGCTAATGTCTAAATACAACTCCATCTGCATGACCATCAGCATGAGTAGCTATAAAACAACGACAATTTTCAAACACGTCAAATTCAGCCACTCAGAAACTACATTGATTAGGTTCACAAATTGAAAAGTAAAAAGTGCGATGAAATTATTGATATTTGCCTTTTTAATTTATACTTGAATTCATTATTATTTACACGATTTCTATGCTATCAGAAAATTTATGGAAATACGTCAGGTGTCTTCCAAGGAGAATACAAATAATATGTAGTAATCGTAAAATTATTGAAGTAACAGAACGTGGAGCGGATCAATTTGGCTTCTAAAAAGTTCATTTAAAACGTTTGCACAAAAGTAAGTGGATAAGTATAGGCAATAGTTGTCACTGTAACACGACTGTTAAACACGACTTGTTTATACAGAAATGTAAATATCCATTCCAGTTATTCCCTGAATAATCTATGTAGAATAACGATACGCAATAAAAACAACGTAAGCGCGCAACATTAAAGCTAGTTCCACTTGTTTGTCCACTTAGTTTTGTCCTCGATACTATATAGTTCGTAACTAACATGTCAACTTCGGAATAGAATCGCAAAAATTTCATACCAGAAATGAAATCGCGATTATGGCACGTATACCGGAGAAGATATCGTACTCTTGAAGAGGCCAGGTACCCACAGGCCACGACAGCATTTTCAACGGAGTCATCGCATAAGTGAAATCTTTATCCGACGGAACTTTCATCCTTACGAAATGAAGATCGACAGATAACTCCACGCAATCGTGAATACGTTCCTTTTGCTTCTCCCCATATACTAACGAATTGTATCTCTATTCTCCGGTTTATTTTTTATTCTACTATAATCGCTCAATTATGTCTGTTGTCCAATCGATTACCATTTCTACTTCAACTGCACATTTCCAAGAAAATTCAAGTGGTGGTGGTTACTTCATAGATGAATACTTTATTGCTACGCTTCTGCGCAAATAATTCCGCGTTTTCTTTTTTTTTTTTTTTTTGTTCGGCATTGTCCGTTTCGAAAATTGGTCTGCGTTTTCAAAGAATATTCAACTTTTATTGCAAATTATCAGACTAGGGTTGCAACGGTATGTAAGTAAACGGAAGGAAGGAGAATCTATTTTCTTATAGCAAGCAAATACCCTTTTTTCTAAGTAAAGTGGGAGATCTGAAATGTCTAACTTATGATCAATGCAATAGATTATTTTCAACGCAAGGAAAGACCGTGATCGTAATTGCGCGATCTCGAAATTGCGCTAAACTGACTTATTTATTCGCATACAATGATCGAAAACATTGTGCACTCATGTTTAAGAGATTATAGTATGCTTCGTACGTAGATATGTTCGTGAAAGTCTTGCGTAAGAGAATGTTTCGCTACTGTTTCTGCAGAGCAACAGTAAGATCGTCTTTGTTACGCTAGGGATTACAAAGAGTAGCTTTCAAAAGGAAAACAGAAAAATTTCGTATAGCATTCGGAAATCGGGATACAAGCCAAGCAAACATTTAAGAGAGGAACACTTCGTGCAATAGCTATTGCTTACCATTTTACTGGACGTAGAAAAGAACAGTACTAGTGGAAGAAAAAATGGCCTGAAAATCGGCAAATCGGTGAAGCAATACTAACGTTGAATGAAATTAATTTTTGTTAAATAAAGTTTTTACGAACGTAATTACGGCGTTTTTCGGTTAACACAAAATCAAACACGATACAATTTGCGACATATGTGCATATTCAGTGAAGTTGATTCATGTTCTTTCTGTCACATGTGTGTGAACGTGATTTAAACTATATCGTATTCGATCTTATTCTAAATAGATTAATGTCGCAAATACATTAGTAAAAGATCCGTTTGAAAAAAGAACACAAATAAAAAAGTTTCATCCTTAAATTAATAATGTTTCATGGGTCAGATTGCAGTATTCAGCCCTCGAACTTCACGGTGCGTTTAAAGGGAACATTAGATCCCCATGCGGAAATCTCCCACCAGTGCCATGGTGGGGATGACAACCGAGTGCAGAACGAGGGAGTCTGGGATTCTCGTCGTGTGCTTGGTGCCGTACGGGGATTCACTGCAAATATACGTAGCACTTGCGATCACTGGTTTCTACGTATCCATCATTATCCTCAAAATGGACAAATAAGGAGCTCACGTCTTCGGTATTTCTTTGAAAGTGAATGTGTTCATCACGTGGAACTTTCCAACTGTCACGTGGATCGTCAAGTCTCCACGGTTGATTATTAGTGTCAGTTCGCTTGCCACGTGTTCGAGGTTGATACTAGGACGTGATACTAGAAGTGTAGACGACTCACGCGATGGCTGGATCGAGATCCAGAGGATGAGACTAGACAGCATCGGCTGCGTAGACGTAAAGGTACAATTGTATGAGCAACGTCAGCATCAGGGCGAAGCGTTCAAGGTAATATACTAATTAGACCTGTCTCTATTTTTACATGATTTTGATTAGGCACAATTTAGAAAGAAGAAGCCATTTAAACATTTAACAGTAGAAACTGAATGGTGTTCAAAGTGATCAATTTGCGATTTTTCACTAGACTTGAGCTTTTGAATGTATCTTTTGTAAAATATATGGATGAAAACATATCTTTTGAATTATGTATGGTTTCGTACATCTTCGATTTATATTTTATTCGTTCGCATTTCTAATGTTAATAATAAGTGGAATGTATAGTACTCTAAATCTCCTATCGTTATCACAGGTATTTCACATCAGCTAATGAAAACGAAAGCAGAGAAAAGGACGTAGAAATGACATATTTTTACTTTCGACGCAAATCAGCAATGCGCTCATCAACAGTTGTATCAATATTATTATACTGAGGATTTGTTCGAGATTATTGTCCGGTACCAGAGCTGACAGTGTCGTTCCACGAAAAGTCGGATTTTTTTTTCTAACAGCCAAACTTCTCGAAGTTAATCGACTTAATAAAATTCGTCTTGACAATCTCGAATTGATCACGGAGGTGCATTATTAAGTCGAAGAGTAATCCATCGTTTGATGCAATTAACGATTACCTTGACAAGAATGTACATCGCTTGCAATGCCAATACACAGAGGTGGTGGAGCAAAGGCAGTGAGGCAAACACGCGGCACGTTGCCAGGAAATAGTTGTATTTTATGGGATTATTTACATTTATCGCAGAGTTCACCGAGTTTTGGAACATACGAAGGTAGGTAAGGCGTGTCATAGTTGAAATGTTAGAAATCGATCCTTTTACGTGGAAAAGTAATCTTTACCTTAAATTGTTATATTTATTTTATATAATGTACTTTTACATTATATATTTTACATTCGAAATATGTATATCAAAATTATATATACTGCCGTAAATATGAGGGCGATAGCTGATATTTAGTATAAATTGTATCCTTTCCTTTGCATTTGTTTTCTAAATATTTTGTCCGTCAACTCAATTTTATCATAAATATCTTACATAAAACACGTACAGGATGTAAGACACTAAATGGATGAAAATTTGTTATATGTTGATTTGTTATGTATTGTTGTTTATTGGTTATTTGTTAATAGATATACCGAGTTGGTGTCGTAATACGATCGTATTTATATACACTGCACATAATATGAACAAATAAAAATATAAAAACATTCAATGTATTTCTCATAACGTTTAGGGAATAAAACAAATCCCGATTTGAATTCTATATGTGAATTTGCATTAATCGAATCTTGAAGTACTTTGAAACAGCTAGGATTAAACTTGCACCATGAAATACAATCCGGAGGCATAACCGAGATACAGCATCATTAAGTAATGATTCATTCTCTTTAAAAATATTCGATCATAACAAATATTCGATTCAAAGAAATCGTGTTTAAATAATTTTCTACTTTGGTTAACTTTCTCAAACAATATAACATGGTCTTTAATGTGAATGTGGACTTGAAATATTATGTTTCGACAGTATTCGAGTCGTAGACAAGGCGGACGATTTACTTTACAAAGTAACGGCATTTGTTCTGAGAATTAATTTAATTTCAGTTACTTTTTTGCCGCATGGCATTGGCCCCGACGTGTTCAAACAAACGAGTTTCTGCTGTACAGTAAAACTCCGTTTATATAATTTTTATTTATTTGAACTAAATGTTAATCAGCGACTGATTAAAAAAGCTATTGCTAATTGAATCTATTCATTTGAATTCTTATTATATGAACGAAACAACGTAGGTAGTGGGGAGAACCAGTGAACTTCTAATCTATAAACTATTTTTACCCGACAAGTTCATATAAATGAAGTTACACTGCTTTTAAGTAATACCCAAGTCTGCATTTTACTACACTTCCAAACCCATTCGCATCTTCATTACGAAAATCCATCGAACAAAGGAAGATCCATCTCTCGTAGGTCAAATACCAACTACTTTCAGCACCGTCTCCTACATTTTTCCGAAATCAGACTCTACTATAAGGTTTACTATTCAGTGGCACTCCTCTACTTTCGTTGGCTTCGATGCAACGTACGATTTATCGTGGCACGCACATGAAGGCAGCCAAGCTCGCTTGCTTGCATATGTTCTCTTCTTTCATCTATTATTTACGCATACAATATTGGAGAGAGTCAAATCAATATTTTCGTGCGAATAAAAATATACAAACGTAACATGAAATTTGTAAAAGAGAGAGAGTGGAACGTTGCTGATGATGATTATAACTTTAAGACCTTTTCAAACGTGAATACTATTAACAATGGACGAAGCTGCGAATAAAATTATAGACACGACACGTTGTCTTCTAGAAATAAAAAAGAACTAAAGAATAAAGATGATATGGCAAAGCGTTTTCTGACATCGTAGTGCTGAATGTTTAGGTTGCATAATAAACATGGTGCATCGTTTATGAGAGAACAAACGAGACAAAAGAGTAACAGTAAAGGCATTTTCACATTATAGAGCGTAGAGTTTAGCGCATCATAGCATCAAATTGCATCATAGCGAAATTCCTGTGTTCCGCATCGAGCATCGGAGTTCATCGAGTAAAACGTAGATGAAAACAAGAATTCTGATCTCGTAACGGTGTTTCTCGAGCCTAGCAGCACGCGTGCGTAACTAAACGCCACGGTATTTTTTTAACGCAATCAGTGCCGGAAAGAAGTTACTTCGACAGCTGTTCGAGCGATTTATGGGTTACTTAACCATTTGATGTCCAGGCTTTTTCCGAGTTCACGGGGAATATACAAGAAACAATAGTGCTAGCAAAACAATTTACATTAGGTTGTTCATTACCATGATCACATAGGTATATTTCGAAGCAAAGTATCCGAACACTTATCAGAAAAAATATTACACAATGCATTACTACGTAAATTACGATATATTTATTAAAAATATATATTTACTAAAAAAATAATGTGCAGCGCGAATAACCATCTTAAGCATATAATACATGCATTTCGTAAATATGTTTTGTGTTGAGTATATGGTAACGTAATTTGTTCATCTATTATACATTCCGAGATTTGTTTCAAACTTTACCAATACAACCATGATGATCGGATCTCATTACAGTATTAAAGAAATTCCAAAATGTGAAAGTATAACACACACAATATATTCATCATATGTTTGTATAAGCGATGAAATGTATAGCTATGTATATAAATATATAGCTAAATGAATAGCTATGTCACTATGTATCACGCGTGTTAAACGGTTTCATGTGGTCGAATGCCAAGAGACAGTGGTTATCGAAATCTTGGCAACTGGCCATAGAATTTCGAACCGGTTAGGTGAATCTTTGTCGTAAGTTAGATGAGACTCGACCTTGGCACCTCAAATTCAACGAACTGCGCCTTGTTAACGCGTGTTCTCTAAATTCGTTTCGGGGTCAATGACTGGTTGCCAGCGAGGGCCACCGAAAGTGGCGATCCTACGCGCGATGCAAGCCGGTTTTATCGACTATCAACCTATATACAGGAAATATTTTTATAATTCTGGTAATTCTTCGAAATTCCACAGAAGGTTTGTATCTTTTCTGCTTCCATTTCAATACGTGTAGTTTGATATTTTGATATTCAAACTTGCTGGTTTATGATTGAAAATATGTGGAACTGCACTAAGCAATTTTAAGAATCAACAATATATACGAAGATCATATTGGAAAAACACGAGGTCAAAATAAAAAAACCAACAAAAATATAGTTCCCACCTTTCTCCGTTTATAAGTAGTCTTCGCTTATTCAAATAAAAAATTAAAAGAAAAAGTACAGTACTCGAACTTTCGAACAAACGATAATTCAAGATTCTTTCATGCGGATTCTTATTTACAGCTGCATACACAGAACCTTCGGAGAATATTTGAGAATACATCAAAGATACAGAGAAGGTGCAAGGAACTACAAACGATGCACGGTGTTATCGACTTCTCGCTCGCTGCTGAATGTACCTACCTGCTTGGGTAGGTAAGTACCGTTCGTCGAGCTACCTTCGACGGCAGTCACGCCACAACCTTCGTCGTGTCAGGTGCGCACGGAGATCAACGGGGCTATCTTCGGTTATTCGCGAAGTCTCTCATTGTCGGCGTCAACGCAATTCTTCTCTGCATCGCTGGTGTCCAGGTAAATCCACATATTTGGAATCGACTCGAAAGTTCATCGACTTTCGTGTGTTTTTCAGCAATTTTCGTTCGTGGAAAGAGTTTAAAATGTATCTAAATGTGCAAAACTTGTTTCTTCGTTGGAATGCAAGAGCAAAAAATCAGGAAACAAAGCCTGAATTTCAAGTGAGTCTGAAGTTGGAAGATTCGTAGGAGAAGATTAATTTTGATGAAATTCGAAGCGTTTTCATTTTAATCCGATGTGCTTAGATTTACGATGCGTAACGAATGGCGGTGTGTTAAGCCTCAATGATCATAACCATCGAAAACATAATTGAACACGCTCTAGTTGATCGTAACTACCGTTGTTGCGCTTTTCCGAATTTTCATAACCTATTAAGTAACTCGATTGTAATACTGTTTTCTTTGCTTCGTTTCCTCGTGGAACTTGTTGCGCGATTCTTATCGCTTTGAATTTATTGTGCACGTTATTCCCACCGAAAATTCAAGGTTTCTCATTATACGAAACGATAGTTTATCGGTCGACTCGCGAACACAATGAAAAGTTGCATAATTCGTCGATTAATTAAAACAGAAACATGTTGCACTCTGGCGAAACAATATTGATGGCAAATATACGTTGTGACCGATTTATTTTTAAAATAAAAGTTTATTTCAAGGAAACGTGTACGAGGAAACGAATAATCGTTCGACATACATTTTAAAGAATTTCGTAACGATGTCGTAAATATTGTTCAACAAGCAAATTATCGCTATCTACGATAAAGTATCCGTAACAGTGACATAGCTTTGAGCAACCAGAATTTACATAAATGGTAAATAGAAATACATCGCGCATAAACCAATTGTTTTTTCGTTTCAGTGTTTGTGAATCCTTTTAAGATAAAGTTTATTTTTAAATAATAAACGCAATAACATAATAGCGAATTAACACATAACATAATCAGATCGCGTTTCTTTAATTCGTAAAGCAAAAATTTACCTACTTCAATCTTACATCTTATTCCATTTTCTATATCCTGTACCTTAAATCTTACATTATGTATCCTTATCATGTATCCTAAAACCGATACTTCATTTTCCATACCTAATAGAGTATGTACATTAAAAAATTAATATATTAAACTCCACGATTTCTATTCCACTTCCACCGCTATTCACATATTCTATATCCTACATCCAACATCTAATATCCACTATACCATATCCATTATCCCAAGCCTCCTGTACAGTTCATAATACCATCCCACATTCCATTTTTCATATACCTTATATCACATCCTATATCCTATTAGTATTATTAACCCACGTCTTTCAATTCTATATCCCATATCTCATAATCCCATTCTCAGATTTTATATCTCATATACAATATACCAAAAAAATATCTGTTGTTCGTAGTTTCACAGCACATATATTCATCGCATATCTAACATTTCATGTTTTCCATTTCCTCTCTTGTTCCATATCCAGTACTTGCAGCTAATATTTTTCACCTTAATATCCACAACACGTATCACCATTCTACACTTCATAATTCATATTTCCATCATCATTTTATAGCACATTTCCTGCATGCACTGTTCTACATCCTATGTAGACATTTCTTTCCCTACATTTCAAGACAAACTACTAATTTTCCCGAGCACATGTCCCATATATCTTACACATTTCCAAGTACATGTCCCATATCTATATCTAAATTTCTTACTCTTTATTTCATTTCCTAATTATTAAATTCTCCGCCGCATATTTAGTATATACAATCCAATAATCCCTGATTTATACCATTGCCCCATTTCATAAAGAAGGCACAAATTACTCTATTCAAAATTACAGTTCATTAAATCCTACATATACACCATCCAATACCAATATGCTACATCCAATGTTTCCCATCCCACACCGCTACACCATTCCTTAGTGCCGATATTCTTTGTTCTGTGTCCCTCACCACGTTACCTTAATTAAATACATCCTTTCAAACTAGACGCACGAGATACATCATAAACTGTCCACAAAACATACAAAACAGTACAAGAAATCGACTCTTCCCACAAACGAAATACACTATCCCCCAAAATGAAATTCGTTGTCCACAAATTTCTCACAAATTTCTCACAAATTCCACAAAAATCGGCACTTCCCACAAAACAAAATTTGTTGTCCACAAATTACTCACAAAAAGGAATTCATTTTCCACAAATTAAATTTATTCGACTTTTAGTGGATAGTTTGTGGGTGGGGAATTTCATTTCGCGGGATAGCGATTTTCGTCTACGGAAGTGTCAATTTCTTGTGGGTCTAGTGGGAAATTTGTGGGAAGTCACTTTCGTTTTGTGGGATATTTGTGAGAAGTCACTTTCGTTTTGTGGGAAATTTATAGGAAGTCGCCTTCGTTTTGTGGGAAATTTGTGGGCAACGAATTTTGTTTTGTGGGATAACGGTTTTGATTTGTTGGAATTGAGATGTCCTATAGGTTCAGTTGGTTATAATTCACGCTTTGTGGGAAACATATTTTTTTCATTTAAATTGTATTTTTCAATTTTGGGGGGCGGCTCTTACAATGTAGTAGGAAATAAGAAATAGAAACTGAGTTTCAGATAATTGGTAGTATGATTTGAAATGTAGGGCAAAGGAAATAAAATTTAGGCTATGCAACATAAAGGAGAAGATATGAGATATGAGATATGGTTTGAGAAACATTGGATATAGTATGTGAGAGACAACATGTGGAAAATGTGCGATGAAATGGAAGACGTGGGAATATTCGTTATAAGATAGGGAATAGAGTTATGTGCTGTGGAAACTGGGATAGAAGATATGGGATATAGAAGGGGAAATAGGGGAGTATGACATATTTGATATGGAATGGAGAGGTGAAGTTTTGGAAGTAAGATGAAAGATATCGGTTAGGAATACTAGTTATGAGGTATAGGATGTGAGATAAGGAATATGAAGGATAGAATATAGAATTGAAATGTGAACTATGGAATAGGCTTGGGATAATTTCAGTTACTTTTTTTAAATTACGTTTTAACGTATTTTTCTTTATTTTAAAAAGGATTGAACTCGTAAATATCTTTCTTTAAATGAAACCTGCGTTACGCTTATAGCAACGGGGCCGGAAAATTTGCACGCCTGGAAAGCCAGAGGCACAGAAAACGATATATGGTTTAAACGGATCGCACGGGATGGCAAATTGTACCGAACGGGTATAGAAAAATACTCTGACCGTGTCTAACAAGCTCTTTTAATTACGCAGTAAAATGCCGGTTACGTCTATACGTATCTATATGTATGGATACTTGAATGCCTAATAAGCGCTTATTCTTATCGTCTCGCCTTCTGCTGGTTTGCATCTTGACAGAGCTGCATCACCTATCCGAGAACGGTACGCGTTGTTGAACAAAATCATTAATAATACACGAATTGTACCGTTATCCGGTTGACTCTTTGCTCGGTACGCTTATTCGAGCAGAGAGGACTGAGCAGGAAAGAAGAAAAATACAAGAAGGGAATAGAAAGGACACGTAACACGATGTGCTGAAACATCGAGAGATCGTGGTTCCCCGAACCTGGAAATAATGTCGATGTCCGGATGACCTTGGAAACTAACCACGAACCGAGAGTCCTCCTCGCTTTCCCTCTCGTCCGCGCGAGAACGATCTGCATTCTGCACTTTCTGTGTTCACCATCGAAATCGATAAATAAGCTTGCCTCACGCGAAACACGCTGGCTAATTGTAAGAAACACTTTCCTGCACGATTTCACCGCGTTACACTCTGATTCAGAATGTTTTTCGATCATCTTGATGCTCCATTGTCTTTCTCTTTAAGGTTCGAAGCTCGATTTTTCACGGTGAATCAGAGAAGAAACTTGTTTAAAGAAAGAAAGAAGTCCGTTTTCAATTTCGGTGCCGAATGTGAGAAATGTGAATCAATCGACGGTCGTTCGATTGACGCGTTGAGTTCGGCGCGTTGGAGGGACGATGAGTAACAGTCTGTACCGTTAGCCCGAATCGTTTCTCCAACTGGAGAATGTCAATTTCATGCGGTTTACGGTACTCAAATTGCGCGTTAGAATACAACGCTTCGATTGTTGGCCAGTACCTTTTCAATCACGATCGTCCTTTGGCTATTTACTTCTGACAGACATTGATCTACTGTTCTCTCCGGCTCTATGATCTCTATGTATGATCCGAGATAGATGATATATTTCGATAGATATTATTAGAATGTAGATAACTTTTAAATATTTTATCCAAATATTTAATATAATTTTTCTACCCACTGTGTATTTCGTGTATTTTATAAAGAAAGTACTCGAGAAAGGAATATATCTGGAGAGATACAAACGCGATGAAGTGAAGGGAGCAACAGAGTTAAGTCGTGACTTAAAGGACTAAGTATCTTGCGAAACTCGATGACGAACGAGATATGGTTCTGTCAATAGCCAGATTGATCAACTCCGTCTTCTAGACACTCAATTTCATTAATCAAGTGCATATCGCTGTTCGATGCTGTTCCATGATTACTGTTCAACTTCTCAAAGAACAACTTCTATTGTTGGGTTATTTTTGTGTAGCTCGTATAGCGACTCTCCTATTCGTAAGCAATCGAGAAACGCAACCGATGTAGACTAGGAGAAGGTTGATTTTCTTACACCACAAAGATTGTTAAGATTGCTATTACAACATTATATTATTATTTCAAATCACATGATAATTCTTGAAGAACCTGATAACTTTCTACTGAACTTTTGAAGTAACTTAAGTTTTCGCAAAATTTCCTGTTATTCTTAAAAACATGACATATACGTACATACATAACAGTAGGAGAAACGCTACTTTGAGAGATTCTAGGAAGACTTATGACAGGGCAATCGAACATGGGACAATGTTCAACAGATCGTTGGTCAGATAGCATTCCACGTGCAACGGTATTCAAGTGTCTACGAGCCGAAACGTTTCCGGTGTATTACTCACGCTTAAAATCCTGCCGACGACCTGGATACAGCCGCGGCATCCTAAAATAACTCGACCACGATCAAGATCCGGTTGAAGGTGAACGACTTTCCCATCTTCGTCGTACTGTAGGACCGAGAATCAGATTCCAGAAATGTGAAAGAGGGGCATGTTATGTTAATCTGTCGCTTCGTTAACAAATCTATATTCTTGCAGAAACAAAAGACGGACAGAAGAGAAACAATAAGGAAACATGTGGTTGCCGAGGACGTGCATCCTGTTGGTTCTGCTGGCTTCGGCGAAATGCGAAAAACACGAAGAGGAGGATACTTCAACCGTGTTTCTCGAGGCTGCCAAATCCTTCTTCTCGAATAAGGACAATATCAATGGTCTACAAGGATTGGCAAGAGCGTTCTTGCAACCGGATGGCAGAAAAGAGGTGAGATGGCACTTGGAGTATAGTTGTTTCCATTCGAGGAGTATTTTAACATCCATTTCTATCGTTCGTATCCGATAGGGATACCACAAATAATATAGTATGCATAGAAATACGTTTCAATATACTACAAACACTTTGATATTTGCTAATTTATGTGCCACGAAATTGTAGGAAATTTAAAAATCTATGACATACGTAGAATGTGTAAAAAATTAGCTTATTGGTTGCATATAGCACAATTTTTAAGATACTTTACTTTTGCAAATGTTCATATGTTAAAAATCGTAGTAATCGTATACAATTCTATGGAACAGGTGAGCAACGCGTTCGGCGGAAAGTCCAACCTAGACGGTATCGGTCAAATCGTATCTGGCATAGGAAGTTTATTCTCCGGGAATGAAAACAGCCAGGGAATCGATTTCTCCATGATTGGCTCGGTTCTCGATGGTGTAATGAACTCTGATAAAAGTACCAAAAGAACAGCTAGGAGCGTGGAAACAAATCAAGAGCATGGAATCGATCTGGAAAACATCGTGAACATGGGAAGCATGTGGATGAGTCAACGTGGCAATTCCGAATTATTGATGGGATTGATACCGATGCTGCTGTCGAATCTTGGCGACGCAAGCAACGAAGTTGACAGTGCACCTGATAAGATACATGATCACTCTGGACATTCTTGGTACATGCCACCGATCCTTGAAAATTTGCACGTAATGTGGGACCACTTCAGCAACTCGGAACTGGGTCAAACATTGTGGAAGAAAAGTGGCCTGGCGCAATTTGTCGGCCAAATGTCAGATTCCGAGGGACGTATTCAATACGAAAAATTGCTGGAAAGTTTCGAGAACCCAGGCCTGCGTCGCAGATGGATACGATCGCTGACGAATTATATCGGAGAGTGGATTTCCCATATCTCTGATCCGCAAATTCAACAGCGTTACTTGAATACTGTTCAGTTCGTCGGAAATAGTTTCTTGAAGTCTCAGGGATTTCCAAAATCGGCCATGTTCGATTCGATGAGACCGGCAGAAAGTCTTTCTAGGTACTATCGCATTGTTATAGTTATGTGCTTATTTGCTATAGTTGTGTCTTAGTTATGCTATCTACCATGCTATAGTTAGAATTTAATCTCTTCGCTGTTTTTAAAATGGCGATGTATTGCGATAACAGTGCAATCAAATTCTGGAAATAGTTTCCTTATGTGAACTTAGTGTATCGATATTTATCCATTGATAGTAGAATACATGTACATATATTTCTCGTGTAGTAGATTATAAAACAAGAAATGCATATTATACATAAATACATAAATAGATATTTGACCATGTATCGTCGCTACAGTTACGAGCGAACAATACATAAAACATTTTAATTGGCAGTTTTCTGAATAGTTAATCGGTTAGAAATCAATAAAATAGCGCTTATTTTGTGATTTCCATTTCATAGCGTAATTATATTTTGACAGATTAGTGAACGCAGTGGGAAAGAGGTATTTAGGGATGAAAATCGACAGTTCGCAGTATATAAAACCAGCTGTGTCGTACATTAAGGAACTGATCGCCCTGGCTTCCGAAAAGGGATTCATCATGTCTCGAGTGAACGCCAGAGGAATCAGCAACAAGCTCAGTGATATGATCAACAATGACATTATTAATCCGATGTTACAGGTAACAAATGAAACAGAATATACAATCGAATCTGTTCTATTATAGAATCGTGTGTTAAATTAAGAATCAATTTGCAGTCTTATCGAGCGTACAAGTGGGCAATTAAAATGCCGCAATGCGCCAGTCAAATTCTGTGCACTATCAATGAAAGGAACGAACAAGATACGGAGCAGCCTCGTTTAAGAAGCATCTTATTGAAAGCGACGAGTTTTCCTGCCGGTTGGGCTGTCAGTTATAAATTAGGGACTAATTTCTGGATCCTGTATGGAGCCATCATGGAACATGATAAGTGTACTGTAAGTGAAATATCTTGACAAAGTTAATACAAAAGAGAATGGAGATATGAGATAAGGTAGAATATCTACTATCAGTGCTATTATCAAAAATTAACGATTGTGAAAAATTTCTTTGATTATTTTTAATCCAAGATAATGATGATTGGTAACTAACAAATATTTAATCATCTATTATTATTATAGGACAAGTCACTGTGGTTTGTTGAAATTATTATTGCCATATATTTTGTTTCGAATCTATTCTAAAACTGCATAGGTTAAAAAATAAAATAAGTATCTCATATTTCTCTCTCTCTCTCTCTCTCTCTCTCCCTCTACATGTTAAGAACTATGTTAATATACTTTCTTCAATTCTCAGCAAAGATATCCAGCTGACTGCACAGATTTCCATGAAGAGGAGATACGAATTAAAACAGAGAACATTCACAGTGAACTTTAATATCTAATTAAGTGTACCTTGTGAGAGACATTCGCGATTTTTAAAGTCAATTTCACGAATACACAGCCGTACCGTATGGCTGTTATTCCATGCGTAGTATATAAGATTATTAAGCGTTAGGGAATAAAGGAAGAGAAAGCTGAATCACTGGAGAAGTTCAAAAACGTTTTAGTGTACATAGAAACACAGCCGAGAAAGGAGTCGTCGAATAAGTAGATTTTTAATGTTACGAATTTTTTATTTATCTCGAATCTGACGCGAGCAATATTCACTTTTTTCATGTACATTGTGTGATTCTTTTACTTCCACGGTGCTAAATATTTTTCGGTCAAGTGTCGTGAAATCAACAGTGGTCAATTATAAGAGCACCATTTTATAATTATTTGTATGCATCTTCTTTTTGATTCGTTATTATATTTATTTCTTTCTTTAATGGAATCTCTAAGAATTCTATTTCATAAGAAGAGCACGTGTGAGAAGGTACGTATTATAATATAGATATATTCTTTGGGACGTCGTAATTCTGAGCTTACGAAAGCTCCTTCCATGAAAGCCGGAAGTTGAATGACTAGATCTATTCGATCGTGTTCATGCGTTTGCGTTGTTTGCAACAGCTTCTGTAAATATTAGGTAAAAGCCAAATAAAACGTATGTTAGATGTACGAGGTACATCGTAAATCGTTGCGGTTTGTTGCTATTCTTTTACCAGCATTACTTCCTCTTGATGTTCTTGCATGCCCATTCAAGACCCTCCTAGAAAATGACGAAATCACGTTACGACTTTAATAAAATGCAGTCCACAACATTTAAGCTTGCTGCGTTAAAAAGTTTTTGCACCTTGACTCCTTTTCCTTCGGTCGCGATGCATGATTGTATCTGCCAGTCGCGATCCTTGATATTGTGCAATCCAAGACCTTCGGCGATTTCGGCTGCTGTGACAGCTTGTCCAAGATCTTGTTTATTTGCATAAACCAATAAAGGAACAGCTTTTAACTTCTCTTCTAATAAAAGTTCTGACAACTCTTGACCTGTTTCTTCTAATCTCTTAACATCCGCACTGTCCACGACATATATCTTTGCGGAAGAAAAAGAGAATGCAAAAAGCTTAATGTTGAATCAGAAATTATTCGAGATACTATTTCACAAAACTTTCGTTCAAACGTAAAACATCGAATAAAATAAAAGATCATTTCCTTCGATGGCTACATCATGAAATAAATCGATGAAAAATCAGTTACATATTCGAATAAACTACCGCACAATAATTTCGATATAACATCTAGCTAAATAGAGTAACATATGTATCATTTTTTAAATATTTTGTGACGGTGTTCGAATAACTGAAATAACTTACTAAAACATCCGTATTTTCAAAGTAATTTCGCCAATAGGGACGAATTTTTCGAGCACCTCCAATATCCCAAACGTTCAATTTGAACCCTTCGCTTTGGACGCTCTTTATATTGAAGCCTTGTGTCGGTGTTACCTTTAAGAAACAGAAACTTACTATAGCAAACAATCAAACTATAATATAAATTAATTGCAAGAAGAAATACCTGCGTAATATCTTCACTGGCCAAGGATTTTAAAATCGTTGTTTTTCCAGCATTATCCAATCCCAAAAGAAGCAATCGTAATTCTTTGTCTGGATTGGAACGCAATTTTCTCAAGATTGATAAAAGTCCCTGTTATTAAATACACAAAAATATGAAAACATTTTTTAATCTTATTCAAGCAAAAATCTATATGGTATTTAAATTTTTGAATTTAAAACGCGCGCCTATTAAAGCAGCAGACGAAATCACTTCGGGATGGCATTGGTGTAGTCGAAGGAAGTGTGTCAACCTGTCGTCAAAAATTTCAGAATTTTCTACAAATGTATGTTTGTTTATATGAGCGGAATATAAAATAAGCAATAAATAGAGTTAGATAGCGAATTTTCATTCAGTGAAACGCATTGTGATAAAAGCTGTGACGTTTAAATTCAAGATTACAATTTTTAGGTTATGTTTCGTATATCTTGTCTATCTTGCGTGGGAAATAAATATCGTTTAAATAGTACGTAAAGGTGCATAGTAAGGTTGAGTGCATTAAAAATCAATTGTCTACAGTTTATTACCATATTTCACCGTTGTTTATTAAATTGGAACAAAAAGCGTGGCAATAGTCGATCACGACACGTCAAGCGTTTGGTTATCGTCCCTCGAATTTATTGTGTTGTTTCTATCGTATCTAAGGAAACTGGTGGTATCTGCGTCACCTGACCAATAGTCTTTCACGGTATTTACATATGTAAAGACATAAATCAACAGATACATAATATTTAACTCTATTTTTATGTCAGCCTATCTTCTACATAAATAAGAATTTAATAAATAAAACTTTTATACCTTTATGTATAAAATCTTTATTTTGCTTCGTAGAGACATGCCATTTTATTATGCTGGTTTTAATACCAGTACATTGTTCTGTAACGATGAAGATATTAGTTTTATAACAGACTCATTTACTAAAGTATCGTTTCCTGGAATTACCGACTTTCAAATAGGTTGGAGCTACTTCCTCATTTGGAAAGGGAATGAGCTATATATTTCTAAAAAATTTAAGGAAAATAATAAAGATACAGGCATAGATACAAATATTCAACTAATACAACTACCAGAAAAATCACTGGATAGGTATATTTTTGGATTTAGATAATTAAAAACATATAGATGTTTTAGTTCAAAATTCATATTTTTATAGTTGCAAGCAAGCTGCAACTGGTAGGGATAATATAGTAATTTTATCTAATGATAATGAAATATGGCTATATAAGATCTATGAGAATACTTGGAAGAAGATAATCAATTTTATTGGTGAGAGCGACAATTCAGAAAAAGAGTATCCTATTAAAATAATACAAGGAGGATGCACTGTAGTCCTTACTAATTTAGGTAAACATTTGCAGCATTGAGCGCAAAAGTGAACTACACCAAATCTTTTTCTCAATATAAATTTATAATATTAATTTATTCCAATAAGCTGTTGTATTCATCATGCAGCCTATATTAATCATACAGAAGTGGAAGAATTAACTTTTTTGAAATGGAGAATATAACGAAATTAACTAGAAAAAAATTATTCAGATTATTTAATATTGGTGTTAGCCCATTTTTGCCATATTTTGGATTCTAAATATTTCAAATAGTATAGTTTATGCACACATCTAACACGTGGTTTAGGTCGAGCTTTTAATGTCCCTATTTTGATTGATATACCAAAGAGGGTTCGATTCATAGACATTGCTGGTGGATTTGATCACACCATCTTGTTAGCAGAGAATGGTGACGTTTATTCAATGGGAATGGGAACGTATGTACTCAATCATGTATTATTTCATAAATCAATACAGTCAAAGTAAAATGGACTGATTCGTACGAAATAGGCGTGGCCAATTAGGACACAATGATTTAGAGGACTGCGATAATCCAAGAATCGTTGACGCTTTAGCTGGCATTAGAGTAACGCAAATATCAGCCGCGGGTTGGCATACTGCCGTAGTAACTGATCAAGTAAATAAATATTTAAACTGCGAATATTTATGTGATCTTGAAAAATTAAACAGAATCCACATAATGTGCAAAAACACATAATATATTTAAAGTAAGATTACTTATTATAATATTTAATAGACAAAACAAATTTCTATTGAAGTTCCATTTCTTTAGTTACGTTCATGAAAATATAGGGTTGTATGAACATTCGCAGTTTATAAATATTTTTCGTACTACTAGAACAAACAAAATCGATGAACATAGTTGGCAATAGTTATTTTTAAACCATAGGGTGACTTATATATGTGGGGATGGAACACAAATGGAGAATTAGGGTTGACAAAGCAAGAGAGCAAAGTAGTTGCTACACCCACGTTAATAGATTTTACAAACGATCAAGACGAGAACATAGAAGTTTCTGTGAAAAAAGTTCAATGTGGAAATACTTTCACCATTTGTATGACGGGTATATTTAAAGAAAAAAAAAAAAAAAAGAAAAAGATCGTTATTTCAGAAAAAAATGTATTGCAGAAATTTACTTTCCCAACAGATGATGGAACGCTTTGGGGATGTGGATGCAACAAATACGGACAATTAGGGCAATCCCCGGAAAAACTTTCGAGTTCTTCAAAATTTGTTAAACTCGATGTTCCTTTACGTTCAGAAAGTATTAAAGATTTCAAGTGTTATGAATGGGGTACAGTCCTCGTAACAGACTGATATTGTAACTTCGTCCAATGGCTAGTTTTACAAAGGAAAAATAAAGAGGATGTTTTTCAAATATTTGCGTGTTCGATTATTTAATGTTATGCATCGGGTGTCTCGAATATTTCCGATGATTCGTTCGCTTCTATTAATGGTAGAATAAATAACCGATTGGTCATCAACATTACTTCATCGTCCAAAGAAGGCGGAGGTGTTGGGGGTATTTTGTAATTTGTTTTAAGTTTTTTGCCTGTAACACAGAGATGATCAATTTTTCCTGTCTGCGTATTTTCTAAACTGCAATACAACTCCATTTACTGAAACGAAATTTGTTTTAATTAACTAAACTGCATATAATAATAGGTAGAATGATAAAAATAAACGTAATAGACAAGATGATAAAAATAAAATAAAATAAAAAAGATAATACATAAAAATTGATGAATTTCTATTATATGAATTATTCATTCCACGACGAGTTCAAATAAATGGAGTTCCAATAATTGCAGAAGAAAGAGTCATTTCATATTAGCTTCACCTGCTTTATTGTCCTTTTTAGATTTGTCCATTGTCTCGATTCTTTTCAAACTTCTTTGCAATTGTATATTAAAAGGGATCATCTTAGAATCTGCCGGTTTCACTGGGCGTGGTGTACGGAAAGTAAATGGTAAATTGTAAGTCTCTATCTCAATTGGTTCCACGAAAACCGCGTAAACGAGGGCGTATCGTAGCTCGTTCGCGTACCTATTTAACAAAAATTGTTTTTATTTTCTCGTATTACCATCGTATTGTTTGGTAATAAATAGACTGCTAGATAGATACAAGAATGTGTAGAATGCACGTAATGCGTATAATTATATAAAATATTCAAAATATAGTTGCTATATAGTTTAGTGAGCGAAATAAATCTCGGTTTACTTCCTATTTCTTTAATTATGTTTATAAAAATATGAATTTGCACAAATATCCGTAGTGTAATGATAAAACAAACAACTTACATATCGTAAGTAGCTTCAATCACGATATCTAATACGGAAACTGGATCGATAGTATCCGAAAGTTTGACGTCAGCTTCAGAAGAAGGTTCTCGTAAACTTGTCACGAATGTACGATCTGTTATTAAAGCATATAATAAAAATTGACATGATTGTTTAACTACCTTCTTATCGATTGATTTCCTGTTGACAGTCTTTCTTCTATTTCTTCACCTGCTTCGCGTTCTTCCACGATTTCGTCCCAATATGGCATTTGTTTCTGTTCAGATATTTTGTTAGCTGCTGCGATGAAAATGCTTTTCAACTCCCTAAAAAATCCTTCCCGAGTATGTTTCCTATCTTTGTAAGTAGAATAGCATATAGTAGATAATATCATACGTGTACATTATGAACATGCCTGTTCATAAGTATTAGGATCCTTCTGGAAAAGAAATGAAATTCAAAAATCTAGAATATTGTTATTTTGTTCTAAACTTTGAGACACAAAGAATCTGTATGTTCCACGTTATTAGGTTGTTCGGAATAATAGCTGGTTCCAATATTTTAGGTACAAACAATACGATTAAGCTTCTCGTTTACGTTTTTCTCTCTGCATCACTGATCAATTTCGCTGTTTATAATTTATACTGTTAAATGTTTCATTACGTTCGTTATCTTTTGGTTTCATGAATTTTATAAACGATCCCACCAACCATTTCGATTCTGTCGCTTTCCACTAATACATAATTCTGATCGATTAATCGTTCTTCTAATATCTGAGTGAATTATCATGTTTTGCAGAGAATTAGGAAATGTCCCAATGCTTATGAACGGGAGTGTAATTATTCGATGAATTTGTTACCTCGGAGTAATCTAATTTCCCCAGCCAACCAACTGACCAAAACACTCGTGTAATACTCATCGAGATTCTCTCTGTATCGTATCATGTAAAACACCAATGTATCCAAGAACCAAAAGGACGCCATGTTCGTGGCATAATCGTCAATTCCGAGAAGATCTCCTAATAATCTGTAGGGAAAGAAAAGCTGTCGTATACTTGAACTCGATATCGTTCGATTTATAGCATTCTAACTTAATGAGTTCTTGAGGTTTGTCGTTTTCGATACTGATCGACGTGTCAAACAAGCTCTTGAACGTACGTGGAAGCGTTGGCAGAAACTTTTTGACAAACTCACCGCAAACATTGAATTCGTCGATCGACTCCGTTTCGGTTCGCTGTAATTAACAAGCAATTTGAATTTCGCGAATTCGTCGTTGAAATCAAGTTGCCGTTAACCAGTGAACGAAATGTGACGTATAGATATAAATAAATGTTCCGATTAGAAACCTTAATTGATCGGGCACCTCCGTTTTCCTTGATTAAATTCGTTCTTAAGTTCGACATTTCTATTCTCGTTTACCGACGAATCTTCCGAAACGATGACACGGAACATCTTCGATGACACAGGGCAATCGATGCTCGTTGAGATCGAATGGAATCTAGAAGGCGGTTGTCGGCAAGATTTCGGGATAGATTGTAATAAAAGAATAGTCAGAGTAGAACGGTTCGTTCGTTTTTTATTCATTGATTTTATTTTTTAATTTTTTTTTCCATATTTTGTTCAATATTTTCAGAAAATAACACTCCAAAGCGAAAAAACCGTATATTCTCACCAATCCCAATGTGTGTATAATATATATATATTATACTTCTCATATATAATATATATGTATATATATATAATATATATATATAATGTATACTTTTATACTTTATATATAATAATATTATGTAGAGTATAGCGCACACTTTAGACTGTTATCGATACCTTTTATAATTTTATCGATAAATTACAAATATTGAAAAACATGAAACAGACACAGCCGGCGGAGACACGGGGACTTGGGCGTCCTGGGACATCTTTCAGCGGATCCGTGAAAAAAGATTTCTTTTGTTTCTTCGAGCGCGCCCTGTCGCGGCTTCCGTTTCGCTCGATAGTTCTCGGATTGGATAGCCTCGGTTTGATCGACGACCAACACTCGAGAAAGAGATCGAAAGGTGGGAAGACCGAGGTGAAGTGGGCGAGAGAAAAAAAAAAGAAAGAAGAACGTTTCTTCCCCCGTTCGATCCTTCTCCCTCTCCGATTTTCCCGAGAAAGAAAACGGAAAGCTAAAACGGAGAAGCCAGGGAAACGGAAAACGCGACGAATAACGCGCCCCATCGGGACACGATTAAATACTTATTATATTATATTTCGGTCGCTCGAAAATCCCCGGGTCCCGGCGCGACTGACATTTTTTTTTTTTTATTTATATATTTTCACACCGAAGTCAGAAAGGCAATACGCAGTATGAACTTACTTAGTACATTTGTGTGTGTATGTGTGTACGCGTATGTGTGTGGCTTTTACAACTATTTTCCTTTTTGTTTCTCTCTCTGTTTTCTTCTTCTTCATTTATTTTTGTTCACATTGGTTGTGGTTCTTCTGTTACTCTTGTTGTCGTTTTCCGTATTTTATTCATGTTCGTTCGTATTTGTTCCTTTTTTTTTCTTTTTTTTTTTTCTTTTGTATGTTTGCTTCCACGCGTTCCTCCTGCAACTTCCTAACCTAACAAAGCCTCCATTTTCTTTCCTTGCGTATCTTTCCTTTTGTCACGAATTTTCGCCGTTTTCGATCGCATCTTATATAACTTCATATCGATCGATTATAATTATCCCTTTCACCTCTTCGTCTCTAGCGTTTCCCTTCTTTTTTCGTCCTTCTTGTTACCGTTCAAAATTGTTTCACTTTGTTTAACTCTACGCTAGATATAGTGCTGCTTCAATCGTTCGTTCCGTCTTCCCCCGTTCTTCCCGAGTCTCGATAATCATCCGAAGATACGTGAGAGTAAGAGGGAGAGAGGAGAGATGATACAGAGAGAAGAGAAAGGAGCTTAAGAGGGAGGTGCTCTCGGAGGGGTTTTGTGAAGTGAAAATCGTATACAGACGCAGCCAATTAAATTTGTATCGAATGAAAACGAAAAATGAAAATTATACAAGAAAATAAAGAAACGACCGACCAGACGGAAGTACGAAAGAAGAAACCGGTAGGAATAAGCGAGGAGCTGTGATTTCGAGTCTTTCTTTCCTTATTTCTTCCTTCAATTTAGATATTCTCTTAAATAAATTTGTTCTTTCATCTTCGCTGAAAATAATGGAATTGTGTACTTACATATATCGAGCTTCGTGTACACGCGTGTAAATGCAGTATCGAAAGTGTGCAATATTTGAAAGAAAGAGGAAATCACTGGCAGAAACGTAAAAACGTCTGGTGAAGTGCGAACGAAAAATAAAACCGTGGAAATTAAATATTTTCAATCGATTTTATTGAAAATAATACAACAAAATATCTCATAATAATAATAATAATAATTAAAAATAATTAATAATAATTAATGATACGTACTGCTCTATTCGGTATCTAAATAATCATGTCTTAAAACGTCATTTAAATAATAATAATAATATTATCGTCGTCATTATATAATTATCGTAATAAAATAAAATAAAATAAAATAATAATAATAATAATAATGATAAAATAATAATAATCATAAAGACAATAAAGTTAATAATAATAATAATAATAATAATAATTATATCGTATAATAATGCATCAATAAACAAACTTAATAATCTAATTATTGGTTAATGATTCGTCATCGTCCTTGATCGCTATCAATGGATCTTTTTTTCTTTACCTAGCCATTAATAATGGATAATTAATTAATTCATAATTAAATTACACGTTGCTTGGATATGCACATACAGATATAAAGTCGTTTTTGGTCCCACCTAACTGCAAACATTATATTCGTACAATTTTTTTTTTTTTTTTTTGTTTCGCATGGATCGCTTTACATGTAATGCGTGTATGTAAGTAAGTGTCTCTGTGTGTCATGTAAGGTGTTCGTTACGTGTGCCCAAGTTGCGAAAAACTATTGTTAACTACCGGTAAAGCTGTCGTTTCTCAAAAAATTTATAATCGCGTATACACATGACAATGTTCCATTTGCCCATTTTTTAAATCGCCTTCTGCCTTTTTATCCTTCCTTTCGCGGTACTTTAATATTTCTCTTTTTTTCTTTTTTGTTATCCTTATCACTCTCTATCACCTTAGTTCTTTCTATTTTCATGTTTCGCGGAACTCGTGATCGTTCCCTTCGGGCGGTCCGAAATAAGCAAAAGAAAGAAAAACGAAAAACCGATCGTACCAATGTCGCGACCAAATGTGATCTGCCGTTTCGGAAACTTTCTACTACCCCGACATCGTAGCTGCGTTTCGTTCCAAACGAAAATTTTGTATCTTTCTGTTCTATCAATTTTCAATTTCTTCCTCGTATAGCCAATTCGCATTTAGTTTCGTTTCCCGGCAATGAATGGACGCGTCGCTCGAGACATGTTCCCATTTTATCGAACATGTCTTCCCGCACTTCTACCACTGATATATTTTCCTTTTTTCTTCCTTTTCGAAAAGAAAAACTCTTTACAACTGGCATTTCGTTATGCTTCTTTTCTTTTTTCTTTTAAAATACGCTTAAGTTACCTAGTAACATTATTCTCACTAGATACATCACCGCGTAAAGGGGAACGCGTTGGACGACGTCCTCCAGAGAAATTTCCTGCCTTTTTTTTTTTTTTTTTTTTCTTGGAACTCAAGGATGCATTTGTTTCGACGTCGTCTTCACGGCCCACCTTCCACGACAATATTTTACAGCCAATCGAGATAATTTCGACGCGGGACCATCCTTCGCGGTACCGCCTCTATTATACCTAATTTAATCTTTCTCATTAAGGCTAGATTACGCGAATTTTATTTTACATTTTCTCGCACGAATACTGGTTTATATCAGTCGCACATTTTTCTATTAGTCTGGCCATCCGTTACAACAATTCGACGAAGTCTTACCGTGAAAACTGTTGCTCGTTTCGCGCTCTTTGCACGTTCTACGATTTTCTTTCTCGCCTCGTCTCTTCCTTTTCTTACCTTAAATCGTTATTTCGAGGATTAATTTGGAAAGATTACGCGAGAAGACCGCGCCGACTTGACGTAAACTGGACTCACAACACGAACCAGACTGTATGCGGGGTAATGCCAGTTGCACGCTTTCTCAGAGACGAATTTTACAACGTCGAAGGACACGTGCGCTTCCACCAATCGAATTCGGTTTAAATGCTATGAAAATAAATGCTATATATACAGTCGACTGACCATTCGTTCGCGCTATGCTTAACGGAACAAGTTATCGCTAATGTAGAGAAAGTGCAACTTCGATCAGAAGGAATGTTGACGAGTTAAAAAAAGAAAAAGGAAGAACAAAGTAGAAAATTAAGGAAAAGAAGGTTTCACGCGGAAGCGCACGTTCTTCCAATTCGCCTCCTCGTCCGCTATTCGGCGAGACGATCGACACAACTTCACGGAACGAGAAGCGAATTACATTTTTGGAATCGTTGTTTAGTCACGATCGGCTCGTTTCCGGAAGTCGTGGCAATCGGTCGATCGAACTTTCACGTCGCATCGTTAACACATTTCAAACATTATAACCTCACAACCATTTTGATAACAATCAACCTTCAACAAAAGAGCGTCCTACTTCAAAGAATCTTTAAAAAATGCGTCAGCCCGCGAATCCACTACCAGCGATACGCGTCACTCGCTTTGTTCTTTCGTAACCATGTTCTTTGCTCTACATCTCTCGAACGTTCCCGATAACCGGAAGTCAATCCTGCCGGCTGACGTATCACATGTTTCAAAGCTGCGAACCACGTACTTGCGATTTGTTCCGCACTCGCCACTCTCATTCACTCGCAATTCGCTCGAACGCGACTCAAAAGAATGCCCAAAGTATGTCTTTTTTCTCGCTCAAGCTTCGATCTCGACCGTTCACTGCGTTTACAGCCGTTTCCGCTTACGCCAAGAGCGCGTGTACCAACCATTTTTACCCGAATGCTATAAAAATCTCGAGTTTTATCGACGATCGGTCGCAGTGCACGACTGTTGTCGTTTAATAAAATCGAAATCTCGATAATCTAAATTTAAGATGGAATTTCCTATCGTGCGTTAGACGTACGTCTAAAATTACGTATAAAATTATAGTTGTAGCTGATGGCAGTTCTAACGAACTGTCATTCCGATGAATACATTACAACAATCAAATAATATCATATATACATTTTTATGAGAATCGTTACAGCACGTTTCGTTCTTTGGATGTTTCGTTAATGCGAATATGACAGTCGAAGATTGTTTAGGAGTAATTTTTCATGGAAGATGCTCATACTACCTTTCTTAGTTAACCATTTAGAGACGTATCTTTTTTTTTCAAAAGTCACCGCAATAATCTAACGATAGAAACCGTTAAATTTGAGAAAAAGAGCATTTAAAAAATTGCTTTTGGTAAAATACACACTTGGTTATAGTTCTGGCAACATGGAATTAATGAATTTTCAAATTCATGGCAATCTTCAATTTATATAAGAACCTTCCTAAAAGTTACTTTTGCATGTATCGGACCATTAATCTCCAAAGGATAGAAATATCCGATCATTTTAAAACATTCGAAAAGACGTTCTTTTATATCATCTCCGTTATTCTTCGTTCAATTAAAACCGAAAAGCGTTCGATAGGATTAAAAAAAGGCGGTAGAGGAAATCCTACCTTAAATGCGGAAGATCGATCGCGGTCGAAATGAACGGCGAGCGATCGCCGATAAATATCCATCTGTAGTCGGTCTACAATTATAAGTAACAATCATCGAGCAGATGTTTGGTTGGTGCACGCGGCCTTCCCAAGTCACGTATTCCCGATCCATCGGGCGAACACCGACCTCACGTCCATGAGATACGACCTTTACAAGCTACGAGAATCCGTTTAGCTTAGAAGGATCGTAGATCATCGACGTGGAGTATCCTTCTTGCCCGTTAATTCCGTAAACCAAGTGATCAACAGAAGTAACGTTACTAATTGCACGATTTAAAAACTCGATTTAAAAACACGATTTAAAACTCCAGCGATACCTATTTCTAGTCGCGCTACGATTACGTACATCAACTCTATACAAATTCGCGTATCCCGCGTCTCTCGCGCGTCCAATTTCTATGATACACGCGTTACAATTGTTCAACTGCCCCATTGAAGCGTATCGATATATCTCGTATGCGATACATTGGTCTAGCGTATTCGTAATTGTGTCTTTCGACGAAAAATTGGTCTATCGATGTACGATTGTAATATGTGTATCCGCGTGTGTATGTGTGTGTCTATCTTCTTTCATGTCGTTTATGAATAAACCGTAGGCGTATTTGTTGAATACATATATATATATATATATCTGTGTGTGTGTGTGTGTGTGTGTGTGTGTGTGTGTGTGTGTGTGTGTGTGTGTGTGTATGTGTATGTATGTGTTTGATGTAAAAAGGTACAGATTTTGTATATAGGTGTTTCGTTTTGATGATCGATCCCGCTTGTATTCCTCCAACGAGCTCTCCCGCATCGTTATTTCGCGAAACGGGTTGAAAAAGGAAAAGATTTTGAAACGAAATAAGAAGAAGATGCAAGCAACCGGCCGGTGTAAAGAGAGTAAAATAGAGAATGGCTGCCTGGTTGGAGAAAAGGGCCGGTGATTCTCGCTCGCACGTGGACGTAGGGCTTACCGTGGACGAACTCAAAGGGCCTCCCCCTCCCCGCGAGTTACGATCGAACGCGACACGCCGTTTTGCTCGATTTGCTCGTAGCGGCTTCGCGATTATTAATAATCGTCAACGAGATAATTAGCGACGCGTGCACACGGCGCGTGAGCGCGCGCGTGCCCCCCTGCGCCGCCTCATAATTATCTATATATATATAGATATATTTATATGTATATATATATATAAACGACAGCGCCTACCGCCATAAGAATGACCGATAATCGATATATAATCATCGCGGTGTAAACAATAAATGGCGACACGTATATCGAGAGGTCTCATATTTATAATATATATCTATGTAACGCTTTGGACGCGCCTTTAAACTCCTCCCTTTCGATACGAAACGATAATATATAACTGTAAAATCCATGTGGAATATAAAAAATATTCTCTTGACGTTTCCTACCTAACTATATGAAACACTGCGCTAAGACTGTATACTTCGTTACGAAACGTATATGCGCGCGCGCGTCGGTGTGTACGCGTGTACCTGTTTGCGTCTGTGTATGTAATGTAACGTTGCATACGTTGTCCGTGTGTTTCACGTTCGTAGCTGTGTGTGTCTCTGAGTGCGTGTGTCTCTGTGTGTGTGTGTCTGTGTGTGTATGCCTGTGTAACTGTGTTCATCTACAACGTATGTTCATGTATAGGTATATCGTAGTGTAACGTATTCGTATATGTGTTCCGTCAGCTTTACGTACGATCTTTCTGCTCGAGCTTACGCGAAAGTGTTACGTCTAAGAAGCGAGGACAACCTGGGGTCCAGATCTCGACGTATACCTGACCGGTAGCGTGTTCGCTACACGGGAATGCATCGATCGCCCGTTTCGAGATCTATCGTTCTTCCTTAACGCGACAGAAACAGAGAAAGAATCTCTATGAGCTGTCTGCTCGTTTCGAGGAGTCGCGCGTGGGAATGGACCTTCGGCCGCGTCTCAGCCCGTACAAACGTCTCTTAATTCTACGAGATATGCCGCTCAACGAAATAGGGCTTGAAACAAGGAGAGGTAGGGCTAGCGGACAAGGGCAGGGACACAAGGGTAGAATGTATTATAGAGAGTCGCGGCCAGACTCATCGCGTCTGACTTTCAGAAGGTACGAAGATCATTAACTCTTACCGCGTGCAAAAGTGTTACACTTGCATTGTACTTGACGAGCGATTACAAGAAAGGGACGAGATGAGAGATAGAAGAGAAAGAGAAAGAGAAATAGAGAGAGAGAGAGAGAGAGAGAGAGAGAGAAAGTGGGTGAGAGAGAAATGAAACTTAACATCGGCTACGTTTAGCGGAGGTGTCGACGGTCGACCGTGAATCGATCGATCTGCGCGTCGGAAATACACCGTACATATCGATACACTGGAAACTTAGCGTCTCTATACACAGGGCTACCTAAGAAATAAGCTTCCGGCAGGCGAGATTTAAACGATACGCCGCGTCGTTCGAAACACGCCTGCGCGAAAGCGTCCACGGTTTTCTAACGTTTTGCTCCGTTTACTTTACAAGACATTAAGACTGGCTCTGTTGCGATTAGACGAGTGTTCAACGAGTGTTTTGGGATCAGGCTATTATTTACCTACGATTTCTTTCTTGTCTTTCATCTTTGCCCTTGTTTCACCTTTCCACGTTTCATATTTTCGCGCATGGATTTCCAAATTCGTATAGATACAGCGGGGACACCGGTGCCATTCCGAGCTTTTTGCCATTCGACTAATTTCGGGAGATTTTCGCTGAGTTGCGAAAGGCGATCAGCGAAAAATCGCGCTTCCTCGCGAATTCCTTAGTGGGAGTATACCGTCGTTGAAAACTCGATGAAGGAAAAACAGTGTGTTCCGGTAAAGGTTAGTTAATCGTGTGTCGTAATCGCAGCATTCGTGGGTGATCTGATGTGTGTACGTGTGTGTCACGGTTTACAGAAAGTGATGCATAATGTCTACGCGGTATGTACAAGGTTGATTTTCTATCCGACGCTCGGCAAACACCGCGTCGGTGTTTGCACGATTTATGCCCAAATTAGATATACAGTTGATTAAACGCGTTATTCTCGCGCCTTCGCCGTGGCAAAGCAGCGCGAAGAGACGATCGCGAGCCGTCTGTTTCACGCGCAAAGTCCACGCATCTTATTAGAAAAAGAGTGAAAAGCTACGAATATCCTCGCGGAATGTGTGAAGAAGCGATTCACTCGTTAAACTCCTCGTCACTGGCAAGTCGATACGGTGTGAATGCCCTGTTCGCCGATGGTAAACGCCAATTTTATACTTCTTCCCGGTGTAACGAAAGAGAAAATAAGGGAAAGTATATATATCGAGATCCACGGGAAAAAACGACGCGCGAATCAATCATTTCGCGTTGCATCGATGAAACGGGCATGCGTGATATTTAAGGCTCGTTCCCACCGTCTTCGACGGCTGATATCCTTCCCTTACGAATCGAGCGATCGTTCGAACGTCTATCGTTCTTCTGGCTATCGTTTGTGCCCGTTCGAAAAGTCGGGCAACGTAGAAAGTGAACGTTTTTTCTTTTTTTTAGAAAATACAGCGGAATGATCGTGGAATGATCGACATACCGGCAAGAACGATCGTTCGAACGTCGTTTGCTTTCTTATTTTTCTCGTTCCTTCAATTTCGATCGACGAAGAATTCGTGGAAGAGTAACGTACCACTAAAGGGGAAATAATGTTCGACAGTGCGTTTATAGGTGAAAAGTCGATAGAAAAAAGAAAGAATTGAAGCGGCCAAGGCGTAGAAAATAAAGAACGATCGGTAACGAAGCCTGGAATAGTCGGTGCTGTTTGAAGCTTTCCCTCTTTGCAGCTATGCACGCGTATTATTCGACCGTTTCACTCTGTTCCCGAGAGTTGTAAGTACTTTGGAGGAAAAGAACGGGAAAAGAAGAAGCTCGATAGAGCCAGGAGAAAAGCGGTAGATTGGTAGAAGAAACTAACGACGAATGGGAGGCGTTCACGGCCCAGAGGCGCGATAAGAAACGGGAAGTAATCTACGACAAAAGTAACAAGAAACAAAAGATTACGAATTGCACTTGGGTTGGTCTCGGGCTCGCGAGCCGCGCTTTAATTAAAAAGTATAAAAAAACAAGCTACATTAAAAAAAAAAGACAAGAAAACGTACGTATATTTAAGAAATTGATTCGTAGTTCGTGCGTTTTTACTTGAAATTAATCGATGACCTTAACGAATACGTAACGATGATGGTAATGGTAATGATGATGACGACGATGATGATGATGATAATGATGATGATGATGATAATGATGATGACGATAATGATGGAGTAATAATAAAAATGAGGATGACCCGAATGACGAGGACGCGTAAGGACGATAATGATAACGATATCGATGATTTAACGACTCGTGATGACAATGACAACGACAATGCGAAAGTCGAGGATGATAATGATAAGTACTACGTACATTAACCTATTAACAAACGCACGATTGTGTTCGCGTTAACGCAGACACGCCCACATACCATACGTATTTAACAACGTGATATACTTTAGCCGATACCTATATTTACGAGTGATGTAAATTTTTTTAATGGTTCACGGACTAACTAATATTCTTGTAACATATATAGACGGCACTAGTAATAGAGATAATGTTTCTAATGATGGTGATTACACACGTTAAACGCGCTTGTGTGCGTGCGTGTCTGTATTTCATCGCGAACGCATGCCCGTCGAATTCACAGACTTTCTCTTTTCGAATAACAATAGTAATAGTATTAGTAGTAGTAGTAGTAGCAATAGTAGTAGTAGTAGTAGTAGTAGTAGTAGTAGTAGTATTAATAATAATAATAATAAAAATAGCGGCAATAATTCTACTAATAATAGCGGATAATAAAAATAATAATGTAACTATCAATGTTAATAAAAATATCAATCCTAATCATCTGAATAATAATAATAATAATAATAATAATAATAATAGTAATAATGACAAACGTAACAGCAATTAATACGCGTAATTAAATCAATGAGTCTCGTCGTTAGCGTTATACGTATAGAGCTAAAGCGGAACAAGCGCTTCGTTATTACGACGATTGTCGTCGTAATGAGAAAATAAAATTCGCCGGAACGATTAAGTATGCCCTATTTACGATCGATCATGGTCGACCAGTGATACAAGATAAAACGGCGTAAGACGGCTCGCTCTCGCATCGACGTTTCTTTCCTCGCGACATTTTTTGAAAATTCGAAGCAACGAGACGAAGGCACGTATCGCGCCGCCTTCGGAGCTTCATCGTATAGAGAGCACTCGGTTTTTTTAATTAATCGTAGGGAAAAAAAAATCGCTAGACGAAGCTCGGCTCGTGTGCACCTTTCCTTATTTTCTCTTTGATCCGGTGTTCTTTTCGTATCGAGAGGTTCGCTCGAAGGGTCCCGCGTCTTTCTCACAGCCACGCTAACGCGGTTCTCAGTCAACGATTTCGAAGAACGTTCTTTCCTCCCCCCCGCGCTGCTTTCCGACGATCACCAAACGACGATTATCGCAAAATCTCGCGTTCCCTCTATACTTCCCTTTTTTTTTTTGTTTTGTTTTAAGAGCATATAAAAAGTCGTGTGGCACATTGACGGTTGGAATGTTATCATTGTTTCATTAAATTTATAATAAGAATCATAATAATTAATAATAGTAGTAATATAGTACTTCTTTGTGTTGTTAATAATATTCTTTTATGTATGTTTAATAATTAATTAATTAATTAATAATAATAATATAATAATATATATTTATATATATAATATATATATAATATGTACCTTTTTTGTTTACTATAGTAGTTTGTTTCCTCTGCACTTATCGTTTATATTCTGTGCTGACTGCGGGTTTTGATTTGAGGGGACTTTCACCCGGCACCGATCGTCCAACGCCATATTCATAACTCGTCGATCGTTCCCCGAACCGGCGATCGTAAAAACGAAACGAACCGAATCGGAACGATTCGACCGCGTTATTTGAATAATCATCGCGCCGAGACGATACGGACTGCCAGGTGATCCTTGCTTATTATTTTTTTTTTTTATTTTTTGCATTGCTCTTCGTGGCATCTGCGTTTGCGTTGATCACTGTTGGATAATATGAGATGTATAGATTTTTAGTAGCTGTACTTGTAACTCGGATGCACGGCGATCGTAGCGAGTGGTCGCACGTAGCGACGAACTCGCGATCGCGACGTGCTCTGCTCAGACAGAGAGAGATGTCTATTGTTGCTGCTTGTGTGTTGCTGGTTGCATTGTTCTCGGTGCCCGGGTGAGTATGCAACCCGTGGCACGGCGCAGGGAAACGATCGGACGGTCGCGGCGCCATCGGTTCGAACGGAACCTGCTCTTCGATCGGTCGAGCTGTTGCTTTCTCTTTACGGATACGTTCCACAGGACTCGCGAGAAAATTCGTCGTATTTCGTGCCCGTAGACGAAACTACTCGTATCGACAGCGATACGATCGCAACGAATTTTCGTCGTGATTCCGGTAAAGAAAGACGCACGACATGTCGAATCCGAATGGCGCCCGTCACGAACGCACCCCGCTTTAAACTGTAAGGAGACGACTGGTATCGGGAGGCTGCAATATTGTTGTAGCTGTATGTAGAAAGCAGACTGCGTGTATTGTTATACTTCTGGTGTTCGTTTAGCGTGTCACTGAGTGTGCGTGTGTGGTCGGAAATGCGGGTGAATTTTTCGAATTGCTAAAGGTTGTCCGGAGGGGTTGTTCGTGTGGATGGATGACGATCTGTCCAATGGGATTTCGGTGCGGAGGGGATCGGAGCGTGGGGATTTTACATCCGGTTTGGATTCTTTAGTTTTCTTTTTTTAATCTTCTTGTCCTTAATTACCTCTTTCGCTTTCGATCGGTTACTTTAAACTTTAAAAACTTTGTAGCGCATCGGAACGCGCCCGGTCTCGCCGAGAGTTTCGGCGGGACGCAGTGATCGTCAAGGCCGGAACAACGAACTGCAGCTCGAAGACGAAGAAAAAACGCGGAAACGGTTGGCTCCTCGAAGAGGTCTCTCGTATACGTAACGCGCCGCTCGGACGTGTCTTTTGATTAATTCACCGGCAGTTCAGCGTACTTGGTCCGTAACTAGTTGGTCGTACTTTGAAGTTCCGGTGCGTATGATTTCAGAGTGATTTTGGTACAAACAGGTTTGATTGAAACACCGAGTCACCACCGTTGTTCCAACGTTCCGAGATCCGTTGGCGAGCCGATTCAGTTAGTCGTTTCATAGTCATACGCGATCGCCAGTAATATTCACGACATCTTTCGTCGTCGCCACTTCTTTTCATCGATTTGACGAGTTTTCCTATCGATCGACTCGTTCCTTCGTAGTTCCAGTCGGACGTTTCCAACCTTGACGTTTTGCGCGGCGAGGCCGGGCATACACAGTGACAATATAGAAAAACGGAAAGAAACGAAACAACACGATATACAAACAACTAAAGCGCCAAACTACGAGTACTACCGGTGCTAACTACGTAGTACCAGCGCCATTTTTTCCTAACGCCTACTAGTCGAAAAGTCTAGGCATAGTCAGTGTCGAGACCGACCGCCTCCGATCTGGCCCGCCACCTTCGCGGAAATGAGATCCGCGACCGACGAGGACGCATCGCTCTAACCGCAAACAAGACCGACTCAGTTCGCTCCTTAAACCTCGAAATAGGAACATGAAAGTAATTTCGATTCGTATATGGAACAAGAAGTAATTGTACTTTAAAGAATACATCACCTTTTGATGGACGAATAATACCTTTGTTTCACGAACTTCGTTTTCACCCGTTGACGCTCGTACGGACGCAGCAGCGATCGCGCGCTTTTCTTTCTCTTTTTTCTTTTCTTTTTTTAATTTACTTCCGTTTCTAAATATTTTCTTACTTCTTACTTCTCAAAGTCTAACGATGCGAAACTCGAAATTTAAACCGATTAACGTTAGTTACCCGAGCAGCCAGTCGATGTCGGCGAATCGCGTAACCATTTATTATAAAATATTCGACAAAGGTTGAATAAAAATCCCGATAGCCTCTAACATTTGCCTCTACCGAGCACCGACCGATCGCAGCTGTCTCTCCGCGGGTGTCGAATCGACGAGCACCCATCGGCCGTGGCGTCACGCGTAAATCTTAACCCGCGCTAAGAGGTTTTCCCAAACTGCGGCGCGAGATAAACTATCGCTAGAAACGTGCGTGTCTGTGTGTGTGTGTATGTATGTGTGCCCGAGAATGAAAAAAGACGTTTACTGCGGCAGCGAGAACGGATGATTTCGCGTAGCTCGTTCATTCCCAGCTGTCGCGAGAGAGCTTTGCAAAGAAATCGCTGTCAGTCGCAATACGAGGAGGCTCCGCGATTCGGGCTGATGTCGGAGGCGTGGTCGAGCACTGGCTTTCCCCGTCTTTGCCATTCTCGCGCTCAAATCTTCCGATTCTTTTTTTTCTTTTTTTTTTCGTCGTATATCTATCTACCTATCTATTTAGATTCCTTCCTTTGCGCGTGTGCCGTCCGTGTGATATTACGCGGACAGCGCACGAGCGTACGCGTTAGAAGTTTCCATAATTATATTTCGGTGTCGAGAGCCGGACGTCGAATCGACGCCTTGTCGACTTTGTTCGCCCATTTTGAACACAAATCGGTAAGTTCCAGCGTCGCGTCACATCGCGCCGTTTAGCGTATACGAATTCGCGGAAGATTCGACCCACCGCTTCAGGGACGACTTCCCGCCTTTTAAAGTCATTGCATGACTAGAGCCTACGAATTACGAGCTTATTAAAGCCAATTAGAAAGGTACCAAGTTTTCGACCGTTAACGGACCGTACCATCTCGGTTTCTACGTTGGTTCAGGCGGTAATTTATCTACTCTCTTTGGCCCTTCTCGATCCTCGGCCGTGCACGTCGTTCTTCGTTTTCCTCCTTCACCCTTTTTGATTCGATCGAAAGACATCCGAAAAAGTGCCGGCAAAAATTGATCCAGGTAATACAGCTTAGTTTTCGATTAAGCGATTAAATTTCCCAACGTCTTTGTACGTCAATTGTCCACGAGACATCGAACTGGATATCCGTCGAAGAAAGACGCGAACGTTCGGAGATAGAGAAAACGGCGTATCATACTTTGTCGTCGAATCGACGTCGGCTGCTTCTTGCAGTGTATGCGAGTACGTGTACGTGTTCTATGTAATATGGTAACGTGTATGTGTGTGTGTGTGCGTGTGTGTGCGTGTGTGCGCGTGTGTATGTGTGTATGTACGCGTGTTCGTCTGTTTATCATATGTATGTTGTACGTGTTATTCTTATGTGAACGACAGGCCAGCTCTTCGTTGATCACGAAAATCCCAACATTCGAGAATGCGTGAATTGAAAATAGAATTTAAAAACACGGTAACCTAGCGCGTAACAGTTCGTTTTCTTCATTTTTTCTTCGACGTCTGTTTGACGTGTACGTGTGTGGGAGTGTAAATGCGTGTCGAAGAGTGTTTCTCGCGCATATGTATACGCGTGCGTGTGTGTACATGGCTTTTTGTATGTGTGTGTGTCTGTGTGTGTGTGTGTGTCAGTAAGAGTGTGTTGTCTTTGTGTGTGGCGTCAGTGTACCTAATTGCACTTATTCGACAAAACGGAACGTAAAAATGAACGCAAGATGGCGGCCGGACGGCCCTGGAACGTATACGGAGGTAATATACTTTTAAAATTTAGCTTTAAGGTCGCCCATCTCTATTTTTTTTCTCTTTTCTTTTTTGTTCTTTTGCCTCTATCCCGTTCACTGCCTCCTGACTTTAAACCAACCCCACCATAGAACTAAAACTTCAGTTTGCTGCTACGGTATTACATTCGTCGTTCGTTCTGTTGCGAGTCGTAAAAACGTAACGTCGAAACTTAGGCACAATTTGGAACTGTTTAGACCATTTCTACACGACCCCACCCCGACGGTGTTCGCGCGTCTACCGTTCGAAGAAACTGATTGGCCAATTTTCAATCGGTATTTCGTCAGTCTTCTCCGGTTAAGTTCTAAGGTTCGATAATCGATACGAGGTTCGACTTGTTTCTTTTTTCTTCTTCCCCTTTTCTTCTTCTTTTTCTGCTATTTTTCTTTTTTTTTTTTTTTTTTTTTTTTTGATTCGAACGAATTTCTTCGGAAATTATAGCGCACGAGAGAAACGAACATAGAAAGAGTTTTCAGTGGACGGCCATCCAATTTTACTTCGGCAACCGAAACACGCGAACATCCCCTACGCAAACCATACCAAACGTGACGATACTCTGTGAGGTAGCTGACATTGAGCCGTTTCAGGGCCAATCGGACCAAATCTTCCAGTTTTTGGAAACACGAACCACCGGAAATGATCGTCGTTGCTCGATGTTGCGAGACTGACGAACAAAGAAACAAATTATACGATAAACGATTGAATTTTGACGATCGACAGTCTAGACTTAAAATTTCAAGCGAAAGGATCGTTTATTCTGTTCCTTCTCGTTTTTACTTTTATCCTCCGACGTAATTCCGTGAACGAGAAGAAGATCGCTGTTGGTATTCGAATGTTCTCGTTTGCCCGCGGTGAAACGGAAAACGCGTAACGAAAATATATAAAAGCGATGAAAAAACGAGAATCTTTGGGCCCGATTTTCCGAGCAATGCCCGCCATCTTGGTCCCGTCTGACCACCGGTGTGGATAAACGTAATCTCGCGATCTCGCTTCTCCCGTATTTGTTTCATCTTTTGGTTTCTTTTTGTTTGTTTGTTTGTTGGCTTTCAATTCGCTCTCTCTTACTCGTCATTTTGTCTCCACACACCGTAATTACAATAGTATTTGTTTTTTTTCTTTTATATCCGTAATCTTACACATATACACTAGCTGGTTACAATAATTTGTGAAAAATATACATCAAAATTTTGTTACTTTTTACATCACAGATATTTTAATATAATATATCTTCTTTTAATTCTTAAAGATTTCTTTTCCTCCCCGTTTTCGACCAATCCGTCTCTCGCCGGATCGTTTCAGCGTATCGCCCGCGACGTAAAAGGAGACGGCCGGAAAATCTACGAACGCGAAATCATTCCTCTCCCGACGTATCTGCCGCGAGAACGAATTTTGAAATGCCTTTGAAGAAAAGCCGCGTTTGATCCGATGAAATCTGGCCTGCGATTTCGAGAAGCCGATTCTACGACGCTGCCGCTACGTCGTGTGTATTAATACAATCCTTTAGTTCCGTGCTAACTGGATTTCTTATTCTCGTCCCGCCGTCTCCTTCGAAGAAAAAAAAAAAGGAAAAAAAAAAGAACGTAAATCGACACTTCTCTCTACAGTCGCGTTGGCAACGATATCTGCCCTAGCTTATGCGACCTCGTTAGATCCACCCTAACACTCCTCTCTAGCTATTTCTTTCAAAGAACGAATTTCGATAGCGAAAATTTTCCTAAAACTGCTGTACACGATAACCAATGGACAGAATCTGCCCGTACGCCGATAATGTTTAAAATCACAGAATGTTGTCCAATTTTATACTTCTTACGTGAATATTTGCCCGCAAAAATAGAGAAGCATCTCTTTCATTTTTCTAGAAAATTTGTTTTCCTCTCTTTTCGCGTGTGTTTTGTCAATCGTACCAATCGGTTCATCGATGTCCATCGTTTCGGACACCAGAACGAAGAAGTTCCGAATTCCCCGAGCCGAGAACCGATCGTTCCTCGGTCTCGTCGATCGAAATCGCTGTGGCAGACACGTTGACGCGACTGTGTCACTGGGAAATCATTACACGGCAGCCTCGTTAATTACGCCGTTAGCGCCGATCGTCCCAATTGTCGCGATTCAGTCGTCCCGTTCTTAGCGAACGCGGACGAGTCTCGTAGCTCTCGCGTGTCTAATTCGCGCAGGAGTCGAGGCTGTCGTCGTCGAACCAGAAATTTCCTCTTCCACCACCCCTCTTCCTTCCGCAAACCTCGCGGATCGATCCCACGAGACAAATCCGCGATTACCATTTTTGATTATCACCTCTACGCGAATTCTCGAGAAGTCATTTTGTGCGTTGTGCATCACCGAATCGAAAGTAACAACAAAATTTCACACTGCTACCATCCCCTCTCCTGTCTTTTCCTTTCATTTCTTCTTCTTCCTCTTCTTTCCTTTTTTCTTTTTACTTTTAACGCGTTTGAAAGAACGAACGAGAGCTGCGTCTCGCGCGCAACGTTTTTCTAACAGGACATTTGCCGAAACCATTGAACGAACGTCGAAGCTCGAGAAATGGACGAGCGGAGGAAATTTCCGGCGACGATGAGGTCGCCGATCTCGCGGACATAAGTCTAATTGCAGCGTCGCGCCTCTCGTTTCCCTCGGTTGTAAAAGCCGCGGGAAGCTACCGTGGAACCGCGCGTGGATCGACGACGACGGATATCGACTCCTGGTTAGAGAACGCGTGCAGAACGTCGCGACGTATACTTTTTGTAACTGTAATTGAATTAACGACAATCATAATTTACGCACGTTTTACAATCATCCGCACGATAAATATCCATTTTTCACATCTAACGATAAATCTTTCGTAAAAGGGTATTATCGGGAGTCTCTGTTGTCCCGGGTGTGTCGGTGAACTGGATTTTTGCAAGGTAGAAAGGTGAAGAGGATTCGATTAAATCGGGGGAGGGGGTTAGAGGATTTTAGGGGGTACGAGTAAAGTTAGAAAGGCAAGAGGGATGAAGGAATGGGAGTTAGGGTAAAGGGCGAAGGGGAAGAGGAAGCAGGAAAAGAAGGCGGTAGTTGGAACGAGTGTAAGAAATATCCTTCCCTTCCTTTTTTTTTTCTTTTTTCTTTTTGGTGTAGTGCCTGGCGAATGTTTAGAAAAAGGTATCCTTTCCTTTTTGTTTTACTTTTCTTTCGAGGTATCGTGTAGGTAAGATCACACCGAACAATTTACACTTTGACGCGAAGCGGGTAGTCGGCTGGTGAGTGATTAAAAAGGGGTGTGTTAGTGGATACAGGGTTAGAAGGAAGGTTTTAATTTACGTTTACACACAATCATGATTAGTGCTTTGCTTTTCACTTGTGTTTTTCTGCTGTTCAGCTTCGATATTAATTTTTTTTTTTATTCTTTAACCCTAAGGAGACCTTAACGTTTACACTCAATAACTTGTTATTTTTTTTTTTTTTAATAGTTTTCCGACGCGCTTCTCTGCGTGGGTGCGCTTCACCCGTCTTTTTTTTTCATTCTCTTTTAGAGTTTTCCTCCTTAATTCACGGTTTTTTTGCTTTAAGTTTAGGGGTGGGTAAATTTTAAGTTTAGTTCCAAAAAACACCGAGAGAGTAGCCTTGCTTATACGATTTACTTTTTTTTCGTAAGGTATAATTTTTTTTGCGTTAGTAAGGAATTTTTGCTTTTTTTTAAAACACCGAACATACATGCCTTATACTTTATGTACAGCCTAGAGTCTTTCAGTCGTTACTTTACTTAAAGAGAGTCATGAGATGAGTGCGTGAATTATCCTTTCGTTTCCTCTGTCCTCGTCCTTTTTTTTTTTTTTAGAATCAGAACTTGTGAAATCCTCCTCGACACGCGAGAAAGACGGAAAAATCGTGGCCCGCGGTGTGTACTTTAACGCGCCGAACTTCACTATTTTCCTCAAACGTGGTAACGTTTTCTACGCGTGTTTCGCTAAAACGAGTCATTCTGCTTTCGAATTCGCCTGCTTTCATCGATTTCGTCTTGGTCCAACGTCCTGCTCGGCTACTACAACTAGCGAAACGACGAAATCACCACTTCTTCCCTTCTTTTTCTTTTTTTGTATTTATTTTAACGTGTTCATTCTATATAGTCAAGGATCTCCTGTCGAACGGAATTCTAATTTGAAATACGAGAAGATACCTCGATAGTCGCGCGCACGACGCTCATGGATAACCTGCGAAAAAATTAGTCAAAAGAGGAGGGACTGGCGTTCTTCGTGTTGTATCGTCGCTCACCGCGACCGAAACGATCGTGAAAGAATTTCGAAATTTCCATTCCAAGAAGTTTTGATGTTCGCTGTCCTCTTCCTCGGAAATTACACGATTTTCCGAGGCTTCCATCGGCTGTGTTAACGTCAGAGTCGCAGATAAAGTCCGTAACGACGACGATGGTAATAAAACGTTATATGAATTTTGCAGAGATTAATTTCTAAGGATCGGTCGCATCGTTGATGAAAAGCGAAAGATGAATTCTTTCTCTGATACTCAACGATGATACTCTCTAGAACTCGTTACGGTAGCTGCCGTCATCGTAGTCACCGTCGTTGCCTCTATTAATGACCAATAAGAAGCTTCGAAAAGTCGTTTAACGTCCGGAAAGAGTATCGACGAACATCGGAACGTGTTTCTTGAAATGGAAATCTCTGAATTGCCTTATTAGAAATAATGATGGCCGATCTTTTCGACGCGTTCGAATTTCATCTAATTTTGCTACGTTTTTTCTTCGACGCTAAAAGGAAAACACCATCGAGATACAATCGTGTGGTTCGTAGAAAAAGTCAGACAGGAAGAAACTAATGTCCGATCGTACGAAACGTCGTCACACTCGCCTGATTTATCGTACGTTTCGATCGTCGACCACGCGGATCGACTATCTAGAAGAGAAAGGGAACCGATTCCTCCCAGAAGCGAGTGGGATGTTTTCCTCGTGAAGAAATTCTACGAACGCCGCCATTACAGCTGCTTCTCTTCCTCTACGCGATAGAAAATTTGCAATTCGTATCAAAATGCGTTGCGTTGCCGCGCGTAAGAAAAATTTTTGCACTTCGGTAATGAACAACCGAGTGGAGAACAAGCGCACGCCTATACATATAGCAATCCTTTTTCTCCAAATGCCTTATATACATCTACGCGTTTCCATTTTCTCTTTTAACGTTTTCCTCGTAGATCTCCCCTCGCCGCAGTTCCATGAAACAAAACGATCGTCGTCGATCAGAGAATCGAATTAGATTCATCTTTCTTCCCATTGCTTCTCCAAACCATATTCCCAATGTTCTTCGTTTTCGAAACGTAACGCGCATGTTCGTGAAATATTTACTTTTCGTGCATCGATCAACGATAAGAGCGATCGTTCTCTCATCGATGAAAATCGTTTCGTACCTTTCTAAGCAGCTTATTCCCGCTTCCCTCTTTCGTCCTTGTTCGATGCGACCCGTTTAAGAGGGGGTACGCGTTTTTACCGAACGCCAGCCTCGAAATAACCGAGATTAGAGAAATATTGTCGCCTTATGAAAAAACGTCATCTATACGCGCGCCAACAAAAGTCTTGGCTCGTTCTCGTTTCGCATACGTTCGTAATGACCAAAAATATATGTATATATATATAATATATAATATATCATTCCTTATATAATTATGTTGCTCCTTACGAGTTAAGTAATGTTAGTAGTAGGTAATAAGTTTTTTTTTTTTCTTGCATTAGGTAGTTTTACATCGATAGAGGAAAAAATACGTTGTTGCGTCGGCAATTATTCTTATTTCTTCATTTTTTGTTCGTCTTCTAGTCGCGTTCGCGCGTTCAAAATGTCTATCATCGGCCAACGTATCCGCGCGCGTTGTCGACCGGACAACCCTGCAGAATTTTCATCGCGCGCTCCTACCCAACGCGTATCTTCTCTACGGACGCGTGCACGCGCGGACTGTTTCACGTGCTGCTTCGTCTGTTCCCCGTTTTGTATTTTAACGCCGGGCCGTTGCATAGATCGGCATACGGTAATACCGTACACGCGCATTCTTGCTTACCCGACGGTGTCAGAGGCGTCCATATGTACGTGTGAAAATAAGTGTATCACCGAGCGAATGAGTACGTCTATCTGCGTGTCTCTGTGGATGGCCATGTGTGTGTATCGTGTGTATGCATTCGGTACAATAACGTTGCATCGTGTCTTGTATCCGTTTCTTGCCTTCTCCTCGAATCGAAATATCGCCATAGTCAAAAATGTACCGGTACGACCTACCGTCAGCTGGACGAAGATCGAGCGCCGGATACATGTAACTGATGGAATCGCAGTGGGTTCACGGGTGGTTGGGTAGCATTTACGCATTTCTGTGTTTTCCTTTTTTTCTTTTTTTCGTTACTCGCTTTCCGTCTTTTTTTTCTGTTTCCTCTATTGCCTCGCGACGTTCAAGGGGCTTCCTGGTGGAAAGGGCAGGGTCAGGCTCGGGACTACTACCGTTTCGTGCCACGTTTCGCGTTTTCTTCGAAACGTCCCTCGTCCTATACACGCACACACACACACCAACGGAGGAGGTGCTCGGCTTTCACGCCCTTCTCCTCGGAAACGGTCGCGCGTTCGCTTTCATAGTCGACGCGCGACGAAGTCGTGCACGAATTTCCGGTTCTTTGTCGGTTCTGGCCGATGGTGTCGAGGCCAATCGCGAGACACAACAGTGACAATTATCGAGTACACGTTGGTGTACATGCTTGAACCGAAATAGAGGGAGAAAGAGAGAGACAGAGAGAGAGAGAGAGAGAGAGAGAGAAAGCGGAGGCCGAGGATCCCCGACCGTGGCAACGTGGTGTGTAAAATGCCGGTGCATTGGGCGGGAATGTGGACTCTTACCGTCTACACGGATCGTTCACCGTATATTATTCGTTACTTGTATACTTTACTGATCAACGATACCGACTTTCTTTTCCTACTGCTCAACGGAGTCTTCCATGCTGATAACGGATCCACGTTGCTCCGTCGATTGCTGGCTGTTGGTCTGCTCGCCGGACCTGCTGTTCCCGATGTTGTAGCCCCGCTGCAGTTGCACAACCAGTCCGCTCACCGCATCGTATTCCTTTTGCTGCTGTTGTGGCTGCTGCTGTTGTTGTTGCTGCGGTTGCTGCTGCTGCTGCTGTTGAGTCTTCTGGCTCGAATGATCTACTATAAGCTTACTATCACAGGCACTTTTTTTCTCAGTTGATACGGCGTAGAGATTGTGTAAGTCCGGGTAGTGATTCAGCTGCTGCTGCTGTTGCGGCTGCTGAATGGTCAGAGTCTTTCTATCGCGGTCTTCCTGTCCACCGTTGTGAACCTCTCGTTCCCTGCTGCTACGATCGATCCTCGAGTCCCGGGTACTGTCCTCGTCTCTGCTTCCGGCCCTTGAGATCGAGAGAGGTGTCGGCGGCGACGTGAGTCGATCGCTGCCGTCGTCGTTCCGGCCACGTTCCGACGGTGACGGGCTAAGGTCGACGGTGGGCACGCGTTCCGGTCTTTCCGGGATCGGCCTACCGGTTGTCGATGGTGGTCCCCTGTAGCTCTCGTCCTCGCTGCTATCCTGAGCCAGCCTCGACACCGGCGTTCTCCTCGAGTTTCTGCACAGTTGATCGATCAACGTTTTGCCCCTCATCGATTCCGGGAGTTGTTGCTGCGAGGACGACTGCTGTTGGTTCCTCGCGTCGGTCATTGCCCTCTGGTCCCTTGGAATTCCCGTCTCGAGGCTCGACCTGATCAAATTGTCCAAGAAACTGCCGTTCGCTCCCGAACCATCGTACAAGCTCTCGGATACCTCCCGCGGTGCTTTGCTCATCGGCGTGCTACGAGAATTCGAGGTTCCAGGTGATTCAGCGGTGCCAGCAGCGACGCCTATCCCGTCCCTGTCTCGTTGTTGGTGTTGTTGTTGTTGCTGCACCATGGCCGCGTTTCTTTGTTGTTCCTGCAGACCACGGATCCTACTCGTCGCGAAGTACTGTTCCGGTAGGATCGTTGGAACGTTCGGCGCTCCTGCCATGAACGGCGATGGCATGAACGGCGGCGGACTCCAGAAATTGAACGGCGTGAATGGCAAATGAGGCATGCCTTCTATGAACGGCGGCATCTTGATCCCGTTGGGTCCTGGGATACCGCCCGGTGACGTGAACGGTTTCTGTGGCTTTAATTGTGGTTTCTTGTCCGCCGTACCTGGTCGTATGTTCGCGGCTGCTGCCGCCGCTGCCACGGCTGAGGTCTCTTTCGTTTTATCGTCCGACTGCTTCTGGTCCCTGGAAATAGGAACAAAGAAATTAGTAGAAAGAAGTAGAAATGCTACTCTTGGCAGGCAAAATATAAACGCGAAATAATATTAGGTTGTCCGAAATGTTTCTTCCGTTTTATATTAGTTTATTGAATTATGCACGAACATATTAATAGAAATAGAACGAACTGGATCATACCTGACTCAATAAAATAATATAAAACAGAAATTGTCGTTACCTTATGAAACGAAAGAAACTTTTCGGACAATCTAATATGATTTGGTCCGTAAGAGTGGGAGAAAATTGTAAAAAAATTATTTATGTTCTAGCTATTCACGTACGAATCAAATAAACAAGACTGTCCAAAGCTTATGTCTCGATTAATCGAAGCAATAATATTCGAAGCGTATCATCGGGGCATTAACGATACGCCAAGACAAGTGTTTAGGCTAAAGAATAAGAAGAACAATCACGACATCTATTGTAACAATGTTAAACTTTACGTAAACGAAAACTCAACAAAAGGGACAATACACGGCAGGAAATTGAATCTAGTCGTACGATTGAGATAAACCGGACGCGACTATGAGATCGGGTCAAGCATGAGCACGTACCTGACGCGGATTAACCGTGACGCCAGATAGCGACAGTCGTGCTCGACTTACGGTGTCGATTGTTAAAACGGGGTCGACTACGCGTAGACGGAGACTTTTGAATTTTTCAAACTTTCCGATGATTAACCGAGACCGGCTCGTCGATTTATAACCCTGCGTGCTCTTCTTCCACCGGTTCCATTCAGTTTTCCGGAACACGCAGAAGTCTAAATCGTTCGAACAGTTAAGATACAAAAAGAAACAACGTCAACGACAGACGCGCAGACGCAAACAATAGTCGCCCGCCGTTGGGCATTGCGACAAGGCGATGATCTGCAGCGGCTACAGATTGGCTTATCGCATGCTTATCGAACGATTTAATATAAGCAACGATCCACGATCTAAACATGAACGTACCTCTTCCTTGGCCTCATCAGGTGCCGTTCCTTAACTTTGTACTCGAGGGTGGAGTGTGGTACTCCGTAATAGCTGCCTGCACGATGCACGCTCATTTCACCCCGCTGAACCGCGCGCACAGCCTCCACCAGACTATCCCTGTCGTAGTTCCTATACTTTCCGCGTTTCGGTCTGGTTCCTTTGCCACCGGTAGCTGGTTTCGGTTTGTTCGCTTCTTGGGCCTGCGGTTTCGCCTGCGACTGGGCTTGCTGCGACGCCGGCTGAGGCGGTGTGTATCTGCCTCTTTTGAACGGACTTGGATCCGTCATTATCGCTTGCTGCGGCTGTACCACTCCGGCCGGTTGACATCCGGGCATTCCGGCTGTCGCGACCGTTTGACCCTCTTGGAATTTGACGCTGATGCTTTTCGCGATCACGTCGCGGAAATTCACGGCTACCGTTTTCCCCACCAACGAGTTGGTTGGGCTACTGGTACCGGAGAACGCTGGACTCGCTCGTTCCAGGAGACCCGGACTCGAGGCTGCTGTCGCGGCCGCGAATCCTTGCGCGAATGCGGCCGACGTTGGCTCGCCGTTTTTGCTCGAACATCCAGGCGTGCTCGCGGGCTTGTAGGACGGAATCTTGAGGATCGCTCTGCCTTGAGCACTGTCGCTCGCCTCTTCCTCGATGTTTGGGTTGAAGTCGTCGTTCGTCATCGGGCCACGTTGCTGCTGCTGCTGCGTCTGCGACTGTGCCTGAGCTTGCGGGTGCGTCGAGTGCGGTTGATGGTGATGGAGCTGCTGATGCGGTGGCTGCGACTGGTCCCCGTTTACGCTTTTGTTTAGCCTCTTGTCTTCGCTCATCAGCCTTCTCATCACCTCTGGAATGCGATAGTCTTGCGTCTCCATGCCTGTTAATACGACAGAGATAGTTTCAGTTATCGATCAAAAGGAGCGTACGTGTTTGTTAAGAAATACGATTTCGTTGGTTCTTCACGCCTACGAACATTTGTCGTAATCGCGGATTAGCCCCTGAGAACTGTTTAAGCCACTTAAACGAACTTCCATTCAGAAAGTGGAAAAAGAGTCGCCGACCCGTCGACCACCATCTGGCTTCTATCGATTTCCGAAGACCTACTCGCTCGTAATACACTTTTCGACTTTCGTCTCGGCCCTTGCTATACACTGGTCAGCGAATGAGACGGTCTAACGTCTATCGGAAATAACCCAAATCTCGTGTTTCGACGGACGTACACCATTCCATGCACTTAACTTTCCTACTACGGTTGCTATCACGAATTTTATCTTCCACTTGCGAAAATACTGAATTTCGTTCTTACTTTTGTTTTCATTTCCTCTAACCTCAGCTACACACATTCCGATAGATCTGCGAGTTATAAAATGTATCCGCACATACTCTGCTTCTCCAGGCGAAGAACTTTTTTCTCAGATACTACGTTTCATCTCCATAGTACGAAGGAATCATCATAATGTTAAATAACACGGAATTTAACATGTACTTGCATTTAATAATACGCAAATGTTATAACAACTACAACGACGCGCAAATACTTTATGTGTAATTGTAAAAAGTATATATAAAATACGCCGAGAGTAGTTCGAGAATGTTTTAACAATATTTGTCTTCGTGGGAACACAACGCGCTTAAAAATTTGTTGGTTCAATGTTCTTAAGGAAAGAAGAACGAGAAGAACCTAAGCGTGTTTCTCACCTTTAAATGGCGCAGCTGCTGCAAGCATCTTTTGAATGTACGGGCCGATGTTGGCGTGTTCGAGCCCTGGCCACTCGGCTCCCGTCTCGTGTCCTCGTTGTAGCAACGTTCTGAGGGAATCACCGCCGCTTCCTTCGAGGGCGGAAAACCTGACAAGGTCTTCCAAGGACAACAGTGGCTTCAGCAGAGCTTTCTCCACTTCTTTCTCCTCTTCCGCTCCGGACAGTTCTTTGTCGTCCACCTGTTAAGAATATTTCTTTCCAGCGTATTGCACACATTCTAGCCGCGATAAGAAAACGAATAATTCGAAACACGAATCGTTAACATCGATCGGTCCTCTCGAGGAAAGTCACGTCTTACGTCGATCTTTATCGTAAAATCGGTATAACACTTTCTTGGCGACATTCTTTTCGCTAGCAGGATTTCATCGAGAGGCGTTCTTCTGTGTTTGTATTTGCGTGTATGTCTGTGTTGTAACAGTGTCGATTGTCCATGTAAATATACTCTTCTTCGTCGAATGCAGAATGACCAAGCGTCATGCAGGAATTTGCCAGATAGAATCGTTCGCAAAAAGCATGTACGACGTATACAAAAATAAAAAGGACATAGAAAAAGAAAGGAACGCTTTGCCCAAATGTTATTCTCATGTAAAGTTTCCTGTACCTGGGTCGTTTTTCGCGCGAAAAGAAAGAGAAAGGCAAGGTCGAAAATTGAAATACCAGCTCGAAAGTGTCTCGCTCTCCGACGAATAAAAAGTACCCGGTGCTACACACCGGCCATTGCCTCGTAATATTACTCAAACAACATGCATTCAAACTAAAAAAATCTACCAGGACTAAACTACCTGCGCTTCTCCTAATGACACCAGGCAGAACGTCGTTAAAAAGGAAAATGAACCATCGATTATTCGATATTCCAAGATCCATTTCCCAACAAGCGTCGTGCATCGTTTGAATGTCAAGATATTACGGACGCTCTTGGAAAATTAATTTTCGTCTAACGTGTATCAGTTTCTCGAATATATGTTGCCGGATAAGCCACGCCACTTGTCAGCATGCCTTGCTATTGCAACGCCACGTAGAAACGATTACTTCCTGACATTCCCTTGCGCCATAAAATCGACAGCTGTACTAGTAATACTGAAGCACGATCGTCTGTACAAAACACATCGAGGATGCATGGTGTCGAGGTCGGAAAAAAAAGCGTATGTACTCGTGACAACGAATTCGAGGGCCCTAAGAGCCCGTCGCGAACAAAAGCTCGCATCCAAGAAGAACTCTCTCCTCTCGGCTCGAAACGATCGTCCCGAAGACTTACCTCGAGTCTTGCAACCTCGCCAAGACCAAGCGGCCGTGTGTTAAACTACAAATAGTGAGATAAAAAAGTTAAACAGCCCATGCAAAAACATTCGACACTACTGAGCATCACGGCAACCGATAACGAACCGCGTGTACCGATCCATCTTCGTATTAATCAGCTTCATTTTCTTTTATTTATAGTGAAATTAGAAGATGCAATATGCTCGTACGACAGTTGCAATCTCTTGTACTTGTATATACTTGGCGAGTTGATCGGTTCACGCGAACTCTACGATCACCGTGGCAGAGGTATGTTTTGGGGAAGCTCCATTCGTTCTTCCTAACCAAAACCACACTTAGATACAAATAGGCGGTCTTCCTTCGCGAACGAATTATCGAGATTCAACTGGTCTTTTATATCTCTTTGCAACCCCCCTCCCCATTCCCTCTCCGTCATATTCTCTCCTTGTCCTTGGATGCGTCATCTTTCGCTTAAGATAAATCGCGTCCAAAGGCATCATCTCCTCTATCGAGCGTAATCTTTCCTCGCAACGTCCGATAACTTATGATTAATGACGGTGGAACGTGTATCGAACCTGAAAGGAACTGCACGGTAGACTTTTTAATTAAACGATCATACGTATACGAAGAATTGGAAATCGAATCGAACACATGGAGATACTTTAGAGACGGAAAATCACCACCGAATCTACTACGTAGAAACTTCTACGAGAGGAAACGTTTCCTTTTCCTCTTTTTTTTTCTTTTTATTTTTTCTTTCTTTTTTTTTGAGAGGTGAATATAATTTCTCGATTTAATATTGGAAACGTTGGAGCTATTCCTCCTACCGTCACTGACACGATTATCGGACATTCTCGACGTAACGATAACTCGGTCGACGACTGTCACCGAGAAGGAAACTCGTGCCACCAGTGTCAGAAGAAGCGTGGTTTCGAAAAACGATCTACATCCTAGCGATCCACACTCGACCCTATAAGATACTTTCCAGTTTGGACGCTCTCTCAGTTCGGTATATTTGCTATTACAATTACTCAATTCTCGATCAATTGCCAATTCTCAATTCTCAGTTACTCAATTATCGATTCTCGATACTTAATTCCCTCTGCTATAGAAAGTTAGGTACAGATACAACATGATTTATCGTATCATCGCTCTTTTTTATTACATGTTCCCGCACCCTCTGTTTGCCTCTCACTTCTTCTCTCGCTTTCCGGTTTCTCTTTCTCTTGTTCTGTCCCCAAAACCTACCTCATCCACTTGCGGGGGCGGAGTGGTCGCGGAGGCGTTTTGGGTCGTATTTGGTGGTGTTGTAGTTGTAGTAGTAGTAGTAGTGGTGGTGGTGGTGGTGATGGTGGTGGTGGTGGTGGCTGGGGCGCCGGGCTCGTGAGGGTGTGAGTGGGTGCTAGACAGGGACGCGTCCCTTTCGCGTTCCATCGCAAGCTTGTAGACCTTGTTGCGCAGGGTGCTACGCGGTATCCCGTAGATCACGGCCGCCCTTCGTGTGCCGAGCTTGCCACTCTGGATATCCCTGAGAGCGGCTTGCAGTTCCTCCTCGGTGTAGGCCCTCCGGCCACCCCCGGCACCCACCACGGGGACACCACCGACGCCTGCCGCAGCTGCTGCTGCCGCCGCCACGGCCGCCACTGGCCCGGTCATACGTGGTTTTGCACGATAACAAGAACTAAAACATTCAACATGGTATCGTTTATCGTATTATCAATTCGCGTTATCGTTTATCCTCTCCTTTACTCGACTGTCTAGTCGGTAGACCGCAGACGTTCACGCGATTTTATATTTTTGTGAATGAAACTAAAGAAATGGGACCTAAACAGAAATCTAACGGGGAGTTATTTTAAGAAAGTGTTTGACATAAACTTGAAACTACGCATCGTGTACACCGATAATAAAGTCTCCGTATCTTGCCCGAGCTTGGAATTTTTTTTAAACGCTATTTTTGTTAGAAAGATAGAATTAGGAAGAAAATGATGGAAAGAACGTAGGCAGTAAGAAACAAGTCGATGTTTAATCTTGCTATTTCTTATCGCCCTATTGCATATCTCTCTGTCCCGGTTCATTTCAAATTTCTAAACCGCTTCTCTGTCCGTTCGATCTACTAAATATCACAACAGCTATTCTACTTTTGATATCTTATTGAATGTATTCCGCAAATATTTGCAACTTTCCAAAAATCCATAAATATCTGCAATCTACTTTGCACGTTGACGTACCGACGAATCGAGATTCCAGATATCTAATGAGCCCCGATAATTGCACAATCACGCTATATAACACGTCATACCGATATCCTCGTAACGAAGTTACTGGGTTATCGGGTGGTTTTCGTACCATAGACTCACGTGTAGAAGCGGTTCATTGGCCAAGCTGTACCAACGTTTCCCAGCCACGTGGCCGGCGAGGTACGCGCACGTGTTGTACACGAGAAACGAATCGATCCAACAGAGTGTGTCTCGTTAACGCTTTGATCTTTGACCTAGCCGGCTGTATTAGAACGAATTCTAGCTGCGAAATTAGACGGGCTAATGGCGAGTGAGCTGTCAGTTATTACGCAATTAAAATGTTTCTTGAATATGATTTATATGAGGCGTTTAGAAGCCAACGTTGAACAACTTTATAAATTTAGAAATACAGATAACGTAGCAAACGCTGTTTCTTTTTAATTTACCTTGAACTTTGTTATCACGTTACGAGTACTTGAACGATCACGGTGTGAAACACGGTCAAAGAACAAAGTAGAAAAATCAGAGAAAATCAAGAAAACGATCGTACTTCCACGACATCCATGATATTCGTTAAATTAATATACCGAGGAATTGAAAATTGTTTCCAGAATTTCACATCGAACGCACGTATCCTGAATCGGGTTGAATTATGGGAGTAACTCGTTTGTTTCCTGGAGATCGATCGTTAAACGCGTGTTTATGTAATGAAATTAAGGAATTAATAAGATGTTGAATTGTCCAGTTTGGCTTCTGAACGACTCCATACGTATCGTACATAGCCGATTCATTCGGCTTCTTACGTGTCGTAAGTCTCCTGTTATTCTCCCGCTGATGCTATACATATTCATCGACACCTTTTGTTCTTTCTTTTTTTCTATTCCGTTTGCTTTCTCTATCGTCGAATTAAGAAATTTCAATTCGTATCGCTGATGGCAGTTCGAAGAATCGAATGACGCAAAGACGACAGGTAGCAATCGGGCTGCTACAGTCTGTCTCGTTGTTTAACAATAAAATTGATAGGAAGAATTCCACGTAAAAGATGTCGCCGCTCGTTGGTGATTCGCAAGAACCGTGGCCCCCCATGATGAGTTCGTCGACCTATTCTCTCTCGGACAGCAAAGTAAGCTGATAAAAGTGTATTTCGACCGTTCTGCCCCCTCCTAAGCTTCGCCACCGCTTCGAGTGCCGCTTGCAACAACCGTATCTCTGCAGCCTTTTATTCTTTATTCGCCGCGATACCTGCTGCACTACGAATTTAGCTTCCCTCTAATTATCCTAATTTCGACATTATCCTAATTAACCATTCGACGAAAGATTAAACCCCGACGGTGTGATAACTGCAATCCGGGAAGGACGATTTAGAAAATAATTATTTCCTTTTCGTCAGGATTTCTTTCGTTTCTGGTATTAAATACTAAAGATACTTGCTTTCGTGAGAAATAAATGTCAGTAATTTTCAAACGTTCAAGGAAATCGCGTCTAATCTCAAAAACAAATGTGAAAACAGTTAGTTTCGATATGGAATTGTCTGAGAATAAAATTATTCTTTCGTAAGAAAAGAGAGAGAGAAAAAAAAAGAAAAAAAAAAGATGTGATTTATCGTACTTTTTACCTGTGATCTTACTATACTAACCAGCGAATGACGTCAAAATAAAAGATCAACCGAAATGATTTCTCATGACCCTGCGTTATCCTCTTCCAGCTATTTAATGTCTAATCTATATGCTATTCCTTAGAGACATAAATAATTAGCGCTACATCGTTAAACTCGTAATTGCTCCTATTTTAATCCATCATTGTCTGTAGCACCGATTAAGATAAGAGGCGATTGCGGTCTGACGAAAATGATCAATAAACGCTTGCGAGAGAGATCCGGTGTCGCGTGGTCACGTGACGTCTGTTATCTGGAATTTCCACGCGGTACAAGAAAACTTTGTCAACAGCGTCGACTCGAACGATTGTTCGTCCGGTTGATCGTTCGAGCTTCTAATTTTTCGACTTTACTCGCGTGGTTTCGACGGCGGGCTATCTTATCGTTAATTGCGGTAACGCGCATGCGCCGCCGCGAGCCGAGACTCTGGCCCCGTCTCCTTTTCTCCAGCGTTCCTCTCCGCGTTTCGATCTTTCTCGCGCGGCGTACGACACACGCGAGGTACTTTGTGCCTTCGATGTGTCAGGAGGTGCAGATTACGGTGGACTAATAATAGACGACGATAAAAATTTGACGCGCAAAATGTTCCGCGGGGAAAACAGCGAAAACACGAGGGCAACGTACGGACATGGTTCGCGACTTTGACTCGGCGTTATTCGTCTTCTCCCTGTTTTCCCTCCTTCCGTTTCGTTCCTTCGATCATCGTGCCATTTATTCATTTTTTTCCCCCACGAATAACGTCCGCTTCAAGGAACGTTATATTATTTGGAATCTATAACGTTCTTCCATTTCGACTTACTCATGCTGAGATTCTTGAATTTTTATGTCTCGACCTTGTTTTCGTCTCGACCGAGAACGAGATTTTTAAATGCTCGCTTCGAATGTTCATGAAAATTATCAAAAATCTACGAGTCTAACGACCAGCGAGAAGCGTATTAACGGATTAAAGATACATTCCTCTTTAGACTTTTTTGTCAGACACGTTGTAACGCGTTATCCCGTCTGAACTTTCGATAAAGCGAACAAAGACTACGTGCTTCGCTGAGATCACCGAAAGTCTCGATAATAACAAAAAAAGCCTATTACCAAAAGTTTAATAAATAAATCAAAGTATGTTTAGAAGTATAACACCGAATGAAAAACGTAGAGCGAATTATAAATGTAACGGAATTTTTGTTGTATTCATGCGATATATCGCAATGCGTTATCCTACCTGAACTTTGTACAAAGTAAATTAATTACTTTAATCATTTTTGATTCCTATCTATAACGTTAATTCCTAACGTTGATTTTTATCGTCAAACGAATTAAAGATTCGAAAGATAAATGTTCCCAGAAGATACGTAGCATAATAACGACCGCGTCTTATTTTCATGATAAATTCAACTAGTTTTTCAACAATGGTATAACGCGATTCGCTAGAAAATGATCGAAAGAACGTAACAGGGTTAAGAAACATTGAACTTGCCGACGCTTAAGTGAAAACTCGGGAAGACAGGCGGTTCGTGTTTTATCGCGAAACGTTATTCAAGAGAGCGCGTCGATTTTAGCTTTTAGAATTTTTAGCAAGGATCTTCCGATTTCTCTTCCGTTCATCTTCGATTAACTTTCACGGCCGATTCGGGCGCGCGCGAAGTTTCTCCTCGCAATTTTCGAGTCACCCTTTGGAACGGACGCGATGTTGAACCCGATAACCGGCAGGTTTCGTACGAAATAAAATACCCACTACCATTATATGTATATTTTCATTCGACAAACGGATAAACGGCCGTACGAGCGCGATAATTTTCGCGGCACGCGAATTCTATTGAAGAGATTAATGCGCGGATAACGTGTATGCTTCGACACGAGTGTTTTCTAAACAAACCGGCAAAAAAATTGTAACAGACTTTCGTGCAAATTTTCGTAATGAGTAGCCGGACGAGCAGTGGGATGCTCGGCGGAAAATTTTCCGAATAAGCAAACAACGAACCGTGGAAACTTTTTAATTACCGTTTCGTACGCCGCCGCTATAGATTCGAATCGTATACCGTGCATCCTATTTAATGACACAACTTCTGTACGATATAAAAGTATCCAAGGTACGCCGAACGATCGGTATGGCAGCTTCGAAACGATTGTATACTACAGTACAATCAGCCTTGACAGAGTACGTCGTCCATTAAGTCGTCGCGTTCGAACACGAATCTATTCTCGATCCTTTGGAATACGCGGCATACGGAATGCGATCAACACTTTCTTTTGCTCGCGCGGAATGCAAATACCTATATCAGTGGTGGCTTCGTTTCGCTGCGAGGTGTAAAACGAGTCGCGTGATAACACTGGCAGGAATCGACGTGCTTCTCGTTCTGGTTACTAAGCATCACAGACGAATTTCAACAGCGCCGAGACGACTTCTTTTTTATTTTTTCTTTTTTTTTTTTTTTTAGACAGCCTGTGACAGCGTCGGAAAAATACGACCAACAGCTAGCTTTCATCGGTGTATGACGAGAACGCGAAATCGTTTAAATATTCTTGTTAAGAAAAAGGTTACTTACTTAAAGATACTCTTGGGGTCGATACCTGCTGTCATCCTCAGAGGTATTTTCTGTTGTTCCAATAGAGATATGTTGTTATCCTGCGACAGAAAGCGTCATCGTGTCACGCAACAGAATTTTCGTTTTTTTGGTAGAAAACGCTCTAGCGTCGTAAAAATAAATGATAACGTAAACGTAAATGTGAGAAGACGATAATTGCGTTGACTCTTATGTTTCGCGTTTCTAGACGCAAAGGAGAAGGAAAGCGAATCTACCCACGCCAGAAGGAGCACGTACCTGAGAATTTTTCGGTTTGGCCGAGAGGTCGAGAGGTTGGTCGGCTGGCGTTGCACTGTCCTGATGAGGCTGCACCCCAACGAGAGGCGCCTCCCTTGGTGGCAGACACCACTGAGGCAGTAAGGTAGGGTAGGTACCGGTGAGAGCCGCGGCGACCACGGACGCCGCCATCGGGTCCACCTGGACCGACATCGGTGACTCGGCCGATCGCGAGCTGCTGCTACTGTCGCTCTGCGGACTCTGCAGGATTCGCGACATCGAACGTTATGTTCGTCCGGCTCGTCATTGGTCGGCGGAACACACGGAAAGGAACTGATTACCACCGGCGTGGGAGGGAAGAAACGATCATGGAAAAAGGAGCACATCCTCGTCGACGTTGGAGGACAAATCGAATCCTGATCAAATTCGCTTTTCGCCACGCAGGAATACGGGTCCGCCTTCGTGAAACTTTTATAAGGGCGGCGTGTCAAAGCGATCAAAGCAACGGATACGAAGAGACGTACTCTTTTGCGCGTGATAATAAAGAATTGAACGTTTCCTAGTGTCCTGCGCCGGAGGACCGATATCCGTCATATATCGCGTAAAGCGTTGTCCTTTCCGCGCGATTAATTATGCGCTTTGAAGAATTCCGCGTTGGCTAATGCAGTTTTATGCGCGACGAATCGCATCATGGTGACAGAGCGTTCCGAGTCAAACCGGTGACGAATAAATTAGTCCTCCAGCTAAATTATTCTTCGATCGATCGTGAATTGATTCGCATTAAATAACGTCACCATGATGCGAACAAGACAGCTTCCGCTTAGCCATGGTTACGAGAATCGTACTTACGAGAGGTGGTTGATCATCGTGCGGTAGCTTGCCGTCCAGGCAAAAGTAACATTTGTCTAGCGGCTTCCAGTCTTCTGGCGGTGGGCTGGTGCGTCGGCTTCCAATAAGAAACGGCGGTACCGCGTTTCTAGCGGCTGCTTCAACCTCCCGACACGGCAACCCTGACCTGATCGCATCCGAATCCGGCGTCGGTGTCGTCAATATCGTTGGACCGCCTCCAGAACTCGGCACTCCTTGTAACTCCTCCTCCGTTTTCACTCTCAATGAACCCTGCGTCACCGGTGTCCGCTCCAACGCGACTTCTTCCGTTCGTTCCTGCAACAAACATCGTTACACGTTATTATTGGCTTTCTTTTCGATTGCTTCACCCTGACCCCCGAGAAAAGAAAAAGAAACGGGATTCTACAACGAACCTTGGTCCCTTCCGTATCTGTAGCGTTGGCAGTCGGATAATCCCGAGATCCTCGATCGTTCTCCCTTCTCAGAGGACTGACGGGCCTGTCGGCGTCTTCGTCGAGCTTCAGCCGTTTTTCCACTTCGGCCTGCCCCCTTCCATCCTCCTCTTCCTCGTTCTCTTCGTCGTCCTCTCTGTCGTCGGTGGCCTCTCCGTCGTTCTGCCGGCGTTTGCGTCGCCGCCTCGTCGCGATCGTCGTGGTTCCCGTGGTCATAACAGCGGTGGTGTTCGGCGTGGTGATCGTCGCGATCGTGCCGGTCGCGGTACTGGTAGCAAGTATGCTCGTTCCCGTTGTCGTCGTCGACGTGGTCGTCGTGCCCGTCGTTACCGTGGTCGTCGTCGACGTATCCGCGGTCTTCGTAGCCGATTCCTCTCGGGCGACACCGTTCGCGAACTCGTCCTCGCCGACCTCGACTTTGATCTCGTCTGTCCTTAGGCGACGGTCTTCTTGTTGCCGTTGTTGTCGTTGCTGCTGTTGCTGTTGTTGCTGCTGATAGTGACGGTGGTGATCTTGAACGGCGGAGGGCTGTAGGTGATGGTGGTTCTGCAGGTGATGCCTTTGCAGGCTCTCCTGCTTGATCGGGCCCGTCGTCGTCGCCGTCGTTGCCGCTGTCGTCGTCGTAATCGCCGGTGGCACCGTCGTTGTCGTCGTTATCGTTGTAGGTAACGAGGAGGACGCAGGATGAAGCGGACGCGACCCAATTTGTTCCAAATTCCCGGGCACCACCGGGTCGCAGGACGACGAGAACGCCGGGTAGAGCCGGTGGTGGGGCTGTGCCGTCACTGATTCGCTGCTGCGAGTACCGCTGTACAGGGTGTCCTGATATTGCTTCCATCTCCTACGGCCCATCAACTCCTCCGCTACCCGTTCCAGACCTGCGACACCATCGTAACTGCATCAAACAATGATAAGCGCCACTTGCCCGCAAACCCCTGTACAACCACTTTTCTAACCATACGCTCCGAGTATAAGACTACTCTTATTTACACTATGGCAGATTCGTCTTGCAAATTTTCGTATCGATTAAAACGATTAGATTAGATCAACGGTGTCTGTTACTGTCACGAACGAGTTTGACGAACGCATACCGCCTAGCCCTCCATTCTTACAGACAAGTGTATCTTTGTTTTGTTATGACCATACGAAGACTGATTTTTCTTCTTTGTTATAATTTGTCAACTTGTTACGTTCGGATATAAGTAGTTTCAAAATAGGTGATCTATATTTAGGGAGTTTTTATAAAGAGCCGAAGACACGGCTAATGTTATAGTAATCAGTATTTTTGAAATATCTAAAAGAATAACTAAACCGTATATTTTCAGTGCCACAATAGAATAAAAAGGAAAATTTTGTAATATAGAATTGATTAACAGCATATGAAATTTCAAAAATTACTCTATCGCGAAACACGATGAATGTAACTTGTCGTATCTTTTCCCTGTGGTTTTCACAGTTATATGACGTGACAAATTTTGCACGCTTCTATCATACTTGTTTTCTGTTATAGTAAGAACATATAGATCGTGTGCTTGTTAGATAGTTTTAAGGTACCTGCAGCAAGAGAACTCTAAAAGCAAAGTGGGATTATGTATTCGATTATTATGTTTTGTTCGTATACCGACATATACGATTAAGTTGTTAATTATATCGTAATTGATACTTCGTATTGCAATAAATTGCCAATATATATATATAAGTAATTTATACTTAGTTTCGTTTACAAAAAAATTCTCGTTCGTATTTTATTTGAGATACCTGATCGATGAGATGTTCAAAGACTTTGCGAAGAAAGAAACAACTAGTTATTTTTACGCGGACTCCGTGAAATTTACTGAGCTGTTAAAGGGTTAATCATCGAAGTCGCTAAAAGGGCAGCGATAAATCATTGGCAGAGAAAACGCGAGGGCCGGAGCTCGTGGAAAACGCAAGTTGCTCGCGTGAATATAAAGATCCGTTAACCACGATAACTCTCTGGTAATGCACGTCGATGTCGGAATCACCAAAATCGCATGCTCGAGAAACCGACCGGACGTGGTGGTTTTTTGAAGGACACGGCGGTAACACGCACGGCCCGGTATATCTGACAGAATGTCGCAACGAAGAAAATTGCGGCACATCAAAAGTGGCGGTGCAATGCGAACGCATTTGCTAATGTTTCCTCTTCTCTTTTTTCGCCAATCGTTCTATCGGATTGCTTTAGCTCCATTGCCATAACGATTCTCCCGCTTCGAGCTGCCATTTAGAAATCCCGTTCCGTAAACGATACTCGCTATTATAGCTTTTTTTGTACGTTCGAGTCGCTGTACAGCGACTCACGCAAGCATTTGAACATTTGCTATAGGACATTTTTCTGCATATATAACGTGCGTTACATGGAACTTTTTGGAATTCCATTCACCGGTTAATGAGATAGAATTATTGTAATTACGTATATCGGTAATATGGGAAACCGATTCGAATGTGCGACGGTTACGAGACATATACTGCAAAGACGTATTTAGTAAAAAAATTCGCCTGCAGCATGCGAGTATCGACCATCTTCAACGTACAATGAGCGAAACGAACGAACGAAACGAAATAATTTTCTGATCTCCGTGAAGAGTAGATATGTTTGCAATAAATATTTCCTAGCTTTTATATATATTTTCAGGTTTGTTTCAAATCTCACAGATATAATCGCGCCAGTCGTATCTCATTATGGTGTAATAGGCTTTCACAAGTCACCGTACATCACTGTGATTCTCAATCCTCCAGGTACAAAATTCGCTCGATTTTATGAAACCCGAGAAATGTCGAAGATTTGTGGTATTTCCAATTGGACGACTAGGGGCCGTAATTCCTGTGCAAGTAATTCGCGACGCTCCTCAAAATCGCTATCGATAGATGCAACGATAAGAGGACTTTTTAATTTCCTTATCCAAAGGTCAAACAGTCGAACGTTATCGTAACGACGCGCCGTGTCTCGTTGGTAACGGCAAAAGGTTCCGGAAAAATCAAAATCCGTCCCGATATCATCCTGTACAATTTTTAATGCATCGCTTGCGACCGATATTAATTCTCAAAATAAATATCCAACGTGAAATATCGAGTTCCAATGTAAATTCAACCACGTTTATTTTTCCTTCGTGATCGATATCATGATGAAACTGTCGACAATTCTATTTCGAAGCAACCGAGTAAATGCGTGACGACACAAAAATGGTCGACGCATGTAGTCGGTGAGCCAAGAAAAAAGTCCACGTAATCTCCTACGAACACCGCGATAAAAATTCTCGATACTCGTACTCGCTCTATTCATCGACCATGCTCGAATTGGGCCGCAAACGCGTCTCTTCGCAGAGACCCACTTTGAATGCGTCAATTGATTCTAAACAGACACCCGGTACGGTGGCACGCGTCCCGCAAATGCACCATAACTGTCACGTCATTTGGTCGTCGCGTGTGCCACGAGCACATGCCAGCCGATGAATGTACGTAAATATATTTGCATGTGTAGGTAGAATTCGCGTGCGCAAGGAGATGGAGCGCGGTGGCGATTTTTCATGGCTGCCGCCTTTATTTCTCGCCGAATTGATTTTGTCGTCCAACCAGCGCGGGATAGTCGCGCCGATTAAACTTCGACTCCATTGCCGCGAATTTCTACCACATCGACCGACGTCGCCAACTTTTCATACCGAACCGCGCCAACGTACGCCGGTGATTCTGCGCGTACTCTTAAAATTCCCGCCTTTCGCTTCCGCTTCTTTAAACCCTCCGCTTCCTGTGTCTCGCTAACGATATAGCACGCATATGCCGATCCAAATTGTATCGTACGAAAGTATAAGAGAAAGATAAGAACCAAAATTTTGAGAGTCGCTAAGAATAAAAAAAAGAAAAAAAGAAAAAGAAAGAGAAGAAGAGAAAATATCAGAGAATATAGTACGTTCGGTGTATATCGATCGATAAGGTTATATTAAACGCTAGGTTTCGCTACAAAAGGAGTGCGCGCAATGAAAAACATCTGAATAAATTATTATTGTTTGTCGAACGTTTCGAACGAGTGACGACGCCCCCATCGTGGTAGCCCATCGTCGTTTGTACGGCCATTATTTAAACGCTCTAGTTCCACGCAGCTTATCAAATACAGGTATAATGCCAGTTTGCGGAAACGCGAACTGGATCTGCGCCGAGCGTCGCCGCTGCGACATATCTGCTTGCACGCGCTGCTGTCAGAAAAACGTATGACAAGCATTACGGTCAGGGCTGAGTTTATACAGGCGGACTTTAAATGCAACTCCAACGAAATGTGTTATTTTTGAACGGATAAGGCTTATTTTGTAATTATCCCTGGGTCACGAAAATCGAATTCCTAAATCACCTTCGTGTATTACCGGCCATCCGATTTACGACTAGACGTAGTAGGCGTTCCTATATTTTCTGCAAATTCGCTGTCCCTTCCTTGCTATCGTCACACGCCCATTCTTCGTTTTTTCCAGGCGAGTCAATAACGTGACTAACGTATTTCACGGTAACATTTAGCCGCTCGTAGATTTTAATACTGCATCGATAAGAGGAACACAAATTGCACAAGTTAACGCAATCACTATAATTCGCTAATAGGCGTATTTAGAAAACCTCGAACTTCTTCGTAATCGAACTGAGCATGCATCGAGACAACCACAACAATTATACGAATCATCATCTCGCGAGAACGTGCGGGCCCCAAGGCCGTGCAAGTGAGTCATGAAAATCTGTCCAGAATAAGGCGATCGTTACACGAAATTTTTTTTCTACGTTAAATTTAGCCTTGTTCCGCGATGACGTCAAATCCAACTCATCTACTGCCACGAAAGAACAAAAGGAACGCGTTGTGCTCTAACGCGCGTACAAGAACAAGGAAGATAGTCGAGATGCAAACATTTCTTTGTGTTATTTAGCTCGCGAGCGATTCACGCTGCTGGTCGTACGAATATCGGGACGTTTATCCTACCGCCTTTAATTAAAATGTACTACTTTTTTAGTATTTTCGAACCGGTAGAAACCGAAGGTTTATCGCTCTATTTTCTGTCATATTTGCTGCTCTTCGTCCGATTGAAAGTATTTGGACATTTCTTAAAACGCAAAAGTCAGTTTTCGTAAGAAGCAAAGAGCGAGGGAAGCTTCAAATGTTTCAACGTTATCTTGAAAAATCTGTGAAATATGCTGGATACGATGGTATTAGGTCGTCCGGAAAGTTTCTTTCGTTTTATAACGAAATAATGGACGCGCAACATTTTTCGTTTTACGATCAATTTTGTTCTATCAAGATAAAGATCGCAACGTTCGACAGATTAGGTTTCACGTTTGTATAGAGATGCATCGTTGTAAAGACGTATCTGTGAAAGAAAGACACTTTTCGGACAACCTAATACTTTGTCTAAGGAGAATTTGACATTTTAATCGAATAAAATGTGATATTAGAAGTAAATTGTGTGTTTCTTACTGTTCTTACCTCCCAATTATTTCGTTAGAAATTTGTTATTTCATTTTTGCTACGAATCGAGATTTCGATGCTATCGAGTATCATACAAGCTTCATAAATAATGAACTTGTAACTTTATTCTTTATTGCGATTCGATATTGCTTTTATAATACGAAAAGAATACAATGAAATTTTAACAAGGATAAGAATAAAACGGTATTTTATAAAAAATAACTATAGACGTCAATTTCACATCTGACTTACATACGTCTTTATAACACGCGTCATGGATTTATAATTAGGCTATGGATATTTATGCATTTGTGGACAATTTGAATGTGCAAAAATATACGGAATACGCGCAACATGGAAAAATATACAATGTTGAGTATTCGTTCCAACATTTGAAGGATGACAAACAATACACGCCACGTTTTCATAAGCGTGTTCATAAAAATATGAATCTGCATAAACATTAGCAGACTACACAGAATGTAAAATACTAAATGAGATAGAATTTGTAAAAATTGTTCGTTAAATGTATATAACGAGTCGGTGTCCTAATATGTAAGTACACAGCTATACTTATGACCAGGTAGCGTACACGTATCATACGTAAATACGATAAACGTTAATCACGCTAGATAAAAACCTATCACAATTGGACAACCATGGCAATTTCTAATTTCATACGGTACGTTTAAAAAGAAATCGTTAAAAACAATCGTCTCGGGATTAATGATACCACGTATACGATCGATGTACTTTCGACGGCGAATGGCAGGCAGCTAAGATTCCCCTTTTCTTCAAAAGGTCTGATCAACCTCGTCCAAGAGTATCCGAGTGTACGTATACCTCGATCCGCGTCTACTGGTTGCAGCATCATCGACCTTGCATATAATCAATGGGTTCTGAGAGAATAATCCGCTAGGAAAGTAGCAATCGCGCTTTTTCCTCTCACCAAGTTCTTCGACGAGTGGGCGGCGAAACACGGGATCCGGATTTCCAAATGAATGAACGTAGCCAGCAGAATGCAACGATATAGGCAACGGAGTGAGGAAAGAGGAACAACGTCTCTGGGGACGAAACGTCTTTCGCAAGACATTTTCTAATGACGTAAACTGCGCCCAACCGAAAACCCAATCTACGTCTGGTAGTTCGTAACGTTCGAACCAGACCCTTCCAAGTTAAACTGTAAATCGTATCGTTCGCCACGATTATTTAAGACTGATCGTTCTAACCAACTGTGTAATACGGTACAAACGTTACACACTGTTAAGATACAGAGACGACACGATGAACATCCTAAGAACATTCAAGCACTCGTATCACCAACCATAAACTGTAATAACTAAACGCACACTACATAACTCTCACTGGAAAACTGCTGGTATCGCTAACGCGAGAAACTGAAAGCTCCTTAAAACTTCAAGTTATACCATGTAAGCATGAAACGGTTCTCGTGATAAGTCGTACACGTTACATACACATTATTGAGTAAAACAGAAATACGATTATTCCGATGATATTCGGTATCGTTGCTCTTCGATCGTTTCTAATCTCGATATTTTTGAAGAGAATGGCGAAAAGAACGCTCGCTGTTCGCTGGATATTCACGGCGAGCAAAGTTCCCGTCCTTGATCGATTCTAGAAGTAATTAGACGGGTGGCGGCGCGCCTTTGGATGAAATTCCAGGCAGGAGGTGCCGAACCAATCTTATCTCGCGTGCCATTTAAGAAGAGGAAGAAGTAGGGCAGATGACCACGCCCGGGATTAAGCCAATGATGACGTAGACTTGGCACCAGGAACTTCTCCAGTGTATAAAACGATTATCCCCACCATCTCCGCCATTTCGTTGCAATAAAACGTTGCCGCGCATCGAAAGAATTTCAGAAACTCGACCCGAGTCCGACGTTCGGCCGAGTATCTTAAATTACTCGAAAAATTCCAACGACCTTTATGAGAATATCTTGTAAAAATTAAGTAGCTGGAATAGATATCTGTATAGAGGTGGAATATTTCAAAATAACTTAATAGGAATTTAAAATGGAATTTCTTCCAAGTATCGAGGCTTTGCTATTTCTTTGGAAAAACTCTTTGTAGAGGTTGAAAGAGAGCGGAGCATGTTCCGGGAAAATAACAAATGGAATCGTGTTGGAGAGGAATTTCCGGTATTTCCCTGATCCAGCGATCGCTATGGTCGTTGTCTTGATAAATGGTGAATCAAAATGAGGAAGATTCGAGAACGAAGGAGAATCTACTTTCCACGGGCGTCCTCCGTGAGCCGAGGATATAGCGGCACCATTCTTCAATTCTAAATCGAATGGCCTCGGGCCCCATCCAACCAATGGCGGAGCCGTAATTTTAGATCCAAGCGCGCGCGCTATATTTCCCCCACAGTCCTGCGTCTTGGTGCTATTCCCTTGGTCCCGTCACTAATCGCCGGCCCGTTTCGACCAATGGCAATCCGGTTTAGACGAGAGTAGAAGGTTAGGAAATGGGTGACCGGGCATGGTGGGGCTGCAGCTGGCTCTCACGGCGCACAAGGCTATCCTTTGTCCGAAACTCGCTTGCGATTCGCCGCCGATGCTAAACCTTCAGGACGATAATAACCAAATAATTACGATAACGACCCTGGTGCCGGACAACGTCTATGCTTCCGGTCGAGATATTATTTCTCGTATCTACCGAATTTCACTTATCCAATTATATTTGGTACAGATAGACCTAACGCGAAATCGAACATTTTTTCATACAGGATGTCGTACTTTTGATTTCTTCGAAACGATCCTCTTACACCTTCGCGTCGATGTGTCTCGAACGTTACAGTTCGTACGCCTCGTGACAGACCTGTACCGAAGCTTATCGTTTCAGCGTGTCAGCCATCAACCGTCGTGAAAGCTTACAATCGAAGATCTTCTAGTACAGATTTGACGATAGGATGATTCGACGAGGTCGAAGTATCAGCGAGAATAGACGAAAATCCGCGGGATCTGTTTACCGTTACGGTAAGTAACTGGACAAACGATCGCGCGATTGCTCGTAGTGGTAATAAATCGCATCCATAAAGAGCGGTTAGGTTTATTGCGATCTCGCTTTAATTGCAACGACTCGAGTGTCTTTCGCCGGTTCGAAGGATCGTTCGTAACACTGGCGTAAAAATATTCTTGGTCGCCTACTCGAAAGTTATCAGCGTCGCTTTGTTACACGATCACGAGATTCCCATTCACCGGCGAGAGATCGGTTACTAGTTTTCGAGGCGAGCAAAGGACAGAAAGCAAGATGGATGTCGAAATCCACGGAGCGTTACTTGTCTCTCAACAAGGCATGGAACCCAGCCGTGCCTCATTAAGATCTTGAAACGATGCTTGCCAAAGATAGAGTCTCCGAAGGTTATTTGTTAATCTCGCCGCGATATTAACACCTGAAGAATTATCGGCGAAACATTACACGCGGAGACCGGATTCTTCGAGCTATTCGAACGATTCAACGTACGTCTTGCTAATGTATTCCAACGAGGTAAACGAAAGTGAGTAAACAACGCGATTTATCGAGAGAACTGTTGGACGACTGTTCTCGTAGAAGAGAAAAATCTGGACAAATTATACGGAACAGGAAATCCCAGCCGCCAAAGGCTGTTACAAAAGCATGGTAACGAACAATGTACGAAGAAGGGCACAGCCTTTTCAGCAATGCTTCAACTCCTCTGACTGACTAACGAAAAGTACCAGCTGCCCCCGAAAATTTTGGTCTTTCACTCTCTCTTTGTCCTTTAGACTTTAACGTTCGTTCGAGCCGTCACCCCGTGTACCAGACGCTAGGCGCAGTCGATGTATTATCGAGCAACTGCTTCTTTTTCTTCGACAATGTTCGTCAAGGTGTGCACGCGTCGGTACGTACACAGATCTACGTGAGAATATGTACGAACGTAGGCTGACCTCGCGGACCATTCTTCTTCGTTCCTCCTTCTCTCTTTCTCTTTCACGTTCTTTCCCTCTCCTCGGCTTGCCTCCTCTCGCTCTCTTTCGCTCGCCGTACCGCTCTCCTTGTCGCTCCACCTTTTCGCCTTCTCTCCTTGCCACTCACTCTTCCTCGACGATCCTCCACTGGTATAATGACCTCGGGAATCACTGCTCGGGTCGAACTAATGGAGCGATATCGTGCAATGAAATAATATACTGGAACAATGTGAAATTACAGCTCCGGCCGCTGCATTTACCGAGAGCAGACCAGAATTTTCAAGATTCTGTAGCGGCACACGAGTAGAGGACAATTCAAATCATGTTGTTGTTTTGCCTCGCAGTATCGAGATCGTTAGGATACGAGCAATGTAAGAATAAATAAATTCCGGGTAAAACAACGTCGCCGCTACGAGCAACCGTCCAACGAAGACGAATCTGAATTTTCCGACTGCCCCCCGACCAGTGCAAATTGACGCAACCAAAAAGAGTTTAGTATCTATCAGTATCGACGTGCTATCTAAGCGTCATCGCGAGTTATCTACCGAGTTATCGACGAGTAACTAGCGAGCATTTATTGAGTATTAATTAGCAATTTTACTTTGCCGTTTATACTACATTGTACGAGCGACTCAGCGAATATATGGCAGTCTGTATATTTATTTATTATTTTATGTATATTCGACGATTTAGACAACAAGCAATAACATCTAATAAATCTCACGGTCAAACATCCTATATACAAGTCCTCTACAATTCGCGACTTGATGATATATGCACCGAGACGCAAAGAGTAAACGGAGAAGAGACTAGCTCGTCTCCCCCACCCACTCCTTTTTTTCCTCTCGCCTGCTTAGTTCGAATAGCATCTTCTTTTTTTCTGTCTCTAATCAATCGAGAACGATGCACGACTCCTACAAACCGGTAAAGTCTCGGTCGTGGAGCCGACATTCAAACTCGTGTCGAAGAAACTCGCCATACCACTTGGCAAACGTTATGTCGGTACGCTAGGTATTATCCAACCTGGAACACGATGATCACGGTGTTCACGTTCAAAGTTACTCGAATGGAGCTGGTTAAGGTCGGAAGTGTATAACAAAGTTCTAAATGGGAAGACAACTTTATCGTCCGTTTCCTCGTGTCTCGGCCCTCGACGCTTCGCAAAAGTGATAACAAAAACGAAAATCCTGTTGATATGGTGAAAAGGAACGTGGATCGGCTCGTACTTTCGTCATATTTTAGCTTGCTAAGCGATGCAAGCGGCAATCGGATACCAGACGTACCGGCACAGTCGTCTTGTGACCCATTTATCGTTCGCTGCTGTCTAATGTTACCCGCGGGAAGAGTTGCATTGCAAGATTGCCGTGTGGGTTACGTGAAATTCACGATTTTAACGGCGCGATAAAGAAGTGACATTGACGAATTGGAATAGAACGGTTGGAACGCGGCACAGCGGAAGTGGGAAGGACATCATTATGTCGCGTTCATATATCAAAGCCTTAACATCCTTTTTCCATGCCTAATTATTTTGATAACGAAATCTGCGGCCAAATGTATTATGCGACTCCGTCTATGAGTCAACACTTGCAAGCAACGCTCTATTCGATCAACGATGGAATGATACAGATGTTTTTAATTTCAATCGAAACAACGTACATACCTACTGCAAAACTCATAGAAATATTTAAGACAATGGTATTGGTAATTGCGTTGGCTTTAGCAGCTCTATTTTAGTTCGCTATATTATTCTTTTGTGACGAACCAGAAGACAGTTACGTAGAGATCAGTTTATCTTGTACTTCCCAATTTTAGTGTACCGTGTCGACACGCAGTTGTAATTATAAAACGAATACGATGCTTATCAACCGCCTGTGTCACATGGAAAATTAAATCATACCTATATCTTGCGGATTTTATTGCAAAGATTATTTTATGCTTAAAATTGGCAAGTGCCGCACTTACACTTACGAACCAGAGTAGCCGTTATGTAAAAAAAGAGAAGCAAAGGGGAAAAATGGCGAGTAAAAATATAAAATCGAGTTTCTATTCAAGAGTCTCTATATCCGAATATTTTTGTTACTATCAGAATAGGCAAATATAACGACTAGTGTTTTCGACTCGGCGCTGAAAACGAACAGCGAGCGAACGACGTGGGCTAGAAAGAAATATCATCATGATGCGTGTTTAGACACGGGTTGCATCCCAGCGACGAAAGGTGCGACATATAAAAGAGAGGGAGAAGAACGAACGGCGACAGAAAGAGAGAGAGAGAGAGAGAGAGATCTAAACGTGAGGACAGAAATGACAATAGTCAGCGTACAGGAAGTATTACGAGCTGAAAAAAGAAGAACGATATGCAGTGGCTCATGAAAATATTCAAACACTTACCAAGTAATCTTTTCGTGAATATATTGTGTGGAACTTTTCGAAATTTCATTAATGTTAAACACGACTATCGTGATTATAATAGTAAAATTAGAAAGCAAGCCGAAAATGTATAATTTACGAGACTTACTTGCCGCAAACATACGCTTAATGGAAAATTAATACACAGTATCAATAGTAATCTCAGACGTACAATTAGTGTAACAGATGGTCTCGATACATATTGCGGCTTATTAATATATTGAATAATTGACTGTTCAAGTGTTTCGTATAGTATATATACATTTATAAAGTTTCTAGTATCGTTGAAATGCTTAGGTGAACCACTGTATAACCGAATACGAGAATGAAGAGATACGAAGAATAACCGAAAATAAAAGAGAAAGAAAGATAAATCGGATAAGGAGGAGTTCCGGGGATAAAAATGCAAGTGAAAATAAGATAAGAATAGAAATTGAAAAGCAAGAATAGCGAGGACGCACGATGGAGAAACAGTGGGAGATACCACGTTCGTTGCACGTTCGCAACGTGCAGGCGTGCGCAGAGACACATGCACACGCGATAACGTTGACAATGGGTGTGGACATACACTTGTATCAACTAATATCGTCATTTTGACGTCGCGGTAAAGCAGAGCTTTGTGCGGATGAAATTCGATGGCCGATCCAAAAAGACAGATTAAAATGCAACAGATCACCGTCGCCATCCGTTATCGGATTAACGTTCCCAGTTTTTTTACTAGTAGATCTAACGGGCCGTTTCGCAAATTGTGCCGTTTAACGGGAAATCTATAAATTTATTGCTCGCCGACGGAAAAAAAGGCATGCGACCCGTTTTCAGGACAATCCACGCGTTTCACTTGGACAGGTTGATTGTATTATTCGATATTATTAATAATTTCACAGGCAGTCCATAGCGTGTATTCTGTATTTCACTGGTTCTAATTCCTAAATCAGAAATATTTTATAATTCAATTGATCTTTGATACTTTCATTACGTAACAAGCGAGAGATTCGAGTAAGTTGTCGAATAAAGTATAGGTACTATAAATTTCACATTTTAAATAGTATTATACCGGCGAATTTATTAACGAAGTTGTTAGATTTCGTTGCCTATGAAAGGTTAGAAGGATGTATTTTTGCATCTATAGATTGGCTAACACAATTGGTTTACTAGTCACAAATTACGAATCACCAATATTAATAGTCTTGCGTAGCACATACAGGAACAGGTTGGCTGATGAAACAAATGAAACTGCAGGTTATCTGATCATCTTATCTGACGAAAAATTACGAAACGATGAAAAAATATTTTCTAACCTATGACTTGTAACTTGTCAATTTACTCATACAAACATCATTAGCTAGGGATCTTGTTGATAAAGATATTACCGAAATATAAATAACGAAATAATTACATAGCTCTGAAACTATCCGTACTAAATATTTCTTTATTCGATTACACCGTTAAATGGTTAACTTAACACCAAATCAAACTCCTAAGCTAAAATTACTTATGCTTCGAAACTAAACACAGTTACCCATGTGACCATACGTTAAATTACCGACAGATTAGGCGGTTGTGTCTTAAGACCACGAAAGTGCTGACTCATAGAGGACACTTTAGGAAACTAGTAGACGATTCGTTCGGATTTCAATCGTCACGATTTATACGTACATCGTTTGTAGTGCTATTGACCTTTTTGTATGTTTGCAATTTGTTTTTCTAAAAACCGCTTATGGATTATCGGGGACGTGTAAAACGAAAGATTTCTTCAGTTTCGGCTGGTTTTTTAAATCATTGCTAAATTTCGCGAATTACGATCGCGTCGAATGTAATCGCCGGTGAATTAGCGTCCAGGGACCACGTGTTAAAAACTAGGATGCAAAGTAATAGAAACGAAAGAGAAGAAGATAATCGTTGTTACTTTGTACATTATCGATCGAGAATTTCATAAATCGGTCAAAATTGCCTGTAAGGCCTACTTTCTTGATTTATGACGGGTAAAAGCGGATCTTATGAGGATAATACACAAGGTATATCTAAAATTTAACTAACCTAAGAATGCAACCAACGAATGCAGCTAACAAGTGTAACCAACGGAGCCGAATATCCACATATTCGTAAGTATTATACACGCTTTCGTTACGAATTTGTTGCATTTTCTTTACCGTTTCGTTTATTTCGTACAAGATAAATATAACGTTCAGATAGAAAAGTGAAAATAATTGGATCTGTAGGTACTTAAAAATCTTGATAATCGCAATAAAATATGTCTGAACCATATAGACCGTTCTATGGAAGCTACTTGCGCTGTTGCACAGCACGATTTAAATAATACATGGGACAGATAACTGGTAGACAAAACTGATAAAACGAAAAAGAAATTGTATCGCGAAAGAGATAATTTATCAAGTACAAAGGGGACAAAATTACCGGTGTACAATATGAATTTTACAACTAAAATCGACTACTCGCTGCAACACGTCCGTTATATTTTACAAGGAGAATGATCATTAATATCGTTTATTGATATTAATTTCTGTCAAGCTTCGTAATTATCTGACAGGGCATGTGATCATTTAATGGATTATTATGCGCTTCCATCTGAGTATTAACTCATTTTCCACGTTTTAAAAAACAGCTCGACACGGTTCGTTGGTAATTTTCGAAATTGTTTACACGCGATGCCTGGGCTCATTTACACATGGCGAAAAATATTTTATAAAATATTAATATGCGCAAAGTTTGCGCTTTTCGCCCGATATTACCGTAACAAAATATTCCCACTTGGAATGAAAAATTAACAAGGGGAAATTTGATCGTGGCCGCGTTAGCGAGACCAAAAGGATGCTTGGAAAAATAATTTCTCTGTGTAGGCATCGCACGAATCGGTGTAAAGAAAACGCGTCGGCGTACAGTCGATGCAGCAAATAAGAATAATATCAAACGACACGGACGAGTAAAACTCACATTGAATATCGAGTCGTCGGGTCGTTTGATAGAGTGCCATTCCACGCAGTAACCACAAAGTCGTCCTTTTGCCGGTTCTCTCTCGAGCGCGGTTCGTTAGATCGTGCTTTCGAGCACTAATGCCGCTTTGAAGTTTTTCGGGAGGCGTTCCAAGGCGTTGCATCGCCCGGCGAAGAGTAGATAAAGACAAAAAGAAGGTGCCGCGTCATTTTCGTCAATTTAACTTGGGTCTCCCTTCCTGGTAGGCCACGTAGGATCGCTCGGCATTTCATCCCCCACCGAACCACCCTTCTCGCCACGTCCGCCCCTGTGGGCCACTCACCCCCACCGTTCGTATTCGCCTCGTCTCACTTCGTCTCACCCCTCCGCGCGCGGCTTGCTTCGCCTCGTCGAAGCGAGGTCAATCGACGGAGAGGGCTGAAGACGACCCCCACCCTTCGTCACCAGCCTCCCTACCACGGCTACTCAATATCGTTTCATTACGCACCCTGCTCCGCCATACCCATCCTCCACTTCCACCCTCGGAGTCTCGCTACCCGCCACCCTCGCTGCGCCTGCACCGACACCCGTCGCCACTGCACCCTCCCATCTTCCTCGCCCTGATCACCCCTGACCCTCCTCCATGCCCCTTACTCCTCCCTTTCCTCCACCGACTCCTTCTTCTCCTCCTCCTTCCTTCTCCTCCTTCTCCTCCTTCGCCTTCATTCTCTCCTCCTCCTCCTCCTCCTTCTCCTCCACCACCTCCTTCTCCTCGTTCCCTTGCCGTTTCACCCCCTTGAACGTCTCGTTCCTATCTCGGCGACGAAACACGAATGCCCACGAATTTTTATTGTTACTTCTCGCGCTGCTTCCTCTCGCCTCCCCCTCTCACGACCTTTTTTTTTTATGCGCCTTTTAACGATCAGCAGTAACTGCACCCACCCGAACACTCCTGCTTTTCCTACCTCCTCATCCCTCTTCGCCATTCTCGGTCCTTTCCTCCCTTGCGCCTTGGAGGCGAGCGTTTTCGAGAAAACCGGTGGTACGGGTATGAGTATGGTACAATGGGAAAAAAAAGAACGGAATAGACGAGCGGAAAATTGTACCCTTGCAAAGTATTCGTTTATCTTGCACAATGTAACGAGCAATAGGGAGAGCAAATAAACTTTCGGCCGTCGAATTTTTTGTTTTCAATTTGATGAAAAAACAAATCTCTCTCTCTCTCTCTCTCTCTTTCTCGTTGTATCTCGCGTCGATCAGCACGAATTTTCATAGGCCTACCCCGGTTCGATCGTGTTACGTACAAAATTTTTAACGTTCCATTTTAATTTTCGACGGTGTACATCACAACGGGGATTTTCATTCGATATGTATGTTGTACATATACTTCTCTAGTTTGAATGCATCAGCAACGAGCGTCAACAAATGCTCTCCGAGCGAGTACACGTGGCGTACCTATCTGTCAGAGCTGCAGATCTGTCTGCAAATATTTTCACTCTGTATATACGTACTCTACACGTCGATCCTCTTGTTCCTGGTAATCTCCCGTGTCGTGTGGTTGTGCGACGTCCTCGCGAGAATACAGCCACGGCGAATCGGCATCCTTACCGTTCTTAATCGCGACGTGCAAAAATCTCGCGGCCCGATGTCACGTCCAGCATCGATCCGAAGATTCGAATCGATGGGAAATGGCATCGCTTCATTATCTCCGGTTCGACACGCACGCAACAGTCACGCGTGATCAATCCGTTCGATGTAGATTACCAGTTACGACCACTTTCCGTACTCGAAAATTTTCAAAACCCTCGGCATCGATCGCCGCGCGTACACGTTCAAGCAACACGTGCAACGTAACAGGTCGCGATAGCGGTTGCTCGCGTGAGGCAGAACGATCGCGGTCGGTTCACAGCGAAGTCGCAAGAGCGTGGAGCAACATCTTGATATCTCGGAGCATAATCGACGACACTGAACCACGATGACGACGACGACGGCACTGACACCATGAATTTCTTTCACGGTCCTACGGAACACTCGACAACTCTCTCTCTCTCTTTCTGTATCAGGTCACGTTGCACCACCAAAGAAAGAGCGCTACTGGTGCGAGATGTGAGAAATAGAGGCACTCGTGGATTTCAAAAGCCTGCTGCTATCCTTCGTCACCCTTTCCCGAACGCTTACTGGTTGATCTCCGAAGATCATGGAAGTCTCGAGAGGAGTACGCCGGCAGAGGTCTAACGCGCACATACGCAGCTCTTCCTCGCGCTCTCCTACACCCCGCGTTTCCGCTTTCTCTTTCTCCTTTTCTCGGCAACGAGCCACTACCACCTTGCTTTTTAGAATCTTCGGCGGCCGAGAGAGGAGGAGAACCGATCGCGAAGAAAAAAGTGGAAATACCAGGGGTTTGGGAAGAAATCGAAGGGCGGGTGTAAGAGTTGGGAGAGGGCGGGGGAGGATCGGGCGAGGTGGAAGGATCGAGGGGGTTGGGAAGGACTCGCGAAAATTTCTCGACCACCAGCGGCAGCTGCGTTCCGAAATGAGGAGAGACGCGAACGAGAGAAGAGGTAGTAGGGACAACGAAGCTAGTCTGATGGGGGAATAAAGGTAACGGAGGGGTCGCGAGGGGGCCGCAAGGTGGCGGAGGAGAAGGAAAAAGGGGGACGTAGGATGAGGTTACGAAAGTGGAGGAAGAAGCGTAACGGCGAGTGCACGCAACAGCGGCGCGCGTGGAAACGCGCCTTCTACGAGTAGCAGAACTCTTCTCTTGACGGACTAACCCAAAGGCGGAAGAAGGAGGGAGCGAAGGGGGAGTAGGAGAATAATGGTGGGGGCGTAAGCGACGAGCGGGCAATAGAGGGATGCGGATCGGGAAGAGGGAAAAGGGAGAAGGAGAAAGAAGGGAGGTAGTAAGAAGAAGAAAAGAAGGTTTCGGGCGGCGGCCGGGATCGCTCGGTTGTCTGTGGTCAAGGCACGCAGCTTGTGCAGTATTCTCTGCGCGCCTTACTCTCTTACGTAGAAGCTGTCGCGGGTGCGATGGTGTCGGCGCTGCCCGAGGCAGCTTCCGCGGAGAGGGGCTGCCGCACGAGAGCAACGCTATACTTCTTTTTCGTCCGTCTCACGACCGTCTGATCGAAAACAAAATCGACAATTTTCCGTCGAATATTTTCTAATTTCCAACTTTTCGAAATACTCATTTTTAGGTGTAAATAGATTTGGAAAAAAAAAAGATATATCTGCGAATATAATTAAGAATACAGTCTGTTTTCCGATAATTGCGCATTCACGCGTACAAGATTCCCATTTTCGTCCGTTCGTTGTCCGAAAACGAACTCGTAAATGGAGCAAAGATTAAAATTCGCAACTGGGAAGTTTAGCCTTATCTGTGGCACGACGTCGGGAGAGGTGTTATTTCATGAAAATTGTACAGAGAGGTGAAATATTGTAGAATTTAGCAACCCTCGGAGAGATATACGCGCGAAATATTGCTCTGTTTCTCGACAACGTGCAACCACCCTGTTGAACGTACGGACACGAGTAGGAGTCACGCCTGGCTCACAGTCAACCAGGATTCGGCGTTTCGGGTTCGCAACAGGTCTCACCACCGGCGTTCGTTCTCTCTCTTTCTATCTTTCCCTCTTCCCCTCTTTGACCCCTCTGCCACCCGTTCCCGCCCTCATCCTCTCGCCACTCAAACCCCAGACTCACCCCACCCTTCGCAGCCTCATCTCTCTCTCTCTCTCTCTCTCTCTCCTGCATCACACATAGATGCTTGACTCTGTTATTGTATCTATATATCCTTGACATATTCGGAGAGTCACCAGCATGTGAGATTCGGAACGTGAGTCAACATGATCGTACGAATTATCCCTAACATCTGTATATAGACTGCCATAGAACGTAACAATTATATGATTATCAGTTATTCAAAAATTATGGTTCGAGATTAAAGAGAAAAATGTTAAGGAATAGATTCGATGCGAGCTCTCCGATCGCAGAGTTCGCGACCCAGAGAGGGATGAAACCGTTGGTCGCAATTTAACTCACCGACTACGAAGACCATATTCTTTGTCCATCGCAGCAGCTCCCGTCGGATGTGTCTGCGTTCCTGTATGCAACGGGCATAGGGGCAATCCGCCATTTTTGAAATCACATCTTAGAATGAATGTGTGTGCGTGCCGGCCGGGTGCGCCTGCCTCGAGTTCCCGCGTGGATGTCCACCCCCCACGCCACCGGCCGTCCTCCGTCCACGTCCTCGTCGTCGTTGTCGTCGTCGTCGCCGTTGTCGTTCCCGTCCTCGTCCTCGTCCTCCTCCACCTCCTGCTCTTCCTTCCGTTTCCCTTGCTCCTGTCTCAACGTTCGATCGATCGACTTTCTCGATCCGCTGCTCCTTTTGATTTCGTTCGTCGTAGTTCGTCCAATGTTTCTTCGTCGTTGGACGCGCGCCGTCGACTCAAGGCGTGCGCGAGCAGGATACGAGGGGAGAAGGTAGTGCACACTGCCGCTCTAACGTGCACGCTGGATACGACGTCACGCGTGGCGTAACGTGCACCAAGACCGGGCAAAATGTTCGAGGGCCGATGATGGAAGCCCGATGGTCAAGTTAGTGTTGGCGATCGCGATTTTCGTCAACGTTCTTGTCTTCGTCTTCCTTCTCCTTCTATACTTCTTTGTCGCCGTCGTCGTTGTCGTCGTCGTCGTCGTCGTCCTCGTGTTGTTGTTGGTGTTCGTCGTTGTCGTCGTCGTCGTTGGTGTTCGTCGTTGTCGTCGTCGTCGTCGTCGTCGTCGTCGTTACGTCGGCTATGGCGGTGCTTCTTTGCAAACGTTGGAGGGATGGTGAGCCGATAGCAGCGTCGGTGACGGTGGCGGTGGCGGTAGCGGTAGCGGTAACGGCGGCGGTGGCGGTGGCGATAACGGTGGCGGCAACGGCGGCGATGTTGCTGGAGTAGGGATGAGAACGCCGAGAAACGACTACTCTCTCGTGTTGAGACAGGGTTAGGGCACGGAAACGCACAACATACGTGCACGCTTGCGCCCTGAACGGTGCGAGAGTGCAGTCTGTCGCCGCCGGCAAGTCCTGCCTTTTACTTCCTCTTTCGGCTTTCTTTCGCTTCAACCGATTTCGCCGTTCACGCTCACCCCTCCGATCCTCTCGTCCGGCCTCCTTTCGAGGAAACCGCTACTCGATCGAACGTTACCTGTAACACAAATTTCGGAATCTTCGTTATCCTTCCCCCGATACCATCGTAATATAACATCGCTTTATCTATAGACACGATCGATCGATCTCTCGATCTCTCGATCGGTTAGATTCCTTTCACGATCGACGAACGACCGAAACGATCGAGACACTGTTCGATCCTGATCACGGTTGCTCGAGAAATCGGACGAGCATTCGAGGTAGACAAAGGTTCTCGCGACACCTGCGTGTAAGGAGCGATGGGTGCTGGCCCCACCCCGAAACAGAAAGGGTGCCGCTACTCGAAATGAAACATTGCCGGTAAGAAGAACGTCAGGGCCGATGGTGTAGGTAGGAAAGGTAGTAGGGGAGACTCGCACTCTCGCGCGGTGACGCGATATGGGCAGGAAGGGTAGGAGGATGGGGGGTGGCGAGGGGACAGGAGAAAGGGGAAGAGGAAGAGGCGCGCAGGGTGGTCGGAGGGTAGCTATAGGGGCGGATTCGCGCGTTCTACGCCTGCAAGGGGGTGGGAGAGCGTACCGCCGAGAGAAAGAGAGAGGAGGCAGAGTGCGCCTAATATGCAACAAGAGAAAAAGAATTGGCGATCAATAGGTAGTAGCTGGTAAGCGTCCTTTCATCCGCCCCCGCGGACACCCTCGTCCTTTCTACTTGCCCTATTCCCCTCTCGACCACCGTTCACCTCCTTCCTTCTCGGTTCCCTCTATCCTCGGCCCCCCCTTTGCGCCCCCGTGTCCTACCTTACCAGCCCCTTGATTCTCTTACGTTCATCGCGAAACTCCTTCGCTCCATCGCCTTTGTTGTCGAGATATCCGCCCTACTCACGCGCCTAACTTCCTCTTCGTCGCCGAAAATCAAACATCACCTAATTTGCCTTTCTCTATTTCGCCTTCCACCTTTTTCCCACGCGGGCCCATTTTCTCTCTCTCTCTCTCTCTTACTCTCTCTCTCTCTCTCTCTCTCTCTCGCATCAAGGTTTTCCCTTTCTTTTCGTTCGCTTTTCCACCAACAAACTTTCGAGTAACTCTCGGCTACACGTGCTAGCGGACGACACGAGCGGAATAGCGCGTGCTCACATATACGAACAAAGAGAATAGTTAGGTGGCTTCGAAATGTAACTTCTCTTACATGTGTGATGCACATCTTATTCTAATCTTAACAACGTGGACGAGATTGCACGGCAATTAAACGATGTTCTTAGCCTCCCTCGTTCTTTAGAAACTTTAAAGAGAAGATTCCAGCAATGTTCTCTCTTTTTTTTTTAATGTAAATGTTCTACCTGATCGTAAATTCTGTAATAAACACGAGGTAGCGAGACTTGAGGTTGCCAGCGGACAGGGTCGGGATCGATCTTCATCTACTTGTCAGGAGGCGGAAGATCGATAGTATTTCGTTGATATGACACATACGGTGTAGGTGATCAAAATCGGAGCGGCAGCATTCGTTAAAAGCGTTTGATTCTCTGTGTTGATATTCCACTCGCGCATGGACGCCGTTCGATGAATAGAAGCTAGCCGTGGGCTAGTACGGCGATATCACTGACGCTGGAAGATCGATTGGATACTCGTGCTAGGTAAGCCTATACGAACAATATCGATGAAACATACGGCACTTTCTGTTCTGCAGTTCTACACGTTTGTTCCACATTTTCCGAGGGTCGCGTGAGGATGCATCCAAGTTTTCGTCGGCGTCGTTAAACTTTCACAAGCATCCGCTGCTCGAAAGAGAAAAGAAAAAAAAAGAACTTGAAATTTCGTTGACGTTTTGATAGTGGTACTCGAGTAATTAGGGAAATTCCACCGGTAGTTTCCCATAATCTCTCTATCTCCCCTCAACCGTCCCCAATCGTTAGAAAAAAAAAAGCGAACGCTTTTGCTACGCGTTCCACTTTCAGCTCGGTGCGCCTCTGTGTACGTGTACGGGAGCTTCTACCGATGTCATTGAACCTTCGCAGGCATGCTGGGCGAGGGAAAAGTGACTAGACTCTCAGAGTACCTTGAAGTGGTCGGAGTTCTAAGATGCTCGAGTTTTGCCATATTAAGTATTTCTTTGTTCGACCTTTCGATTTCGACGTTTATCTTCCTTTCGTTTCTTCCTCTTTTCAATTTCTAATTACATACGCTTGCGTTCTCGAATATCTTGGGACTTCTTCTTTAATAAAATTTCGATATTTCACGCGATTTAAGAATATCAAATTGCACGCATTTTTAAATAAAATAGTCGACACGTTCGCAGTACAGGTGCTTTCTCTATAAAATAAGAAGTTAGACGAGTCATTACGATACAACTCGTCGATAACGAACGAAGCACAATGAGTATCCTAAGATTTTTCAGCTAATAAATATTTTAATCATGGTTATACGTTTGGGAATTTAAATAACCTTACGTAGTAGCCGTTCGATCGGCCGATCGAATTCGAAAAATTATTTTTTCACGACTCGTTTAATTCTGCGGATGTAGAAGAGCTAACAACTCTCCTTGGTGTATCTGTACATCTTGGACGGTCACCTTACTCGCTCGGTTCCTAATCGATTTTCCCATTACGCGAATCCGGGGAGTGCTTCGCACACACTCGCTTCGTTTTCCGTCGTTCCGTGTCCAGCCTGCATTTCCGTCGACGAACAAACGGTCTCGATTCCCCTGTCCCATCTTCCCTCACTATCTCACCGTCCTTCTCTTTCTCTCTTCTTTAAGTACATCCACACGGCCATTTCTACTATCCATGTTTTCTTTTCTACATCTCTGCAATGGCCTTGCACTATGCGGACTTGTCGATTTCAAGCCGACGTAATCGCGATTTCAACGTACTCTCTGACAATCGTAGAAAGGTACAACGCTTACAAATCGGCCGATCGTAGATCATCGTTAGCATTGTTGCAAATGGGGCACGTCGTTTCCCAAAACCGCCAACTCTCGGACGATCGATAAGATCTTATAGTTAATAGTAGGCTATTCGGTAGAAGATTTGGAACATAGAAGATAGATCAGAATTTTGTAGATCGTTGTTCATCGAAATACGGATGATAAAGCTGGAATTTTACGGATAATCGTTGGACGAAGAGTAATCGAAAGAATCGGACCGATCCGACTGAAATTCCTTCCAGTCGATTTCTGGTTAATTAGACTCGTGATTAGAATATATCGATCGTTGTAACGAGTACCCTCGGCCAGAACGGTAAAAGTTAATAAGTAGTCGCGAAGTCGTTGGCGCGTGACTGTCGAGGAGCGCGCAAAGATTCGTCGCGTTCGATCGGAGGTCGCTCGTAACGTCATTCGAAGTTGAAGTATTTTTTTCGTGGCGGAAGAAACTCGATGACGAGGGAGGAAGATAGAGAAGCGTGGCGGTGGGGAGGGCAGAGTGTAGGACTGCTTCAGGAAGAGCAGTCAGGGGCGGTCGAGAAGGAGGATGAGGATGAGGATGAGGACGAGGATGAGGATGAGGAGGTGGAGATGGAGATGGTAGAGGAGGAGATGGAAAAGGTGGAGGATGAGGTGGAGGAGAGAAGTGGGGGAGATGGTGCACTCGGTTTTTTCTCTGCTGGGGGAGGCAATGGGCGCGAGGCAAGGGTGCGTTGGATTCGGTTACTTGGTCTCACCCCTTGGACCACCTCCACCGGCGGTTCTAGCGGCAGCAGCAACAGCGGCGACGGTGGCGGCGGGGCAGCGGTGGCGGCGGCGGCGGCGGCGGCAGTCGTGCACTCTCTTTCTCCATCTACCTCGACTGCTCCTCTTTTCTCTATCTCCTTTTTCGTCTTTCTTCCCCGCTCACTCTCGGTCCCTCGCACGGCTTTCGTTTTCTCTTTCTCGCTATCTCGCCTTCTCTTCCACTTTTTCTCTCCCTCTGTTCCGTATCCGTCTCTGTTCCACGCGCCTCAGCACGGTGCTTCTCGTTTTTTTAACGAAGGATCCGCTCAATACCTCGGCTGTCATAACCTCCCGGCACCCTTCCAGGGTGGCCCGGCTGCCACAGCAAACCCACCCTCAACCCTCCGCCTTGCGCCTCCACGGGGCCCACCGACCCTCCCGACCGACGAGCCACCACCTAGCACCCCCGCGCTCTCATTCCTCTTCCCAGTTTTTAACGTTTCGTTCGACGTTTCCCTCCGGGCGAGAGCCAGGGACGGCGTAAAGGGGGAAGTGCATTTCGTCGTTACTTTGTTTTACGTCCTTCCTCGCCTCCTCCTCTTTCTTCCTCCTCTATTCTTTTCTCTTCGTCTTCGTCCCTCTTTTTCTTCCCCCTCGGCTCACATACGACCACGCGTATATCCTCTCACGCATACTCGTTCACGGCCTCTTTTTCTTCTTTCCCTTACCGACACCACCCCTCTCTTCTTACTCTCTTGCTCTCTTCCTCGTCACGTCTCCTTCTTTTCTCTCCGGTCCAGTGTCCTCCATCCACCTCGCCCCGTACCTCCGCTGACGCCGCCACCCTCCAGGCCACACACGCACTTCGCCGGTCCTCCCTTGCTTTCGCACCCCGAGTTTTTCGTACGTTCCACGACGCTCATATTTAAAGGCCACCTGTGCTCTTTGAATCGCCTCGCGGAACGGTTCTTCCACCGGGATACCGTTGACTTTCAATTTGACCGAACACCGTGGAAGGACGATGCGCGAGAGCGTAAAAATTCTTTTTACGAAGCAACTGACTTTTTACGGAAAAAGAAACATTAATGTGCGAGCGAGATTCTGGTCCGGTTGTTTTAGAGAGGGTGACACAATTGACCACGAAACCCTCGTCGCGCTCGACCTCTTTTGATCGAATCTGTGAACGTTGAACGGTTGGCTGCACCCCCGAAATCGTGTTCGGGTTTGCAAAGATTTTTAAATTCTGGCACAGAATCTGTACGATGGTCACCTATCGCGTTACATACCTATACATGTGCTATATCACCATGTACCTATATCTCTGACATTTTTTAACGTACGATAGACATCTGAGAAATTGGTTTCAAAGTAATTCAATCGAGTCGTTGACTCGACTAGTCGACTCGTACTTTAAATCTACTATATTAATTGTATTATTCGTTGCGAAATATTCAACGTGGATCGTCGAAATTCTGCATTTCGAGAGAACGGCTTTAGTCCGATGCCTGACTCGGTTGTCTGATTTACTGACACGAGGCAACTCCCAGAGAGCGTGGAAAATACAGCCGCGAAGTTAAAGGGAGTAATAAGTAACAGGGATGCACAGAAGGCTATATAGGTAGGTCTTTTCTTCCCTCGAGTTCCGACACGTTCGTTTGCAACTTTCTTCTTACCCACAGATATAGACCAATTCGTCGAACAACCTAGTGATCATCGAGTAGGAATTACGTTCATTTCCTCTATAATTCTTTCTTTTTTTTTTATTCCTCTACATACCGCGTTAGCCGTTTATTTGGCAAATTGGTTAACTCAACGAAACAAAGTGTACGTAAAATTGATGAAATTATGCAAACTAAGCATCGGTCGAGTGTTCTGCGATTAAAAATTTCAAAAAATCCGATTTACCCGTGCATAGGTATACTTTGGCCCGCATGCAATCGGCGTCCGTGCGAAAAGTGGTCTCCGTTGGACCGCTTTTGAAAACACACAAGATATACTAATTTCGTAGATCTGAAACGAGAACGCGCGAGGCAACAACAAAGAGGAGGTACAGAATCGAGGAACGTTTTGAGGGAAATTGTATGGAATACTGGAAGAGATACTCCTCGTGGCCGGTGAGAACGCTTAAATCCTGTTTGGAGGCTCTCGAGAATCCTGTGTTAGAAGTACCAGCACGACATGGTTCTCGGGGAAGCAACAGTTCGTTCCGCTCCCCCTCCTCCCGCCCGCCGCCGCTTCCACCCTCTGGTATCCTCCTTTTGCTACCCTAAACCGTTGCCACCAAAGCACAGAGTTACCCCACCCCGTTCTCTCCGTGAATCTCCTCTCGCCACTGTGATGCTCCTCGTCGTTTCTCCTCGAACTCGCTCTCTCCTTCTCTTTGCACGCTTCCATGACTATACTTTGGATGTCTACTAAATTTAGGCTCCCGTTTCTCTCGCCTTTCTCTCTTTCGCTCGCTCGCTCGCTCGCTCGCTTACACACAGTCACACACACACCACTTTCTCCTCCTCTGTACACCTTTTTCTTATTCCGCTGCTCTACGGTTACGAACACACTTTGGACACCTTCGCCGACTCTTGCTGCTCATACCGACTCGCAGAGTAAAAGGGATACGACCCCTAACACTTCAGACGCCATTTTCTACCCCGTATAAAACGACGGCGTGAGATTTAGCCCATATCTCTTAGGGCCAGAACGCAATAAATATCTGCGACCCACGATCACGCCGCTGACTTCTCCGTCTTTAATTATATTTTCCATTGCCCTGCACTTTTTGCGTCGGTTACCGGCCATGGGAGATCCGAGGATTCATCGAGTGTCGCAGATGTCGTCGATTGTTAAATAGTCGATGGAAACTTTGCACCGCGCTCGACTTTGCTACAGCTGCGCGAAGGATTTGCACGGCGCGTCGATACAATGCGGTCGACGTTTAACACGTGTGTTGAACAAATCACCGTATGTACAGACATACTATACTGGCTGGTGAAAGTGTTTCAACGTTTACTCTAGGCAATTTTTATACATGTATTATGCAACATGTGTTATCAGAATGTGTTTGTAATTTCATTTACTGGTAGGCAGATAGCAGTATCGTGATTGTATTGGTTATATTTGAAGGCAATCTGAGAATATTATACAGTGTATAGAAATTGCACGATATTTATTACCATCGAAGACACGTTTAGTAAAAAATTAAAATAGAGTACGAATAATCGTATCAAATATATCTACGTGTAATAAGCGTGTATTAAAGATAATTGAGCTTTAATTACCTTCGCGATCTTTGTGAAAAGTACGTTTGTATCGGATATCTTGTAATTTCCATGTATATATTTTCAGATTTGTTTCAAACTTACCAACGTTATCACGATAGTCGAGTCCCGTAACAGGATTAATGAAATTTCAAAATGTTTCTCACAGCATACATAATCTGTTCGTAAAACGTGTCTAAAAGTGTTGAAGCTTTTGAATGCTGTAATTTTTCCCAGTTTTGAAGGAAATGTAGAAGGCGACGTTTTCACCAGACCACTGCTGGTTTTTATAAAATATTATGTTGCATATTTATTGTTATAAAAAATTCACCGTATTTCTTCAAGGCATGAAAACGTACCCACGCCACAGAATAAAGTTATAACTTAATTAATTATGAAAGTGCAGAGACAATGCTTTTAAGGCTTGAGATAGCTGACTAAATCCAAATTCTCAGGACACTGTTAAAGTAACCTATCTAACATTTCTCCACTTTTTAAGATACGTCGAGGCATTTCTAATTCCTCGTATCTTTTCAGCTCTTAAATATAGTTAAACCAGACAGACACGTTTTGTTACGAAACAACAATAACTAAATATTTTAAACTAAGCGAAGAGAAACAAAGGCGGTACAAAGAAAATGATAGAACTGAAGTCTTTCTCAGTCTCGAAATGGTAAATGATTTAACCATTTAACCAAGGAGAGTAGCGTATGTCTTTTAGCTGAACATATATTAGTTTACATACACAGCTTTTCCGTCAATGTGAGATGCTGCTTTTACGATACATTAACCCCTTTCAGATTAATTATCAGTGAATGAAATACGCCCCAAATTAATTATTTTTCTAACGAAACCAAGACCTGCTTGATATACGATTTCGTGATAAATAAGACTAGGTGCTCTGTTTTAAAAATTATGCTCCATCTTTATACATTCCTCTTTCAAATTTTAATTAATTATTAGAAGGTGATATTATGAAAAAGTTTTACGAAAAATCTGCAGCTTCCTTGGGGTTCCAAACATTAGGTAGAACATTTGAACTAAAGAGGGCAGAGAATACCTCTTGTCTTTGCCTGAAATGCCATCCGAGCGACAATGGTACGACGATTGATTTAATCTCACTTTGGTAGACGGATGAAATGCGATCGAACGCATTAAAAGTTTCGCCGCGTGAATAGGATAATCTCAATTTTCGACTCGATCTGAACCCGATGATTGCGATGATGTCCTCTGTGAAAACGAGTTGCTGGGAAAAAGCGTAAAAAATCTGTTCAGTGAATACAAGCATAGGAGGGAGAGTAGAGAGAGAGAGAGAGAGAGAGAGAGAGAGAGGGAGAGGGAGAGAGAGAGAGAGGATAGAGAACGTTGTAAAACAAAACGTTTCACTGGACGCAATTTCCAGCTGGGATTCCACGCTGCGAAATGCAATAAAAATCGTTCCGCTGCATCCGCGTGCTCTCCAACGCTGTTCGAAAAACTCGAAAACGCGTGACTGCTCACATTGCTGAGTTAAATACGCGTGCTCAAAGCTCGTGCTGCGAATCGTGTCGTTTCAAAACGAAAGGCAGGCTGATGTCATTAGAGGCGAAACCACGATCGAAACGTCATAAAGTTATGAGCGTGCGCGCGCTTTTGAAAAATTCATCAAGTAAAACGGTCAACGATTAATCCCGAGGAAACGATTAAATTATCACGGTGCTATTTCACGTCCGAGCGATCATTAATGAGCTATAGCGATCTAATTTTCTACCACCTCCATACGTCATCGGATGAACCAGCTCAATTCGCTTTGTTTGTTCGCTTGATCCTTATACGTCGTCGAATGAGGTCAATGCGTTGGTACACTGGATTTAAGTCTAAATCTGTATCACGTTGCGGCAAATTCAGATCACATTATGCTAGTTTACCATGTCGTTAACTACTCGAACGAGTTCTCCTCTCGTTGTCGAAAATCCTTCGATCCACGAAAGGAAGTTCAGAAAGGAAGTGAAAAATTCGATTACGAGTTATTATCGTTATCAGTAAATTTGTAAAATAATAACAAACGTGACAATAAGACGAATATAAGTTCACAAATGAATTACGAGTCATTCGATTATCCTATTTGATGTAAAATCGTAAAAGAGGACGGAGAAGTCTATAAGCTGTAATTTACAACTTGTCGAGTCACTAATATAGTCATAGTATACTAATATTAGCCGGTAAATGATTGTACGATAGAGTCGAAATCGAAATTTTACGACACACACGACGAATGTCATCGGTGCAATACTGGAGAAGACAACATCGCTCCGTCTTGCTTCTCTCTCGATGCGACCAATAATCTCAGAAAGACACGTTGCGTTCACCAGGACAGAGGGAAAAATTGTCAGGAGGTTGGAAAATCTAACAGAACGGAAGTGCACGTGGCAAACGGAATTGAAATTAATTTAGCGAGACAGCCCTTCGACCGGACGAGTAGAAGAGAAAATTTAGAAAAAGAAACGGACACGGACTAAATAACGGACTAAAGAAGGAGGGAAAAGACGAAGTAGGCACGTGGTTATATACAACGTACATCTACGTACGTAGGTACGATATGGAAAGCTCGGTTTCTCGCCGCGCTGGTGTGACGAAGACGAAGATGTGTGCGCGTTATACGGATTGCGAAAGAGTGGTTAAAGGAAAAGAGGGCTTCGTGCTGGGCCAGAAAAAAACTCTCGTGGACGACGCCGTGTTCCTCTCTTTTTCTGTTTCGCTTCTATCGTTCGGTCCGTCCCTTTTCCTTCCTCTTTTTTCCACTTTCTTTCTCTTCTCTTCCCTTCTCTTCTCTTCTCTTCCCTTCCCTACCATTCCCTACCCTTCGCCCCTACGGTACACGTATGCCAACACTTCCATACGCGTCCGCGTCCTTCTCTCCTTCCCGTCTCCCTGGTTTCTCTCTTTTTCTCTCCATCGGTCGCTCTTCCGCGCACGCTCGAGTATACGACGAAACGCATCAAAGAATCCATCAAATTAAAAACGCAATTATAAAAAAGCGTCGTCGCCTCTTTGTCGAAAAGCAAGCCTGCCGGAGCGACCCTCCAGGCCCGTTCTCTCTCCCTCCCTGCCCACTTTCCTACCCTGCCAGCCAGCGGTCCGCAGTCGTACACCTCCTACCCCCTTTCTACCGGCTGTTCCCTCGTACGTACATAACTGGCGACGTAGCACGGTATATCAGTCGCTGTGCGTGGATGTGTCACACGATTCGAGCCCCTTCTCGTCGGCCACCTTCGCTCCACGTACGTAGTCTACGTACGTCTGGGTTCCTACCCCGAAAAAAAATGCTATCGATCCCCCGTCCTCTCCCGGTGGCGGGAGACCGCGTGCTGTGCCTCCCCCGGTTACCACCACGATCTCAATTATAAAACGCTTCGAAACATGGCCCGCTCTCCCCCTGCTCCCCTCTAGCTCCGCTGTAAGCCTAGCGTAAAGACGATGACTGGATGGCTGGTGGTATGAAAAGCGCGCCGTTCGACAACGTTGCAGCCGGTTGCAGCAGAGTCGTTGCACCCGCGCCGCTGCATCGCCCGACCGCCGTTCGTGTTTCGCGGATTCGTTTTCCGGGGGAACCCCTCGAGGGTTCCGCGTGCTCGCTTCTACCGCTTTGACGCTTACTTTTATCTTCCCCCTTATTATGCTTCGCGTTTTTGGTAAATGAAAATGCGTGGCTTACGCGACGACGACGTTCAAAGTTTGAAAGTGCCTAGCCTCAGCCAGTCCAACCCCCGCCGCCGCCACTCTTTTTCTTTTTCTCTTTCGTCGACGCTGCGCGGAACACCGGGCGATATCGCGTGTCGAACTGAACGCGGTAATATCGGGGCGTTTAGTTCAACACCGCGAAACATGGCATCGGAGTTTAAAAAGGGCGGACGGGTCGCGTGGCGGGTGATTCGAGAAGTATGAATTGGTTATAGTCCAATTTCACTGTCCGCTACTTGGTATATAAGAATAACTATAATAGCTAGAGCATGGAAGCGTGGCAGGTGGCTGATTTCGTATTCGAGTGGCTTCTAAGACCACGCTAAGACCGGCCACGATCGAGACAGCAACTTTTGAAAAATAATATTTTCATGAGACGCTCGAAGGTAGACGGTCCGGAGGCGCTTATACAGCGAAACGGCTGGCAAATTTTTAAACAGACCACGGCCAAGCTGTGACGTTATACCCTTCCATCGGTAGCTCGTCGATATCTCTTAAGGATAGAACGCGGCGATCGTATACATCGCCGGTGGTAGAAAAGAAACAGAGTTGAACTATACGAGGACGACGTACCGGAGGGTGGTATGTACTCGCGGAACGAGTGGTACCTCGGCAATTAATCGTGCGAGCGAGAGATCGGTCGGACGTTCTCGGAGAAAAAACGGATATGTCTCGGTCTCGAAGAGCGCGACGAATCGCGAGGATAGGGGTGGTGGTGGAGTTCCAGCAGTACCCATCCGATACCTCCCCACCTCGGCTCCTTTTTTCTCTGCGAGCAGCTACCTATTGATCGGATATTCAAAAATTTCAGAAACGAGGAGATAGGAAGCCGGAGGAGGAGAAAGGACACGAAAGATGGAACAGAGAGAGAGCGAAAGGAAGGTAGAAGGTGGCGGTGTGGGGAATCGGGTGAGGGAAGTGCAGCGAAGTGGGGCGGCAGGGATGAGTTGTCGCGAGCGGACACCCTCGAGAGAGAGAAAGAGAGAGAAAGAGAGAGCGAGAAAGAGAGAAAGAGAGAAAGAAAGAAAAAGAGAGAGAGAAAGAGTGAGTGGGGGTTAACTAACACACTACTCCCAAAGACGCGGATTCCTTTTTGTTTTCACCAGACCTTTTTTGTTTCTTTCCCCTACGACCCCTCTGCTCTTCTTTCCTTTCCCTTTTTTTTTTTTTTTTTACTCCCTAGACTCGACCACCACCTACCTCTCGTCTACCTAAAATACGAGTTCGATATTACCTTTCAACCGACGACCACTCGGCTCCGTACGTTCTCCGGGCACGTCCTTCGATCCGGACCGGTTCGACCATTACCGATCCCCCGCACAATTTAATTACTAGCATTTTATTAAAAGTATCGACAGCAGCCGTCTTGTTTACGACTTTGCAAATTAATGTCCCGGCCTGCCGCGAACTCTTCCTCGGTTCCGCTTTTGCCAATATCGGAGGAAGCATGGCCGGGAAAGCTCGACAAAAAACCTTGAAATTAATATTTCCTCCATTGCTTCGTCGAAAGGCAAAAGGACGTTGACCCTTGTAGGGGCTGGGGGTATAGGAATGCTGCAAAGCTATACGCGACCGATGCACGGAGCTACCACGCAAAATGACAATGCCGTTTATACCTATACGAACTACCGATACGTTTACGCGTTATCTATGTATGTACGTGTGTTTCGTCGCGCGACGCGTTTCTTTTCCCTTCGATTTGCAATTTTCCGACAGATTTCCCCTTAGTTATTCTACGAACGAGCGTCAAAAAATATAATAAATAGCGCGCCACCGTCTGGTTCGAGTCGACGAGCGGACGGTTGAAGGGGGAGGGGGCGGGCAGGTGGGGACGGTTGATCTGGACACAAAATCGACAAAACGCACGATGAAACGTCAGGTGCAAGACGGCCAATAAAATCCTGGCGAATGTAATTGACTGGTAAATAAAAGGCGCGAGACGCGAATCAATAACGAAGGGAGAAACAAAAATTGAAATACGCTTTGAAAATCAACCGACCGACGAGAGGTCTTGATGCGACGCATCGACTCTGATCTAAATTGCTCGGCACTGCCACGATACATGACGTTTATTAATTATAGGAAGTGGGATTTAGTTGGGGGAAGGGGTGGTCCGGCTGAACAACTTGTTGACTCCGGCACGCTGTTCGTACACGTCACACTGTTGGATGAAGGTGAATTTTACCATGCGTATCGAACGATCAACCTTTCAAGAACTCGTTTTTTTTAAAATTCCGTCCACACCGTGAAAATACTAACTTTTACCGGAATATATGTCTTCAGGAAACGTTTTCGCTCGGCTTTCTTTAAACGTGATCATCGACACGCGTTTCTTTTCGCCAAGTAGCTCGCTGATAAGAGGCTTATTGTTGAATTTCACGGAGACAAAGACTGCTCGTGAAATATAATAACTTAATATCTCCCTTCGACGCTTTCGTAAACACTGTATCGCTGAACAGAGCCGACATTCTCCAAACAATTCCTTGACTCGCTCCGCTTCTCTTCGTGATACGAGTCGCTCACAAGTCACGCTGATCAGCTGCGCAAATTGAAACGCACGAGAGAATGACAATCAAAAATACCACGTTTCGAAATTTCCCTTCGAATTTACGAGTGTCCATGATGTTCCCTTACTCGAGGTAAAATTTATGAAAATTACATTTCCCTTTCTACACGTTCAAATTCTAATTACGTATCTGGATAACTGATAACTTTATGAAAAGGCTGGCTGATCGATTTGCCTTTCGAGAGGCTTAAGTCATTTACGTACGAAGAAAGACGGTTGGATGAAAGAAACGAGGGTAGAGGAACGCAAGCAACGAGAGAAAATGTATGCCGGAAATCCCACGTTCTTCAGACTTCTTCAACCTCTAGCCAACTACCTCCGATCCGATTTTTGGAAGTGCACTCTCCGTGCTCTAATCTGTTTCGAGATAATCCGATCTGATCTCGGAATTCTTGGAACTCGGTGAGAAGCTGCAAAAGTATTTTGGCGCGTTCTTATTTTCCAATGTTGCGCTTTTTATCAACTTCTACGTACTTTCATTCTCACGGTATATACGAATATAAAAAATTTGTCTAGTCCTGTGACAGCACCGCTAGATGATACGAAATTTAACCCGACGAGGACCGACATTGCGTTAGCGCAACATTCCGTTTGTCATTTTTTTTTTTTTTTTTTTTTTTTCAATCAATTTAATCTCCGGTAATTTCAACTTAACGTTCCATCCGAAAGAACTATTACTAACTGAACACTAATCGTACGTTGTATGGTTATTTTAGCTGTTTCAATCGTACGATGCCAGATCCCTGATAGTGCACATACATTCATTGATCTTTTTTCTACGACCATTTCGCTTACTTAAACTCCAACGATCTCTTTTATGTCGCTTTAGATTTTCTTCGTCGTTTCTTCTTACTACTTTATTAGCCAGTAATTCCCGATATTCATAAGTCTCTATATATTTCAACGGTCAGACAATTTTTATTAATTATGTATTAGCCAGAACTATGTCTCAGCTATTAAGTTCCTGCTATGCAATTATAATTATTTATCGATTACTCGAGTATCTTTCTCCGTTTCTGTTACCAACGAGATTTCCCCCGTCAAAGTAACAGATAAATATATTTGCCCTACCAAATTCTATTTTCCAACATCGTGGCGACGAAAAAAGGGAATTCCAGGGATAAGTTGAACGTATCTTCCTTATCATCGTTTCTTCGATCTGGTCTTTACAATTTCTCGAGATTTCAGGAAATCACAATTTTAATAACATTGTGACAAACTGTTGCTTGGTCTTTAATATACTTGTATCCAACTAATTAGTATGTAGATGATGATAATTAACATGCAATTAATATGTAAATGTAATAAACGCAATGGCGTGGCAATACTTTTTGTAGCTACCGGTGTCTCCCCTTTCGTCCATCTCTCGATAAGCAAAAATGTGTTTCGCAGTATTCACGCGAGTCAAGGTACGTAGATCGAGCGCATCTAACAGAAGACAGACGTCTATACTATCCGGTTGGTTGGGAATGTTAGAAATTGAGGCGACCAGTTAGCGGCGATAGACGAGAACGTAGCGCAGAAGGAGAAAGACAATAGTCACCATTGGTTAGCACCAAAATGTCAGCTGACAGGTTTCGTGCGGTTACGTAAACTTATAGCGATGTAGATAGTCGAACTAGAATGGGGACGTTCCGGGCGTCGCGACTCGTCCGACGAAATGCACTTGCGTGCTGCACTGTCTGACGCAAAAACATAGCTCCTTCTCCCCTTCTCTTTTTCACCATCTTTCGCGATACTCCACACGCTCGTCGCGAGCTGCACGCACGCATGCAGACGAGCGAGCGTGAACGAGCCGGCTAGCGCGTTTCAGCCGCGAATCGTCGCGAGATGCGCGCAAACCATTCCAGAAACGCGATACAACGCGGCTGTGTCGACGGTCAGGGTAACGATATTGGTCACTGGCTGACGATTTATTGGGTCGAGTAATAAATTCCTTTCACAGGCGTATGGATTTCGAAGAATGTTATAAATGGAGCACGGACTTTTATGCAAATTCAGAATTTTTTATGGATAGTCTTGAGAGAGTAGGATCTAGACAGAGATTTATTTACTAAATAATAATGTTGGGAAAAATTTTCGCATATTTCCTATCCTACGCATCTTTCGTATCTTAAAACTTCTCATAATTGCGAATTTGTAATTTTAGCTTCGGCAAATACGTATAAAAATCCTCAGTGTGTTTTAAATTGATACGCAACCGTGATACGTATTTGATAATTGAAATAGGTCGCGTTATAAATGTGAAATGGTTAAATCGGTATGAAATTTCTTTTTATTTTGCGAATGTAGAAAGAACGCGATTCTCTACGCGTTATCGCGCAAACCTAATTATCAATTCGAAGCAAATGATATTAAAGAAACACGCATGGAAACATGCAACGAGAATTTGATCGATTCGCGAATTTGCGTTACGGTCCCCTTCACCGGAACGTTCCCCCGGAAAAGCAAAGATGGACTGGAAATTCTTCGCAGGCTCTGAAATTCCGCGCACCAGGGAGCAGCGATAAAAGTAAAGATTAATTCGTCGGTGAAACGTGATAGAGTCGGTCGTAGAATTTTGAAGCAACGTCAAGGTGGAACGCTTAGGCCTCCGAAGAATCGATAAAAATGCAGCTGCGACGTGGAGCTCGTATGGCGGTGGAGCGCGGGATCGTAGGAAGGAAAATACGAGGGCGGCACTGTTTAGCCTCGGCCCGAAGAAGTGCAATCTATAATCGAGTCCGTTTACGATTGGCGAAAGTTAATTTCGTCGCTCCAGATTTTTCCACTCGTTGCAGCGTGCGCGGCAATCGCCAATTGCCAGATAACTTTACGACTGCACAGATAATTTAGAAATAACGAAATTTCGCGTGACGCAACGACAGCGCGTCCCGTGAATCGAATCGTGCGTTGTAACGATGTCCCGTTATAAAAAAAAATTTCCCTTTTCCGCGACAAACGTTTTATCCGGCTGGTACAAATAACGCTATATATATATATATAACGCGTAACTCCGTCTCTTCGTTCGATAGAGAACGATAATAAAACGTCGATTATTGCTATTGGCACTAACGTTTCGTTTTAAAAAGAGGAGAAAAAAGAAGAATCAGCGTTGATGTTGCTGTACCCCGCTCCCCTCTGTCTTTCCGCCGTTCTCAACTCCGTAATTTCGTGTACAGGCTAATTTGCATGATCGTTCATTGTCAATTTAGCAGCTCGGCAACGAAACAAGTTTGAACGTTGCCCGTTACAACTCGCAATAGAAGTAATACGTCCTGTGGCAACGCGTTTTATGGCCGTCGATCGATGTTACTTCAAAGTTTCGAAACGTACTTCTCTTACGAGATATATCTCGAGAACGGGATAAATTGCACGATCGCGTTAATTCTTCGAAGCGTCTAATTATAGCATTCTTTGAACGTTACACGTCGATAGATAACGATCGAGTTTAACAGACCTTCGTCGACCACTCTCCGAGATTTTTCAAACGTAGAAATCGCGATGCCAGTTGCTCCCCGGGCCAGTTACTTACGATTAATAACATTTCGGCGTTCTATTATTAAGCGCGTGTCAATGGCAGCTACGATAATTAGTAAACGCTGCTTTACGGTTGACGAACGTCCGTTGCACTCGAAGCTTATGGAACGGTTACCATGCTCCGTATAATCTGTAATGGAAAAGCTAGCTTCTCAGCCGGCCGGATTACAAATAAGTTAGAAAAACATCGATTAAATCTTGCAGATGATCGTGAACGAGAGCGAGTCCGTGGCACCGGTAACGACACTAGCGCGCAGAAGCGTGTAATTTAATGCTGTAACGATTAATTCGACGACGTCGATCTTGCTTGAAATCTTTTTGCGTGGCTTGTACGGTGACGCAAGAGAGGCAAAAAACCAGCAAAATTGGTGGAACAGCCTAGCCTTACAGAGCTATGTTTCAGTCCAACACTTACGTCACCGATGATAAGATCTTAATAAGTACTACGAACAAACGTGAACCGGCAGACGAAACCGGCGAATACAGAAAATTATTATTTCCCCTCTTAACGTTTCACCTTCTCTCTCTCTTTTCCGCTTTATTTCTTACTTTCTTTTCTCGTTTCCCTTTCCCTCTCCTCTCCTCTCCTCTCCTCTCTACCGTTCGAGAAAGAGCAATAAAATCAACGACGGAGATTCGGAACTGGAACACGTAACAGATACTTTTAACTAGGTAAATTAAAAGCGCATTTTAAATGCGTTTTTCAAACTCATATTTATGAGTATCCGTTGGAATAGTTAACAGTTTGGTTGCCGTTGGTAAGTTAGAAAGAGACGGAACGAGTCCTCGCGAGAACGTCGGTCGATCGTTTACTCTGCAAACCGACGCCTGTGCCCGTGCTGCAAGTTAATCTGTACGTAGACACCGTATCCTCGAACGCGATCAGTACCACGGCCGCTTATTGGCCTGATTTTCGCCATTATCAATATTAATAGAGTCTTGGTCCATTAGCTGGTCTAAAGAGCGGCCTGGACAGTAACCTATACAACGTCGTCGTCGTCGTCGTCGTCGTCGTGCGTCAAAGTCCAGCTCTAATCCTTTTTATCATCGCGGCGTAGTTTCGAAAATTCGTCGCACTAAGCGGCGATTTTAAAAAGATCGAAAACGCGAGAGAGAATGTCACGCCACGAACACGCTTGCAAAGAAAACGTTGCGCTATCGGATCACCTTGTTTTACAGTTACTTTTCGGTTAATTTATATCGTTGAATCGTACTTTTTTAATCTCGCCTTTACGAAAGAAAATGTCAAGGGGATTTGCTGAATATCTTTTTCGTCGCTATTTCCCCGTCGCTCGGTGTCTAAATTATCATTTCCCGAAGTTTGAAAGAGTTTACACAACCACGATGAATAGACCGCGAATTTTTATGCATTTATGAATAAATCTGCAAAATTTCGTACGATACGCGTAATAACAGAAAATACGTAAACTATTACTATCTGAAGTAACGGCACACGTTTACAATCGATATTTACTAGGTGAAACGAACCTATATTTAGGTTTCTTTTTTTCTTTTTTCTTTTTTTTAAACTCTGATAAAAATACGAATTTGCATAAATATCTGTAATCTAGTTACGAGCAGCGCAAGTGTATCACATGAAACGAGTAAAGTGTCCTGTGCCATTTCGCTAGTTCTCTTTTCAATTCTGCATAGTACACGTACTACAAAGTCGATAGGAAGCAGTATCGTGCCATTAGACAAGGCAGGATGCGTATCTGGATGGGAATACAGATCGTGTCGCTTTACTCTTCGAATGCTGCATTTATTCATCGAGCCATGTCCAGAAAGGAAATGTAAAAATAAACGTTTCAACTGTTCTAAACGATATTCTTCGTGTTTGGCGCGACGATTCTCTCTCTCTCTCTCTCTCTCAGTTGCATCGATTAATTAGCAAACGAAAGAGGTCGATCGTTTCTAAACCTGGACCAGATAGAGCACGAACGTCGATCGAGCTTGTTTCTGCGTTAATGGATTGCGGATGACTCGCTCGAACACCATATAATGTTCCCTTATCGAAAGTAGTGTATATAGGGAGTTGGTATCGATGGCGATGGGAAATCCGATGGATGAATATTTTCATCAACTTTCGAACAAACCGAAGAATCCGTGTTTATCGTCGAGGAAAATGTCTTATCGATGATGAACAATAACGATAGCCGTGTGAACATTGTTACACATATGCGATTGCGTTGGCGTTTCTCATTGCGTATAGATATACGCGACATGCAGATGCGTTGCGGTAATCCATGCACATCTGCAGTCATTCATAACAAGAACAAAACCACGAACGTTCTTTCTATTTTTTTTTTTTTTTTTTCTACTTTTCAGCTAATAATCCATTGAAATAACAAGAAGCGACACGCATAATTTGACTTCCTATCGTCGTTCTCGAGAAATCGTTGACGCAAGTCCCACAACATTGTGATTCAATCAAATGCAGTTTTTCCGCGATATAATTACAGCCCTATGAGCGTAACGACGAATATATCGTTCGAAAGAATTAAATCGACGTTGAGGAAAAATTAAGCAAAAGTCGAACGAGAATTGCAAACGCGTTTGACGCAATAATGCAAAATGTTACGAATCTTGCGATTAATAAATGTAGCCATTCCGACGAACAATACAAACGAAAATAGACGCGCGATCAAGATTGATTTAGTTCGCAGCAATCTATCAGACGCATGCTCCTCCTACTCGTCTTTCGTTCGACTCTGCAAAATATCTATTTCCTTCTCTTCGTTCTGGCGTTTCCACGTCGCCGGAATATATAAGAAAGGAACGACGCTCCCGGAACGGAAAACCGATTTCTACGTATGCGTGGAACGTAGAGCGATCTGTGCTAGCGGACGGTGCTCGATGATCAAACTGCTTTGCATCTCGCGTCTAACTAATCCATACGTTTCCCTGGCTAATTAACATTTCGAATACCCGATATGACCTGCACGTACGTGCGTAGCACGGATAAAAATAACTCAAAGAAGACTTTCAGTCGAGGACACCTTGTCTAGGAGGGACACGTGAAGTTACGCAAGCTTAAATCTACCGATCATTTTTCTAATTCCGCTCTGGCTTAAATACTTTTGGACGGCAAATGTAGTATACGTACGTGTATACACACGTACAGGTATCCCGCGAACAACGTCTCACTACTATGCGGTTCGAGCATCGGCCAGATCCCCGTACGAAACGGCACGTAGCTTATGAGAATTTTTAAGTTCGAGCATCGTCGTTTGACATTTTTCATTGCGCGCGCTATCTTAGATTCGCGCGCGGAATTTTGGAATATTGAAATTTTTAAGTCGAAACTCGAAACTTCTTTCGCTATAGACGAGTAGCAACTCGAAGCTTGCTGATAAAAAGTCGATGACAGTTTTTCACAACTGACATAAATAGGATTCATACGTAAATTAACGAAGCTCAGGAGACGAAGATATATCGCCTCTCGTTTAACGATGTCAAGCGGCGATGAAGGACAAAACGTACGTACATGCGATATTAATACAGACTAGGTACTTTCAATTAATTACTGACTCTTTTAGCAAAAATATTTCTCTTGCTTGTGAAAAGAAAATAGGGTAACTCGTTGATTCTTCCAATAAGCCTATTCTTTGTACTAGTTGTTTGTTCCGTATAGCAGGGATTCGCAATATACTCGTGCTCAAAGATCATAGGACGCGTCTAGTATTTTTGATAAAACTTTTCACATTTCATATAAATTATGCATTTTAAATTACACGCAATTTTTTCTAAAATTGTCAATATATTATGTCCCAACGGTTCGCATCTAATATTTCATAAAGTATAAAGTTAATTGTTAAATGTTATTCAAATATAATTCATCCATAACATTTTCTATGCAATTTCGTATTCTTATGAATACAATAGCACAAGTGAAATCTAAATAGAAATTCGTTTCATCTACTAAGCGTCATGATAAATGCTCTACTTTCGATATCTTATATATTTTACCATATTTTGTAGATTCTCTAAACTTGTGAAATGTTAAATCCAAATAGACGCGAATATCCGTAGTCTAGTAATGATCGTTCTAAGATTTTCCAACGAGGGTGTAACTATCACCGTGTTATAAGGGGAATACCTGTGTATGCGTTTCACCATGAACGATATTCGATATCGTGGCTCAAATTTATAGTATGGCGCCGCACGCGGAACGTCTGAAAGTTTAATCGCGGCACACACCGAGCTGTCCTACTGGAAAGACAAGTCTTGTCAGAGGAGTGGTACAAAGAAAACGTCGAAACGAATTCCGATCGCGAGAGTTATAGACCGCGGTTTTTCAAACGACTTGATGCAAAGTTTCACGAGTCGGTCTATAACCGCCAGTTTCGTATGAATCCTTTAAGCGATTGCCACGGCTCGAGTCGATCTTGGCAAATTTTTCGCCACGGAGTATCGCGTACCCGCGTCCTATCCAACTGCCACACCAACTACCAACGTTGCAGTAACTTACGTATACGGTAAACACGATGTACAGATCCCGTGGTTAAACTACGAATCGAAACAACCCTCGACTCGCGCTCGATACATGTGCAACGTTACGAGGGACAAAGAACGGATAGGATTGAAATCGCCGCTTTAGCCAACGATAAGAAAGACGCTTCGTATCGTCTTCGACACGTGAAACCATTACGTAAGCCTTAATATGCTGACCCTTGAAACGGCTCGTTGATCTAAATGAATTCATCGTGCAGGCCTTGCGGTTTTTCACTTTTGCGTGAGAAAAGCCCAAATACGAGCGAATTCTCGATTCCAGACTTACGAGTAGGTAGATTGCGGACTTTTGTGCATTTACGGGAAACTCTGATGCGCAGAGATACGCGAAATCCGTGCAAGCAACGTACAAAGATAGACGAAATATCCAAAGTAGCGTATCCGTTACAACATTTGGCAAGCGGAAGATTTAGCGAAAACCTGCCTAAGAGCTAAACTGTACCAATTGCGTGAACATAAAAATACGAATCTGTACAAATTTTTCTGCAGAAATCCGAATAAACAGAAAATAGCGCGTAGTTTACAAAAATGTATAAAATATACATATACAGTTGCTATAGTGTTTGATAGGTAAAACAATTTTTTATCCGATTTCCATCTTTCCTTGTTTCGCATGAATTTGCACAAAAATGCACAGTCCACTTGTCACTTATTGAATACGATCGCTAACGATAGTTTCTTATTTACGAGCAGGTCGACGATGTCGACAACGAGTCGGCGATGGTTTTCGACAGGATAGTCTGCACATGGCGGGCCGTCATCGAAGCGAAATAGCTGGGACCGAGTCACCGGGCCGCGTTCGGCACACGCAAGCGTTACGTAAGTCTAAATCTGCCGGCCATTTTGCTAACACGCGCGCGCTGGCGAGCGGATCGCGCGACCGCACGTATGCAGAAACGCACTGGTGCGTGCGTGGATGTGTGCGAGCCCTGCGCGTCTGTCGGCTGGCACCCTCTTCGCTCGCCGCGGCCTGTCCATCCGCTTTCTGCCTATTCTACTGCGCGAGCCAGCGCACGCTCCGGGCTAAACATTTTGAATGTCACCGCAGTTAACCGACGCATCGTCGTTTCTACGAGCGAATCCACGCGCAGTCGCGCACCACTCGTCGCTCGCTTCTCGCGTTTGCTCGCGCGAATTCGGATCAGCGTCGCGACGTCTCTAGCTCAGGACGAACAAGCGCGTTCGTGCTTTTCTTCCACGCGCCTCCGAGACGCCTTCGGACCAATCTTCGCAACGTACGACGTTAAAAATCCAACGTCACAGAACGAACTTACTTGGAACAACGAGTCGTTTCGCGGATATATTTCGGTAGGATCGTAATTCGATAAAAGTGTTCGTATCTCTCTATCGGTGCAAGAGCTCGTAAGCTCGAAGGAAACGAGGGAAAATTGTTATTGATGCATAGGGCGATGAGAATCGAAACTCGGAGAACGCGTACTTAGGTACGGTTCCTTTGGCTTGATGGAAAATCAGCGATACGTTTTCGTAATTTGAGTAAATATAACGAATTTCTTACAATAACAAAGGTAGAATACTATTCCCCGGGAAGGATAATAGTCGACTAAGATACGCTGCTATGATCCTCGGCCAGGCTTGTGCGATGATCTTGTTTCAAGTTTATGTTGAAGGTTTTCTCGAGAAACACGCGATTCGACAGGTCTATGTTCTCGAATCCCGTTGCGCTAGTTTGATCATCTTCGACCTAATTGTGTTTTTCCGCGTGGAGAAATTCTTATTAGTAGATCGGGAACGTTCGTACAACTTGATACTTGTACGTTTGAATACGATTAAAGAAATGTTCCAACGTATTTGCAATCGTAAGCATAACGTCGAACAGACATTACTTGTTACTTGACCTCGCTTCCTTTCTGTTCTATTATTCGGTCAAACGTCACGTAGAATTTGCGATTTAAGCCGAACTCTATTAATTTCGCAGCGCAATACGCGTACCCGAAGGGCCTTTTATCCTAGACTAAATGATCAAAGTCGGAAAGTAGGTCAATTCTATTCTGTTTCAATAATAAATGCCCAAGTAGGACTTTTTTTTTCGACCAGGGACCGAACCGGTTGATCGTTGGCCGATGCGTAGAAAGAGAGGCGCAACGCGAGAGAACAGAGCGAGCCGGAGAAGGTAGCGGGTCGGAAAACACCGGGTTTCCCGCGGGCAACAAAGGAATTCGGTTTCTGGCTGTGGTCGTCAGGCCAGGCGTAAGTAATAATCATTAAAGTCCTTGAGTAGCGTGCGTAGCCAGGGAAAGGTTATTCCGCGCTGGTTATTCCGGGGCGTTCTTTCCAATTGAAAAGCTTTGCGCAATTCGAATTCTTTCGTCAGCGTCTCAAGTAGAGGCCAGGCAAGTGAGAGAATTCGCAACTCGGGGGAAACAATGAAGAATAATTCTACGCGGGGTCGCATAAAAGGACCGGCAGAGAGAAAGAATTTTGAAAATATTCGTGGAAGCGGAGTTTTCAAGTTGTCACAATGGCGCAACCTGTTGCTCACCGGGCTTAGAAACTAAAGGTTTGCGCTTAAACGTAACGGACATACTTCGTTTGCCTCTTTTTTTACACCGCATCCAACTAGGTTTTTGCTAAGTGCAAACGATCCGCGCGGTCATACGCGAGCCTCTTCCCCCTCCCCCCTGCTCCTCCCTCCGTGCCCCTACCCATTGCCCCGTTCCCCTCTCCGGCGCCGTGTAATATTTTTGAAATAAAGAATCGCATTTTTCTAGCGGTCGCCGCGGAAACGAATTATCCTCCTCCGTTGCAATTTAGCTTTTCCGCTTGTTTTTCGTTCGTACTGTGCCGGCGGCTGGTGTAGCAGAGCGGCCGGGGTAAAATTATAAACGATTTCTCGAAAATTACGGTCGTATCGAGGAATACTTACACGTTTTACAGGATATCGCGATTCCATTGTTGGAATTAAATGCTGGTAGTATCGTGGTTTTCTGGCGAATTTATGTGACGAAGCGTAACAGAATTAACTGTGGCGCGCGGCAAATTGGTTGTGTTAATTTTTCACGTGCATTTTCACGACCGCGTATTGTTCCATGGAATTTCGCGGGATGCAAATATTCGAAAGGGCACTTCAGGCGTACATTTTGTTTTCACGAAACATTAAAATGAAAAAGGTCCATTACGATTCGTTCGAATTTAATTATCGTTATTTCAAACGGGCCCACCGGTGTGTTTATTTTACATAAAAATGCTGACTTCGGATTTTACGCGACCCGTAAAATTCTGTTTCATTTAATATCTTTATTCGTCCGCGTAAAACCATGAATTGACGGCCGACGAGACGAAACGAGACGCGACTAGGCGGCCAACGCGCGCCGATGCTCTATCCGTTGTTTCATTTTTCTCGCGAATTCGTATCGGCCAAGTGAACACGCGACGACGTTCAATCGCCGTCAACCTCACACCGAATTATCATTTCACGCCAATTATATGCACGACAGTTTATCGCATTTTACTTTTGTAATTCAATACCGGCTCGATTAAACCAATTTTTTCTGTTTCACGCGCATTACGAATTACATCCATGCTCGTTTCGCCATCGTACTTTGATCCGCGTTTCCTTCTGTCCTCTCCCCCTCTCTCTCTTTCTCTCTCTTTTTTTTTCGTTAGTCACTATTTATTTGCACGCAACGCGCGAATGTCACGTCTGTTTTCCACATCGATCGCGACTCCCGACGCGTAAAACCGTACAATAGATTTCCCGAAACCACGTCCGACGCTTCTGCATTTCTTTCGCCTTATTCGGTGCACTGTAAATATTTTTATCGTGCGTTTGCAAACATTGCGCAACGTACTTTAGAAACCACCAGGCTATCTTTTTTTTTCCACGGCCCTGGTTACCGAGTTCGAGTTCGCGAAAATTGAACTCGGCATTTTCGAATGGAACAGAGGTGGGAGAAGCTCGGACTGCAGGCTCGATGGAAACCTCTCGCCGCTACTTAAGGACTTTGACACGCTATGCCTGTCGTTCTAAATCGAGGTCAAACCGAATTTTCTAGTTTAACCTACTAAATAAGGCAAATTTCTGCTTTCTAAAACAAGACGCTACGCCGGCTGATCGTAACTTCACCGTGAACTACGGGACTCAAAATTAGTCCCGGTGACTTGAGGGATTTCCAAACGACCTAGGTGGAAAGATACGTGCTGTAGTTACGTGCGAACCGTGCGAACCTCGCATCTACTTACGCTGAAACATTACGCTCGATATTGATTTTTGAGGCCAACTTCTCGAACGCTTCTATCGAACGATCGACGAAATAATCGCGACGAGGCTATAATTTCTTCGCTATGGCGTTCGTAGGCCTATGGCGTTTGTCGTTTCACCGTAACCGTAATATACTTTTTTTATTTAAACTCTGCGAAATTCGATAATAATTATCAAACAAATTCATAGTTTTAGGAACGTCGTTTAAAAAAAAAAAAAAAAAATGGAACCTCGACGGACAGATGGTCGTTTCGTTTGATAAATATCAGAACAAATAATAATTTGTATATTTTTCTACATTTCCTACGTGCCGTGTATTTTTACACTCGAAATTTTCTCGTCGATGCATAAAAATCCGTGGCCTGGTAACTGCTGGAAATGAGAAATTCGACGAGATGTGACGGACTATTTGCAACGAGGTGTTCCGAACGATCGAAACACAAGGGCATAAATAATCGAACGATAAAACAGTAGGCTGTATGCGTGTTTTTGACGATTGTGGGCTACAGTGGACGCTGATAGGGAAGAGGTTGAGAGCACGCGTGAAATTTTCGGATCGTATCGAATCGAAGGCACCGAAGGTACTTTCAATGTAAATAGGTTCATTTCGAAATTTAAAGATGCCGCACACGATCTCCGACCGTTCCATGTAGTCCAGTGTCAACACGCGAAGAGAATTTCATATTGGTTATTATCATGCGAATATAGCAGGCCTACGATGACAACGGATTACATGAATAATTGTCACGTGCACGCCGAACGCGATATGTAAATCCGCTATTATTTGATACAGTTGCGACAATCGTTTGCCCGATTCGATGTTGCTTCTCACGATCCTTTGTATACTTTTGACATGGTGGATTGGGCGCTGTTTACAATTAATATCGATCGGCCGCTTCTTTCGCGCGGCATTTCGTCGCATTAGTTGCGAAACGTCGCTTCTAGAATTGGACGTGTTCGACGATCTATATCGAATGTACTGCCCGTTTAAATTTAGATTGCAACATTCGTCGCTAGAGTCGTTGAAATTTCTATGAAAGGCGTTATGCGTCCATGTTTCAGCTTTTTCCTTTCTTTTTTTTTTTCTTTTTTTTTTTTGTTTTTGTTTTTTCTCGTCCATTACATTCGAAATTTCGTTGTAACGCGAAATTTCGGGCATCCGCGTACGATATTCACCGATAGTTTACATCGACAGCGTGATTGAAAACAGCGGTCTGTCAATGAAACGCTCGAAACTTTCTCGATCGCGCAAAACGGTCCAAAAAGCGTTCGGATAAAGGTGTCGTCGCCACGAAGTCACGACTGACGGAGACAGAGAAACAAAATTCTGGATATCGCGACACGCGATACCTACGTGCGTACGCGTGTTTTTTTTTTTTCAGACGAGAGATTTTCATTCGAAAATGTTGTCGTATCGTCGTTGAACGTTCCGTGACACGCGCTCGAAAAATCGCCATCGCTTTCTGGAAATCGGCGTGGATTCTAGGAAATTAATAACGCTCGAATACCTGATGCGAAGTTTCTAACAAACTTGGAATTAAATATCAGCCGGAATCTTGTCGCTTCGGAAAATTATGCGAAAAACAGATAAGAGCGAAAGAACGTGAACAACGTTTATAATTGGTAAAGCGTGGATACTTATGCAAATTCATATTTTTACGAGCACGGCTAAAAAGTTGGAATGTAAGTAGTACGGTGTTGTTTCATTGGTTGAGCGGAGAGCATAGAGGAAAAACATGGAGGATCCTTGGTTTTTGATTTTTACGTTACTCGGTGATTGATATACGTAGTTAGAAAGAAAACAACTCGTTAGTTTCAGAGATATGTATCGTAAAAAATAGTTGGTAAATGCATGAAATTATGTAAGATCTAATAAATAATTATTTTTAATACGTTTAACGGAATGAAAAATACCTACATATTTAATCGCAAAACCGAATAATAAAAGGACAATTTCGAATATTTGATACGTTTCTGTATATTGTGTATAAATATTCTTCGATAATTACACCGTCAGCTTCTTCGTGATTTGTCGCAATACTTTTCAAGAATTAGAGTGATCGTGCTGTATCAAATCGATGACGCGTTAATTGCACCCATTTAAATAATCATTAATAATACGAAATGTCGCATACAGCGATCTTTGAACGACAACAACAGTAAACAAGAGTTCCCGAGTTGAAGAAATAAATGGAAATTAACAGACGAGAAAATCTATAAAAAGACGTTCGTTTTTCACAGTTGCGGCGATACTTGGGCTGAACTTGAACCTTCTATTTGTTCCTAATCACGGTGTTATCCTTGCCGCGACCGGTGTTAATTTTACTAAGTTATCGCGTCAATAAATGTCTACATCGACGGCTCGTGAAACGTTCGACTGACATAAATGCAGACGTTCGCTATTTCCGGAGGAACGCCGCGCGTCGATTTATCAAGAACCAGCCGGCGAGCTTTATCGTAGCGAATTCGAGGTTAAGAATGAATCGTCGAGCTAACCGAACGCGCGTTAACGTCCATCAAGTGGCCGCCTAAGTCGCGCACGATTTTCATTGTCCTCGAGAATGTCACGGTTTCCGCTTTTATCTAAAAATTCTTCGTGCAGACACGATTCGGTGAACGGTCTACGAAAATTTGAAGAGAGGATCGCTAACAAAAAGCAACGGTTACCGGAAACGCTGCACCGCGCGATATAATCGGGGCCGGCGCGAGTCTCGTTTTCCCAGCATCCGTGTTCTAATTGCCTCGCGAACCAAGCGTGCATCGCTCGATCGGCTATAACGTAACCAATAGCTAACACGTAAACAGTCGGGAATCTGTTTGCCTGCTACGACAGGGTGTGTCGTTATCGAAAGGAAATTTCGTTCCGACATTCGCCAAGATTGCAACTGGAACCTGGTTGTTGGTCGATGGAAACCGATAGAAGCAAAGAATCGAACGATTCACAGAAAAATAACTGGGACTCGGATAACTCGAACGTTGGTCGGCGATAACGCCGGTGGATAATTAGAATTTATTAAAGTCGGCGAATCGTCGATTTTCGTTAGAGCGCGAACGCGACTTTCGCGTTTCGGTCGCCCTTGGATGTTGAAAATGCACAAGTACCGGTCGTTACGTGTTCCAGAGCGACAGGTTCCCCTGCGAAACACGTGACGCATTGCGTATACTTTCGCAATCGTTTGCGAGTGCGTCCCCTGTACCAAGTATACGCGACTGTTTCACTTGCAAATTAGAGAGAAATCGTTTAATTTTAAACGTTCGGAAACGACAGATCGGATCTATTTGACGTTAATCGTTGGCCGTGAAAGGGATGGTTCTTCGTTTTGTTCGTTTTGTGGAGGTGTCGCGCGACATTTCGGAACTGCTGCCAGACACCTGGCAACCAACGTCGGTCAGACATCGAAACCAGAAGAATCCCAGAGGGAGAAACGTAACGGACACGACGTAAGACCGGCTCGAGCGAACGTAATGAGGTCACTCGTTATACGAGAGGGAGGACTCGGCAATGAAAGGTAGACGATCGTAGACGAAACACCGATAAGAGGCTACCGGCGAGGCGAACGCGCATCAAACATTTGCAAAGCGTACCACCAACGAAGAACACACTATCTCTACTTCCGTCTAAAGTTGAAATTGTCACCGTGTAGAACGAGGATGAAGGTTTCCGCACAAGGAAAATCTATGCACGGTGTAAACGCGCGGGTGAAACGACGAAAAAAGAAGCGAAGAAAGGGGGAAGAAAAAAAGAGGTGGCGTGGCTCGTTGAAGAGCGCACCGTCTTTTCGGCCATTTTGGTGTCTAAGAAGCTCTCTAGTGCGTCTTGTGGCCTGTCGATCTCCCTCCCTTCGACCTCTCCTCTCCGCAACCCGACAGCTTCGTCTTTCTTGCTCTCTCACGCACCTAGAATCGCATACGATGACACGTGCACACGCTCGTTGCATGCACACAGGCGCACGCGAGGGCACTCCTCTTTCCGTCTCTATCTTATCCCCTTATTCTTTTCCTCCTCCTCTTCGGCCCCTGCGCTCTTTCTCTAATCCCTCTCCCCCTCTGCCTAGCTTTCAATCTGTCTTACTCGCACGCCCTCCCCCTCTGGCGGCCCCTTCCTTTCTTCCCTCTCGGTGTGTCTCGTGCGCGCGAGCGCCACCGCGCTCACACGGACACGTACGCGCGTACGCGGCCGTTTGTACACACGTTGACAGAAAACCCTCACACTGGCGCGTATATATACGTGTGCACGCGTACACGCGTGCTGTACTCGCGCGATTCGTTCTACGATGATTCGTTCGAGGTTTTCTCGAAACAGGGGACGAGAAAAACAATCATCGCCGGTACTCACTCTCACGACAGGAAGAATCACGGGTTGCACTTCCTTCTCGCGTGACGATCGGCGATGCGCTCGGTCCTCAGAATGGTTGGTAGCGGCTCGCCACTCTCGTGTCGAGCCGGTAGCCGCGCTCGTCGCGCATCTTCCTTGACATTTTCCTTCGAATTAAATCGCGATTTTCCCTTTCTTCTTCCTCTTCTCCTTCCCTTTCTTCTTCCTGCTTGCTCTGTCTGTGCTTCTTCCTCTCTTTCCGGCGTCGTTTTATACTTTCACGCACCGAGAAACAGAAACGAGACAAAGAACGTAACACAGGCGCGACCGCGAAACGATCGACGGCCGCGAACCGACAAGGTCTCCAACGAGAAACGTAGCTCCGCTCGTAGACTGACACGCGTACGAAAAAGGAGACCGAGCGCGAACTAACGAAATGGAATCGACGGTTGCACCGAACTCTCCAGTTGTACCGCCTCCCCTCCACCGTCTTCCTTCCACGCTAGGAGCCTGTTGCTCTCCTCCGTTCGATCCTTCCGATCCTCGACAGCGTCGCTGGTACTCTCCTCTTTCTCCCTCTCCTTCGTTTTTCCTTTTACCCTTTGCTCTTTTACCGTTTTCCTTTCCCGTCTTCCGTCTTCCGCTCCCTCCGCCGCCAATTCGATTCGGCAATCCGAGCGACAGGAAATTGGAGGCGCGCGCGAATTTCACCGACGGATCTGCGTTTTGCCACCGTTCCTACGATATCACTGCCACCAACGACGATCCTAACACCGGCTAGTTCTTCCTTTCCTACTCACTCGTTTCACCTTTATCTTCGAATTTCTTTCTCCCACTGCTTTTCCGTCTCTACCGGCTCCGTTTTTGTTTCTCCGATCGTTCGCGATTAGTACGATCCGTCGATCGTTCCTCTCTTGCCGATGACGGTTCCTCTCTTGGAACCGAGTAGTTTTCTTGCTCGTAGCGGTACGCCTTGGCCGCAAGAACGGAGCGGAAAACGAGAAGTTTATGCAGCGAGGGCGTGAGTACGAAGCGCGGAATCACGGCGCGCGTGCACAACAACAACAGCAACAGCAGCAGCAGCGGTAGCAGCAGCAGCGACGACGACGACAACAGCGGTTCGTCTCGATCGGAGGAGCGAAACAACAACGAGATTCCTTAATGTATTTGTTGCACGAGTTCGACAAGGTTATTTCGCCAGGTTTCTTCTCTCTCTCCGTCGCTCTTCTCTCACCGTTTTCTTCTCCCTTTATTTTCTTTCTTTCTTCCTGCTCGTTCGTCCTCCGTTTTCTTTTTCTTTTCTCGAAGACGCGCTTACGCACCGCCGAGGGAAACACCGTTTCTCATTTTCTTCGTTCGTTTCTTTTCGGCTTTACTTCTCGCATCCGTCTTTTCCCCGTCACTCCCCCTTGGTTTCTCTCTCGCGTGTTTCACGGGCGCACAGGCGAGAGGGAGATGAAGCGACACACGCACACGCACCACTTGCCCAGGCCTCGACGTTTGATCCGGCTCCGGATATGCGACGTTCGTCGAGTTGCATTGGGTCGCGCTGCGCTCCCGTAACTGCATCCGCGTCGGACGGTGCGGCTTGCGCGCTAGGAGCGCCGCCATCCAACCACCCCACCATCTTCGTCCCACCACCACCGCCCGACAACACCACCGCTATCCTCCTCACCACCGACTCGCGCCACTACCACTACTATAACACCACTACACCTTTTCCATTATGTGTATCGTCCACGTAACCAACACACGCGACCTTCTTCTACTCGCCTAACCACTACCACTACGTACCACCTATTCGTCGTTCTCATTGTCGATCCTCTCGTAGTCGTAGTCGTAGTCGCCGCCGTCGTCGTTCTCCTAGCGTAGTCATAGTCGTCGACGTTGTCGTTCTCGCCCGTTGCCACCGTCACCATAGTCATCCTCGTCTTTCTACCAGTATTTTCATCGTTGTCGTCGTCGTCGTCGTCGTCGTCGTCGTCGTTGTCGTCGTCGTCGTCGTCGTCGTCGTCGTTGTTGTTGACGCTACGACCACGACCACGACCACTACACCATTACCTTCGTCACTGCCATCGTTCTCGACGTTCAACCGCTCACGCACGGTCACTCCGGTGTACCAACGACGAGCGCCAGTTATGAGTAGTATGTACATACTTCGAACCGCTATTCTTTTCCTACGACCGATCACACGGCATTGTAACGAGTAGCTTGTGCCACCGTACGATCATTCGATTTACAGTTTCTCCGTGAGATCGTTTCGCTTCGTCGTTGTAATCGTTTTCTGGATCAGCCACCGAGCCAGATCTGTTATCTCGTTTACATTTTGGCGCACATTTTGAAAGTCGCGCCCAAACGTTGCGCGCTCCGTGCCACGCTTTTATTTATTGTTATTTATGCCAGGGACATAAATATTATTATTATTATTATTGTTTAGATTATTTGGATTATTTTAGAGGATATGTATCGGATATGGATGCGAGATTATTTTCAACAAAATTTCAGACATCGAACGTTCTAAATATTAAGAATTCGATGCATTTTGGAAATGACGCCAGGTCTCGTCTGCTGCTCGGTGCGAATCCACGGGCGGATTTTTATTATTTATTCGCTTCGTGTGTGGCTTTGTCATTTTTCCAGAGAGTTATAAACGTTGAAAATTTGATCGAGAACTCGGTCATCTGCCATTCCGCAACGACGATATATAAGAAAGAACGCTAGGATATGAAAAAGGGATGTGTGTAACTTTGTAAAAATGTATAAATGGAAATATTGGACATGTCGATAGATAAAGTATTCTAATACAACGACGAAGAAACAGCTTTTGATCGACGCGATCGGTTCGCAACAACCAAGAGAAATTTCTCTTTTAATCGATTAAAGGTTTCGTGAATTTCGTCTTTATTTTGCTAGCGCGACTGCAAGTCTAACGCGTTGCGTTACTCCAAGACATCAACTACTATCTTTAGAGCGAACGTTTGCTCATTTCGTAAAGCCACGATACGTATAGGGACGCGTTCGGCTCCCCGGAACCTGTTCCAGTCGCATTGCTTTGTCTTACGGTCATAGATCGGTTTAATGCATTCTTACATGCGAGTTTTATCGATTTCCTAGTCCCGCTCCTGTCAGCCTTCTCCTCGTAAAACGCGATCCTTCTAGAATTCAGTTTAAGAACGCCTCGCTACGTTTCTCCAGCCAGTCGAACGAATTTCGTTCGCTAAAATTTCGACCGCCGTATAGCAAATTGATCGTTTCCACGAAACCTTCTGCAACGAGCAGCTTCGCTGAGAAGAATAGCTCTGACTTTTGGCGTTACTTTGCCAATCGAGGGTCTCGCAACAAAGACTCTCCATATTTCAATGAGAACAAAAGAATATTCTAGCATCCTTCATTCTTCGAGGTATAATATCTTCATTTCTCTGTTAGTTACGTAATTTCTTTATACGGGTTTGAAATTATATCGCGAAAGAATCACATCTAATCAAATCGAGAAGCTGTGGACGAGTGTTTTTACACAACCGATTAAATATTCATTCGATAATAAATCGACGTACTTATGAATCATCTATTGTAATGTCGGCATCATCGTGTTGCGAGTCTACCTTCCGACTAAAAGGACGCGTTATTGCTTGAAACGTCGGGAAAATTTGGCCGTTTTTACAGGCACGATAAACCGCAAATGTTTCTAAGATTTTTCACTGGCCGCTTACATTTCCATCTGCGAGGCTAGCAGCGGCGATTCACGCAAGAGAACACGCGCGCAGACGTTTGGTAACCCGCCTGATCCATTCCTCCCCGCTCCACCGCACGCCACCGTGGCCATGACACTTTTAATAGGAGACAATTTGATGCAGTTGCTGCTGCGATTTGAAATTTAAAAGCTAATCGCTACGACGCACAGTGCCACCGCGTCCATTTGCTAGTTTTTCTGGAGATCGATGGACAATAAATACGTGGCGTGCAACATCCGGGCACGTACGAGGCGAATAAAACTGCAGCACACAGTTGCACGCGGATCGACGTCTTTCCAAGCGACCGCCACGCGATACACAGCTCGAACCTGCGGCCTTTGAAATTTACATTCTACGGTATCGTCTATTAATTATTATAATTTATTAACTGAAAATACGCATCGTTTGGCCGCGGTTACAGTCACGATAAAATCTTGTTAAATTGACCGTGAACATCCCATTAATGGGTGCATCTACGATAAACGCGATTATAACTTTTATCTGGCCGCGTTTAATCCGCCCGCTTCTTTCTTACCTCCGGTAATTGAGCTCGCTCTCTTTCTTTCTTTCCTCTCTTTACCTATGCACGCGATATACAGCGGTGCGCTTCGCGTGTAGCGGAAGAAAAATTGTTTCGTTTCGCGACACCGTCTTAAGGGGCATCGTCGCTGCTGTTCGCGAATAGTATGTCATCCGCTTCTACGTATACCGATCGCGAATGTGTTCACGAAACACGGCTCTCTACATCGCAGCATCCGATAGATACGCGTACTGTGTATTATAGCAGCTACGTGAAATATTTTTTTTAGCTCTCAAAGACTGCGAGCGTGTTACAAATCCATAACAAAATTCAAACAGAAATTTCTTTCGTTCGACGAATGTCACCAACGTTATAGACTTTCGATATTTTACATATGTTTTTATATTACATCGTACGCTACGACCATTTCCAACGATTATACCGGCTATTTCGTCGTAATTTTCGATGAATTTCTCGGTAGAATTAATTGCATATATATATATATAGCATCCATATAATATATATAATATACATCCATTGAAAAATTCCAACAAACTTTACCACGCTTGTTACTTTTGCATTAGGAGACACGTATGATACGAACAAAGTATAACAGATTCGTAGTAACATACGCGGGAAATGAAATCAGCGAAAAGCATAGATACCAAATATTTATTATCAGTGGCCTCAACTTATGGCCGACCATGTTTGTCCCTGTGAATCCTATGTTCGGTTAGGATAGTTGGCTGAAAGTCGAAAGTCCTATCTATTACATTTATTGGCTTATCTTATCACGGATAAGCCTATATTTTTCGCGTATCGTTTCAAACTTTACGCAAGACCACTCGGAATAGCTGGAGATCGGCGGGCGGAGAGGGTGGAAGGAGGAAGACGACGGAGAAGGGGATCACGACGGTAAAAGAGGCGATCACGCCGGACCTTGAGGCGGGCGGACGGACGGTTTAGAAATTCGTTAGATAATCTTGGGGCACGGCGTGCTTCGGGTTTCAAGATGGCAGTCGAAAGTGGCTGATTAGATAGGACGCCCCATGTCGACGCCTTCTGTGCCGACTGTCGCAGCCAACGACGAGAACAACCGACGACAACGATCAAAGACGAGCGAACGGTTATGCAATTCGCGCGAAATTGGTGTATTTTCCCCACAAACGTTGGCGAGCGCGCTTTTGCATGCGCGCTGATCGCCGCGGAAACGAGAAGTAAGGGCACACCATTTGACCGTACCGACATTGCCGTTTAATCTCGCAAAACCAATTCCATGTATACTTGACATTAAATTTTCCACCGGCCTTCCAAGTTAGCGCGTCGTTATGTGGGCAGCCAGCTCCTACCGCTGCCTTTCTCTTTGCCAGCCAATGTCTGGCTACACGTTCCGAAAAATCTACGCCTACCGTAGCGTCCGACTTCGTTCAAACGCTTTTCACAATTAGATCCACCTTCATCTATGGATCTTTTTCTTTTCCTTTTCTTTTTTTCTTTTCTTTTCTTTACGATTTTTACAGCTATACACGAGCCGTAAATCGTCTTCCTCTTACGCGTCGTTTGCTCGCGTTCGTCAAACTTGACCGGCTAAACCAGAGCTGTCCACGTACACGACTGTTCGCAGGTTGAAGACGTTAATTCGACGTTTTCGAAACTTTCGAGATTTTATGGCTAAAGCGGTTGTAATTCCACTTTTTGAAATTTTATCGTCAAATTGGTTAATTAGAGCGTTTGAAATTTTAGTACCGTCTAGTGGCTAATTCCGTTTTAAACATTTTCTTTTTTTAACTCTAGCCACAGAGCTTCGTTATCCGCGCTTATCGCGTATAATTTCACCGATTTTCTCTAATTTCCGTTTCGCTGTGCTAGCCGATTTGCTAAACGAGTTCCGTATAGCAGTTGCACTCGCGAATCGAAAGTCTCACGAGCGACGTTTATCGCGCGATCGATCGATAAAGTTGAGGATAGTCAATCTGCGACGACTCGAAAGGGCGGGGAGCAAAGGAGCGTTATTCATAAGCTCTCGAACAAGATATAACGGTCGGCATTTTATGCGTGAGTTCTTCTTCACAGCCGCAGCTTGAACTGCTCCGGTCGGATACACGGTTGTTTGCGTGTGTATGTGTGTTTCTGTGTGTGTGTGTGTGTGTGTTTGTGTGTGTTTGTGTGTGTGTGCGTGCGGGCACGTACGTCGATGCCACGTGACGTCTAAATTCAGTCGGCCATTTTGGAGCATGATTCATTTGTTTAGAATGGGTTGGATAGGAGTAGGAGGCGGAGCCACGCACACCAAATCTTCGTCAACGTTTTAGATTCGAGTCGAACGCACCGAACGTGCCCAACTTTCGTCACACGTGTCCCTTTCTGTCTGCCTCTTATCCATCTTTGTTTCTTACAAATTTTTCCAACGCGATCTTCATCGGCGAAAGTTACGCGTGGTTATCGATCGAACGCAGTACTTTCGAAATTTTTCAAGGCGCCAACAATAACGCTGTTAGGTGGCTGGAAAAAGAAAAAGAAGGAAAAAAAGAGAATGAAAAGAAGGAGGAAAGGAAACAGAAACGCGAGCGAGACAACGCGCAAGGCCTGGTGCATGGGAAACGATTTCGTATCGAGTCCTTCTGTTTCGCATCGACCCTCGGCGAACCTTCGCCACGAATTTCGCGCCCTCGAACGATCATCGAGACGGCGACCGCGTTGTCTCACTCGAGCCGGGATCAAGGAGCGCGACAAGGTTACGAGGTACACGCTGTTCCCTCGAAAAGGAGCATGAATTATTTATCGGGCACAAATAAAATGAAAGGAGAGGAAGGCGAACGCACGGGACAATGACGATCTTATCTACGCGTTATCGAGTCGAACGGAATCTTTCGTTCTCGAAATTCTTTCTCCGTGTTAAGTCGGTTATAATCGATCGATTCCTTGCGTTTCCTTCGCGCGTTTCTTTTATTCCGCTGTTCGTCGAAATGACCGTGTGCAACGAGGCTTAGAAGAAATTTATCTTACGCGCACCTTTTGTACAGCTAATTAGTACATAGATCGCGAATTCATATCTTTTACGAGCACAATTAAAAAGATACAGTTTAGATAGAAAACGTTTTATCTATCTATAGGCAGACTGAACGTTTCATACGTCTCTGCATATTACCTGCATTCTGCACATTTTTGCGTCTTCGATTCTCCTCTTGCATAAATTTCATTATTCCACTCGTCGCTACACCGAGTGAAAATACTTTGATATTTGCAATAACATTGAACAAAGTAAGAGCGCAATTAGCAAGTGACTATATCTAGCATTATCTAAGGTTACATCTAATTAAAATCGCATCTAAACCGAAGATCGCAATTAGCAAGCAGAATAGCGAAGGAACAAGAATAACGGAACAAAGTACGAACGAATATCCTGCTACGAATCTTAGCAATTTGTTTCTTTCTCGGACAGCGAACAAATCGAAAATATATCATTTTCACTCGACATCGATTATCCTTCGTTGGAATATCAGCTGATCGATTTTGCATATAGCGAGAGAATTTCCGTAGAAACGGAGCCGATCCGCCAGACGGACAGTCGCTTCCTTCTCGCTGGCTTCCTCGAAGCGGCCGCATCGTGTTTGGTCGGACATGTTGCCGAAAGTCCGAGCGTTGGATGAGGGAGCTGGTACGGTCGGTGTGTGGATGGGCTCAAGGTCAGTGGCAGTGGGTCAGTCGGACCAATCGCGCTGCTCCTCTGGCGAAGGCCGCGCCGAATTCGAAGCACGCTTGAGAGGGGAAGCGAAACGAATCGAGACGAGTCTTCTTTTTTTTCTCGAGGCCGGCCTTCTTCGACTATGGTTACAGTGGATGCTTATTCGGACGAATTGACGTTTCCAAGAATTCAATACGTCAATGTAATCAAATACGTATCTACGCTGCCGTTGATAACATATCCGGACGCTTGTAAATTATTCACCATATGTAAAATATATTCTTCGATTTGATTTTCGCCTGTGATTTTATTTCGCCAATTTGTACTCGGTCGATGGCACATGTCCACGCGAACAATAGTTAAAATTTATTAATAGATATACGCGAGAAAGCGAGACTTTAAACAGGTTTGGTTCAATGTTGCAATGTTAGAACGTTAGAAATATTTCTAGTCACATTGTAAAAGCTAGCGTAGATCTGAGTGTTTGTCCTTCGTTATAGATACATATAAAATTTGGACGATGCGGGTATATGACTTTGTTTCAGTTGCAATTTGTCGGAGTATTTGATCGCGGTTCGGTGCTACGACGATATTTTCGCAATGTTGCGTTTTCTTTATTATCAGGTTTCGTGTTTCACCTTTACAGTATAAAATCTATAAGGTCGTACGAAAATACCAAATGATGCGAAACCTTAAATACTTTGGCTTGATTGATTGGTACACTGCACGAACGAATAAATAAACAAATACAGCGGTGTGCAAATACATTTTGTAGCCAGTGTTCGTTGGTCGTAACTTTGAAAATACTATTGGGAAAATATCAATCTTTGGAAAAACGTTAAACCAGTCGTCTAGAAATATCTACGGACATTATCATGTGTATGTATAATTTATAATGTACAGTTACTGCAGTTTTCAGTTGTTTCATTCGTCCGAATAGGCATCCGTTGTAACCATGGCCTTACGCGACTCTACGACGTCCAAGACTCCCTCTAGTCCGTCGTCTCGTCGATCGTCTGTTGCTCGTCATTGACACGATCGTTGTAATCTTCGTGGTGTTCATCGTCCTCGTCGTCCAGATCGAAGCGTGACGTCGTATCGAGCGTGTACGGTCGCGCGCGTTAATTCCGGTGTCGAGCCGGTGCGGTGCAGGAAAGAGAACGGACAGACAGACCGGTATGCAAGCCGGCCTTGACCGTATCTCTGCTTATCGCCACGTTCGCGCTCTACGCTCGACGTCACGCGTCACGTTGTCGACGCCAACGACGCGAGAGTTATCCGGCCCGTCGGAGACGACGCCGACCGCGGCATTCGTCAGCGCGACGCGAACGAGCCGGTTGCATTCACGCTGCGATCGTGAACCTAACCTAAATCGATCTTCGGTATCCTCGGTGTAAATTCTGTTTTACCAGCTTCGCGCGACTCGTTCACCGAGAAGAGGCGCGTAGAGATCGAACATGCGTTTTCTCACGCGTTTCGCAATACCGTGAAGTTCCATGCAATTTACAACGCACCGATGTATTAATTCAATTAGAACAAACGCTGGATTTTCGCGTTTGCATCGGCAACGAAAACAGGAATCGTTTGCAGGATGCATCCCGATGCTGGCCCATTAACTTTGCTCGCGAGCAGAAATTTCCACGTCGGCAATTACTTAAATTAATTTCGCGATAATTGTATCGATTATGCAAATTACGTAATTCGTTTCATTAGCCGGCGATACGTATTATCGTAACGAGGCAACGAAACGTGCGCCTCGCGATTCGTAACGCACTTGGAAACGCGATAGTCGCGAATTTCGTCGAAGCCGATCGTATGACGTCAGGGCGAAGTGGCGTCACGGTTGTTACTGTAACTTAGATACGAGCACATCCCTCTTCCACTATAATTTAGTAATTAAAACGATGTTAGCGAGTTGATAAGTTACAAGCTGAGACTCTCACTTGTTCTTTCCAGTTACTTCTTTCTTATTCATCCTCGAATGAAAAATGAACGGTTCTACGGAAGCAACCTTTATCCAGGTTTCACAATTTCGTGGTCTAATTAGACACGGTTCCTGTATGGTATAATTACAGATACGTACACCTATACTCATGAATATCTTTTGATAAAAAGAAGAAAAAAAGAAAAACTTGGAACGTAGGTACGGAACAAAAATCTTCTTCGCATCGTCCGGCTATTAAATTTCGTTTATAGGTCTTATTTCAGTCGCGTGTTATCCCTAGACCGCAATTTTTTATGCATTTAAGACTTTATCGCGCGCTCTTTACATTTGAAAAATTGTTAAGAACTCGCGCAATATGCAAATTGCGTAAAATATCGAAAATATAATGCTCTCTATTACTTTTAGCAGATAAAGCGAGCTTTTATACGCTGGCTGCTCTGTCTTTTTAATTGTATCGATAAAGATATGTATTTACGTAAACATCGGTAGTTACGAGGGTCGCCAAAGGGTTCTCGAAGCGATGGTAAATGCGAGCTCAGCTCTGCTCTGACACCGACGCCGTAACGCATGCATAAACGCCGGTGACGAACCGATGTTTATCCGTAAGTGTCGTAGCCTCTGTAATTGGTATTACGTAAGTAGTACTTGCACGCGGTGTTACTCCTGCGTGGATAAGCAATGGATAGCCAACGAATCATCGCCTTTCTCCTGCGAGTCGCTGGAACGCTCTCAAACCTTGCTTGCGACCGTTTTAAACGTTCGTTTAACGTTCCACGGGACATTTGTTGAAGTTGGAAGGAAACCTTAACCCTGGCGAACAAAATCGAAATGCCGGAGATCGAGATCGAAATTGTTGAAACGTAATTTTAACAGTCTCGGTACGCAAACGTTGGCGGGAACGTTCGCTGCATTCAAATCGTGTAGAAGATCGTGAGACTGGAAATCGTCGAATCCTAGCTGCGATTCGCGAGGAATGCGAGTGGAAAGGTTTGCCATAATTCCTCGGTAGGTGCAAGGGCAAACAGAGCGAGAGAAAGCGGCCAAGAGAGACACAGGCAGATCTACTCTCTGCAAAGGCAAGACGCGGATCGATCCCCTATATATCGGACCGATGAGGTTAAACGCGTCATTACGAATCGATAAAGTCGAATCTCGGCAAGCTTTGTAACTAATTTGTAATTAGTTGGAGCGGCGCCAACGATTCTATGCACTGATAACTCGGCAAACTTTCTCGGTATACTCGTGCGCGCACCCGGTCATACGTCTAGGAATTAAGTTAATTTTCCACTCTGCTAGCACTTGGCAACACCACGATTGGTGTTCTTTTCGGGTTAAAGACAGACGTACGATGGAGGGTATAGTTCGGGAAAGTAAGTCGTTCGAGGAAAATACATTTGCTCGTTGCTCTTATTAAATATAAATCCGTTTTGCAAAATTATCGCTTTGTTATTAAATTTAATTTACCATTTAACTCATCGTAAAATTTATGCCTTCTATCCTATGAACTTTCTTTCGTTTGCCATTGTATCTTAAGGAGGACGGAACACGACAACTGTGTTTCAAAAGTAAAGTAAATTTTATTTCGTATTTTACGTAGGTTCATCTCGTAGATCTCGACCTGCCCTGTTTTCCTACGAAAGGCTCGATAGTTGCAGCCTTCAGAAATTTCAGGGTTTAAGGTTAAAGGTCTGGCGCAGTCTATGTAGCGTTACACGCCGTTGAAAATCCAGAATCTGTCGAATCGCGAGAGGAATAGGAAAAGCTCGAGAACGGGGAAGCATCGTTTCCTCTCTCGTCTCTCGCGTTGGCTCTTCCGCCGGTCGTCTGGCCATATTTTGGCGATACCTACTTGTTGCGCGAGGTACGAGCCGCGCGTACATATGTACAGCGTGGCATCTACATATCGTAGTAGTAGGTGCCGGCGACGTCGGTCGCCGCTTGGCACAGGTACAAATAAAGTCAACGACCGGACGGACGCTCGCAATGATTTTCGTCGTTTCTTGGAAACCGGGTGAACCGCGTATCGATGATACGTGTATCACGGTAATGAAACGCGCTAGTTCCAACGGTTTGATCGGCGTCGTTCTATCCACTACACCCCCCAACACCGATACGCGAACGTATTTAATTGACGTTTAATCGAATAACGCGCTTAATCGTCGGGCTTGTTCGCGAAAAGACTCGGTTAACCGCGTTTCGTCGTTATTAACGGCTAATTTCCCGAAAATTATCGAAGAGCGCGGAGAGAGAGAGAGAGAGAGAGAGAAAAAGAGATCGAGAGAGAGAGAGAGAGAGAGAGAGTGAGTGTGTGTGTGCATGTGTGTGAGAGAGAGAGTGAGAAAGAGAGACGGCCTTCGGCGCGCTTAATTCACTGGAAATTCAATGCAACATGAACCTGATTTTAGCTTTGACCAGTTTGCAACGAGGCATTTTATTCCCCTGCCGATTTTAGTTACGTCCGCTCGTGTAATTCTCTCTGTCTCTATTGTAATCACGCCTTTATGGTAATCGAGCCAATGATAATTTTGTTGAATATTTTCGATAACGCGAGTCGATGTTGAACGTCGATGTTTAATCGATTTATCGATAATCAAGCGTGCGCGGTGCCTACGCTCGCAAAACGGAACAAATTGAACGGTATAATAGAAACTGAACGGTTATATAGAAGGTCCCGGTGGCGGTGTAATTTCTACGCGAGAGCGAATCGAATGCACCGGCTACGGCTAACATAAAGCGCCACCGGTAAAAATTTTCGCCAGGATTTTTGCGCGTGCTGCTGGCAAACTGTTGCTGCGCGACATTGGACGCGATCGACAGTAGCATATGTAGATGGAGTAAGGTATATAAGAGAGAGCGGCCACGGGTACATGCTAGATTCTATGTATTTCGGAGATGGTTTGCCGCTAGTCGACGGACTACCCCCACTTTGTACAACTTGGAAAATTTTCGGGGGTAACTGACTGCGCTTTAAACTGGCTGCGGCTCTGCCGCTGCTGCGTCAGCTGCCGTCGCGTTCCAGTCGACCTATATATTCGGTTACGTTATATATGCACCTACATATATACTAATACCTACTGTGCATCCACTACGTAGCCAACGGCGCCGATATAAACGCGGTTACTACTTGTTGCTCTAGTCCCAGAAACTGTCAGTGTCCGTGCATTTCGGGCTTCTCTACTTTCCGTCGAACGTGTATAGTAAACCCCAGCGATTCTCAACTTTTGCATCTGTGAACTCGACGCTTCCGAATGTCGTTCGACAGGTGCGCCGAAAGTATTGCGTGGCCTACGACGTTCCGCTCTACTTACGGAACCGACGAATCTTTCAGCCGCGACACAAGGAGTATCGAGCCACTTATTCACGACATTCACCACATACACGGCCGATATCGATGCTACATGTACGTACTATTCTATAGCTGGTTATACATATTAGGTACATAGTTGACGTATATCGTATTACGTATCTTTATTCCGCTTCGATCTGCGACATTCTGCTTGAATTCTGATGTTTGATTTCGCGCTTCGTTTAACAAGCGAAGGGATTTTTCAGTTTTTCAGAAAAATTCTAGATTCGTGTATGTCGTCAACAACGATTCTTTCCGCGGGTCGAGGAAATTTGTTAATTATAAAACAGCAATAAAAATTCAATATAGGCGCTGTAAACGTATCTTAAACGAGTTAAACGTATCTTTCTCGTGAATGTAGTTTCCATTGAAAATGTTTCGTGGTACCTTTCCGTCTGCTGTTGTTCAACTCGCTGAGAACACACCACGAGACAGATAATATATACAATGGTAGTATAAATTTCACATCTTAGCTGTAATTACATGTAACGCCATGATCAATATTTGTTTCCTGGAAAATAATCAAAGCGTGTGTTCCTTGCATCTGATACCAAGAACGCAAGAAATCGTAATGACAAGGAAATAATTATACTCGAAATCGTTGGTATTAAATTTTACGTTATTTTGATACGTCGTCCGCTAAAGATCAATTGAAAGGATTAAGGTAGTGTTTCACTAAGGAAAAATGAACTTTTCGGACGGAGTTTGGGTCGAAAAGCGTGAGACGGAAGAATTTGCAAGCTATCTTCATCTTGTCGATCGATTATGACACGAGAGTTCTACCGGTCACGGACAATTAGATCAATGAAGGGAAATAAAGAAGAAATATTATACGAGTGCATAAAATAGCGGAGTCTCACGCATCGTCTTGTTACAGCCTATCTGCTTGATCCTATGCATTAAAGACTTCAGCTTTCTTCCGTCAGACAGTGTTTCGCTGTTTCTCGATGCTTTAAGATTACATCTACTAACCTGTAGTATGTGTCTACTAAATATTAGTATACATAGAGGATTATAGTTAAAGCGATATGAAGAGCTCAGAAGCAAATCAATGTCAGTCAGTTTTTTTTACTAAAATGACTGATGTTGTACAGATATCCTTTCGTTGTAAAAATTTACGATCGACGAAACAGTTTTCTTGTTACGATATAGCGGCGATAGTAGAGTGTGCATTTTTATGTACTGGAAACTGTAAATATGAAAAAATATACACAAGACGCGTAACATTCAACGATATACATAATATTCAAAGTTGCGTATTTGTTATGACGTTTAAAGGGCGCGAAAAAGCTCGATTTAGATTCTATCTTTGTTTACTCGTGTTCATAAAAGTATGAATTTGTACAAACATCCATAGTCCGATTACGATTCAATTACTTCGCCAGCTTCGAAAAGGTTTCCACGCCAAAGGAATATTTACACGACATTGGTATAGCCAATGAATCATTTTTCCGGGCTCCACGCCTTCCATTCACCCAAAATAGATAGATACGCATATAATCGAAGTTTTATTCCTATAAATATTAACATCAAATATCTCAGATACATCTAGGTACGCGGTTTCCCTAATCACAGAACCGGCAATCCTGAAACTCGTCAGTTTGGCGAGTTTTCTAACTCCAAAATTTATTTACGATCTAGCTACAGTGACTTATGATCGAACCACGTCTCAGCGCAGACCGGAGAATACATCAAAAACCTCTACGGAAAATTCTAACAATCCTCACGAGTTACGTCTTTCGGTAAGCGTAGTCTAGTCTCGAATCGGCGTGCAGTGGATGCATCTGATATGCATGCAGACACCGAGACGCCTGCGAAGCGTCGCGTCGTCCGTGCGCATGTATTCGAGTTGTAACCAGCGACATACGAAGCAAACACAGACGCGTCTACACAATGTTCGTACCCAATGTTCGGATACTCACTCATACTTTGTTCGTTTAGTCGATGTTCCCGTGAACGCGTTCGAAACTTGCCACGTGCTTTTTCGTGTGTGTACGCCATTTGCACGGTTACATGTAGGTTGCACACGTGCAACGGCGTACGTACTCACGGATGGGTGCTACGCGTTCGTTCATACACCTACATAGTTGGGTATAGTACAGTGCATACACATAGACGCTTATGTAGGAGCGCGCGCATGGATGCGCACAAATAGCTCGACCGCCTGCATCGGTGCATGTGCATGCTCGTGGCTACGTGTTTGTATGCTGGTGCATGTGCATGTGCATGTGCAGCCGGCTGCGCCGGCTTGTATCGCTGCGAAACACGATGTGGAACACACTCGCTCTCGATGGGTCACTCTCACTCTCCCGGCCGAGAGGGAAATTTGGCAGCTGTTTTAAACCCGGCTAACTGGCGAAACTACCGACCCCGTCTATGCTCGTGGTCCTTGCAACTCCCGCTTCCACCCCTTTTCTACCGTCCTTCTCTCACCCTTTTTCCTCGTCCCCCCGGCTTTCTTTCCCTCTCACGCTTTTCCTCCTACTACCACTCTGCGCTTTCGAGCTTTCGGCACTTTGCCACTCTCGATCGACCGTTCAACCTTCGTTTCGCACCACCTCGACCTCTCTGCTTTCCTTGAATTCTCCTTTTAGCGTAACAGATTGTCGTAGAATGGAAATTGACGAGCGGCGCGAGCAATTTTTCCCGATGCGAAATATTTACGTGTAACGTAATGTTTGTAACGAACGTGTACTTTACACATTTGTACGTACGCAGAGAAGATATCGAACGGCACATTGTCTCACGCTATCGCGAATCTCGCGAATCGTTCGTTTTTCCCCCTTTGTGCTTTGTTATTTTCTCTGTCCTCTGCATTTTTTCATTTCTTTCTTTTTTCTTTTTTTTTTTTCTTTTTTTTTTTGCCAATTACATCGCAGCGAAGTGAACAACGATTTCATTGCGAACGTGAAAACACTTTCAGATACGATTACAAGAACCGTATCTATGACTTAAAATGAAGAGATTAGATTACGAAAAATGTAATGGAGAGCGAAAAACGTACGAGCGAGCGTTCGAGTTGCATCGAACAGGCCGGTTCGGCAGCGGATGTGTCGCGCACGATTATTTGTCGCGAGCGTGCATAAGTACGAGGGCGCTTACGCTGGCAACAGTACGAAGCACGCACACACGTCGCGTCGCTTCCTTCTTTTTCTCCCGTTGCCCCTTCCCGCTTTGATGCACTCCGCCCGTACTGCGAACTCGCCGAACGTGTAGCTTTTTTACCACACTGACCTAGGTTAAGTTGGCGTACAGTGCCGAATAATAAAACCGACGAAACCACTGACCCTCTCCCTCTCTCTCTCTCTCTTTTCTCTCTCTCTCTCTCTCTCTCTCTCTTTCTTCTGGTGCGCGCATGCAAAAAGCAGCGTATGCACGTTCATGTATGTACGTATGTGTGTGTATATAACGTGGTCACGCAGACGCGGACAGATACGCACGGATATAAACGCGAGCGCACGTTTCAAACCACCGAACCCACTACGTCCTCCCAGCCAAATATAAATGCAACGGTGTGGTGCATCGTACTTGCACGCACGCGGGCTTGTTCCTGGCTGTGTGTCGGTAGAATGCACCGAGTGGCACACAAACGATCCAGTGCCGAGGGCAGGGCCACGGTCACCCGAAAATACGGCTGCTCCGAGCTCTCACTCTCGTTCGCGTTCACGTTCCCGTTTCCTCCTCTTTCGCTCTCTTCTCCCCTCCCAATCCTCCCGTTTCACCTCCTCCTCTTTTTATCCTTTTTAGTTTCACCCTCTTCTTCTCTCGTTTGCCTCGCTGCCTTTCAATGGCCCGCACTCTCTGTATTCGTATATTGTGCGCGCTACCGGCTGATTCACGAACCGCGACCCTCTCGATTATTTGCGCCAACCAGTGTTCGGATACGGGGTCAGAAGAACAATCTGTTTTCGCGAACAATCGCCGCTACCGTCCATGGCAAGCCGCATAATTCTTCGATTCCGACGGAGGTTGCGCAAGGGCATGGTGACAAATTTCGAATAAGATTTTTTCCCTTCCAGTGTCGTTACACTGCGTTGCAGAAGAAAGAGCAACGCGCGCATAACGGCTAAGTAGCGCTCGTTACCAGATGTCCGATGATCGTATAGTACGCTTAAACGTACGACACGTAATAATCGCCGTAAATATTACAACGTCCATACGTTACGTTTGTCGGGAAACTTTAATATGAATGATTTATCGAGTATCGTATATCATAAGCCACCGATCGATTTCAAGTCACTTTTTCGATCAACTAGACCTGCATCGAATTTGCTAACTTTATTATCGATTCGGAGTTGATCCTGCAAATATCGACAACGATGTTCTTTTAATAGGAAATTAAATTTCACAAATGTCGTAATACTCGAGAACAACGCTAATACCCGATAGAAAGAAAACTTCTTTTTTAGACTTTGTTTCTTTAACTATATTTACAAAGATACAAAATTGCGAAGATCTTCTGATTCGATCGAATCGCAAGACACGAACGAGCCGAGAGAAGTAACGTGTTCGTAAAACGAGTAGAAAATAAAGTCATTGAGAAACATTGAATCTGTTCCACGTATCGACAAATATTCTAACGTCTATAGCTGCTACTGTATCTAATCGCGAGTACGCCGCACGCGCGTGCATACATTTCCCTACGTAATCTGATCGATTGTCGAAACTCGCGTGAAAGTCGCTCGTCCGCTCCTCTAGATCCAAAGATCCGAAAGAGGCACGGAACGAATCTCGTGGTGGAAGAAAAAATTGCCGATAGGTCTGGTCTTGCGAACGATGGGACGAATGGTCGTGTACGGAGAAAGACATAAACGTGCGTATGGCAGGAACGTGGAAGAGTGGACCGGCGTGGTGATTACGCGCTCGAGGCACTCTTGGAACAAAGCGCCCTCTGTCCTAGCGAACACGACGACCTATCCCAACGCGTAGCAACTCGCGCGTGCACGCGTGTGCACCGTACACGCCAGACGCGAACGGAATCGGGCTTGGCTGAATGGTTTCGAACCGGGCCATTCGTCGATGTACGCGCGAATATCGACAAAAATATACCAACACGGCGTAGGATCGCGTTCATTCAACGCGGTTTCGAGCGGCGATCGACGATGCATCGCATGACAATCTGCAACTCTGACTCAGCCGCGACGGTCAGGTGAGTCAATACTCGCCGATAATAAGCGAACGCGACTACACGCGACGAATCTTGACGCGTAAAATCGAATTCGCCGACGCGTCGGTGCAACTTTATCTGACTATCGTCTTTTTTCAGCGTGCGTCGGAACGTGCTTCGTTATCTTCGTCTCGAATGTTTCTCGCCTCTGTAAATTCGAATACGCGCGGCTTATGAAACAGGCGCGCTGAAATCGTCAGCAGTTTTAAACGCGAGTCATGAAGCATCGTTTCGAAGAAACAGTGGCTGAGGCCATAAATACTCCGTTAACCAACACGTTGGCTCGTACTTTGTTATTCCCAATTCCCAAAACCAATGGCAACGTTTCGTCCAGCCTTTAGTCGCTGTACGGACAAAATGGTCTCTCCCTCTCTCTCTCTCTTTTTGTTTTCATATCGAGCGAATCCCGCGTATTCGATTGGACTACGTAGAAAAGGAATACGTAGGACTTGTACGCGTTTCAGAAATTGATCGTACACGCGAGTACAACGAGAATGCTTCGTACAAAATATACGTCTTATGGATTATCGTCCGTGACATATAACGAATATTGTGTTCTCACATTCGCTATGTGATTATCCTTACAGAAGATGTCTTGGAAATGACCACCTTGCGAACCAAGGTAAGCATGTAGACGTCGTTCATTTGGTTACTCTTTCAATGGTTCCTAACGACATAAGACGCGACAACGCGCGAAACCTATTACGTGTCATAATATACTTATTATACGGTGCTTATAGTTTCGGACGATGCTACAAGTACAAACTTCTTTCGTTGTTTTGGTACGTGCGATAAATTCGAAAAGTGATTCTCACATACGCAAGGCTGACCATTTTCAACCGTAGTTCTCGTTTGCCGCGCAGAAACTTGGTCGTAAACGCGGGATATCGCGTGCTCGATGCAATAGCAAAGTTGTACTCACTTGATTCCAGTTGTATGCACAGCTGCGAGCTTCTGGCTGATCGTAGGCCGAAACAGAACCGACCCAGTTCGCGTAAAATTCCACGTTTTCACGTTATTCAACGGCCTGTCGCTTGATAGGTTGCAACGACTCGAGGCAGGTATTGTCGGGACCCGTCTTCGTTTTCCGCTCGACGTCCGCACACGCTCGACGAAAACTCGTGGAATTCACTGGATCGTGATAAAAATAATCCCTCATCGATCGATACTCGTGCTACCGTACGTTTAACGAGTGGACACCGAAGACGAGCGCATCGCGCCACGGTTTCTCAGATTCCTTCCTGCCGGCGACTTGTTTTCGTTGCCTCGATTCACAGAAATTTATTGTTTTCAATGTAAAGGTTGATTTATGCGTCGGATACGGCTTTATCGGTCGCCACTTGCCGCGTTCCTTCGCTTGCACGCGCGTCCACCGAAACTATTGTTACAGGTTATTCACTCCCGAACGGCTCGACTGTGAAAACAACGTACTTAAAATATAAGGAACGATTTCACTAATCGGTACCAGCCCGCCAGAGACAAAATTTCCCGGTCGCCGCGCACACTACGAAAACTGCACTCGGATGGCTATCGCACTTTAAGTACCATCCGATAAACGATAACAGCTAGCTGGTAAAAAGGGTTATCTGGCATCCGATAATTTTCACCGAGTTCGATATCGAGCCGGTTGTTCGCGTCAAAGATGCACCGTCCATCGTTATCGCGTTGCCTTAAAATAAGAAAAGGACGGTGAACCAGCCGAGGATGAAGGAAAGAAAGAAGAAGAGAAAGGAGAAAAAAAGGGAATAAGAAGGAAAAGCGATGCGCGCGTGGTCGAAAATCCGTGAAGTCGAATATACGCGTGGAGGGAACGTTTCCTACGAGTCAGCTCGAGGATCGTCAGCGTCTAGACGCGCTCAGCCGTTTCGCGATCTTAACGTTTCCAACACACGCGCCTCGGCTGCAACACACTTTTATTCGGTGGCTTAACCGGTCGACGATTCGCCGTCTCTAGTTTCTACGAAAATGGGCCGTTTAGGGCCGTCGAGGAGCCGCCGTCGTTGAACTCGGTATCGCGTGCACGCCGGAGGAAACTGCACCTCGTGCGTGGAAAGTGCGCTTTAAGTGCCGCCCGCCAAGCTGATTCGCCAGCTTTGCTTAAAGTGTCTCTGTTTCGCTGACTCGGACATGTTGTTCCGTACTGGCCGTCTGCACGTTCCGTGCATCCAGATAACACCCGTCGATTCACTAACCTACCTCACTTCTCCGCTACAGGGTGGTCCAAAATCCGCGAGCTGTGCCTCCGCCGCTGCTTTCCCGTCGCTCCTACATTTCGACGCTCCAACATCTTCCAACATCGGCGTGTTATCGATCCTTTCGCCAGATTCGATCTCGCTTTCATACGCGCCGCCAATTTGCTAGCTTTCCTCTGAAACAGAAAAATATAGGTCGTCGGATCGTGTTCACGAGCTTCTTTTTAGACGACCAAGTTTCGTTCCGCGTTCGATAGATGCAATTCGCAGATGTCAGGACACTTGCTGATCTCATAAAAAAACTTACTCGTACGGGATATTGGATCGACGTACGATAGAAAACCATTTGCTCGAACCGATCTTCTCACAATGTCCAATTTACCGAATTTACGTTTCTCGACGTCCATCCGACTTGAGGCCACGCTTACGAATAAAAGTTTACACCCCTTAGCATTCACAAATTTCGGCTTAGCAAAATCCTGTTACATGGAAATTAACTGCAACTATAAGAATGACAAGTAGCGAACAAAGAGAGAAACAGCGGGATTCCGTTTATCCGATCGATCCAGTTATCTTGTCGGATAAATGGAGCTTTACCGTATGTAGAAAGAATTTCCAAAAGTTACTTTCGATAGCTACAGGAAAATAATAAATTAACGGTCGAGCGGCTGTCTGAAAGAAGGGTGAATGCATCTTTGTTTATAAATATTAGGACGCTTGTAGATCTTACAAAAATTGTACACGTACAGAGGAAATGGACTCAAAACGCGTAGAATTTGTGAAAAAGTTGGGGAAAAATGATAAATCGAGTTGTCTGCAACAAGAATTTATAAACTAAAGCGATGGATTGTGCGAATAGATAGTAGCTTGTTAGTTTATTAATATTATCTACGTTTTAATTATTAATTGCAATGGTACTTAAAAGGGTTTGTTTGTATTTAATCATATATATAGTTGCGCTGTTTGACTAGAAAATACAAATACGTCTGCATGCAGAAATTGCTGCGTAAAAGTGATCTTGCGGATGGGACTTGGGCAATTTCTAAATTCTTCAATTTATTATATGTTCCATAAGGATCCTAAGAGAACTTAGGCTACAGTACGTTACAGTAGCGACGTTTGTTTTCTTTTGTTTCGCACAACCATTTTGATAACTCTGCTGCGTACATCGTAATCGCATCGACGCTTCGATTACGTCGTCAACAATGTCAATAAAGGCAATATATTTTTCGTGCGCGTATATTTTTTGATAAAAAACGCAACGAAATTCCTATCGCGCGACCTACTGAGAAGCAGAAAATCTTTATTCGCGATCTAATGGAACGTCGCGCTCCGTACGTATGGTCTGGACGTTATCGTGCGATGTTGTAACATCGATTTCGCTAATCGTCGCTGTATCGCGTCGATTCGTAGATCCCGTCTATCTGGACCGTGCGCAGGACTTTTCGTTCGTCGATTTTCTTCAGACTGCACGCGCTGCGTCGTTGCATTATCATTTTCTGCCGTGCTGCGTGCAACGTAGATACGCCCGTAGATTTCGTTGTTTGTTTTCTCGCGGTTTATCGATAACGCTATTATTTTGGCGAGAACAATCGGCATGCAACGCGCGAGCATAACGACGACTTATTTGCCTGCTGCCGATGCATTTCGCGTGTCAATGACACGTTAAAAAAACACGCAGATACGATTTAGCTACGAACTTACGTTATCTCTCGTTTCGAGCAATTTCTTTTTCGCACGAAACGATAGCGATCGTAGATTACGGACGGAAGACATTCTCGAATCAGTTAAAAGTTTGACTTATCGATAATCTTGCTGAAACTGTCTATTCTTCCGTTGATATGCACTGTATTTATAGTAAGTTAAAGCGTTCGGATACTTGTTTCTCTCTGTAATTTAATTGCAAGTTTACCGGGGGGAAAGAAAAAGTCTGATTTTTGATAATCGATTACTTTGTTCCTTATCGTAGCTAGGTATAAACACGTATACTTGGTAGAAAATATTAAGATACGATTGTTAAATATGCGATAACTAAATTGACATTTCTAATTGTAGGAATCTTATCGAAAATCTTGTGAAACTTACGGAACACGTCTCTTTTATTTTTTATCGAAGTTGCATCTTGTTGTGTACAATATCTCACTACACCACAACCTTTCGCACACCGATGCTAACTTATTCCCGTACTTTGGACAAATAAAGAAATTAATAAACAGATTGCGAATATTCATGCAAATTCATATTCTTCTCGCTGTATCCTTTCCTAAACCAGTACCAGTTTTTACCGTCTATTGTAGATACGCGTTTGTCCCACTGACTACTCTCACTCCGGTCACTAATTACCTCGGTGGATGCATGCGACTTTAATCTCGTAATTAAGAAGCGAAAAAACCAATGACACCTGGCTATATGGACTCGGATCTTTTTCATGAAACGTACGACGTGCATTCTGTGCATCTCTACACGCAGAAATCTATCAACGTGCGTGCGATAATGCACGCGGTCTAATAATAAATAATACATATCGATTCTGAGATAACAGACGAAAAACGATTCTCGAGTGGATGTTTTCGTCGGGTCGTTTTTCCTGAAATCGAAATGAGCCGCTTATCTCTAGCCGCCAAAATACGCGTTATCTGACAGCAACTAACAAGTACTCACGTGTCCGCCGGCTCGATAAGATTGCATTATTTCGTCAGGCCCGGGCTCGAATTAATTACACCGGGAATAAAGACGCCCCCGCCGGCGCGTCCCGGCAACCGACGCATGCCGAACGATCGTCGTAAGCCAGATTAATGGAATTCTATCGAGAACAGACGTGCGCGTCATTGGCCACGCGTCCGAGAGACGACCTTATCGATACGCTATTTCGGCGGTGATAACGTCATTCGACGCGCATCGTGTCCACCAGCTCACAGTGTCTGCCGTGTCTACCGTGTCGTTGCGTCGACGATCGACCAGCAGTCAATTCCGTTGCGATAAACTCGACGAACCGCTAGCTTTCGTCTTCTTCGACCGGAGAGATTCATCGACCGTGTCCATTCTTGCTACGTAATTCTTACCGATCTTGCTATAAATACGCCGTGGTTCTTCCATGTTCGTGGCTCGATCTTTTGGCTTTTGTTTCGACAACAAACCAGATTTTTAGTATCATCGCGAAAAGAGCTTGATACAACGTTGAAACGAGGAATCACGCGCGCCAACAAAGATTCTTTCATATTTGTCCGAAGCTTAAGAAATTTTTCAACTGTATCGTATGATCTATATACGTTCGCTCAGTGTCGTTAACCTGTTAACGAGTTAACTTGTTACTCGAGTCGGCAATCTTTTTGACGTATTGTGCGTCGAAAAAAATACGTTTATTTAACAATTACGTTTTTTTACGTAGATATCGTTTCATTCTTCTTGGAAACGATCAACCGTACCGAAAGCTCCGTAGTAAATTTTCGTCCAAGTTGGTAATTATCGGTACGGTATAGTTGCACCGTCGTTATCGATCGTTTTAGTACACACAGGTTGCAGATACGTATGTATTTCGTCAGAAGGCGATGTAACGTTGAACGCAACAAGCACGTTGACTGTATCGAAGCTCATTGAACGACGCAAAAACCGCCTTTTTCCCAAAATATACTAAACGTGGTTGAGATCCTTGTTCAGCGAGGGTCATTCCTTTCCATTTCAAACAACAGCATTCGTCGTTGATGCAAGAATCAACTCGAAGGGGTTAAAATTTCCAAGACTCGGCTTTATATATCACTGCATTCGCGTGACTCGAGCGTTGCGGTAGCTCTGCCATGTTGGACTTTTATTTGCGTCGGATCTTGTTACATTCGGCGTGCATGCGGGAATACGGGAATCCGTGGCCGTGGAATTGCGTTGTACCGAAGCTACGTGTCGCCTACACACCGATATCCGCCTTCGCGGTGACCATACAGTTTCCGTGGAAAACAATCGATCCGAAAGCGATCGACGATTCTCCGGCGATCAGCTGTTCCGAGGATGCTAATGAGACAACAACACCGAGAAGTCGCACTCGAAACCCCGTTCTTTTTTTTTCTTTCTCTCTCTCTCTCTCCCCAGCGTACGTACGCGTTAAAACAAGAAACTGGTTTACGGATCGACTCCCACGCAGTCTTCCTCCTCGCCGTTACTTCATCGACCGGAGAACCGCTTTCGCGTTCACTTTGCGCGATCCGAAAATAAATCGTCTTCCGTCAAATATCCGGACTTGCCCGGTCGACCAACCTGGCCGAGAAATTATCGGACGATAAAATTTCAATTGTCGGGGGGAAAAAACGTTGCTTTTCCGCTAGTGTTGCCGAATGCGTTACGAAATCAATCAGAGTGGCCGGAGAAAATGGGGCAACGTCGCCGCCGATCGCAAAATACAGATAACGCCTTACTCTCGTAACCTCACGCTTGCCCTTTCGCGATACCTGTAGTCGGCTCGGTTATGACATTTTTTTGTTAAGCTAAGTTGTACTCTGCGCGACAAAGAGGGAAACGGACGTTGTCCGAATCGAGCAACGACGATTCGTTGAATTTTAATCGATCGTAAGAATTCTCCTGACCAAGAATACTGCTTTGATTCTAATTAGCTATGTACAGCGTACTGTTAAGCGAAAGATCGATAGTTTCAGCGTTAAAGACTCATAGTGTCTCATAACATGCAACAAGTTTGATTGTTCTGTGCAAAGTTCAAGGTTGAATTTTAACCCTGCCGCGGGCCTCGAATATTTTACATCGCAGTATCGCTTACGATGCGATCGACAACGAGAATCTGATAAATTTTCAAGTATACCGATAGTTTCATATTTTCGTCGAGCTTCGCCCGCATAACGTGAAATAAAAACGAAGCAACAAGACGGCGCTGAATAATATGGAAAGAAAATTCGCGTGGGATGAAATTTCAGCCTCCAAGGATTAAGCGATCTTCCATTGGAAAGCCACGATTCGATCGTAGATGACCTTAAAAAAGAAAAAAAAAGGAAAAAAGAACGGGACAAGGTCAAGACGTCGAAGCTGACCCAAATATTTCTACCCAATTATCCAATTTGAAGAATGGCCGATCGTTAACCGTAATTGTAAGGTGTTTCACCGAGTTTCGGATGAAAGAGAGGGTACGGCTAAAATCTTCTCGAGCCTCATCGAGCACGATAGGTGTCGCGCATCTCTTTCATTGTTTTGACGCGTAGAATCGATCTGGCTAAGATGTCCCCCGATATTTATTAACACCCTGTATATCTGCGACGATCGTCTAGACGTCGCAGTTCTGTTTGTTCTCGAGAGGGTCCCCGATCGCGCCTTAAATTCAGCTTTATCTCGTCGCTCTCCCGGCTTTCCCTCTCTCTTGCTTCGTCGGTTTCTCGTCGTCTCGGTCGGTTCCCGTCGAATGTCGCGCATGAATCGACCGATAGCAGCTGGCCTCGCTCACACGTCTAAACGGGGTAAACGAACTCTTTGTACCGTTGAGTGGGGCACCGAATTGCGAGCCCAAAGTGCATCCGACGATAACGCAGCCCGATATTATGCTCGTTTCGCAGTGACACACGCGGTTCCTTAAAAACATTCCACTCGCCGTGTCCACAGCCGCGGCTAGTCCCGCCTTTTTTCACCTTACGATGGCTAAACCCTTTGTCTATCATCGACGAAATGCTAAACTTCAACGTTTCGTCTACGATGATAATCGATCGAATTTTGCTCTCGAACTCGATACAAAATTGAACGAAACTAAAAGCGGGGCACTTCGCACTTATTACTTCGCAATAAGTAGGTCACGAAGTGTCTTCTGCGAGGTTACCGTTATTTGCAGGTTAAGTTTCTATGGTTTTTATTTATTTCAATACACATGCAAATATTACCATGTCGTATTAACGACGAACGAAAGGAAGCAAATGTATTAAAAGTTCGATGTCCTTTAAAATTTCCGTCGCGATGCACCGTGACTTCGCTCTCCAAAAGTGAAATACTCCGCGGGAATAAATGAAATTGCATGAAATATCTGCGTGATGTTTTTCTATAGGCTCGTAGGTCGCTTGGTTATTCGCGAAAGAGGATCACACGCGCGTATTATACAGAAAGACGTTGTCAAAAATTATTATTGCCAATCTTGATGCTATTACGCAAAAGTAATTACTCTCGATAAACTATAATGTGTGACTTGTAAAATTTCGTCGATGATATTGTACGTCGAACCATCAATTCGATTCTCTGCAAGAGTTTCTGATAAAAGGATCCGGTTGGACAGGTTGAAAGGATGTCTCCGCGTCCAAGTTAATCGCGACTGTCTCGCCAGTGAAAACGAGAGAAAAATTACGGTATTGTTAAGATTCTCGTCACAGGTCAGCCGACAAGTTTTTGCGCGGATCGTTGTCCGATTTCTCGACTCATCGAGAGATTGAGGGAACCTAGACGATCGGCACCTTTGAAAAGAGACGAGGCAAGAGAGAATGAGAAACGAGTAAACGAGAGTCTCTGCTCATTAGACATCCGGTCGCTACTGTTTCACCGAGGATGAGGCGCGCGCTAGAATCTCACCAATTCGCATCCACCGGCTAATCCAGCGTGCGAGTCGTGCGAGTTTTCAGCGCGTACATACCGGTCATCCAGGTTAAGGTGTCACTCGATGCCCCATTACTTATCGGACTCGAAGTGGATTCCTTCTATTCGAGAGTTTCGATCGGCGGATCGCCGGATTCGCCAACACGACGACCTGGAAATCGACGAGCGAAATTTCTTCGAAAGTTACTCACGCATCTCTCTCGAACCGTTTTACGATCTGACTTTTAATTCAGAAAAATGAACCCTTGTTGAAAGTGGAGAAGAGAGAAATTAAGCTTTTAATTTCTTCGTCGTTAGGAAAACAAAATTCTTAATTACTAAGAAATTAACACTTTGCGGTCGGTATTTTTCTTCTGATCGCATCAACAACTAGTCCTAGCAATGGATATTCGCAATTTCTAAGACAATATTTTAAACGCTGCTACATTCGACTGCAAGAAGTTAACAAATTTCAAAAGATGAAGAACTGGCCAAGCAACGAAATAGTTCGACAATTATGGACAACGATTTTACCATTGTACGTTGGCTTTGGAAAAGGTATCGCGTGTTTAACTCTGCTGCGGTTCTCCGATTTTCGTAACTCGATCTCACACTTGTTTCGATACGTAAAAGGACTCGTACTACTCGAGGGAAGACGTTAATACAACGTTGGAATGCGAAGTCGTGCGTATCGCTGCTTCGCGTTGATAACGGCACGACTTAAAAAATGTAAATTTTAGAAAAGAGACTTTGAGTCAGTGTTGTTGTAAAACTAAGGTTAGATCGATAGCGGCATAACTGTCCTCTGACGCATAACCGATAGAATAATAAATATACCGTTTTACGCGATAAAAATAGAAACATATGTACACTCCTATTCGGTGTTTCGTATTTTTCTTCGATTTAAGAAATTTGTTAATCGTAAAAGAACGCGACTTGCTCAATAATAACCGACGTCTTCTGACAATATGCTATTATACGTAGCTGTAACAATCGTAAGAAATAAAATCGCTATGATATTTTTTTCTAATTGAAACGCATTTTGTCAAAAATAATTCTTCGAAGCAATCTCTTCCGGTAGGACCAGAGATATCGATCGAACGATTAAGATCCGAAGGAAGCTGCAGCGAGTCTGGACGTTTAAAAAAGAAATTCGCGAGGAAACGAGTACAACGGCGTATCGAGAACGCGTGGTCGTACGAAAAACGTCGGCTTTTACGGTTTCAACGATAATAAGAGGAGCCTGCGCGAACGAATCACGAAAAGCGCAAGGAGAACAAAGAATACATTCTCCATCCCCTAGGTCGTGTGGCGCGCAGATAACTGGCGAGATAGCCCCGTTATCGCGGCGAGGGTCCGTCGAAAAATCCCCGGTCGAAGGATCATATCCATTCGAAACGGTTTCCGTGGGGTTCGACACGGTGGTAGGAGGTCCTTTGCCTTCTTACGATGGCGACGCCGCCAGTCTCTCCGTTCTCGCAAAAGCAAGATAACCGGAATACAGGTTTCTGCGGATAGAGTTGTGCCGTGACGACGACGCGAAATGGTAGGGAGTATACCGGTAGAGATGCTAATGTCGGCCTTGTGCCACATACCCGTGCTCCTGGTGCCCGTCCACACGCACTTACACCACTCCATGATCGTGAGTATTGACGAGCGAGAGCACGCGGTCGCGCCAAGCGCTCCTACACTCTACCACCTATATATATACGTATACAAACAGATACGCGTACGTACGCGTATTGCACGCACGTGAATACGTATAATACATGTACACATCTGCAGCCACTTCCATGCTGGCGATCGACTGCAATCCGAACGGGGATCGGTAGGCGCGCTACGCACCGAAACGCATCGCCGCGCCGGTTTGTCCTCTCTTCTTTCGGCGCTGGTGTCTGTATATGGCGACGCCAGATCCTCTATTCGCGTGACGATTCGAGAATCACGCGGACGGACGTCGGATTAGCCTCTCTAGCTATCGCGTTTCAAACCGTTGCGACAGAGACGCGAAACCTGGACGACCTTGTCGAAAATTTGGTGACATCTCGCCTTCCATCTACTCTGCCTGCTTCTAGCTTGCCTTTATACTCTCCATCCGTCTGGCCTATCCTTTCACAGGTTTTAGATAGGTTTTCAAACGAGAACGGAAATTAATCTCGTTCCCATCGATCGTTGCCTCTCCGGCGAGATTCGACACGAAATTGGAACTCGCCCGATGTAAGCGCGTCCGCGCGGCGTCAATTTCTTGCGCCGCAGGTTCTATCTTTGGAAGAAAGAGATCGAGGCGGATGTATCGGCGAGCATTTTTCCTCGGTTCGTCATTCGATCGAAAAGCCTTGAATTACGTAAACGTTCGATAGGATTCGAAGGGGAGGGTGCGCGAGAGAGCGAGCACACGCTCGACGAACGAGAAAAATCGTCGTCGTTCACTCGTTCGTCGCCGCGTAAGTCGCAAACAGGCCTGGCTAACCGGCGGCCGCTAGGTTGCCGCGACGTATTATCGCGAGCGCCGATCGCAATTTCATCGCGAGCAAGAAAGAAGGTTAGGCCAGGCCTCGGTATAGGTTAGGCACGGAGCGCGTTGTATCGCGCGAAAATCGCGTGAAAAACTAGCTGTCCTAGAAACGAACTGGCCAGTCAGTGGCACAAACCACTCCTGACGCGAGCTCGCACGCGCGCCTACCTTCCATCATCGAGGCGTACTCGCGCCAGTCTACGCCTCGTTCAAAAGGGAATCCTTCTCGAATTTGATTTCCTAACGTTCGAACCGGGCAACCGTCATCGTCTTCATCGTCACCGTGACATCCGATCGGCCAGAAAAAAGAATTCCAACGCTTGCCACAAAATTCCTATTACGAATATGTGTAAACGAACAATTTTTTGAAATTTCATTAGCGTCGTAACGAGACACGATTATCGTCGTCGTTATGATGACAGTAATTCATACCGATCGGAAAATATATATTTAAAAGTTAAAGACAAAAGAAACGTATAGAGAAAAATTAGTATACGGCATATATAATAATCTTGAACATGCAATTAGTGCCAAAGATGATTTATTAACAATCGTGTCTCGTTATTAGATTACGGATTTTTATGTGTTTCTAAGAAATTCTAAAGTTGAAAATTACGCGACACGTGCAAGATACGACACGATATATAAAACATTCAAAGTGTAGCGTTCTCCGTAGTACGATTGATAGGTAACGCGTATTTCTACCGAGCTTCTACTTTCTCAATTACATTTTTCAATTACATTCGAAAAATTATGAATTCGTTGAAAAATCCTGTCCAGTCTACTCGTTACAACTACCAATGAAATTTCAACCTGTTTTTCCTATAACGTACACGTAAAAAGTTACAGCTTCTAAGAGTGTTCGAACGCTTTAGCGGACCACCGTATCCTCCTCCTATTGTTTAACACGCCGGTTGAACGCGCGTTTCACAGCGCACCGGTAAAAATAATCAGTATATTTCTCTGCCTATCGGTGGCGATTCGATTTCCGATACGCTGTACACGGTGCACCGTGCGTTCTCGGTCAGACGTTGGATATCTATGCAAAGGAGTATAATTTACAGCGCTAGTTCTCAATATTATTGGACAAAGTTTGCCGACGAATGCAACGGCCGTTGATCCAAGATAGAATTAACAATAAAATATTAGCAAAGTTGCTGGTGTAATTACGACGTTGAATTCGCGAATGGATCTGGTTATTAGACGGCGTGGAACTGCGGTCGCGTAACTCGTTACGCCACCCCTTTTTTTTCTTCTTCTCCTCACTGGCGCGAAAGTAGGTATCTATCGGGACGGTCGTAAAGCCGCAGAAAATAACCTTTGGAACTACCGAGATTTTCCATCGTCTTCTGATCTTCTATACCTATGCCAATCTTCTCGGCAATCGCGTTACGAAATGCCCTTCACAGGCCGCACGTCCAATTTCTCGAGGCGCTTCGTGACACCGTGACTCGCCTCTCGACCTAGTCTTCGATTCGACGAACAATTTAAACGGATGCGCCGATCTTTGAACCGACCGACCAACAAACCATTGCCATTTCGTTCACCTTCTTCTTTCTTTCCTCCATGTCTCCGTCCTCCCGAATTCTTTGCGAATACGTGCACGACCACGATCATGTATGAAGCGTAAGAAGAGAGAGAAAGAGAGAGAGAGAGAGAGAGAGAGAAGAAAGAAAACAAGAAATGTCACGAAATAGCTTCGATCAGAAAATTAGGTTTCGGTACTAAAGTGCGAATTTGGCTGCATTGGTCGTAAAACGAAACGTATACTATTGCTGCAATATTTAATGCTATCTTGCGGAAACATTTTCGACATACTAATCGTTTGATAGTTCTGTAATCACAGTTCTCGCGCGCAAAATGCGTTATAAAGTGGGAAAAATGCGTATTCCTTGTTTCACCCTTTACCATTCGTATACGCGGTATAGCCGAAACGTTTCGGAAACTCGCTACTCCCAGGTCTAGCATTAAATGCAAATCATCGGCTCATTATTCTCGCCGGTGGCTATGAATTTTCCGAGTCGCGACAACGCGAATCGATTACGCGTCGTTTTCAATCGGAGACATAGTCCTCCTTGCGTAATAGGTAATTTTAGGAACGCTCTTTTACGACGCATTTTAACTTCGCGGACACTTTACGTAACTTGTTTTGCCGTGAAATTTTACCGCACACGTTCTTGCTAAGTTTCAAACTGTCCATTACAACGCACCACACGATCTTGCCTGGCTTAGACGCGCTCCATCTCGAAGAAGGAACCTATCTGCCTGTTCTATTTATCTATTTCGCGGCCCTGACTTCATCTCTCTGATCAAGGTTGCTTTACTATTCGTGCAACTTGATTGCAGCTAGTGGATTTTGTAGAGACTGTTAACTCTTCAAACGGTTATGTCGTACATGCACGTCAGGGCCAAAGCCAATTCACAGCAAGAACAACGGATACAATTGGATCATGAAAATTGTTGTATATCTCGATATTTATTCCGTATATTTCTACGACTTTATGCGCGATATTTCGTGTATTAAAATGTATACGTCTAACCCGTTCGACAAATTCAATTAAATTACATTAAATGAAATTCGTTGAAATTAAATTCGATCAAATTGATATCGGATACGTTGATTTATGAGATTGTACCGTGCCGGACCTTGAAATGTCTCATCGCACTGGTCCACTTGTCCAAACTCATCCTCTTCTGTTTAATAATACATAAACTCAATCCTCAAGATACTGTATCGGTTATCGCATACATATAGGGTAATAGCGGAAATTTCGTGTCATCGTGGAGTACACTCTCAATGATGAACCATAACGAGGGATTAATTTCAATCGTTTACGAGGTCGTATAGCAGAAGAAAGTGGCGGAAGTGACGTGTTACTCGGAACAGCAGCTACTAACCTTCGATCGGTCGTTGAAGATCGATGGCTTTGCCTGAGCGAATCCGCGGAAATCTCGGCTAGAACAGACACGTCCGAAACCATCTTTCCACGCCCTGATGCAGAGATTCGTGACAGCGACGAACGCGTTAACGCGTCGCAGAAGGTTTCCGTTATCCACGACCACTACGTGTACATACGTAAGCATCTTAAAGAACGATCACGAGCGACGACACGATGAATTCCTTGAAGGGAAATCATCGTGGGACGCTGCATGGCGATAAAATTCATGCCGCGCATGAATTCGAATTCCTCGTTCAGGAAACTCGTGGAATTTGATTTGGGTGAAACGCGACGAAGATTGGCGAACGGTGGTCGGTTGGATAAAAGGAGCATAGAGAATCGTTAGAAATAGATGGCGAGGGACGGTCGGCGGATTTATCGCGCGGATGCCTGAGGATCACGCGGCCGGCTCCGCGCGAGTAATAATCTTCGAGTGTTCTCTAATGCGAGTTGGAACCGGGCGGCCTCCAACAGCCTGAATTCGTCCCCCTTTCCCCATCTGCCTCCGTGTCCCCGGTTCCTCTCGACCCCTCCTTTCGACAGGAGAGACGGCCATCTTGCTTAGACCGCGGCATGTGCACTGCCGAATGCCGCCATGCTAACGCGACAAAGAAACTTCTAACTCGAGTTGTCGTGGGTTGCCGGTGTCGGGCAGAGGGGCTTTCCATCTCGTCCGTTTGCGATCCACGCTCTCTGTCTGTCTGTCTGTCTGTCTCCCTCTCTCTCTCTCTCTCTCTCTCTCTCTCTCTCTCGCTTTGCCTCTCTGCCTCTCTCTTTCTTTCTCTTACGTTCGATCCTTCTCGTTCTCTTACGCTCGATTCGTTCCTTCGTTTCGTTTCGTTCGTTCGTTCGTTCGTTCGTTCGTTCTTTCTTATTTTCACGTCGTCTCTTCCTTTCGTTCGTTCGTTCGTTCGTTCGTTCGTTCCTCCGACTCTGCGTACGCCGAGAGAGACGTCGACCACTTCAAGGACGACGATCGTGCCGATCGATCAAGCCGCTGGATCGCTGTGGTAACTCCAACCAGACGATGTCTCTCTCTTTCCATCGCGATCTATCTGCCTTCCTACTTTGCGCTTTTCCCTCTTTCTCCTTTGCTCGCGGACAGTTCCTCCTTTCCCTGTTCCTCTGCCGCGGAATCTTTGAAACCCCACTGCGTAACCGTTGTGGGACGCGATCGAGGCTTTTCTAATTTGCTTGTCAGAACGCGAGAACCATCTATCTAAGTTGATCGGAGAACGAGCAGGTTTGACGGTCGATCGGAATAGAAAAAATAGCAGCGAGTCGCGTAAAAACGCTTTGGTTTTACGTAATTACGAAGCGAGCGACGATCATGCACCGACTGATCCTTTAACGATACCTGAATCATCGGACGAGCGAATTGGCAACGGTTAATTCGATCGTCTCGGTTCATAAGAATTTTACCAAAGAGATTTACTAAAAATCGAGTGTCGTTTAAAGACGGCATCGTGTTTTATTTGCGTGACTCTTAAATCTTCTTTGTAAATTATCGGTAAAGGACTGGGTTTAAATCGCGAAACAGTCCTCGGCTAACGAGACTCGAACGTAAGAGAAACAATACACGGTATGAGTGTGCGAATGAGTCGTCAGTCGATGCACCGGTAAAGCTTCGAATATAAAACTCAACAGAGCAGTTACTTAAACAGTTATTGTTCCGCTGTTTTATCGATATCGAATCTATCATCAAAATGTTCATTGGATCGGATTCGTAAATAATTCAAGAATTTTCGCAGTAACGAGTTTCACAGATTTTATAGAATGTTACAAATTTATAGCTTTTCGAATGTCTTTAACAATTTTTCAGTTACATCGTCGTCTCGATTACATGCTCACATTGCCGGCCGTAAGATCATGCGCCTAACTTTAGCATCTATAAACTAACGTTAGATTTTAAACTTTCGCGATGATTAAATGACATACGATACTCCGAGTTTCAATCATATTACTAGCACATTTATCGAGCTTCGCTGCAGGATTTCGCGAGTTTTCAGGTCTACTTATAAACTAACAGATAATTGTGTTTCCTAAATCATCGAGCTAGGAAATTTCGCGTATAGGCCACCGTGTCCAGCCTCGAACGTTCAAGTTTCGAAATCATGCGCCACCTTCCAGGTGTAAAAACATTTTCAAAGTATCGTATATAATACGTGATTCTTTCTCCATAGACGACGTAGCTTACGCGACGAATGGAGGTTGAAATTCGGGGTCGAAGCGGCTGATCCGCGGAACGAGGTCGACGTTAAACTATCCGAATCGAAACGGCGGAGGGAAGGTGGTTGGTGTGTGCACGCGACACACGGAGGAGGAGGAGGAGGAGGAGGAACGAAACGAAACGAAACGGAACGGAAGAAGCGAGCCGCGCGGTGGTGGTTTGCGGCCGTTCGATATAACGAAACGATCGACAAGCACGATTGTTGTTGGTTCACGCGGCCGGCTATCGGGAAAATAGCGGCTGGCTACTTTCGGAGCCGCGGCGGTAACAGCGTCTGCCGGAGGCGCGGTAACAAAGGCTCGACACGGGCTTGCTCGATGCCGGTGATCGACGGAAACTCGACGCGTGTCCCCTTTATTTTTAATCTTTGCTTTAAATCACCGAGCCGCGCACTCGCGACACGCGTCGATGCTGTATTCGCAAATATCGATTCTGAAAAGCGCCGAACAATGCCGCTTATTTTCTGTTTTCAATGCCCATTGTGTCAGAGCCCGTTGCTGTCCAGCAACCGTGTTCTCCTTCTCTCTCTCCTTTTCTCTCCTTCTTCCGTTCTCCTCTCGTAGCCACCTCGCTCGTTTCTCTCGACTTCTGCTCTTTCTCTCTCTCTCTCTCTCTCTCTCTCTCTCTCTTTTTCGTTCGATTCTCTAACCACCGTCGTCGTTGCATAGTTTAAAGCTTCGCTGCAGTCACTTTGAATTTTTAGTCATTTTTACGTGACGCTTCTTCGCTACCGCTCTAATTACTCCTGCAAAGTGGCTGGACACTCGATCATTTTTGACCAGACGTCTTTCTAAAATAATAAAATCACGTTTCTCTTTTTTATTTCTTCGTAATCATCGTCGTTACGTAGAACAGAACGTTACAGAAAGATTCGATGGTTTTCAAGATCATGTGGATTTTGTTACATGACGAACTGTTCGTCGTCGGATGCTTGGATTTTCATATAGGAGGTTGGGCTAATCGACGAAAGGCCAAAGGTTGTATGATCTAACGTTTCTAACATTTTTCTAACTTTTTCTCGAGTTAGTTCGCTTTATCGAAATCTATTATACAAATGCATATTGCGATTACGAGAAGGAATTCCAAGTTTGTCGAGGTATTTCCCACTGTTGTTTATTCTTTCGTCTAGATAACGCAACTCTACAGAGTTCGGAGAAACGTCTTCTTTTTCCAGCATGTTTCACGCGCGGTACTCTTCCGTATTCCATCTATGAATTTGTTGTACTCTGACAAACCACATTTGCAATAATATCGCGTAACTTTTACGTATTCCGTGATAATCGTGTCGCGTTACAGAATATTAATTTCCTACTGAACGATCTTCTACGCCCATTTTCAAACAAATTCCACATTTTGCCAGTGAAATCAGGATATACGGCGTCTCGTTACAATTCTAATGAAATTTCAATATCGGCGAAACAAATTCTTCTCGGTTCACGACCAACATTCGCGTCGAATCGAATCGTCCCACCATCGATTTATTCCGTGGAGCAACATTCCTATTAACGGTATAGCGAAGCTAATAAAAGTTAACGAAGGGTGTTTCTTAATACCTCAGCCTGTTCGTATTAATCGACTTTGTGCGTCGTTTGTATCTGAAATGTATCCGATTTGCGTACGCTTTATGCAAATCGAATGAAACTGTTTGTTAGCATTGCAAATATAAAACGCGGCAACGATGTAGCTCCGATGCGTTGGTCTTGGGCAAATTTGCCACGCCGCTGAAACCGGACAGAATGAAATCTCGGTGAATTGAACGCGATATATGCTGTAACGAGCCGTTAAGTTGCAAATGAACGCGTGCTTACAGGTCGCGATATTACGAAAGCGATGCAGTAACCAAACGATGTTGTCGCCAGCAAAAATCCATTGTATATTCCCGGCGTTTCTTCCGACCATCGAACCAGTGTAAAACAGCGTGTCCGCATCGGTTACGTTTCTCTGTACACGAAAGACGCCTTTTGATTTACGGCGACCAGTCGACTGCCAATTTTTATGCATCTCGTAGGAAAGGAGGATGGTCGCACAAAGTGTGAAACTTTTACCTGCGGCTACGAAAAATTCTGATCAAGCATCGTTGAACGAGTCCTAACGTGTCGTAAGAGTACCATCGTTTAGGAAAAATGCGAAGGAAAAGTTGTAACAAAATGGAGATGAAGTTGTCGGTGATCTGAAAGGCAAATTCGAACTTTTCCAGTTCGAACGATGATAATTCCGAAACGAATGCATGAAATGCAACAATTCAAACGCTATTTTGTAAACGAAAATCGATATTTATACGGATTGCAAAAATACATTGCTGATATCGTTAGCTAATAATGATAAGACACGGCGAATTAAGGTAAGATATCACGATGCAAATATTCCATTTTTCATATACGTTTCTAATTTCATATACCACGATATAACATACTTTTAAAACAGAATGCAACGCGTCGAATGTATTTCGGAGCGCTGTCAACTTTTTCTCCATCTTTTACGACTTTCCTTTTCCCAATTCCTAATGACGACTTAAGCCTAACGAAGTACTTTGCCATTTTTTAACCATCCTTCTTCGACAGAGCAAACATGCGCATAATGCGCGAAATGTGAGAAAGTAGCTGCATAAAATATCCGAGATACAGTGTTTTGTATAACAGTTGATTGATCAAACAATTTTCTACCGAGGTTCTAGATTTTTAATCATATTCTCGAATATATGAATTTGCATAAAAACCTGCAGCCCAGTGACAAGCAATTGCGCCGTTGAAACCGCGTTTAATAAATGGCATACGATCGTTTAAATTCGTATAGCCTGTAAATTCGAGATTCGTGATTGGCCACCGTTAGATTTTTCCATCCGTTCGAGCGTATCGAGTTACCGTTACGTTTTTGTTCCGCTGATTTTGTCGTGTATCGGCGCTGCCATTGCGGTAATCGAATTTTCTGCACGCGCTTTTTCGACAACTATATCGGGCCCGCGTCTTTGTATCCCGAACAGTGAAAATCGAAAGCTAGCAGAGCCTATCTGGTTGATATTTCTGACAGAATACCCGGTTTGTTACGCTCGCGGTTAATTGATTTTGTCGTAGGCAACACACGCGCGTGGTAGTATCGAATTTTCGTTACAAAAAGTCCCATCGAGCCACGCGTCACCGCGTTTCGTCCAAGTGTCGTTGTCCGGCCTTTGCGGTGTGTCGCCTGCAATTTACATGCGAATGCATGCCACCGCTTACGTTATCCGCCGTTTACAAATAACCGTGAACGGCCTCGTTTTGCAAATTGCCGGCGAAACTTTTGTGCTCGCTATCTCGGCCGACCGAAACGTTTCAAAATCGACATCTTCGCTGTTACACATTCTCGCGTACTCCGTATAGCTTCCAGCCTAATGTATTTTTACCGCTTCTGAAAAAAATACAGCCATCGTAACTGCGACAAATAAAGCACGAAATATAAAAGGACGAAATAAGAAAATAGAGAAAAGTACGGCAAAGTCGTAGAGCTATAGAAATCATGGAAGACGATACGAACGGCGAACGTTCGAGGTTGAAACGGAAAAGGCAGAGTATCGTCCGCGAAGTTGCAATTCGCCGATGCACGCGGCAGCGGAGGCAAAGTGAAAGTGCAGTGTGCAGCTCTCTGCGCAAAGCGGCTCTCAGCGTCTTGAAGCCGGGGAGCGCAGAACCTTCTGACCTTGTCCCAAATACTGCGACTGACTGGCTCGTTCGTACCTGGACGACGACGATGGTGGTGGTCGTGCCATGCCGGCATACGCTGCGCTGTTCGTGCAACTTCTCTCCGATGCCGCGTGTACTGCTGGCCCTCTGCTCTTTGTCTCGGATCGCTTGCTGCGCTTCGTCGACTTCCTGTCAGGATACTGCTTGCTTATTACGTTACTTTGGCCACGGTGCCAACGTCTCCAGCACGCTCGAATCACTGGCTCTTATATAGCTTGTCTCCGCGTTCACTGTCGTGCAACATCGAAATATCTACTCGCGAGTGCATACAGTCTCGTTTATAAGTATTTCGATACTCTACTACAATTCCATCGACAGATTCATATTTTCGCTATATTTTCAACCTTCTAAACGAAACAACCATTCTTTACCTTTCAATCTTTACCTTTTCGCGTCTCAATATCGTTTTGATGTTTCAACATTACACAGAGACATTAAAAATCGCTTCGCGCGGATGTCTCTACAGCGTCAAATCTCATTAATCTTTTCTTAATTCTTAATCTTAATTGCTCTTCCAAATAGATGGAGTAATTGGTATTAACTATTGTTTATATCGGTATAAGATCAGATGCCGATTTTAGATCTAGAGAGTTTCGTTCCAAATATATTTGACGCATTTCGAATGTTACCGAATAAATTCTTAAAATATGGTGGCCGAAAAATATTGTATATAGCATCTCGAATTTTCTAGCGAATTGCTGTCTGAAAACCTAGAAACTTGAACGTATATGTTAGTTCGAAGCGTGCCAATGGCGAGGAAGACGAGCGATTCGAGAATTTCGACGAAACGTCGAACGTGAGTTGCGGCGAGAAGAAAGACGAAGAAGAAAACGCGATGGCTGCGAGATCGATGGTTTCAATTTTTTTTTACGACTCTCTGTCGTGAGAGATGCTCGTGAAATTTTAACGGGTTCTCTGCAACGACCTTCTTCTCGGATTCCTCCCGGAGGATTCGAATCGGCCAGGATCACGTCCGTTTATTACAGATCCGTGTTGCGATGCATGCGATTCGCATCCGCAGTGGCGATTCCTTTTCGTCAGGATCGCTTTACGTTCGAGGAATACATTTGAGAAGAAAGCCATCTCTCTCTTGCTTCGCGAAAATTTCCTGTCTCTACCATGTGGCATACGTTTCGCGACATCACAAACGAGTATCTTGGCGATATGTCGAACGTGTAATCGATTGAAGCGATGCCCGACATCGCGTAAAACTTAACTGCAAGAAAAAGAAACGCTCTCTCACTCTGCATAAATTTCGAAATTCGAGTTTTGGTCAACTCCTCAGATCGAAAACTCCATCGCACGACGTGTGCATGTGCGCGTAAGTCAGGGTCGGTCGGAAACACTCTCGAGAAGTATCGAATTTGGGTTTGCTTGGAACTCGTTGCGGAACGTCCTTGCCTCAATGCGTACGGTAAATATGTAAATCGCATACGCAGCTGGATACACCGGCTGAACGCGGCGCAATGGCTAATTTTCTGAATACACGTGCACAAGGTAAAGATATTTTGTGGTTTAGGAATCGCTTCAAATCGTTTCCCACGCATATTATAACAACTGCAACTTTTGTTTCAAACGGTCTTTCCTATGGCAAATAATTTATTCCAAGTGCTCCCGTTACGGGACTCGTCATGTATTTGCGATAGAAGAACATTAAAATAATACCAAAAAATCCCGAAAAATCGTTCGATCTGACCATGGAGCGCAGGTGGCGAGAAGACGAGAACGTTTGGGAGCTGACACGGACAGGATCGTTGGCAAGTGTATCGGCCGGAATGCTCTCGTTTTCGCTGTCCGCGCGTAGAAATGGGTTGGCCGCTGCGAAGAATACGGTGAAGGCAATTAAACGGGAGCGACGGTGCCGATCTTTGTCTCCTCTTGCAATCTCAGATGCAATTAAATCGGATATTTCAGCCGGTGCCGTTTATCGCGATTCCACGAAAAACCTTCCAACAACGACCGGTTGGTCGAAGTAAAAACCGGGCCCTAAGGTTTCCCCTTCTGTCGATCGTTTTTCACGGTAGATCCTTCTCCCTTCTTCCCCTCTGCCGCGGTCCACCCTGTTTCCTCCTCTCCTTCTTCGTCTCTTCTCTTCTCTTATCCTTCCCTTCCGCCACCGTGTACTTATCGATCGTTCGAATCCTTGCGCCCGATATCGGCGCGACGTAATCGAAAACAAAACCGGTTTCGTATATATTATTATCCCGCCGTTGCAAATCACTCGTATGTCGAAACGATCCGCCGACCAGGATGCCCATTAGGCTAAAACGCTGCTACTCGCCTATGAATCGATGCTCTCGGTTATTATCATCCCCGTGTTCTCTATCCTTAGATCGAGGCGGCGAGAGCGCACCAGAGCGACTCGTCTAAATTAATTTCTTCCCCGTTCTCTCGCCGAACAGCCCTAATTAAACGATCGAACCCCTCATCGTCGGATTTGTTCGACACGCACTCGGATCTCCGGATAGCTGCGGATAATCGTGGCCTAACCGACGTCCGTCCGAGTCTTCCTCTTTCCTTTATTTCTTCCCTTCTCTTATCTCTCTTTCTTAGATGGTAATTTTTCTAACAACAGATTTTTCGAAACGCACCAGACGCAAGGAAGACGATGCGTGACGATCATCGCGCGTTAAACTCGGTTTTTGCTCGTTAAGTGGCATCTCGATTAAAAAACGGCGTACTGGCAGGAATAAGGGCGCGCAAGGATACGAGCAGGGTAAACGCACGTCGTATACGTAATTGCGAAATACTGTTTCCGTTCGTTTCGTTGCAAGTGACGCGACCAGGGTCATTCCTCGAAGTCGTTAAGCCCCTAAGAACGCACGATCTGCTGCTCGACCCAGCTAAAGTCCAGTCTCTGCTGTTGGGGTTGGAAAATGAAAAAAAGCCATTTACAAGATATCTTCAAACGTCCATCTTCGAACAGCGATTATCCGCTTCTTTCGTTTTAGCACGCGCGCAATTACTCAAAAATTCTAAGCTTTGTTAGAGAGAAAAAAAATATTATTGTCTTTTTTTATTTGATAATCTCAGGGAGAGAGAGAGAGAGAGAGTCCAGTGTTTCTGATTCGATAACCTTTTAGTAATCAAATTCGCTTGAAAATCGCGGAATCTCCATGGTCACAGTCAATTAACCTTCTTACTCTCCTCGAATCTAACTCGAAATGAACGTTGCGTTGCAATAGTCATTATTAAAACTCGCATAGCTTTTCGATATTGTTAGTGTAATAAAATATAAGTTTACTATCCCTGGCGTGTTTCCTATTTTATCAGAATAAATTATTCCAAGAAAAGAAGATATCCGAAGAAATATGGATGCGAGGAAGGAACGAGACCAGGTTAAGAGTGCTTTCCGTAGTATGATGCATCACTTTTTGCGGCTCGTTGTAAGACCAAGGTCAAGCGTGGCAATCGGAATTCGAATATCGAAATCAGAAACAGATTCTACCATCGATGAAAATGCCGAAATTCATCGGAGCGAATGTTCACCGACTTTAAAAGACCCGTATACCTTTAGGACGACGCGATCGATCTTTTTCATCTCGTCCAGGCGTCAAGTTCCGTTTACGCATGTTCCTAAAGTATCAAAGCATACTCCTCGTACGACTCGAGAGTACCTCGAGAGCGTCGTTTGATTCAATTGCGACAACTCGAAAGACGGCTCGCTCGCTTCCGCGTGCTTCTTCAATACCGTCTCGAATGAAAACGTTGATACGGAACGTTCTTTGTGCGGCTCTTTTACGCCGCGTCGGTTCGATTTCGCAGAAAAACACGCGCAACACCAGGTACTCCGAAAAGCCTTTCGTTTTAATTATCAACAAGTCTGTTATATGACGGCGTTTTATGTTTCGCACTCGATTAGCGTAGTCGTTGGCGAAAATGGAATATCGCCGAGACGTCCGTTCTCTTCGTTACGACGACATCCTTCGCATCGTTGTTATTCGAGTTTTACCAAACGGGGTTATCGAGAAAATAAATGGAGATCCGCATCCAAACTGTTTCTCTCTCGCTGGTCGATAAGACAAAGTCTCGGAGTAAAGAAAAAAAGGAAAAAGGAAAAGAAAAGAGGATAAAGAAACCTATACGCCATCTTATAATTGTAAAGTAAAGGGAAACTGGCAGACGAGGAATGTCACAGAATAGCTGGGAAAATTAAGCTTCGGTGTTTTAGTCCACTAGGAAAGGAGCAACATTCGATGAATTTAACTGTAGCTATGGTCTATAAAATGAAGTTTACGCTTCACTTAGACATCGTAAAGATGAACGATCGACGCATTATCGATTCTTTTACAGTAATCTCATTCCACGCATCGTTCCAACAGCGAATGCACGCGTTTTTCCTTTTAGGCTGTTAAATTTTAGCATGAAAAAATTGTTCTCTTGCACGGACGTTTTGCACGTTACGATTTGATAGTCGTGCAGTGACACGAACAAAGTACGTTATAAAATAGAAAATTACGAAAAGTGCAGAGTCCTCTTAATCTTCGATAAAAATAGGAAAAAATGGTGGCGAAAAGATCGAATTCTGACCGACGATATCATCCGTGCCGATTTCCCGAAGCAAATCGAACCTCGGACTGTTGCGTGTCGGACGCGATGTGAGTTGCAGTTAACGTGAACGCGGGTTCGAGGCAGCAGCACGATTTGCATGTCGCTCGAGGTATCTCTCCTCGGTTCGTAATGAATAATAGATTAACGGCCGCTTATTGGGCGGCCCAACGAGGCCTTCGCGACCGTCAAATGTTAGAACGTTCTAAAATGGCCGCCCCGAAGGCCAGACCAGGTTTTTACGACGACCGGTTTAGAAACCGACTGCGCTTCCCGCACTACTTGCCGTTCGATCGCTGTCCACTGCCAGAAACCAATCACGATCGCTTCTCGAGAATCGACGTTCGATGCGTGCCGACCAATCCAGATCCCATGCAACATATATACGACCTGGCTTTTCGTTCTCGTGCGACTTTGACTTTCTTTCTTACTCCGACTTTAATCAATTATCCCTACCTATATATATATATATATGTGTGTATATATGCATGTGTATATATACATACATACATACATACATACATACATATATGTACGTATACAACTATGCACTTACGATGAAATGTAGCCTGTTTATTTTGTCTTTTTCCTTTTTAATTAATTAATTAAGTATACCAAAGATTAGATTAAATATACTAAGATTATGTAAGAGGAAGAGTACGCGAAGGCGGAACGGGTCGGTAAAGACTACGGTTTTTTACGACGTGAAGTCGTGTTGTCCAAGAATCGTAAAGGTGTGCCAACTACCGATTCAAGATCGAGCATCGATCAGACGCACTTCCACCGCTTCGATGGGACGAGTTTCTTTTTCCACGAATCGAAAGCGGTTCGACGCATTTCCTAGCCCACTGCCCGATATCTTCCGTTCTTTTTTTCTATTCTTCTTCTTTTTTTCTTTTCTAAACCTCGATACGACATTGCGCGTCGAATAAGCACACAAGATCGAGTCGGCAAGACTGGGCTAATTGTCTCGAGCTAACGAGATCGAGGATTTTCTCGCCTCGATAACTTTGGTAACGTTTCGCCGACCGATCGGTTCGCGGCGTAAGAAGACCGATCGCGCTCATCGATCACCGCGTCTCTGGCTGACCGGTAAAAACGTTTGATAAAAATGGCCGATAAAAATGGCCGATAGAAATGGCCGAAAACCGCAGCCACGCGGACGATCTCGTCTTCCAAGCGGACACTGGTAGCTCTAGCTGGTAGACACGGATCGCGTTCGCCGCCACGCATGCTCCATGTTCGAAGGCCTCGTTTTTCGCTTATTTTATTCGATCGGGCGAAACGTCGCACCGAGACCAGATCAACTGAGAGCGAACAAGATGACACGAGAGAAGAGTCGTTAGCTATCGGTGGCATCTGAAATACTTGGAATCTGCGTTGTGTATAGGTGGCGACAGGTTCGAATCACTCGCAACATGACTCGAAGATCGAGACTCTCGAAATTCTTGGCAAGTCGCGAGTCCTGATAGATCTTGCTTCTTTAAGGTCTAAAAAGTCTCGATCGCGTTCAAAGTCTAAAACGTCTTGAAACGTCTTAAGAGATTCGAAAGGTTTTGAAAGCTTGACGAGAGTATTCGATGCATTACGAGCTCTTTGATTACTTCTGTTCAAACGGTATCGTTGATGCAATATATTAAAGAAAGTTCGGAAATTGCGAGTTATCGTAAATACGTTTATTTCACGACGATCGAGACTCTCGAGGCTTTAGAGACTCGTCAAGACTTTCAGAGTTTTAACCCTTAACTACAAAAACTCAGTTTATCCGATACTACTTTAGTCGTTAAATCATCGCATTCGAAAGATCAATCCAACACAGATACGTACTTGTTTGTTAAAATTCTTTACTTGTTTTAGAAAAGAAAATAGAACAGAGCTAGTAGAATTTTTCAGCAGATTGCGCCAATGAAACAGAAATTTATCTCGATATCTTTCTCCGAGCCAACGGAAGTCCGTGATTAAGATTTAAATTTCAATTCAAATTGCAAGCGATTCAAATTTTTCGTCACACGTATACCTATACCTATATTCGATGCGATTCGACGTGTTTCAAATCCCACTGCTAGTTGTAGAGCACGCGTTCAACGCTGGTAGACAGAGAATGACAAAGAGAAAACATTCTCCTTCGGTTTCAGATCGACGATACGAAACGGTCGTTGGACGACCGTGCGCGCCATCGAGGATCGAGAGCGAGAAAGCAAAACGAGCCATCGTCGAATCTACGACATCGCGTTCGAACAACCTCGATCGTTGCACCTTTTTGTTCTACCCAGTGCATCGTCGATGGCTGGTTACAATTTCACAATAAGTAGTAAGAACAAAGGTCTGCTATTACGTCCCCTGGCAGACAATACCGGTCGCGGATAATGAATCGTAATCGCGATCGACTGTTTTGCGGCACGAATTAGGCGAGCATCGTCTGTGCTTAGAATACGATCGTCGCGAATAACAAGCCTCGAATAATGCGACCGGTACAACGTCGTAGATCGTTACACGCTGGCGTGCGCATACAAACTGGATATGGACGCGAGTAGTCTTTGCACCTGCCAGGCGTTCGATTTACCAACTATTTACGATACGCGTGGACAAACGTTTGCCGTCTCGCCTCGAATCTCCACCAAATCACCGCCCTTCCTCCATCTCGGCGGATCATTGTATTTTAATCGTATTTTTGTTCTCTACGCCCGCGAAACGGGACAATAAACCGAGAAACCTGCAAGAGAAACGCGGAAAATAACGCGCGCAACAATGTCCACCGTTCGCTTGATTATTCTTTCCATTCGTTCGAACGCGCGTACCGATCTTAAATTGCGACTCCAAGTTTTTCATCGTTTAACAACGATGTATGCATACACGGTGGTTGTAACAAAGTATTGGCGCGTTATTGTATGCTTATGTACAGCGTTTACGTGCTAGTTAATTAGATCCAAATACAAGCTACAACAATTGAAGATTTAATCATTTAGTTGTACCTTTATGTGGCTACAAAAATTTCACGCTGTGAAAATGGAATATACGATAGAACCTGACAAAACGGTTCAATTGAAAAATAAATAATTGTACGTGCCAACACGTTTTGTAGCCACTGTGCGATCCTATCGTAGGATAGTTGGAGATTTCTCGCGAAGAAAAAATTCCAAACTCAAATGATACGGATATCGCGGTTACAGAGAGGAGAACAATTAGTGGATTCCTCGTTAAAAAAAAAAAAAAAAAAAAAAAAATAATTAAGAGATTAAAGCGTATTTAGCACATTTTTGGGAAAAAAACGGTTTCTAAGTTACACCGTTCCACAAGTTTCAAACAGTTCGTGCTTTCTGACGAAATATCGGCGAGCTCGTGCATACCTTGTTGTTAATTCAACTTGGATCATAAATACAGAACCTTGCGCGAGAGGTTTCCATTCAATTTACGATCTCCCTATACTTTCCCCCTCGCTACTATCAACGAATCGACAAAAACCTATCGATTATGCGTTACCGTTTCTAATTGGAACTGCCGGCGCGAGTTTAAGAGGAGGAAAACGCAGGGAAAAAAAACACACGAAATTAATTTCCGCCTGTACAGGAATTATTCATCGTATTACGGGAGCGCTCGCGTTGAATTCTAACGAGACGGTCGCGCATAGACGTACTACGTATTTCTAGGCAGCGTGTTGTATCTTTTTATAAAATCTTATTTGTCTCGCGAAGGTATTTCTCTCGGCGGTACGTCGTTTCTCTGGATTCAGCGCGGCGACCAACTATCCGCGCGCTGTCCTTGTAGATTCTAATGCTAAATCCGTCTCTCTGAACCTCTCTCTATCTTTCGAGCAACCGATTGGAATGCATTACCAATGGTTTTAAGAACCTTGAAGCCACCGGCCACGTTTGAAAGTAAGCTGCACAATTTCTTACCCACCGGCGAGTCACCACTCGGAATAATTGCTCTTTGCATGTATTACGGTCAAAGTTCGAATCTCGTTCTCGCTTGCTTCATCGATCGATCGCTGCCCGCTCTATTAATTTACTCGTCCGTCTCATTTTTTTCAATCCAACGACGATAAAGGCGCGTATTTTCCAAGATCGCCGGACAATAGTTTGGTCAAGCGCGGAAATCGTCGTGCTATCGAACGTCAAATCGATGATGACATCGTGCTGATATCTCGCGGCGATTAGATACAGATAGAAAAAATACGGAACACAGAACGTACAGCCAGATTCGATAATTACGGTAGCGGACAAAAGAAAGTTAAAAGTTCGCAAGCGCTTTATTTCTGTATTTCTCATTGTGTAATTTCTCTACTAGATATTTTTCACCGCGTTGCTCACAGTCACCTGTTTCGCAGGTGTACATGCTCGCTCAGAAATCTTACGGCGGTCGTTACGTTTCGTTCAACACGTTCCAACGAACTATGGATGAGCTGCGTCGTGAAAAACCGTGTAATTTGAAATCTAAAATTCGTCGTCTACGCCAAATATCGAAGTTTCGTCGAAAATAAGAGATTACAGGTCCTACGATTCTTCAACCGCGGTGTATATTGCTGTACTTCTTGTCTCGTTAAACACCATCCAGTTTGTACAATCTTATTTTATTTATTCTAGATACGATCTATATTTAAACTTCTTGTTTTTTTTCGTCCGTCAATGTGTATCTGATCATCTCGACGAGCAAACACGATCTGCCGATTCCACGGACTTCCGCGATGTCGAAGGTCGTTCGACGGCAGAGTAGATGGCAGTTGCACGGACTAAGTAGGTTTCTGGGTAGCGAATCTTACCAAACCACGCGGCGTTTCGTACCGATCTCGCGTCCCAAGCTTCACCGGTGAGTACGCCTTTCCCTCGGAACCACTTGCGTAAAACTATTCCACGGATTATCTGGCGAATTTACGCGTTTCGTCGAACCACGACTTCCACCGCGTCCAGGTTGGGCACGCGGAACGTGGTGGAATGGCACGACCTTAAGGCGCGTTCGCGGAGCCACTCCCGGCTCGGTAGCGGTGCGTAAAAAAAGAGAAGAAAAGAAAAACCGTTCGCGAGACTTACTTCAGGGCTATCGGGAGCAAAGTCTCCAAACTCGTCCCGATCTCTGTTATGCGATAGGAGATCCTGAATTCCTCTTGTTCGGTAAACGATCGGGATCGCGTGGCGTGATAGACGCGTTTAGTCGCCATTCTAACGATTCTGGGATTCGCACGCGGAGACGCGACAGTAGAATGGCGTGTGAAATTTTGCGGTCGGAATCAAATTTTACCTATGGTTATATTCGAATGGCGACGTCCAAAACAATGTCGAGCGATATCAGGCGGAAAGTTCTGCCGAGCAAAAGAAAATAGTATAGCGATGAAACGCTGTTGTACAGTTGTACAATGTTACTTAAAACACTAAGAAACAGCAAATGGTAAAAAATAAAAATAGTCAAATATAAAGGGGAAAATGTATGCGGCCGGAAACTTGTGCACGCCACTGTACAATGGTTCGACAAAGTATTTAAACACTTACCATAGAATCATTTATAATAAAAGTATTCGTTGCATGAAGCATTCTGAAATTAGCGCTGTATTTATCTAGTCTGAGAACAATTTAAAAATATATCTGGAGGTTACCAAAGATTTTATGGTAAACGTATCTAGTAAAAAATCAGTGTGCGATATGAATAAGTATTTTAAATTAAAAAACAAATGAATATGGAACATGTTTAAAAAGGAAAAAAACAAATCCCCTACTGTTATCGCCTATAACAGAATTATAGGAAAGTACAGGAAGTAAAACACGACAGACACCGAATGTGATAGACATTTTGCCCTATTCCATTATGGTGGCGAGCGTGTTAAGCGTTAATAAGTGTTAAATATGGTCCCATTAAATATTGATTTTGTCAATATAATGGATAATTGTCTGTTTAAATGCTTATCGAGATCGATGTCCTAATTGTTTTCAGCCCTTGAAAATCATGCTTCGTGAAAAGAAGCGAGATCGCATTTTTCATAGATTTCTGCCGGTATTTTACAGAAAACAGTCTTCTGCGTTTTTGTTTGTCTCCTACCATACGAAAGATATTTTTAACATAAAATAGATTTTCATTATTGTGGTAAACATCCTTTCTTCGTGTATACTACAGGATAATTGCTTTTTTTTTATGTGACAGCTAGACAGCAATTGCTACGCAATCGTTGCGTATTTTTCTCGAGCGACGGGAACGATACGGATTAATTAACGTTTTTGCTGTGAAAATCAATCTACGAAGAGACGCGTCATTCACGACGCTTCGCGACGCCTGGCCTTCGAATAGCTGGCGTAGATGACGTCAGGCCCTTCTAAACAGGAGGGGCCCGGGCGACTAAACATGGCCGTAGATTTAGGCGACCAATCGCCAACAGCCAGCACCAGTCCCCCTTTCTAAACCGTCCATGGTCCTAAAAAGACCCCCACGAATTTCGGATTCGAACCGAATGGCCGACTTAAAATGGCCACACGACAACCTTCGACGATTCTTAGATTACGCTGCCGTTTTCCGATTAACTGGCCCTTAACGCGTAACACGTACATTTTCATAAATCGTTCCCTCCAAACGCAAAAAGATAACAAAGTTACATAAGCAGAATATTATCATCGATACTACGTACACGCGAAGCGACGAATCAAGCAAACAAATATAAATTACGAAAACTATACATGTTTCTACAAACTTCCATATCCAACTTTATCCAAACAAATACGCATGTTTGTGGAAAAGAAACGCCGTATAAATCTAAAATTATAATTATTCGTATAGTGGAATAATCGTAAAATGAAAGATGAAAAATAATAGTTTATTTAATTTTCCGTGTTCAGAAGTGCAAACGGCGTGGCTAATAAGCGAATCGCGTTTCAAATTCGACTAAAAAAAAAAAAAACCTTAATATCGTACTACATCGACGGTGGCCGCCACATTTCGTGGAATTTTGATTTCGCCGTCTGTAATAATCAATTTTTGTTCTTGACGAGATCAACGTGATTTCGAAGCGACGCTATTACACGACGATCTACTTGATTATATTTGATCAACGTTGATACTACGATGCAGTTTTGAAAAGTGAATAATCATGGTCGGAGTAACTTCCTTGCTGATAAATATGCGTACCTCGTAGTCAAATGACGACGAATGACAAAAAGTCTGACACGTCTTTCGTGTCTTCTTGTTCCGCCCCTTGGATCCTCCTTCGACTTAAATTTCACGACGAAACGATGGCCGAGCGAGTGGATCGATCGATGCATTCATTAGACCAATTATCGTCGTTCCAGCGCGACGCGCTCGTCGATCGCAAATATTTACGCGCCGAGCACGCAGCATTAATATTTATTGCATGCAAACTACTCTGCCGACCTCGGTGTATCAGCGTCGTTTTCGCAACGATTGGTCCAATTTCCGCGGTATCCGATCCGTCTTTGCCATCGTCTCGATCCATTCTCTTTGGAACAGCTCGGATCTACGAATGAAGCAGAATCGAGCGGAATGTTCGAGGAAAATCGAGTCACCGAACGGACGAATTTTAAAGGTGTCGTGTTTCCGGAGCCGACCGCCGATTTTGAAAAACGACATCACGCTGATCTTCGGCGAAGGAATAGAAAAATTAAAGAAACGTCATATCCAAGCGTATTACAAATAATATGATCATAAATAGTTAAAGCAAAGAGTAGAGACATTAATTAAATACATTAGCATACGAGGTCAGCTTGGAAGCCATTGATTAACTGTAGCTGTAAAGTGAAAAGTAACGTACGTTGAACGTTATAATTTTTCAAAAATTTCCTTTGAATCTATGTTAATTGCATTTTCTCGGAATAATGAAATTTATGAGGGTAACTTGTTTCCTTGATGAATTCAATACTAATCACACATCCAAATAACGTAATCGAGAGACTCGCAAGAAGCAGCGTTGATTAGATTGGCTTCTTAGAGGCTCATATACATATCCGTGTACAGTGCCGGACTGAAGAAAGTTAAAAATTCATACTTGTGCATAATAACTACGTTACATTAACAACAACTACATAACATGTACATACTTATTAGGTATATTATACCATACATAGGCATATATTAGCTATATTAATTCATAATTCTTTCTCTTCTCATCGATTCTAACTTTCTTCTTTTTTTCTAAAATTGTCCCGCTCTTTCTACCGTTTATCTTTCAAACTTTCTTATCTCTTCGTCTTATTGTTGGATAATTAATATAATCTTCGCTATTACAACACGCACGCGTCTCTCGGTCTTACGATTAAAATTCTACTACGAGTAAATTGTGAAAAATATGAAAAATTCCGAATGTTCCTGATGGAACGACCAGATGTATACATATGCAGCTAAGGCTATAGCGGTTTCTTTCAGGCGCTTCGAACAGAGGTGAACACCGAGCTAGTCCCGGCGTGTGGTAATCGTCGTTTGCAAGATGTTTACGTAATTTCACCTTTTTTCGCATGCATCTCCGCTGATCGGGCACCCGCTTCCCCTCTCCTGTGGTGTCGTGTTCCCCTCCTTGGCTCTCAACCTCTTTACCGATGCACGCGAGAAGCGGTTTATAATACCGCCATTAATGGACGTCGTCGTGTTTCTCACGACACGGACAAAGTTAAAGTTTCTCTCTTCCCCTTCGTTCTTGTCCTTTTTCTCAAAATGAATCAGACTCCAGCGCCTTTCCACCGATCGAGCGCTCCAAACTTTTCAACGATCGCGTGCCACTCGCTGGAGAACGTAAACCGAAGCATCGAGTAGCCGCGGCGCCGATTCATGCCTCGACAAGCCAGGGTCGCCGCGCAACCACTCTACGAAAGCGAGTAAAAGTATCATTCAACGACGTCGATCGAAGCTACGCGGCCCTTTTGTCCGTTTCGATTCCAGCGATTCGATCGTTCGAAGAGTCTTAATACTCAAAAGTCACGTGTCTCCATCGTCTTTGAGTCGCAACCTCTCGCATCCTTTCGGAGTGGTCGAATGATCTGCAACCCCTTTACGAAGAAAAATCATGATCGTCGAATTGCGTGGAGAATAATGCAAATTATCGGAGTGAAAGTATCGTTCGATGACTATTGTTCGATCGAGATTTACGGCTCCTTCTTTTAGATTGCAGAAATTTGATGGTCCGACGAATTTTAATACTCGTCACGTTTCTCAATTCTGTTTGAATCGCAACCCCTGTTAAAACAGTCGAATAATCCGCAACCTCTCTATGAACAAAAAACACGAACGTCGAACTGTGCGTAGAATAACGCAAATATATCGCACTAAGATATACATACGTGACTCAACGATCGAGTCTGTCGATCGAAGCTCAGGACTCTTTTATCGATTTCTAGGACTCTACCAATTTGATAGTTGATAGGTGAAAGACTTGTAATCCTTACGTATAAGTTAACGTTTTGTCTGGCGACTTTCCATCTAGGTAAAAAAGTAGTTTTAATATAACGCGACAATTCGACCATACTGAAATAAACAAGCGCCAAAGATATTCAACTAAACTTGCGATGGCGATTCTCCAGGAAACTTTGCATCCCCTGTTGGATTTATGACTCACGGGCTGGAAAACCGAGCTTTAAACGCATAGTCACTTGGCAACGTACACGTACTGTGAGACTTGTGCGATGCTTTTTTCAATTTCTTTCTGTCTTACGTATACATTTAGCTATTCAGCAACAAACTCTCCCTGCGAACAAAAGTCACGCGGATCATTAATAGCTCCTTACAGTCTTACTGCGTTGAAACAAATATTAATGCCTAAAACAGCCACGTTTCTAGCGAAACGTGTTGAGAACTCTTTCGTGGATCTTCAGCGTGGTTGGAAGGAAATTCAATGGAAATATAGAAGAAAAATACGCTATTCGGATTGGAGCAAAGTACGAAAAATTCGCGTTACCGTGAGAAGCGACTGCACGTAGAAAATAGGTGTTCTCACGCGGCACGTCACGAGCCTCGCGTGGACAAAATTTTTCACGCGGTCGCGTAAGATCGTCGCTCTCCTGCTTTCTCTCTTTCCTCCTTCCATCTTCTCTATTCCCCTTATCCTATCCGTGTTCCCCTTGGGCCGGCCCTCTTCTCGTTTATTTCCATCGACTGTCTTCTCATCACGAGCGACGCGAACAGCAGCCGTGCGTGAGCTCCAACTTTTTGTCGGCCGTCGACCGGCCGCCGTTCTCAATGATTCCAAACCCGTTTCCACGCACGTACACGCGTCCCCATCTCCGTCTTAGACCGCGTTCCTTCGCAAACAACATGCAACAGCGTCACCGGAAATTTTGGTGTCTTTACTCGTAACATAGTCGTAACATAGATCGAAGACGAAGAGGAAAGTTTCGATCGTGGTGCTCGCGGCCAGTTCTCGATTCGAGGCATCTCCTCGTTCCTTTTATATCGAAGCTGCTGCTAGCTGATCGGAGCAATGATAGGCTGTGACGTCCTGCTTCCTGGACGGGAAACAGGGTCTGCCGTTCCTCCGAGAAGAACAGATTTATAATAATTATCTGAAAAGAACGAAACGCATGCTCTCTCCAACAAATTACAGGGGAGGGTATTAGTACGGCGAGGCATGGCATGGCATGGCATCGAGCTTGACGGTAGGTCAGTACCTTCTGCCTATTCGAAGCCCTCACGCCGCGCCACGCCGCTCCTTTCTTTTTCTCCCTCCGGTGATCCCCTTACCGCTTCTGCCGCTCTCGGTGGTTCAGCTCTGCTCGAACCAACCCGGTCATTCGAACCGACCAAACTGGTTTCGCCTCGTTTTCCGATGTCGCACCGTGTATTTGATAGATTTCTGCTTCGTCCCGATCACGCTCCGTGAATTCGACTTCTCCGGGTCTTCGAAAAGTCCTAACCCAAATGAAACTGCTTGTGCCTCGTTTTCCGATATCGCGCCGATACGATATCGTACGACCCGATACATCTTTTTACATCTTTATAGTTGCTTTATAGTTGCTTTATAACACGCCCCGTGAATTCGAGTTCCGCTGGTTTTCCAACCGTCGCTGACAAGTTCTTCCAACTTCTTCAAAAATTGTAGATTCCACGGATTGTGAGATCGTTACGCCACTTATGAGCGTGAGTATGCTCGTCGAATTAACCATCGGTAAACCTACTTGATGATAATTCCACCTCGTTCGAGGTCGAGCCGAAGGCAGGTGTGCGAAACCGTTGCGTGGAGAGTTTTTAACAAACCTTCGGTTTAAGTCGATCCTTGGCAAGCCTGAGAATCGGTTGGAATTTTGCAGGAGCCGGTTCGATGCGCCGGTGTACACCGCGACCCGACTTAATGAAAAATAATCTAGATTCCGGATAAGGGTGGAAACGAGAGCTCGTTGGTCGTTATTGCCACGCTCATCTAGATAGACGCCACCTTAAAATTCACTGGCATAGGTGTCGTTAATTACGCGGATCGTCCTTCCTGTCGGTGTTTCGCCAATTCTTCTCTCCCCTTCAATGGCCACTGAAACAGATAACGTCTCTTAGAACGTTATATCCTAAACGTCATCGACGAAACACGGAAGAATTCTATTCGCGAATCTGAATTTATCAACGAGCTACGACAGTTTATACGATCGAAGTTCGTACAACGGGAACTCGCTAATTCTCCTCGTCATCTATTATTTCTCGTTTACATGGTAGGAGGTTTCACACAAGTGAAATAAACCAGCGAAAGTTCACTTAACGCGTTCGGTGGGAAGTGGACGCGCGTATTTAGGAAGAAGCTTTTCGTTGACGTATCGTCGATATACGTAGCGACACAATTTTTTGCAATACCTCTCAACGATCTAACGCGTGTTCCAATAGTTCTTAGAGTCGACTCAAAGGAAAACTAGCTTTTTATATTTTCTTCGAGGAAAATAGGAACCGTGGAAATGCTCCCGAATTAAACGCGTTAACCGAGCATTAACTAAACCTTCGTCGAAATAGAGTAGAGTTCAGATAAAAGAAATTAATTTCCGCCGCGAGTGTCTATCCGCTTAGTTAATTAGCCAGATAAACTAGCCATATCGATTAAATTTCGCTACAGTGAAGCGTACAATATAACTATCGGAACTAAGGAACGAAAAAATCCATCGAACGAACGGCTACGTCGACCCTTGCGCCATCGTCGCCAGCGCTCCCTCGCTTTATCTAATTATCCGCTCGCGTCTCTACGCGTCCCTTCTTTTTTTCATTTGCCGTGCTTGTAACATATTCTACCAAGGGGGCAGTTGGCCGGAGGACATAATAAATTCCAGTGGCGGCTTTTCCCCGCTCGCGGCTTCCGACACACAGAGCCGAGTCTCTTCTCTTTGGCCTCGTCATCGGCCACTCTTGTCTCCGTCTCGGTCGCTCGCCAGCCAGCGCATCTGGACGTCTCTCGTTTGTCGCCGTAAACGGAGGAAACGCCGAGGAAGACGCGAAATATGGAAAAGGGAAGAGGTTGAAGAGAAACAGAGAGAAAGAGAGAGAGGAGAGTCGGGTCGCCTGGCGCGTAATTGAAACGTCCTGTACACGCCTATAACGCAGGAGGAACGCTGTTGCAGTTCATCAGTCATTCCGGGAGTATACGGCAGTCATCGCGGATGCATTTGCAACCCCACAGAGCGCGAAATGACGTGGGTGGTAGGGTGATGGAAGCAGCGGGAGTGGAGCGCAGCCGGGGGTGTGCTCGCGCCCCCGTTCGTCCCGATTCGCCCCGGTTCAGCCCCGGTTCGTGAAGGGAGACCAGGAGAGCGGAAAGGGAGAGGATAAGGGAGGATATATATTCGCGTATACCTACGGTTCGCGTATACGTACTCGTGGGGTAGGTCGTGATTGCTCGACGATACAAAGGATGGACAGAACCCCCCTGGGCACCCTTCCCTATTACGCCCGTGAAACTCCTCCGGTGGCACGAACGGTTCGCCCTCCAAACCAACCGATAAGACAAAGACCGACCGAAGGAGACGGGGGATACCGGTAAATTGAACTAGCCGCCGAAGACGCACCGCTCTGGGCACGCTTCCGCCCTCCTGTCACAGTCGCGGAATTTCCTCTCTTTCTCTGTTTATCTACACAGAATCGTGCGAATATTCGTCCGCTCGTAGCATTCGATTTTTCAAACACGTTACCACGTGTCTCTGGTGGAAAAATTGGGAATTTTTACGAATGTTACCTTCGCCTATTAATATTAATATAATATGCAAAGAGTTGTTTCTGTGCTTTCGACTTTAATTTCATGTACGTATTTGTATGTGAATATCTACCATAGAAAATATTCATGAATATATTAGATGCACCAAATCTACCAAATCTACCAAATCAGAGAAACAATCTCAAAGTTCAATATCTCGTCAACAAACTCCATTTTGGCATTAAATTAATTCGATTTTGTGTTTCTTCGCTCTCGCATTTTTAACAGATGTTAACCACGTTACTTATATACATGGACTGTTATTAATTAATTTATTATTAATCTTTTGTAACCACTCTATGTGTCTCCATCTCATCTCGAGTCTCTTCCGTCCATTTCATTTCCCTTTTTCCCCTCAGTGTTATGCTTTCGCCCTTCCAATTCTTCGTCGACCACGTCGCTGGTTCCTCTTCCCGTTGCCTCGTTGTCGCCGCAACGCAGGGATCGTCTTTGACAATTTAATAACGTTCAACTCTCGCCGCTTCTCCGCCTCTCCGACTTCCACTTTCGCGTTAATCCCGCGCCACAGGGTGGCTCGCCGTGGCATAGACGAAATTATCGGGGTCCGAAAGACAGAGGGTCGTTCCTCGCGAAGGAACGTTTGGCAGAGGCTGCGCCGGCTACGGAAATTCGTCGGAGCATTGTTTTTGAAGTTTCAATTAAAGGCGGATGCGTGGGTCGGCGAGGACCAACGTTTTGCAGACGTTGCACCGGATCTCGGATCTTGGCGAAAATTGTACAGTCGCCGCGCGTTCGTCGCGTTTTGCCGAGAAAGCAGCGATTGTACGAGTGGATGGATCTCCAGAGGCGTGCTCGCTAATTGGATTAATTCCGATGGCATTTTTCCGCGTTACCCTTCGAGCCGTGTAGACGAAATAAATAACGCGAATTACGTGAATCACGTAAATCGTAATGAATAGTCAGTAACGGCCGGGAATTTCTTTCAACTATACGAGACTTAGCGCTCCAACTTGAACGCGCGTACACGATACAGCCTTTAATGTTATCTGGAAATTCTCAAGTTGGCGTATATTTTATATTTTATTACTTTCAGATTCGATGATTACTACTGTCAAGCTAACTAAGCACTGCTACTTGCTAACATTATTTAATGGCGGTTTTCTACTGGTGTCAGACTGGAAGACGAACTAAATCGACTCTATTTTCTACAAGATTCTTTTAATTTCGATAGCGGGCTTACGCATGATCAATCTTATATTTTCCAGAAACTGGAATGATTAACCTCGATGAAGCTGACCAGTTTGATCTCTAAATGGTTCATCAGTGCTTATTATACGTAGGAATACTTATTCGTTTCTACATATATTTCAATGTACATATTCGCTCTATCAACGCAATGTAGCAACCACAAATGAGTTATTAACGTTATTCACTATATCTATTCATTACCCATACTATCGGCGTAATAGCCAAAAATAAATTCCTAGTGTAGTTTGTCTTTTACCTTCTTTCATATTAAGGCCTATTATTTATTACACTTAACTGCTGTAAGATATAACATACTATACTACACAATACTATATTACGCTACAAGATAAGCTAAATCTATAAGTACAACGGAACTAAGCATCTTTTCGAAGCGAAGACATATAGAAAATAATGACAAAACAATTCACTAAATCATCTTTCTCCGACTTTATATAACGCGTGACGATAGAATCTAAAAATGCTTTATAATATGCAGAAAAGTTTAGGGGTGAAAATGAACGGTTGTGCCGTTACAAAATCGGCATCTAAAGGGTTAGAGATGCCGATTAAAACTAACGTTCCGCGTGATAATTAACGCGTTAAGTTTGCATTGTCCGTGGACCCTTCGTTCGGCCAAGTTCAGATCTCAGATAGAAGGAAGATTTTCGCATCGTCGGGGACGAGCCATTGCCGGGAAAACGAAACGCAAAGCGGAGCAGGAACGCGGAAAGAAGAAAAGAGACGGAAACCCGCTAATAAAAGCACCCCGCAATGAGAAAGTCTTGAACTGCCGGCAAATGAGACGTTACCCGAGCTCCCAGTTACGAGTTACGTATGCGTTGGCGCTTTGTACGAGCCAACCAGTTCCTTCTTCGTTTATTCTCGCGCCCCGCCATTTCTCACTTTTATTCCTGCACAGCGATTCCGTTAAAGTTTCCCTCATTTCCGTCTTCTATAGGAATTATATTGTAATCGAAGTAATTTGCGAAAACTACACCATGGTGCTGGCAGAGAGAGATCGTAGATTGAGAAAAATAAAAGCCAACAACGGGGCAATCGCCAAGCGAACTCATCGAGTTCTACACGCCACGCGATATCGTGTGTCCTCGCGGGCTTCCTCCTCGACCTTTCCGGATAACGCGCCGTTCCCTTTCGCACCTGCCGAGCTATTGCGTACAATTTCGCTGCCTCTTCACCACGTTGAGCAACAGTTCGTCGTTAAATGTCGAAATTTCACAGCCTTTTATTTGTGCAGCTAAAAATAACCGCTGTATCGAAGATACGTTAGTGCCGAGACTCGTAGATTGAAAAATTCTCCGAATTAGAACCGTTTTTCTTCGATGCTGGCTCGTGGAAGCGCTGGAAAAAACTTTCACTTAACATCCACGACTTTCATAAATACTACTCGTATGACGTAATTTGTATTTTTAATTATATTACAGTCGATTATATCTAACAATTTAATCTTTATGTATAACTCTACCAACATGTTATATACGAGGCGTGTGACAACGTATAATTACGCGCGTTATAGAAAACATTTAGGAATATCATTAAACGCTGTAATGCGACGCAATTGTCACGAAACCGCTTGTACTTAAATTATTTACAACGGAATAATCCTGAAACTACTAGTTTACTTTTTATATCGATTATATATGTATATAAAAAGCACTGGATGCAAGCAACAGAAACCGGACTACGCGTGTAACGTTACTGTTCGCGCGAAGCGGATTTTTACGCTGTTCATCAAGAATAATTAACAACCGCAGAACGAACAACTGAATTATAGGATTAATTGGAAAGGAACGATTCATCCTTAGTCGCGATCAAGCATTCGAATAGAACAATGCAGAGAGGGAAAATTCATTCTATTAGAAACGTGAGAGCTATTTCATGTATGTATACGTATTTCGCGAACGTTTCTGACAAATTCAAAGTAAAAGATTCTAAGCATTACAGGATATACAAAGCGGCGAATTTGCATCGCAACTCGACGTTATCTCAATCGCTCGTTTTTCTATATTATCTTCGTATATTATTATTTCAATTATCTCAACTAGCCCAAGTCCGCTAAATTTACATGCTGGTCCGGCATGTAATAATTCAAGGCTGAAAAGTAGCAGCGGGGTTAATCCTGAGTGTAACAGCGGCGCGCAACAACGTTTCCCTCGCTTCGATTTCCGCGAAAGGGCCGTCTCTCCTTTGTCGCATTAACGAACGTCCGCGATAAATTCAGCGAGGACTGCGCCGTGCGCGCTTCGTGTCGCGACAATAAAACGCTGATGAGTTCTTAAGAATGCTCGTCGTACAATGAGTCCCGCGTACGAATTACTCGCCGTCTTCCTCTTCTTCGTGCTAGCCAGCTTCTCCGTAGAATTTCAATTTCTCGCGCGTGCGATTGGGAAAGAACCGTGCGAAATAATCGACGCCTGGCGAAAGCAATCGCACGGACGCTAAACGTACTTTGAGTAGAACAGATTAGGTATTTTTTTGTTCGTGGCGTCGGTGATTCGAGGGGAAAAAAATTTAGCTTGTTGAAAACAAGCTTTATCTGGCTACGGTGTTGCACCGCGCGGGAGGGCCGCTCGTTCGTTCACGATAAGCCTTATCGAAATAATTGCCTTATCTGAAAATGTCCATTGCTCTTCTCGCGAAAATCCCTGAATAGGTGCAGACGAATCGTCGAAAGTCGCTACCGATTGATATATAGTAATATTATATGTATAATATTCGTAATGTTTCAGTATAATGGAAATTATACTAATTTCCCATTACCGATCGTGTCAATTTCTGCTTAAATAACTTGAATAAATAGCTTGCTGCTATTTGACATGTAATAGCGTTCTATCTATTCTATCTACCTGTAGTAGAGTTTATTTTTGTAAGATATTCATTATCTGTTTTCAAATCGTGGAAATGCATTACGAGAGCAGAGGGTATAGTTACGATTTACGATTTAATTAAATATAAAACACTAAAGGAACGGTACTCGTAAGAATTGTGATACGTGACTCAAGTCAAAAGCTGGAAATCTTGACTCGCAACGCTACTATTTTTATCCCGCCAATTGAAGGTCTTTTCCCCTAAAACAACACTTGAGCGTGTTTCTCTTTTTTGGGAAAACGAATGGGGAATTTTAAAAATTCATCGATGGTATCGAAATACGATTGGATCAGAAACGATATACGAACAACGTAGCATTTCTTTGGCCAATAAATTTTTTAACGAAACAATCGTTATGTTACGTAATTGCTGCAAGTTGTCTCGAGTATCAGCAATTATATCATAACAGAGCTGTATTCAAGTAGACTATGATGTAGGATCTTGATAAAAACAGTTTTTTCTCTAGAGAAAGATAAAAATCAATAATTTTATACAAAAATGTAATATCAAGAGAATATCAAAATGTATATAATTTTAGCTAGAACTATACAGACGATCAAAACTTTTCGATGGTTTTAGATAGCTACGAGACGCAGTGTATAACGAAATCACCGACTTTGGTCGCTCGTACTCGATTCGTCGATTTACTTTTGATGCGCTCAGGGTTACGCGAATCGCAAAAAATATTCGAAGCACTCTCGAACCGGAGCCTTGAACGAGTTTGTTTGCGAGGGCCGCGTTATCGGTGCAGTCGACACGCCGGTTATTTTTTGCGGAAGACGACAAGCGTCGATCGAGCTTTACAAATGTGGACTGCGGTCACGCGGACAGACATCATCGTGAAAAATTGGCGCAACTTTTCGTAAGAGCGCGATAACACGGTGATATCGTTGTTTTTAAACAATCGAAACATACGGCAAGACCTTAAAAATAACTTAGAGAAAACGATGTCCTTCGTCTGAATCCATCGACTGTATCGATACGATGATTAGTAAAAATGGACAGCGTCGAACAATCGTCTAGCTAAGTTTCTTATCGCGAAGGGAAGGGAGGGGAGCATTTTCAACGGGGAAAAATTCCCGATAACGAGAAAAATACGCGAAATCGTTCAGTGACGCGCAGTTTTCTCTTATCTGCGTCTTTAATTAGCGAACAAACGCATTATGGCGTTTCGGGTACGAATAGATCGATCTTCTCTGGGAAACGTTCCTTGCCGAATAATAATTACGCAACAGAGAATAATACAGATCGAACTTTTCCGATGACGATCCTCGTTGACACGTGAAACAATGCGATTTCCATCTTTACTACTTTAACCGGACAACAAGTCGTTCCACACGCAAGAATTTCAACGCTTATCATATATAACTTTTATGTATATATTTTAACGTGTTGCATAAAACATTTTGATATTTCATTATACTGTAGCGAGCCCCGGCTGCCATGATTAGGTTAACAAAATTAGAAATCAGTCGGGAAATGTATATAGAAGTTACGAAATATTTATTACAAACACCTATTTACTAAGGAATCGACGAGAATCATGGATTTCTTGAAAATTATTTTTCTGTAGTTTTATTAACTATGAAACAACTGTTTTTGTATTTCTCTCGCCATCTGTAAGAAGAAACGATATTCAACGAGGGAAGAAACCTTACATTCTTTTTTTTTTTTTTTGAAGGGATGATTTCAAACCGCACTATGGCACTACCAAAAAACGGGTTTCCGTTATGGATGATCTATTCTACTTGCTCTCCAAGCTGCACCTAAATTCTCGGTCATTTAGGAAACGTACATTGTGAAACCATTTGCATTGTAAATTGTTGTCATTATAAAAAAATTTAGCTATTATTCATTAATAAGTCGAGCATACTTTTATACGTATTAAAATTTGCTTATACGTAAAGATATTTCCCGAAAATATTTCTGATTTTTACGTTCCAAGTATCTCGCTATAGAACTGTACTGAAAATTGTTTGTTCAATTTATGAAATTATCTCCTCGCTTGACACAAAAATCACATATTTTCCTCTTTCGGATCACAACACGCCGCTCTGTCTAGCTACTAGGTCAAACTCTTTTATCGAAATAGATTTCAAACGTTTCAATATCTCGTGCGCAATATTTCCTAAACATTGGTCCAAAGGTTACCGCAGATTTCGTGTTGGATCTCGATCCTCCAACAACCTACTCGTTCCTCGATAACCAAGAATAACGTGCTCGAGTAGAAGAAAATTTTCGTACGTGCACTTGGCTCGAGTTCTCGATTCTCGATTCTCGGAACCGACGAAAGGGCTTCAGCTTTTCCCTTTACCTACCACTCCTCTCTCTCACTCTCTCTCTCTCTCTCTCTCTCTCTCTCTCTCTCTCTCTCTCTTTCTCTTCGTTCCAGCTATACAGGGGCTCCCTTGTACTTGATACGGGGTGCGCGAAATGCCCGATGGCGTTTCCATTTTGCGACGGAATAAAAATTGCGCGGGTTCCCGCGCGACTGTCAGCGATTCGCGTTTCTGTCATGCAGCTTCCGTTGCTATCGGAAACGAGACCAGTTCTCCGGTGAAAACCGGACCTCCCTACTTGCAAACAGTTTCCCCCTTGAATTCTCGAAAAGCCTAAGTCTCGATCATCGACATAAAGAGAAGAGAAAATATAGTTCTCTGTCGTCGAATTACGATCATTCGGAATTTCTTCTTTTAGTAAACTCGAGAGATATTAGCGAATTCTATCGGCAAAGTTCATTGATTACTAAAGTGTTTTGTACATGTGCATGCTGGTAATCTATGTTTTTTATTTTCGCCCCCCGTCACAGCCGATATATTTTTGCAAGTTGCTCTATATGCGCTACTTGTCACGCATTTTGTGTTCCCATTATATCGCTGAACACGTATATTGGCCTTTTTATCGTCAAATCGAATAACGTGTAGCGGCCGATAATGAGTTTGCAGCTACTTTAACTCGGCTCTAGATATTTGCCGGCGAATGATCGTGGCGATACGATGATACTTTTCGATATGATGTAGTAATAAATTAAACAAATTAGACAGCAGCTATGTACAGTAACCGACGGAGTTTACGTTACGCGAAACGTTTCCAATACGAGGATGTGTATAGAAATTACGAGATATTTATCGCAAACGTATATTTGATAAAAGATTTAGCTATTTACAGCTGTCTCAAGCATGCAACGAATGTCAAATACTTAAATTCATTAATAGAACGAATAATTTATCGTTTAATATACCTGTACCAAATATCTTGCAATTTCTACACGCATTTGTACCACATTTGCTTCGAACCTTGCCGATATCGATCGAGCACTTTCGAAAGCCGGTGTTTCGTTTTAAAAGAGTCAAACTTTTGCGCGTGATTCTAATTCGATGGACGGTGAGAGTAAATCGCGGAATGTTGCGAGTTCGGGGGCAAACGAAGATATCTCCAAAGACGAGTCGCTATCTCTCGTTCGTGTACGTAACATCGATTTGTTTGAAGTCGGCCAGAACCTCGTGCATGATGCACCGATAACCGATACGCGGGCACCGGGTGCATCGAACGATTCACGCGACGTCTCTCTGTCGCTCTGTCGCCGTAACGACATGTTTGGGACACGTGTCGGAACGCAACGGCGACGAACGCGTTCGAGGGACGACTTATTCGCTTACCGAGAGTCGCGACGATGATAATTCAAACCGAGGACCACCTTTTTTTGCGAGACGAGACCAGGCATCCGTGTTGCGCGGAGGGGAGGTCGGCAAATAACGAGAACACCGCTGCTGGAGGCCGCTGACCCGTCTTGTCACGTGCAACACGACCACGCCATTATCTCGCGGTTCTCCCGAGGAAAAAATCAGGAGGCGATCGAAATGAACGGTTGCTAAAAATAACGGCGTCGTCCGATCGTTCCTCACCGCCAATCTTCCTCGATATCTTTGTCTTTCTGCCACTCTTCGATGGCTCTGTCGTTCGCTGGTTGCTTCGCTACTTTTCCTGCCAATGTATCAACCCTATCTACGATCCACGAATTTTTGTATTTCGACCTTGCTGTCATTTTCGCGGATCGAAAGAATTTGCAATGTTTCATGAAGATTTTTGGATTTCAAGCTTTTACGACGATCGACGGACGTCACGCTTTCGAATTTTCGGCACCGATCGTGGTTACGTATCGTTACATATCTATCAAAGTTTCGTGAACGTTTAACGCAAAAGTGAAAGAAGAAATCATGATTATTGTATTTTTTTCGTATTTTCTCAAAACTGCGTGAAGAACAAATAAATAAATAACAATAAAAAGAACACGACAGATTTAAAAATACGCTTTTTCGTAACGCTCCTAACGTGGTAGATCTCCACGCTTCGGTTCGTGAAAATCTGCGGTGTTTCCGCAGGAATAACACTCGGTAATATCATCTCTTAGTGCTTTCTTGGTTCGTCTTGCATTGTTCGAGTAAATCACAATTGAATGGAATTAAGTATTCTCGTATATTCGTCGTTCGAGGGCAAGGGGTTAAGAGCCGTAAGCGACTAAATTTCGATTTTAGCTCAATGTTTCAAGGTGTAGAACGAAGGATGTTCGAGTATCTCGGAATCGAGCGGTTTCTTGCCGACGGTCGGCGCGCGTGTTCGTGCCTCTCCGGAGGAACGGATACGTAAATGCAGTTTTTCGGTAGCGTGACACGCATCGTCGGTGCGTGCGTGCCATCTGTCGCTCCATGTGCCGTTCGCTCGAGCCACGTCCACGACCACGACCAGCCATACCCAGCTGCACTGCGTGGAGAACAATCAACGACGATTCGACTGCTTTTCAGCACGCGGGCGATCCACGGGTTTCCGACCGTCTCGTTCCCTCGTCCTCGCCCCTTCCCACGCCGTGGGAATCTCGCGTGTCCTCGGTTCCTTTCCAGTCGAACAATACCGATTACGAAAGTCCCTTGCGATTCGTACGATTTTTGATCGTCATCCTAGAGAAGGTTCGTTCGGACGCGTCGTTTATCGCTACCTGATCGGTTTGATAGGAAACATCGAAGAGAAAGGAAGCTACGTTCAATGGACAGAGCCATACATCGAGATCGAGTTATTTGGATTTAGCCTGTCACACCCAAACTCTGAAATCGTTATCTAAAATCAACCATTGTATTATAATTTACGATACTACGTTATAATGGCTAATTTTAACGAATGACTGGTTTATAGCGGATAACTTTCAAGCCTTCCGTATACGTATTACTATAACTGGATCGTGGTTGTTTATGCGAATTCATATTTTTGTCAATGTATCTAAAGAATAGAAACCTATATAGTAGTTTATTTTACCCTGTAAACGTTACGATCAATAGCTTACTTTGGATATTTCGTACGTATTTGCATAATGCATGCATTATGCACACTTTCGCGTCTCTAAATTTCCTATAAACGCACAAACATCCGCGGTCTAAATATAACATACAGAAATCTATATATACGTAAACGCGACGCGAGCGGGTGTTAATTTCCATTCATCGCGAGCGCGCTCGCTTTTTCCTCGTATAATCCAATAAACCGCTGAAACGTTGAACGCGCGAGAGGAAACTCGCTCGTTTGCATCTGGCCTAAACGGCGTTTAGTAAACGCACATTTCCTCCGCGAAGTTTGCCAAGTCGAAACGTGGGCTCGGGTTGCGCGTGGGCCACCGATCGTTCTCGATCGACCCTTTCGAGTGGCGAGCCGACATTCCGCGAGATCGACCGTAAAAATTCCCGTCGAAGGCTAAATCTTAACCGGCGCACGGTTCGTCGTTGTCGAGGAGAAAGGTGTCTATCGCCGGATAATCCGAAACTACCTGCCAAACTAACGCTTAGCCGCGTCGAAAAATCTCTCCTTTGTTCTTTCGCTTCTTCTCTTTTCTTCGTTTTCTACGAACACTGCGATCTTACGTTGCACGATGACGAGCGGTGGAACGCTGATTCGTTACGCGAACGATGATAAAAAGCGCGGACTCGAGGCGTCCGGCAGATAGGAGCGGCGATTCGTAATCGGCGCTTTTAAACGCGAATAATGTAATCGACACTGAAAGAGTCGCTCGGTCGTAACTTCTGACAGCCGGTGAATGGAAACGTGAATGGAAACAGCGTGCCGTGCGATCGGTACGAAAGTAAGAGGCGTTCATTCGCTCGCGAAGCAATCAGCTCCGCGAACCAAAAGTCAAAGGATCGTTCCTCAGTCGCGGAGAGATCTTTCAAGGTAGCCCGAGAATGGCCGAGGAAGTTGCCTCGATTCGAACCGTTTCATGCGCTCGTTCCTTTTCTTGCCGGACCTTAAATTAACGCTCCATCAGAGAACCAACCATTTTTCGACGAGATCACGGCCGAGTAATCGTTTCCTCGATAATCTCAACCAAAATCGTCGCGTTTTATACGAAACCAGGACGTGTCCTAATATTTACGAAGTAGCCGAGGAGCGTGGATTGCGTTATATTTATTTTTATACTTGTGTCCTTAATTACACGGATGAACAAGGATGGAAAATCGAATGTCGACGTTAGGCACACTTCGACGCGTTTAAAGTGTTGAAACGATGAAAAAATACAGTCGCTAACAGTTAAAGAACCTTATCGTTATTCAAGGATAAAGCAGTTCCGGCCAGAGCGAGCCAGATATTTGTAATTATCGCAGCAGTCAGCCGTAGTCAATTAGTGCAGCATGTTAATTGTAATCGATCCGAAAATGCGAATGCGAGTGAGCCGATAAGATGGGAGGAAGGAAACCCGAGAAAATGAATGGGACTAGGAAGAAGAAAGGGGAAGGGCGGGGAACACCGTGGAATATTTCTTTGATTCGTGCGTCTAACGCTCAACTGCAGACTCCCACGATCGGTTCATGGTCTTGGCTCGCTAAGTCGACGGAGATCGGCGCAACTGCGCGATCAGCATTTCCCAATGCCTTTTTCTCGCGATTTCTGCGACAACGACCAACATTTCAACTACGTAACACTATCGTGCATTTGTATCGGGACCATCTCCAAGCACGGTCTATTGTTTCTTTTCTGCTTAACTCGCCAGCCGTTTATTTTATTGTTTCTTATATGATACCTCTTCTCTGACTCGGATAACGTTATCCTAAGATTATTCGAACCGTTTCTTCGTTTTTAATATTTCCTCTTGTCGGCGCATTTTCTCCTTCTTTCGTTATTCTGTTAAATACCAACGATGACTCGTAATACGCGACGAGCTTGACTATCCGATGCGAAATACAAAATTCGGTTTTAAGATATCAAAGCTTATTTAACTATTATTATATCAACTAATATAGCCTGTTAATCATAAAATTAATTCAACTATTATATCCATCCTATTCTTCGATTCGTCAAAGATTAGACTTCTCCGAACATTCCGAAACAACTTCGATGGTATTTTTCGCGAATAATAGAAAGAGCGAGGGAAAATCGATTAGAAAGTCGATAGATGGGTTGGGAGACACTGGCGCAGCTACCTACGTGTAGCATTTTGCATCGCGATGTATACACGTATATCGCAGCGCATAGAGAGGCACACGGAATCGAACGGGTGTAAAGGCGCCCTTACGATCCCACGGCGACTCGGCATGCTTCTGTGGCCTTGCCGCGTGAAAGGCACACGGAAACTGGCGCGTCCATCTTGTTACGTAAAGCCCAAGTTTTCATGAGACCGCCCGCTACTATCCGCGGAGACGCAACGATTCGCAGGAGGAAGGAAGAGGCGTCGGACGAACGTCGACGAACCTTTTGAATCGCGACCGACGCCGCCGGTCCGCGACGCGGCATTCCTCTCCGCACAACCAGCATCGTTCTTCGCTCTAATTAACTCGCGGCACGAACCCCTCTCGCGGCTTTGTCCCTCGACTTGATCTCGAGTCGCCGCGATAGGACTCTCTGCGCAGCCACTCGATATTCCACGAATTAAAAACCAAGTTCCTGCAGGATTATACGGAAACTTCGAATACGAGGGTCTGTGGCATATTTTGTTCAAAGCTGAATCAACGGCAAAATATGATTCTCCGGGTCGATCGTCGATCGTTTTAGTAGACACGAGTTGCAGACATTTCGCCAGAAGGCGACGTAACACGAAGCACAACACGTCAGATGCTTGAAACTTACGCTATTATGCTAAATATGCTTCAGACACTTATTCGAGGTTTCTATTCAGTCGTAGAGGGAGTGGCGTCTTACGGGTGTATAGCACATTTTCGTCAAAGTTGAATTAACAGCAAAGCGTGGTTCTACAGTGCCTGTCGATCATTTCAGTAGACGCAGGTTGCAGTTATTTCGTCAGAAGACGACGCAATATCGGATACGAGAAGTGCGTTAAGTGTGTTGAAAATGGTGGAACAGCGTAACTGAAAAACCGATTTTTCCAAAAATGTGCTGAACGTGTCTTTTTTTATTCTCCTTATTCCAGCTTGCCATTCGATTTCAGAACCGATCGATTCGATATCACGCGTACGCTATTGACCATAGTTATTAAGACATCTGCTGGTCTCTCACGAAATACGTTGATCGATTCATCTAGACTGATTTAATTAACCTAAGGATATTATAAAATTGAAATTTTAGATTTACACGAGACGACGAACTAGAATATACGATAAAAGTTGACGGAAAGGTTGCAGGAATTATAGAGAAATAACGACTTAACGCGAATTAATTCGTACCGTTTTATCCCAGAACTTATTTGGAAAGTAGTGGCCAAATTAGATGAGATGAAATTTAAATCTGAGAAGTTTGACCAAAATCTGAGTTTCATTTATACAATTATTTGCAAAGTTCGTGTAATCGATATAGAAAAATGATAAACGTAATGAACATTGATACGAAGGGCAGAATTGGTTGGAGGGACTGGACGAATATCACAGATGCGAAAGAATTTTGAATATTCGATATGTAAGTTCTCTGTATTTTGGGGTTTCAAGCGAGATAAAGATACTAAAGGTTCTATCAATTTCTCGGTGATTATCGAGGTCATCCATACTTTCCGTAAGTGTCTTAATACTTACAAAGATCGTTAAAAGATACGCGAGAATCTAATATAAGATTGAATAATTCTTAAGCGATTCGAAGATAGGCGTAAGTCGAAGTGAATTACATTTTTCTGATAGTTTAGCCGCTACTAGCTTGGCTACCGGTACTCGCCCGTTATTTATGAATGAATTAACGTCACGCTATCTCCGCTGCGAGTACGCTGCCGATTACTATTAAGAAACCGTTCCACGAAGCGTCGCCTCGAAACATGGAATGCGACTGACGTAGAACTTAAAGTTAGCCGAGTTAATTCGACGATTATTCCGAGCTAAAAGCATTATACTCTCGCTCAAAATTCTTATGACGTCTCCCAATTTTAATATACAACTTTAATATTTTACACACACTATGAATTCTAAATTGTATACATTTTTTGACAAAATCGTTAATATATAATAATATATTAGATTATCCACTCGTTGTCCTATAAAGTAATTCAATAAATTATCGCAACGTAATAATAATTCATTTCTAATTTGTTCTCCATTTTGAAGCAAATAGAATAACTTTCCTAAAATAGTTGATCGATTCAAGAGATATGTTTGCGGTATCTCGCTTTTTATGTAGCAGCTAGTGGCATTGATCAACGCAACACTTGCGAGCCGCTCAAACATGTTTAACCCGATACTTAAAAACAATGCTCAAAATCCTTCGCGTACAAATCTATCTTCGGAAGGTATATCGACGTAACGATGAAAGCCGCGACTAATCTGGCAGGATTTAAGATCGAAACCGATGAAACAAACAACAGTTCTTCGTAGACTCGCTTCGTGGGAAATTTCGAAAGGCGCGAAAACGCCTCCAGACGGTTCACGATCCGATCGAAACGGGCAAATCGATCTCGTTGCGACACAGGCTTTATTTTTTCGCGAAACGTGGATAGGTAGCGCACGTGGATTCTTGCGAAAATGCCTGAGTGGCCTGAAAAAATAAAGCGCGTCGATAAGCGTCGGTACCTGATAAAGTTGCTCGCTTTATCGTGTTTGCCCGACGCGATAGCGATGCGCAAAAATGAGGTTGAAATTGCAAAACTGCAGCGGTTCAACGGCGAGCAAAAGAGGGGGGTACGAGGGGCGAGAGCAGGGCGAGGTTGATAAATCGCGCAAAAGGGTCTCGTGGCAGGGAACGTAACGGGCTATGGGGGTCGGGGTTCGGGGGCATGAGACAGAGAAGGTAGGAAAGAGGCAGCGAGGGGACGAAGGCAAGAGGGACGAAGCGAGAGAGAGAGAGAGAGAGAGAGAGAGAGCTGGTGCATTCGATGCACCGCGTCGAGGGGACCGCGTAATCTGAAAGGCTTATAAACCTGCATCCGGCGCGGCGATCGATAACGGGAGTTATCGGCGTTTCCTACGAATCGCCGCGACTTCCTCCCTTTCTTTTCTACCTTGACGCGCGCGCGCGCGCGCGCTATTTTTCCTCCTGTGTTCTCTCGAGCTTCGCAAGAGAAACGAAAATCTCCAGTCCCTGAGTCGGTCTGATTGACTCTCTTCGAGAAAGCTCAAAGGCCATTGCGGCGATTAACCGTTCGTACGATAGAAGATCGAAGTGTAGCCAGTACGGCACGAGAAGGCTCGTTTGTTCGCGACTCTTTCGCCGCGATTACGCAACGCGTATCGTTCTTGATATTACGGTTTTATGGTGACTGCGTGGCGGAGGGGTCGAGCGGAGTTAGGGGCTTCCCGCAACGCTTCTCCCGCAAATATGCTTAATTCCAGGCGAACGGAGACGGAGCCCGGCCCTTCCTGGCGGGACAGCCTCGGTCTTTTATTAATTGATCGAAATTAGAGCGAGCACTCGGCCCGCTTCATTGACAGAGCTACCGACGGTGCAATGACCGCACTCGGTGATTCGACTGCAGCCGATGACGTGCCACCCTGGTAATCGGCCAAATGTTTATTTCGCGCGTGACACGTTCAATGTGCTCCTCGTTACGCGGAAATAATCGAAAAATTGTCTTTATTCGTTCGTGGAATAATCGCTATCGTCGATCAGGTTCGTCGAATTTTTCGAAATTTTCGTCTCCACGCTCTTGATCTTTACTTTTTCTAAGATGATATGTAATAATAGATATTGTTAATGGTAGAATAGCACATTTTTTATTTTATTAATTTATCGGATTATATTTAACGGTAGAACTATCGACGACGGCAAAAATGTAAAACTTGTATTAAAGAAAAGGAATTTGTAATGCAATAAGAAACGAAAGCTTTCGTTCATATACTTTGCGAAAAATCATTCGAATCTCTAAAGACGCACCGTCGTAAGTTTATAAAATTCCTATGAAAAAATAAGAATTGGTCGCTTCGACCACTCTGCTAGTTCTAGTGCTAAATTATTTCGTCCGATCGTATTCCTGTGATATTTTTCAAAATATTTAGGAAAGGCCAAGCGTCGGCCAAGCGTCGCTGTTCGGATCCAATGTGGCAGACGACGTGTTGAATAATCGTGTCGTAGGCGAGACGTAAAAGAGCATCGTCGAGAACTTCTAACTGACGAAAAATCGAACTTCTCGAGTGCGTAACGTCTCTTACGTCGCGGGAACTGGCCTGCTAATGACGCCGGTAATCCGACGAGGAGTCACGCGTTAAACTCGACGCGCAATAGCATTTGATTTTACGACTGTTCCACTCCGGTGGCGCGACTGTTACGAGGAAAGTTGCACTCGGGAAGATTTTAAGGGGATCTGAAACGCGTACGCTGGGTTTGCACCGCGGGAACTCCTCCGTATACACGCTAATTACGAAACACGCTATCAACTTGTTCCTTCGTGTCGTTCGTACTTCTTCCGTGTTCCGTCATCTTTGTTTCGCAAGCGTCTTCGAGAAAATTCTTCTTCGAAAATCTCGGAGAAAAGTCTCCGAGATGCTGATTTGACGTTGGACTCGAGACGAAATCGACGATCAAGTAATCGGCGGTAATGAACGGTATGCAGAGTTCGTTTGTTTCATCAGGCAGCAGCGCGATTGAACAGCTCGTAACAAAAATGACCCTTGTCCATGTTTACTTCTCTCTAAGGAAACCACAGAATGCTCCGATATATTTAATTTCAATTTTTTTCGACAAGATATTCATCACATCATACGATCGTCGCAAGTATACGTTCGATCATATCATCGGAGCAGGACTGTTTTAATTAAACAGTCAAGTGCAATCTTGACGAAAGTTCATTTAAAGTCGCTTAACTTTCATGAATTGGGAGCAACGCGTATGATTGCCAATTCCTTGCGTAATTCTCACTTATCTCGACTGCTATTATATACTTAAATACAATGGTAATCGATTAATCATCTCCTTGACGATTTAAATCAATCGTCACATTTTATACGAGACCAGGAAATATTCTACCAATACTTATCAACGGCGTGTATGCAATAAAAAATCGAAGCTCAGTTTCCAGACGCGTAGGTGCATTTGCAAAAAAGAAACGTTGACTGGTGAAAGATCTATATAGTTCTTTCTCTCGGGGATCTTCCATTACCGTCGAAACGACTGGGTGCACCGTGCGTGCCCTCACCTCGCCTTAAGCAGCAGCCTTAACCTCGAGGTAGGTCGGATCCCCCGAGCCGAATGTTTGCCAAAGCGAAATGTTAATAAAACGAATCGAGGCTGTGGTTAGCTGAAGCCGCGGTGAAGGTCGGGGGCGGACCTCCAGTCGGCTGAGTATTCGGTAGGTAGACAAGATCCGACCTCGAACTCTGCCGCGAATCGGGGACCTTCGACGTGTATTTTTCGCCCGTTTGTCGTTCCTCGCGTTCGTTCCTTGCCGGAGGCAGACATCTTCCATGGCGTTTAAGGACGGCAAAGCGACGGGAGAGCGACGTATCGAAAAACATAGTTTATATATCGGCGATTGGAGAGCTAACGCGACGATAGCCGTTTTTAATTACGCGTTACACGCAGAAGCGTCTCGGTTCATCTCGCTTCATGCGTTGGCATTTAAATAACGGTGTGCGCGTCAGCTCCTTGATCGTCACACTGGAAATTATCCAACGGAGGATCGATCGAGTGGAGCGTTGAGAGTGCGGTGGCATGGCAGTCGATCGGTGGTGGCTCGAGTACCGGGCTTCCGTAGTTGCCTCCCGTAACATAGTTTCGCAAAAACCGCCGGCAAAACGGAACACGCGCGGCGCAACTCGCGTAACGCGCGCCGCGATCTGGAAACGAGGTACGCGCCCGTAATCGCCGTCTAAGCCTCGTGCTCCTCTTGTTAGGTAGCTGGTGCACGCATGTTCGTGCGGACGCGTAACTCGTATACGCATGTTCGTGTCGTGGAAATCAGTAATTCCGAGAAACGGATATCGTCAGAGGAGACATTATCCCTGCAAACAATGCCCAAAGTTAAGAGGTTTTCGCGGGGAATTCGAGACGGATGCTCTCGGATGCTATCCTATCTAGCCGGCCCTCTCATTGTCTCTCTGTATCGTCGATAAACCCGCGTATTCGCGGCGAAACGCGCATTGTTTGGGCAACAGGGCGAGCGCGCCCGCTCACCGGCACGCACGCACACATCCCCTAAGCCGAGGAGCGTGTGCGCGCGGATTAAGCGAGTACACTGTGGATTTATGAGCGGACCCCGGTGGGCATCGGTTCAGACAATGCGTGTGCACTCGGCAACACGGGCATTAAGCGAGCACAGTTTTACCTCTTGCAAGTGCAGCTTGAAATTAACTAAGTAACAATAGCCGTCGCCCTGATTTCGCTTCTCCTCTCTCCTATTCCGTTCTCGTTCCATTCTCGTCCTTTGCTCGCAGCATTCTTCCCAAGAGCTCCCTTTGTTTCTTTCGAACGCGGTTTTTCCTGTCGCGATTCCGGCAAAGGAATTCAAAATCAGCCCGCGACTCGCAAAACCGATCGCCAACCGATCGGTTCCTACTTATCGCTTTTTATTCGATTCAGTTGGACAGCTTTCGCGTGGAAACGAAAGTAGCTCGCATAGAGCGGACCGTATTTTAGTTGAAGCAAAGTCGCGTTCTCGTGGACGCTCGTAACGCACGATACTCGATACTCGATAAAGCGCATTTCGCGGCTGTAATGGATCGCTTGGCCGGCACACGAGTTAATAGGTGTTTAAATTACTCGCGGCTACTAGGCGGTGATGAGCGCGCGTCACTCGTTCGGAAGAGAGCCAGGGAATTAGGCCGCGCCACGTGAAAATAATTAATCGACGATCCGGCGAACGTGATTACTGAGTTTTGCTTTGGATACTTTTCCCAATGGCACATTCCACATTCCACATGAAATTTGGTAGTATCTTGGTTAATAACGACGTGCTCGAAATACCTATGAAATCACAGCTTCGCTGATTCGTGTATTTGGAAAATATGACTGTTAACAGCGATGTATCCGGTCCAGAACTTCTTTAAAATTAATATCATATTAATTGAATTTCGGATAAAATCAGATCGATACCTTCGAAAGAAGAAATTTTGCGAAACTCTCCAAATGACAAAGACTTCTAATCCTTGACCCTAATAAATAAAGATTTCTTTTTTCACGAAGAATCGTTGTTTGTCTGTTTGTACCACCATTGCAGAAATATTTGCATATTCTCTACACGGTAACCGGTATCTCACAAGTTTGATTGTCCGTGTCTCTCGCTATACGTATAGCACATAGTTGTTCCCATTATCTCGACAGGGTCAATGTCGACGTCGATTCGAACAACCTTTGGTACGGTTCGAAAATCAAACCGATTAGTCGACAGCGGATCAGACTTTTATTTCCTGAGCGAAACGAACCGGCTTTCCCTCTTCGGTCGAAGCTTGGTTTCCCCGTTGTACACGTGTCACGGGCGAAGCGCGATTCATTTTCATCGACGCTCGGCAAATAAACACCTTGGACGGTTCTACCGCGCGATACACGCGTACCGCGTCTATTAATTGCGCCACCCAGCAGCGATCGCTTATCGGGCGTTGCGATCGTTTCTCCGAATTTCGCCGGAGCAGCCACGTCCATGTTATCTGACTTGACATTGTTTCGAAATCAAATTGTCCTATATATATATTCTATATATATATATGGAAATTTATCATTGATCGTCTGGATCTCGATGCGCGAAGATTACGCGTTTCTTTCATCCTAGATCCGTGCTTCGCACAACGCACGCTTCTTGCGTAGATAAAATCGCGATTCTAGTTCGTAACTCATCTGCACTCATGCGTGCTCAAGCGATGCGTTGAAACACGAGATATCAACTACAGCTTTGACTTGTCCTATCGATAAATTAAGTAGGTTTGTAAGTATGTGAACGAAGGAAGAGATAGGGGTAAAGGGAAGAAGAAGAAGAGAAAAGAAGAGGCGCTGGTAAAAGCGAACGTGACGGCCAATATTAATCCTCGTGTTTCTATAGCCGAGTTACTTAAGACCTACCAGACTTAACCCAATTTGCTGTGCTCTTCGAAGTTTTTACGTCTCGATCTTTCGATTCGATCGGAGGATGGACTTTGAACGTTTTAAAAAAAGCTTCAGTGGAAAGTTAAAACGAGCAGTTGCAAAATATTTGCTGCAAACGTCTATTCAATGGTAAATTAGTATACATCGTGAATAGCCATCTCAAACATAGTTACGTAAACACGATGCCACTGAATATCGAGGTACATCGATACAATGAATAATTAACTGCTTGAACACTTTTGTAAAATTCTACTAAATACCTCGTAATTTCTATATACGGTTTCATATGTATTTTGAACGTTGCCAACAAAATCGCGATAATCGAGTCTCGTAACGGTGCTAACAAAATTTGAAAATGTTCTATAAAACGCACGTAAAGTATATTTATGAAAGGTATTTGCAAGTATTCTTAATACTTTCATGATATTGCCAAGCATATATATCTATATTACGAACTTCAATTGATCCATAATTTTGTAATCAAAATACACCTTGTAAAAAATAAACAGGTATTAGGATACCTAAGATACTGTAAAATGGCGTATATATATATATATGTGCATGCAGGCATTGCAGGACTGAACGAGTTCGATCGGTATTATTTATTTATCGCTGCCTGCCTACCTGCGCCAGTTACGGTTGGCATTCCGCGAACCGGCGCCTACGTGCGAATGCAACTCGTTCCCGAACAACCTCGAATCGTTTCCGAATCGATTTCCAAATCGGTTTCCGTCGCGAATCCTTCCTCGGATGCACCCTTCTCGCAAGGCCGCACACGACTCTCTCTGGTCGACACCGTCGTCTCTTCGAGTGTCCAAACTGGCCGCCAACTCGGCACAAGGTCGAGCAAATTGGCACCGCCACCGACCATGAATCCATTCCGAGAATGTCGCCTTCGTTGCTCCGCTTCCGACAAAGAGGCAACTTTGTCTTCCGTTGGCCCCTCGCTTTTCGAGGTCGCACCGTTCAAATTGAATTACGGCCACGCTTAATAACTTCTAAAACTAGATCGTTCGACGTTCGTCGATTATATCTCGCACCACGAGCGGTTTCGTATTCAAATCGACTAATAATGTTCGACGATGGTCGATCGAATATCGAACTACTTCGAACGACGCGTTTCGTCTATCGAATGCACAGACTCTTTTCATTGTGTTCCGTAACGATATATCAAAAAAGACGAAGTGATATCAGTGCGTTAGTCTGTTAAGCGTCTTTTATTATGTCTGTTAGTCTTCAATTAGAAATTCCTGTATTCAAGATGTAAAATTTAAATTCGCGTCAATCGCAAAGTAGGATTATCTGAGTCAACGTCCTAAAACTCAATCTTTGCACAGACTAATTGAACTCGTCGTGCATTATGAGCTACCATTAGTTTTTAATACAATAACTCAAGAGAACGAGAGAAAGAATAAGCGAGAATGATTTGAACAACTTCATGGTAGATTTATTTTTAACTAAGCAACGAAACAGCATCCAGAAGTAACATAACGTACTATTGAATTACGATAATCACAACTGAGTATATTAGCATTGAGCAAACTTCTTTCCCTCTGACGAGTTACTGTTATATGACACTCCGAGAAAACTGCCGGCCGCTAAGCTATTAAATGTAAGTACGCGCGATATATTTCAGCGTTTATCGCGCGCCTAACACCGAGTCAAATACTCCGTATTCAAATGTAAATCGTTTAACTAGATGTAGATCGTCGAATGCAGATTTGATCATAACCGAATTCGGCGAGTTGCAAGACAAATTACTTGGCTCAAGAAATAACTCTGACATTAATATCTTCTGACGTTTTGCTTGACGCCTTCGGTTTCCTAACGTTGATTCGGATGTGTCCAACGATCGACGCAGATAGCGAGCGGGCAGAAAGTCGATAAATCGACGCCGACCGAACCTACGGCGTTGTATTTGCTTTGCAAAAGTATCCTGTCCCGGGCCGAACAAAAGAGCCTTTTGTCCCGACGCGAACGCCCATGCTCGGTAATTATCAACGCTCCTATTCATCGACTTCGTTTCGCGAGTCACTGGTTCGTGACTCGCGCGCGCGAACCGCCTCTCCACGACCAGGTCCCTATTTTTCCCCATCGTGAAATTTTTCGCGATGCTCGCGGCCTGCCTGGCAAACATTTCGGGCCGCAACATTTCCGCGTTGCTTCGATCGTATCGATAGGAACCCGAGAGAAAGAGGCAGGGACAGAGAGATGAAGAAAGGCAGCCTGGAAACGCGAGCTATATGAAACGACCATGGCCACCATACGGGCTTAATAACAAGACGCGTACGCGCGCTCGGCCAACGATCGCAAACGAAAGGACTGAAGGGGCAACGTCGGCCAACGGGCCGGAAAGGGGAATGAGAAATGACGAGGAGAGGAGAAGAGCGAAGGAGGGGAGGACCACGAAGTCCATAAAGCAAGTCCCGACCTATCCTCCGTGGCTCGCATTCCCGCGGGCCGAAAACGCCGAGCCAGTCCCATGGATCCAGTACCAGGAGGCTGCAGCCCCTCCCTTTTTCTCTCCTTTCTCCGCTCTCCTGCTTCCTTTTCTAACTCTTATCCGCCGCCTCTCCTCTTCTTCCTCTTCTCGGCTCGTCTTTGAATCTCTCTTCTTAGGCCTCTCGTTTCTCCTCGTCATTTCGTCGAGTCGTTCGGGGTTTCGCCTGGGTTGGTTCGTTCGCGGTTATGCCCGCCAGTCCATGTGCCCCGTTCACGGTGCATTGCACCGTGGCCACGAAGCTGGAAGCAGGCGAAAGAAAAGAATTGCGGTTTCTGTTGCGCCTCCGATGCTCTTTTTGCTTCTGCATAACGTTCCATTCCGTTTCGAAGACGAGAGATCGTTAACGAGTATCAGCCATCGTTTCCCTGATGTATCACGGTGTCTTTTCGATGTCGTCTTATTAGAGTTACGTCCATTTTCATCCTGTGAACGATTCCGAAAACGATCTAGGAAGTTATCGTTGAGCAATGTCGAAAAGCGGCGAGCCGCGTCGGAGAATGGCGACGCGAAATCCTCGAAAAAGTCGAGTGGAGGACGCGCACCTGTGGCATTCGTCCGGCACACGCGAACGGACTATAGCTGCGTCGAATTCTTTGCCGACTTTTGGCAGGCAGTGTACGGAGGGTGTTCGAGGGGCTGAAGGGGAAGAGTTGGGACGCTGGGAAGGGGACGAGGTGCAGCGGCAACGGCAGCGGTCGTTGGGTGAGGTCAGTGTCGGGCGTTCGCAAGTTGGACCGGGCCCTCCGGTCTTCGCCGTCCCCGGCACTCCTGGCACCCGTTGCACGCCTGCACGTATGCTCATTTGCGAGCGCCCGCGTCCACCGGACGATCGCATGTCGATCGACCTCGGCTGCTTTCGTTCACGTTCGAGGACTCTCATTCCTCGTTCCTTCTTCTCTCATTCATGAGGACGAAGTAGGTTGCTTCGATAGCCCATGCCCGATATCGAGCAAATCCCTTTCGTCTTTACTCTGCCGCCTACCATACGATAGTAAAGCGTATGCTCGATACGTTTTCCGTTCTCGACAAAAACGACAAAAGGGACAAAAACGAGGAGGAAAAGGAACGTGACACCGAACAGACGCGAATCTGCCGAAAGTGACGATGGGTTACGTTGGCTCGTGAAACGAGTGTACGCGCTCGAAAGAGACGAGCGTGTGTCGTCCATGAGAAAGTAAAGAGACGCGCGTGTGCGTCCGCTCGCGACGCGCTCCCGGTTTCGCAGTGTGTTCGCCAGGAGAGGTGCATCGCCCTCCGTCGCTGCGTCAAGGCCAGCGAAAATGCTCGCGCGCTTCGCTCTGCCGCGCTCCTTTTCTCTTTCGACGCGTTCCGCTCGCTCCTGCTCCGTCTCCATTTCCATCTTCGTCCGACTGTAGTCCCTCTTACAGCCTCTCGTCTCTCTTTCCTTCTCTCTTTCTCCCTTTCAGACACTCCACTAACCGCCGAAAGCCGCGAGACCCTTTCCGCTCCGCGCCATCCCTCTCGTCACGGTGGCTCTCTTTCCTCTTCGGCCGCATCGCGCGCGCTACCGCCCCGCTTCGTCGCGAGAAACCGTGAGACGAGAGAGACGAGAAGAGAGGTATTTTTGCCGCGTACGGATTGGGCGTGCAGCGTTTAAGGACAGCGGCGATGATCGCGCGGATTCTTTGCCTCGTTAATTCTGCTTCGATGCCGTCCACGGGATTCTTTGCTCTCGCAATTAGTCGTCCGTGGCCGCGTCACGCAGCGTCAATCCGATCGACCAGCGGAATGCGATCGGCAAGATAATCGACTTCTCTTCGCGACACCTTCGCCTCAGTGTACCTTCTTTCCATTTCGGAAGTCGCACGTTTTCATTTTTAACTCTAGGAAGCTTTTTTAAACGATTGAGACAAAACGTCGTGCGACCATTTGATACGCGTCTCCATCGATAAAATACGATACATCGCCGGAAAGCTTGATTATTGCTATAATTTCCTGTTGATAAATTGCGTAATATATTATATCGTAAAGAAATATTAATCATTTGAATTCAATATCTAATCGTGAGATACGAATCTTTGCGTGACTCGCTGCGTATATTATTTCATTTTTACTCTTCTGCTGTTACTCTTCGCATCATCTTGTTTCGTCTACTTTCGTCTGCCGAAGGATTCCTATCCTTGGATAATAATAATAATAGCAATAATAAATTGGCTTTGTTTTTTCAGGTTTGCTCCGATGAAATGTACTGGATTGTTTATAAAACGTCCGAACAAAACGCGGCGTACCAATAACACGATCGAAATTCGAAGAACCATAAATATGTCATCGTGAAAGTTTGAAATGTAAAATAATAAATTGGTCAGCTTTAAAATCCAGCGAACATTGACTCGTCACAGTAGAAGAGAGCGGCTTTTAGGCGGATCATTACCGGTAACCGACGTTGGTCGGACAATGCCGAGCCTTGTCTCCTTCCTTCTCTTCTTACGTATGTAGATCGTTACGGTAGCCGACCTAGTCTTTAACCGCATCGCTCGAGACGAATGACGAGGTAGAAGAAACTCGACGAAACTCCGACAGTTCTCATTGGTACGAGACTATGCGGATCGTTGTCCTCTGCTGGAAGCAAGCTTCTTCTCGAAACAGGTGTAGGTAACAGCGGATACCAACTATCGTCGAACGTTCGCTTGTATCGAGGTAACGTCCGAAGAATGATATTTCAGTTGCGACTGTGATAAGCGCGAAGTGTTTATGGATTACGAGCGATAAAACTCTATGCAAACTTACGATGCTCGCTGACCACCAGTAAAATGCTGCTAAATAGTTTCCAGCTAATTAACGCCAGGTATCGACCCATCATCGATTGATTGAGTTTCAATGGTTTATCGGCTGGCTAAAACGAATCAATAAACTGTTTCTTCTATAAATTGTTAACGCGTTTGTCAATAGAATACCAGGAATATCTGTTTTGTCAGCAATTAAAATCTCCACAAATCTTTTTTATTCCTTTTTCTTTTGTTTTTTATTTTTCGATGCAAACTGTTTGCAACGAATCGGTAAAATTGTACCAATTAAAACACAAATTAAACACCGACCCATTTTGATTAGTATTAGTTAAATTAGAATATGACTTAGAATTATATATATGAATTAGAAATGACTTATTTATACCAAATATTAAATAATATTTTTCAACTGTGTGTCGAGAGTTTCGAATCGCGGAAATAGCACAATGTTTCGAAACTATCATTTAACATACTTTTTGACAATACTTTGCTGCTTCGTTCGATGAATGAAATTCGTATAAATCGAGGCGAGGAGTTGAAAAATTCATGTGACCTTAAAAATATTCACCGATGCAACCATCGTTGCGACTTATTGAAATCTCGGTCGATCGGAACGATCGAAGATAAAATATTAAGAAATCCGTGTCTCCGGGTGAATTCGCAGAAATTCTAGTTTCTCTTTGTCAAGTTTCGTAGTAACGCGTTTTACGCCGAGACACAAGGAAATACATGCGTGCCGGAAAGCGTAAGAGAGAGACAAAGAAAGTGAGAACGGTGATGGAATAACGAAAGAAAAAAGGGACGAAGCAGGGATGCTGAAAGCCGAGAAGGACAAGAGACGAGAGTAAGAGCTGGCATTCGAAGCGTGGGTATGCGCCACTTTGGAATTATGCAACGGGCAAGTTTTAGTGGGCCGTATAGTTACGCCATAAGGATAGTCGTTCGTTTATAGTCGCCTCCTGTTGTCTTTCGCGCACGGCTGTATCTACTGGTACGTCTGCTTTGCGTATTCTCCTACAACCGTACAAAATCACATTTTACAGTATAAAATAAATCGTGTATTTGTCGAACGTTGTCACGGTGAACATGAAATAATAAAGCTGGAAACTGTGTTTGTTAACTGTTGTGAAAATAAACATAAAACGATATAAAGATAGAATCCGGAAGATTAAATATAGTAGGTAAATTGATAATAAAGCGGAAATCTCTTCTTTCTTCGATTTTATCCCCTGTGTGTATGTTATTCGCTGTGCGAGCGAAAATAATTCCAAGCAACTACCACAACGATAAAGACTTAATGCAAAATAGAAACGTCGATTGTACGGGAGCCAGCCATTTCACGACAAATATCTCCTAACAAGGTGCGCGTAAGGTCGTGGCCGGAAAATAAAGCCGAAAGCTCGCCGATAGAGACTCGTTCCTGAGTCTCTTGCCATTACACGGTATCGGTATCTCAGCCTCAGGCTAATGTAACTCTCGTGTACCGCGCGTGTGCCTGCAGATCCTCGCAAGCAACCGTTAACCAACCGTCGAGTTTATTCGGTGACTTTGGTTCCCGATTATAACTGAATCCACGAACACCTTTGTTCCCTCTCCTCTGTTCTCATTCTCGTAGCGCTGCAGAGCACAATGACGCTACGGCGACACGGTGCTCGTAAGCGCGTAACCGCGTTGCGCAACGATCGCCAGTTTACGAGGCTGTTCGTTCGCTAAGGACGAACATCGACTTCTCCACCGTTTCCCGGCTATCGGACTCGTCCGTCACCGATCGCAACGCCTCGATCACATCCCAGCTACTTTACTACGACGTCAACCCCGATTCTGCATAGAAACTGTGCGAGTTCCGCTCTCGAATCCCGATTACTCACAGTTTTTTCTTCTTTTTTCTTCGCCGTCGACGACTCGTTCCACGAATCTTTTAATCACCAGCTTTGAGTACCCATCCAGGGGGCTTTTCTTCGGTCAACGCAGCAGCAGCAGTAGCGAGGTACACGCGAGCGCGCAGAGTGCGTGCAAAGGGTTGGCAAAGACCCTCTATGGGTGGCTTCGAAAAACGGGGCAGCCGTGCCGTAAGGACGAATGGAAAAGCCGCACGAAACGAGCAGCTATAGTACTCCGGGCCGTGGTATCGGCATGAATGAATAAACAGCAGCATAAATAAGCTGCTTAAAATTAGCTGTTACGGAGCGAGCGAATTGCATTTAAGATGCTATCGACCGGTCGAGGTGCTATAGAACAGAAGGCGGTGGTCGTTGGTTCGGTCGAGCGGTCGGTCAGTGCCGGTGCCGATGTCGGTGACGGTGACGGTGACGGTGACGGTGGTGATAACGGTGTGTACCGCTGACGCCGCTCGAGGATGCCCCAGACGCCTTCCCCTTCGACGAACGAGGGAACCGGACAGCTGTCCCAAGGTGTCATGGTCACCGACCCTCTTCCATTCGAAACCTTTCGTTCGCGGTAGGAAAAGCGTCCTTCTACCGCCAATTCATCTTTCAAACGCTGCGTCCATTTCAAACATTTTAAACATTTCATCATTAAAAGATGAAAGATCGGAATCGTATCGCGAATCGTAATTCGTAATAAATGAGAGGGGTTCCCTTTCTATTACAAAGTCGAGAGTGAAACGCGATGGCAAGGTAGAATTTTAGGAAGCTTAGAGGCGAACGAGCGTTGTGCGTCGCTAGTTCTTTATTTATGAGATTAGAGAAGGGATAATTGATGGTGGAAACGATACTGGCCTCGTGCCTCCCTCCGTTTCCGGTAGCGTAGCCGGTCGCGTCCATTCGCCGCGTAGAAAACGGACATAACGAAAACGAGAAAAGTCTGTCCTCTCGGGTAAACGCGATCGACGTCCAGGACACTGCTGCTCGAGCCTTTAACTCGGCGCATCGCATGACATCGCGAGAATCGTCGCAAAGATCGGGCGGAGTGAATCGGTTGGCCGCGTTCGGCCGCGACAAAAGATCCCGGGGCTTATCAACCGAAACGTCGGGACGCGGCTCGTGTAGTAGAAGAGGAAGAGAGAGAAAGAGAAAGAAAGAGAGAGAGAGAGAGAGAGCGGGAAGGCACGGGATTTTTATTCGAGCGGCGTCGAGTGGCGTCGACGTCCGGCCGAGGCAACTATTTTAACGTCGGTCGCGTCGCTCGCGGTATACAATGTGTTGGAGGACCGGCTCGATCATCGCTTCGACCTCGCAATTTCGATCCGCGACGCGGGTCGTTGCACCGTCCTCGACGCAGCGTCGAAGGCAACCGGCACATACGCACGCCGTGCATGCATATGCACAGGCGAGCCTCCACTCGCACAGTCTCGTGCGCGCTCTATATCGATGCACGGTATTATGCACATAGGCCACGCGTGCATCCCTTTGACGACCATAAGCCACGGTTAGGGGTGCCGCGGTGAAACGCGGTAAAGTAGAGACGTGCACGCATACGCGTTCACGGCACCGTGCTTATACACGGTGACTCGGTGCCAACCGCGCGATCCTATCGACAGCGCGTGTCCGCGATTCCTAATCATCCACTTTCCTCAACTTTTCTCGCTGTCTTCGCGATAGAAAATAATTGGCCGTGACTTCCAAAGGAATCCTGTCGTCTACGATATGGGTATGCGGATAATGTATACACATATGTATACATATATATATATATATAGCTATCGCGAGACATTCGTTTCTAAAGATAGGTGGAATATTTGAATGGAAAAATTTCACGCTTAACGAAGTTCACGGTGCTCGATCATGGACGAGCATTTAGCAGACACCGGGTGTACGGGCGTGTTTGCGAACATGCTCGTCCAAGGCGTATTCGAGGTGCATGTGTTCGGCCGTGGAATCGATGAAAATAATTCGTTGCCTTTTTTCGTGATCACCGTCCCAGCCTTTCGCTCCCCCTTGCTCCACTCGGCCCGGTTTCACCTTTTCTCTCTGTTTCATCCAGTAGCTTTCCATTTCTCTTCTGTCATCGGGATGGAAATGACACACAGAGAGCGGCCGAGCGAGAGCGAGAGCGAGATCGAACGTGCCAAGAGAGGGAGAAAAAGCGAGAAAAAGAGAGGCTCCCAATCGACGGGAAACCACGAAGAGGATCGCGTAGAGGGCTCGGGCGTATAATAAAGCGTAATGGACGCGCCTCGGACGATCGATTCGCCCTTTTTTTTCGTGATTTTCTGCCGGCATGCAGTCGGCAACGGGCGCGCGTAATACGGCGAAATGGATTTTTCGACTGACGTCTCGCGATCGTGACAGGCCAGTCGCGCTGGTCTGGCGAAAAACTGTAACACGGCCGGAAAAATTCATAGAGCAAACGGATTCATCGAATCCCTACACCGATTATTAAAACGATTGTCCAGACATTTTTGAATAGATTTCAGCGTAGCGTCGTCGCGCGCCATCGCCGTTACTCTTTCGCGTCCCGATAAAACGAGACCCGTAATTAACCTTCGAACTCGATCGAACGTGAAATTTAATGATATTTATTTAAAGACCATTCGCAAAATCCGTCGCTAGGTTTTCGCGTTTTCCGTAGGAATATTACGTTATCAAAATGAAGCGTTATTAATAATATCGGTGCGTCGCGTTGTAATCACGCGCCAGTAACGCGATATTTCAGTCGATATTAAAATGCACGCGTTAAAATAATACGATCCGGTAATCAGTCGCTCGTTCCGTCGTGACGCCCGTTTCTTTGCACAGGCGCCTTTGCCCTTCGAATCTCCGCGAGCCGCGAGTTTCAGTCGCATTTCGCGTCAACCAGTCGTTTCTCGTCCCAAAGGATTCGCGTCTTTCCTCCATCGTCGCGCGTTCTTCCATCGGAACGCGCGTGCAAAATCCAAGAGGCGAGAGACCCCCGTTTACTCTCGTCCGCCAGTTTTCATGCGTTCGATTATTTGTTCGGGAAAATTGTACGGCCAGCGACGAATTTGAACGGCGAAATTAATTTCACGTGTGCGTATCCTAATTATCGGAATCAGATACGGGATTATTTACGGACACGAGAGACGCGCGTCTCTCCCCGGTGAAATTATTACGTTGCCTGGCTCTGATCGTTCGTCCACGTTCGAGATTCTTTCGATGATTTTTCGTCGAGCGCGTAACGTTCGAGCCGGCTTTAGCTCGCCGCGCATTCGCCTCGCGAAACTGGTCGAAGCTGGCGCGCGTACTCGTCGAATCGAAACCACTTTTTCTGACGCTGAAATAACCGAGCGTACGTTGGTCGCGGTGCGTACAGCGACTACCTGGTGCACTGCACGAACACGCGAGGGGAATCGAGAAAAGAGAGAAAGGGAATACAAGAGGCGACCGGCCAGGCTCCCATGCGGGAGCAAGAATGACGAAAAAACGTCAGCGGAACAGAGAGACGAAAGGCAGGCAGGCAGGCAGGAAGAGAGGCTGCAGGATTTCGCGTACGAAAGAGCAGGAGGAGCAGGAAAAGCAAGGGCCCGAGCGCACACAATGCACGCTCCGCAGAATAAACCAACTCTCTCGTCGCGAGAGCAGAAGTGGGCCTGCGAGTAACCTCGAAAGGGTGCCCCTCGAAATCTCAGGTGGGGCGAACGAACCGTACTGGGAGCTGAGAGAACCGGCTGGAATTTCGGGTAGGTCGAGATCCTGTTCTCGTTCATCGACTGCTCTTCCTAAATCGCCATTCGAGGTTCTCTTCGTCTTTCTCTTTTTTATCTTTCTTCGTCTCGCGTCTTCTCCGCCCACACACGCCTGCCTCTCGCGTCCTAAATTCGTTCGGCCCTGAGACGTTTATCCGTCGTCTTCGTCGCCTGTTCTTGGCTTCCTCATAGAGCGTAATATTTTTTTTCACATTTCACTCGACGCTCTTGTCTTTCTCAGACTGGCTGTTACATTCCAATAAATATATTAAAACGCAGATGGTTCTTAAATAGTTGGTTTCGATGTTCGATATAATTTGTTACTGTAGTAGACTTCTGATAAAAAAGAGGACCGAACTCCAAGCTGGATAAACGAGTAACCGGTTAATTAAAAAATATATACCTACGTATATCGATCGTCGTTTACCGATTGTTAACGAATATTAATTGTTACAAATATATTAACTATATATACCGATAAGAGAGATACATTAAATTTATACGTATATTCGTGTACATGTATATGATAAAAATTGCATTTAGTCGGATGAAGAAGGATGATTACGCGATGTGTCAATGATTTTTCTAATCGCTCGTTTTTCTCTCAATAAAAACGTGATCGGCATTTTGCGTATTCCACGCTTTTTATGAAAAAAGCATAGATATATATATGTTCCAACAGAAGAAGATAGTTGAGGCGATATAAAGGCGAAGAAGAGACGAGGCGAACGGCAAGGTTAAGCCGTTGTAAGCATTTTTACGCGGGTAAAAAATAAAAATACCGCGATCACGGACGCAATTTCGGATTCGATGTACCGAATCGTCGAACAAAGGGAGACAGGATTTGGTTGGTTCGCCTGATCTAAACGGCTCTTTCAACGCCACGGAAGCACGGGCAACCGGCCATGAAATATAGATGGCTCGGTTACGAGCAGGAGAATGACAGTAATGGAAGTAGAAATAGAAACGATGCCAGAACGATATAAGATGCAGGAGGAGCCAGGGAATGTGTATCGGAATACCGAATAATATGGCTAGGAGGGAAGCAGGTAGAGAGAGGAGTGCCCCAAACTGTTCGAGATGGTGGCAACGTGGTCTCCGGCATTTTGGGACGGCCACTAAGCTCTAGCCTACGAAAGACCCACCCATCTAATCGCCATTCTGACACGAATAAGAGTCGTGAAACCTACGTTCGAAATGGCACCCGTTCTCTCAAATGTCGTCGCGCTATGGAAACACGTATATACGTTTAATTTACAGAGGAAATCATAACACTGTATATATACGCTTCAATAGACGTCATCTATAGACATTTTTTTTTTTTTTTTTAATTGAATCGAATTACGAAATTCCTTTTATCGAAATGTGTATACATTTTTTTGACCCCTTCGTAGCTATTTTATATGGTAGATCTTTTCATCGAAAATTGCGAGCAATCGCAAACACAGAGACGTCGATGTTCCGAATCAATTTACGCGAGCAAAGTCGTTATTGTACGAGAACCGTATCGGGAATTCACGGCAAGTTCTAAATAAATATGTACTTATACAGTGTGCGTCAAATGTGCGTTCGCGTTATATTTTTACCTTTTTTCCATTTTTGATAAATTATTCGTATATGTGCGCGATGCATACATCATCAGTCACGGGTCTGGAGCATTACGAGGCGGGAATTATCGCGTCCAAATGCGAACAGTTATCAGCGAAAACCGAAACGAGGGCGGGACGTACACTTTGGTGGGCAACGGTGTGCGTACGTGGAGGAACTACAGAATTTAACGATATTATTTTTATACCTCTGCCACGCAAATTTATAAAAATTTGTTTGCTGCCAGACGCAAGTAAATTGAATATCAACGAACCAAGTGGAAAATAAATTTTATCGGAGGGCGTTTCTATAATTAACAACGGTCAATCGGGGCCGAGAGAAATGATTTCAATTTGAAAAATTGAACCGGCCCGGATTCGTCGAACGGGATTCCCCGCGAATGGTTTCCTTTTCAGCGGGCGCGACCGGCTTCGCGAAACACCATAATCGTTATCAACGACGTTTCCGTTGAACCACGGAACCGAGAAGAAGCCGACGGTCGAAGACCTTCGGGCACTGGTTTCTCTTCCCCCGGATTTCTCACGGTGGCCCCTTTTCCGGTGGCCCGTCGGCCGTTCCTCCGTATCTGGAAGACGCCAGGAAACAGCCGGGCAAAAAAAAAAAAAAAAAAAGGAAAAAGCCGCGCCAGAGGAACGAATCGAAACGTTCTCTGGACGCAGAACTCGAACTGCCATCAATGACATCCAACGTCTATCAGCAGCATTCCCGTAAGGCACGTTAGACGCTAGGTAATTCAATGCCGCTATTTATGCTGCCACATTTCAAAACCTTGACTTTAAAGCTTAATCAAGCCTTACAAACGTATCGCTCCTGAAGCTTCCAAAAATATAGGCGCAGCCCTGATCATCATTGGCCAAAGCTCACGACTCAAATTCACCGTTCATACGGCTTATTCCAAGGATTAAATCGAGGTTTACACCGAAACATTGGGCGACTTTCGCTATATGTATCCGAGGGACCAGGACCAGGTCGCAAACAATGCGAGTCGACGGTATCGCGTTAGCGAATCTACGCGTTCCACGTTGGGCATTTCCATCGGATTCTCGCTCGGTCCCTCGACACGACACCGAGGAAGAAGGCTGCGCCGGGCAGAAGGACGTAGAGAGGAACGGAGGAGTGCACCGGTGCGCCAACTCAATTTCTCCTCTTTTGGTACCCAACTTGTGGCTCCGGGTGGCGGGGTTCCCCCACTAAGCGAGGCACACAGGCTCGGGCTCGGGCCCGAGGATCGAGCATGCCGGGCCCTCCCTGCGCCCCTCGGCCCCCGCCGCGACCCTGGCCCCGGCCCCGCACGGCCCCGTAGCCAAGAGGGTCCTACGGCCATTGATCCCGACCTTCGCGCGCCGAACGAGCGCGATTGCCAACGAAAGCCAACTTGCCGAACCCGAACCTGCCGCACGCGGTTTTGCGTTGCCCCTCCCGTACCCGCGCCACCGCCACCGTCTCAGCCGCCGACACCGCCACCGCCACCGCTGGGCACCGCACCATGCCGCGCCACGCCATGCCACGCCACGTTCCCCACCGGTTCCCCATCTACCTCCTCGTTTCCTCCATCCTTCGACGACGAACCCACCGCACCTCCTGCCCTTCCTTTTCTGCTTCCTTCTCTTCTACTCTCTTACCCTAACCGTCCTAACTCGAACCGCGATTGCACGTCCGATTCTTTCCTTCTTTCTCTCAGCTCGTCTTTCGTCTTCCCTTCTTCTCTCGGTTCCTCGCATCGTGTACCCCATGCGATTCGCGAGGGCCCATGCCCGGGACGACGCGACGGGACGGGTGAAAACGCTGTACCGCGTACTACCTGCAGGGGGATGGCGAAACGTTCGTTGCGTTTAAAAATACCTTTCGTGGAACTGTCATTTTTCCTGCCTTTCGCGTAGCGTTTCCTTTTTTCCTCGCTTCTCGTTATTTTCCTCTAAGAATTCTCGAAAAATCTCCTGTTATCGAATCTCGTGGGATAGCGTGATTATAAGAATTTAATCGTTGCAATCAAGTAGCTCGCCATGTAATTCGCCTTGTAATTCACCAAATTCGATTGTGAACGATTTTTAAGCGATCCAGATTTAAAAGCCGGCTGTTTGATCCGTTATTAGCGGGGTTAGCAATAATAATCTCCTCGTTTCTGATATTTTCTCTTGCTGATCCTGAAGATGATACTTGAGCACGATACTTTCTCGTTCTTTCTTCATTATATTAATTACTAACGATGTCTTGTAATATACAAAAGTTTGTTTATTCTGTGCAAAGTTCGACATTTTAATTGAATTAATTATAAGATGTTGAAGCTTAGATAACTCGCTTAAATAACCCAGTATCTTAATATACGTCCCGTGTATTTTGGATTTACCGGTACCGAACGGTACGTGGAATCAGTACGGTACAGAGATCGAGACGCTTCGTGACGTACGAAATCGGCGTGCTCGAAAACTACTCTCATCCGATATGAAGCTAGAAAACCTGGCTGACTCTTCTTCCGCGGAGAGAAGCATCTAGGTCCTTCGTGCGGCACATGGTCGAATAATAGATGCGTGTTTTACCTTGAATTCAGTCATTCCGCTTCTCAATTCAACACAGTTCGACAGCCGACCGCGATGGCTCGTCACGCGCGAGAGCTTTCGCGTGCGTTTTGGTTGTTACACCCGGAGCTTCGTATCCGCACCTGCCTGTTATCTGCTTCGCCTTAATAACATTTCGACCGACGACGCACGCAGATATCAGGGCTGGACTTGCGTTAGAGTCCTCGGGAAATCGGCGTCCAGCACGAAATTCCGTTTTTGGTTCTTAGTGTTCCTACACATGAGTGAACCGGAGCGCCATCAAGAATAACGCGCTCTTTGCCACGCGCGTTAACAGGATCATGTTATGCGGAGCTTACTAGCGGAGCAGTGCTACAGTATAGCGTATAGTGGATTACACATTCGTTAGAGGACGTAATTAATACATTCCCTGGTCATTGAATTAGGAGCACACGCAGATATTTCACTTTTCTAATTATGATATGCTTTATACGTACACTGCTACACGAAAGTCACGAGATACCTGTCATTTTTAATAAAAATTTGGCACCTGTTCGATATAATTTACAAAGTTTAAATTACATGCATGCTTTGATAAGAATTTTAATGCATTACCATTCCGCGCATTAGTTACTTCCTTCGTCGTATAAACCATGAAGTTAAATGACACGTTTAAGTGTACTACACGTTTTTACGAGTATTTAAATGCTTGCAGTTTTGGAAAAATATAATAATTATCCTAAGATCTTAAAATTTACATACTGCGTCTAATAGTGAAACAAATTATAGAGCTGTCAATCTTAACGTATGTATCTTAACGTATAAATGCCACCAACAACAAGCCAAATATACAATAATTCATTTCTAAATATATATAAATTATTTCTAAATATCCAATATTTACTTTATATTTATTGCGAGAGGAAGAAGCAAAAGCACTGCAAAATGCATGAGTTAAAGTTCATTAATAAATATTAATTGACACGTTTGAAAAATTATTTTGGTTTTAATTGATTTTAGTTGGTTTACCCCAATTAATGAAAAGTAGACTCGTATCCTAATTTCAGCAGCCACATTCATTCCTTCGACTCGAGGGTCAACTCGACGCGCGTATCGCGAGCTTCGTGGATTGAGAGGTCCACGCGGTCAAGTTGCGGACCGTGTCGTGGGGGTGACATACGCGCGTATAGATACGAGTACGGTAAGTAATCGTTACCGTAGCTACCGGTATAACCGGCGTTGAAATTAACGCAACGGCCGACGCTTTGTTGGTCGCTAACGTGCGTACGATGCACACGCACGCAGCCAGATCTTGTATGCACGCACGCATGCACGTACGCACGCAACCGGCTGACCAGCCGGCAGTCTTCTATTATTTTGCGCGTCAACACCAACCGCGAGTTTGCGGATATAGTTTGGGGATCGCGTTACGCGGTGTCCGCAACAAATACGCGTTGAATCTCGCGCGTCGAATTCGCACGCGGTCGATGTAATAAGATTCTTCTGCTATTTATGACCTCATCTGTCCCCATCTTCGTATTTTCCACACAAGGTCTGTCCCTAAAATAATAGGATCTTTAACAGTAAAAGGAAATTGCAGCGGCTCTTCTATAAAACTTATGGTAGGGTAGGATTGTTTGCGTCACTTAAGCTTCAACATTTTAACATTCGATCTTGATGCTAACGAAAACTAAGAATATTAACATTTAACTAACTTCTTCGTTTTTAACAAATAGAAGTTAAATATCCTCGTAGAAAAAATGGTGTTGAGTTGTCAATATAAGCGATATGTGTCATTGTTTATCACCTGATGACCGAATATATAACCTGTTTTCTTATGTAGATTAAAAGTAACAAACATAATTTGGCAAATTACTCTGCCGAGGAATAATAGAGTCTCCTTCTTTTCTTACAATTATTCAAAGTTTTACGACAGCGGAGTCATTAGAATTGCAGATATAATAGGTAAAATGAGAATCATTTTTGTTCATCGAAAGTTCGTCAAAAAATGCGCTAGGTGAACTCGTGTGACGGTTATGCTTCTAAGTGAATCTGAAGGATTTTAGTAACTCGATTGTAGCGTGTGTTTCTTTTTGTGATACCGTCGTTGCCTTGCATAGGTTTTTGACATTTTCTATGCGTCACGTTTCTAGTTAAATCTATAATATTCCAGCAATGCTTGACTTTAATCCAATTTTGGTATCGTCGTTCATTTTGCGTTTAACGTCTCTCAAAGTTGGTTTCGATTTTATGTAGTACAAAGTTTCAAAAGCCGACATTCCTTGAAACGAGTAAAGAGCAGCCGCAAAACTTGTGGAACGTCCTGTAGCGTTACATGCTATAGCCATCGCGTTACGTGAGTAAGATGATTCGAAACAAGGTTATTGGCTCTGCGAACGCAGCTGCCGCCTGCTTGTGTTGCTGCAGCTTCTCCAGCAACCGTCGCACCGCACAGTTCTCTCAATCCTTCTTTGTCTTTACTTTCGTCTATCCATTCGTCCATTTTTTTCTGCACTAATTTTCCTCTTACACGAATCAGTCTGCCGAAATAAACAACGTAATAGTGCCGCCATTGGAAAATGCAGGCGGCTTCATAGATCGGTTCACGATACATACTTTATCGTCTCTAATGTCGCTTCAATTGGTCTCGAATCGAAGTTGTTGGCAGGGAGGATATTTCTACGCTCGTAACGTCGCGTTATTCCAGCTCGTGGAGACTGGTTTTAATTGATAGATAAACTCGAGAAGCATCGACGCGTGATGCTCAAAATTTCCTTCGACGTTGAAATATTTCATCGGTTGGAGTTTCACATCGAGTTTGGATGAGACTGGGAATAGTGGGAATGCTCGATCGAATTCCAAGCGACTCGGCTGCTGGCGGTGACTGTACCCGAAGTTTGCGGGCCCGCCGAAGTGAGGTGTGTACCTACTCGCCAGGTACACTCTGCTTGCAGTCGTGGTAGGTCAGTATACCCTGGGCAGAAGTATTCGAAGCAGCAACGTTCAACGTCCAACCGAGCAAGCAGCCAACCAGCCGGCGCGCCGAGGGACAAAGAGCGGCCGCCGGCCCAAAAGAATAAATAAATAAAAGAGCCACCGAGAAAGAGGAACGCAGAGGAGCGCGGCCAAGAGACGAGGAGGCCGAGAGAAAGGGCCAACGGGAGGAGGACGAAGAAGACGAAGCGGAGGAGACAGAAGAAGGATAACAGAAGAGGAGGAGGAGAATGCCCCACGGGACGAGATGGAGAGAATAAAGTGGTACCAGGCCGAGTGGCCGCCATCAGTGCCAAGGACACCGACCGAAATCCAAGGGTACTAGCAAGGCCGATACAGGACCCAGCCCACGCCACGGTACATTTACTCGCTCCTTTGCTTTCGCTCCTACCCGCCCTTCTCTTTTTATTCCTCTTTCCCTCCTTCACCTCGGTGTCCTCTTCTTCTTCTTCTTCTTCTTCTTCTTCTTCTTCTTCTTCTTCTACGGCTTTTGCGTCGTCCTCACCGGTCCATCCACTTTCCTTTCCTCGTTTCTCTTTTTACCGATTCACGAGCAATCTCTTCGGCTTCCAACGAAAAAATGGACGCGCGCTCGTCACCGGCGCCGATCATGCCGACCGAAATATGTGCAAGGGCGTCACGAAGGCCAATGCCGGAGCCGACAAACCGCCAACTCATCCCAAATCATCGTCCGCCGCGCGGACGTCGCTTCGAGGTGAAACTGGTCAAATCGAAAGTGCAAGGCACCCGTACAAAGAGACGCGGAACGAATTACGGAGAACGAAGGTACAATATACAGCATCGGACATCTGTCAATTCTCTGCAGCTTTATCCAAGAAACGGTATAATAATACGGAGCGAAACTTCCTCGTCGTTGTATGCCAATTTCGTACAAAAATCCGCAATTTATTCGGGCATTCAAATCCCTGACGCGGAGCGCTAGGAGAATCTCTAGGAGAGTTCTGGAAACGGAGAAAGACAGATGATCACGGTGGGGACGAAGACAACAACGATGTTGGAAAATTCACCAAGATACGTCCAGAGCTGGTGCCCGCTGTCTCCTTCTTCGAACCTGAATGATTCGGTTAAAAGGTGTCCGGCGGAGGAACGGGTTTTTGATAGTTGTTCCAGTTTCGCGTCAGGTTTTTCGTCACCACCTGCCAGTTTGAATTAGCTTCCGGTGTTCCGGCGGCGAAGCTGGCTTCGCAGACTCTTTGCGCCGTTAATTGCCAACAACGAGGAGGATCCCCTCGCCCTTCTCTTGGCAGGCCATCATTAAAAGAACGAGGCCGGCGGCTGCGGGTCTCGAGTTTCGAGGCAACGTTAGGTGGATGACCGCAGCTCGCTGCGCCAGGGTTGATGACTGGCGTCGTTGCGAAGGAAAAATTCCAGAAAACGTGGGGGGCGGATCGCGAGGGTGGACCGGTATGTGTAAGTGCGTTAGCCGGCTACGTCGAGCGAGGGTAAAAGGGAGAAGAAGTAAACCGTACGCATATGCGTACGTACGGACGATCGGCAAGAGTATAGGTAGGGTTATTTCTCTGGTTAACTCTCGCGCGCACTCACCCTCTCTCCCTTCACATACACCTCTCTCGCTCTATCCTTCCGCGTGTGTTCTTCTTTCTCCGTCGGCCGCTTCCACGGTCCGAGCGACTATCTCGCTCGCCATTCTGCCCCTCTCTTTCCCTCTCCCTCGATTTCTCTCTCCCCGTTTCTAACCCGGTTACTCGTTCTCGCTCTCTCCCCCTGGCTCTCTCTATTTTTTCATCCCCCAGAAGGATGAGCCTGGACGGGGTGGAGCCACCCACGCCCACGCAAGCCGGCTCTAGGCCTACCCCAACGTAACTCCCAGTGCGTATACCTACCCTTTAGGCTGGCAGCCATCCCCAGATGCAGGCGACGCGTAGGGGGCGTGTACGTGCCCTTGCCGCGGCAGGCCTAGCTGCGAACAGGTTTGCCAGTCCTGGCTGCTAGCCACCGAGCACGTGCACGTTTTCATGAACACGGGATGGAGGGAGCTGCACGCTTCCGTTGCTTAAGGGGCCAGGGCGGGCGGAACATTTCGATGCCGAGGGTGGAAAAAGCCATCGTCCTCGACAAATACCGGGGAGGGAGGACGAACGTCCGCGATCTTCGAAACGCGATCTCCGCGAATCCTGATCCTTCTTTCTCGAAATTTCCTTCTCCCTTTAACTGACCATCGGTGGTGTCCAACACACCCCCTTGGCAGTATTTAAGCGATTCCCCTGATTGGTGTATACTATTACCGCTACGGGGATTACGATGGATCGCGATACTGTCAATTTATACATGCACGTAAAAGGTATCGAAAAGTCGACTGATCAACTCGAAAAATTAGTAGAGTAGGAAAGTAGTGACGTTGCAGATATGGTTTATTTCAATTTACCTCGATATTTACGATTATTTGTGCCGTTTCTTTCTGACGAGTAATCTTATGGATGCAAGTAATTTGTTTTTTGTCAAGTCGTTCTTAATCATTTCGAATAATGCAACTGCAGGTTTATAGAAAATGGAGTTGACCAATTTGATTTCTGAGACGTTGATATAATAGAGTACATTATTCAAATAATCCTTGTCAAGCGACAAATATAGTTGTTCTTTTTTTGCATGCAATTGCGATGTGGTCGCGCTGTGTCGCCGAGATCCACTTTCTTCTCGCTACATGATAAAGTCACCCATAAAAAATTTACGCGTACAATCTACTATACGAAATTTATACGATGTTATACGTGTTATAGCATTCGCTATTTAATTAGATGCAAGTATACAGTAGGTGTATTAAATTTCGTCTCATATGGTAATACATTTAAATCGCTGTAAAAAGTTGATACTATAGAAGTGAAATGTGGAATCTGATCTAAAAAGACAACTGTACATACAAATATCATTTCTTGTAGCATCATTCAAAGCTCGGTCATAGCAATAACAGTTCTAACGATTACTGATACGTATCTACTTTTACTTTTACTTTTACGAGTTTCGTGCATCGTGTTGACATCCAAAGAAATCGAACGATAAAAGATCAGAACTGGAAACAAAGAAAAGAACGAGGAAGACAGACAGCAGAATCGAAGAGGTTACTGATTGGCGCATCGTTTGCATTCCATACCGATCTGGCAACGATGCGTCATCGTCGTATCGTCCTCGTTCTCCGTTTCGATATCTCGATCATTGCTCGCGCATCGGTATTAAACTAAACGGACGCTGTTCGATTTATCGGAACGCGTGAATCCGAAAGATACGATCGCATTCACAGCTCGCGACTGTTCTGGTTCGGAAGATCGACCTTCACAGGATAGCCCGCAAGTGTCGAGCGGACCGTTTTGCTGCACGTTTTCTTCGTGGCGTTTCCTGCCCTCTCACTTCCCCTCGCCGATCCACGTTGTCCACTGGCCGATCCACGATGCACGTTGCACTCCTCGATCGGTTTGTTCTTCTCCGTTATAAACGAAAGGCCGTGGCCGACTGAAACACACCGTGGAGCAGGTGCCAACCGGTTCGAGAAACGTCCATCTCGTTTATATGACTGCCATCGTAGTAACCCTTTATCCCTCCTTGCCTCGTGTATCGAGCTTCGAGCGTTGGAATCTTAATCGACGTCCTTTTCGATCGTGACCTCTTAAGATTCACCTCCTTCTTCGAATATTTATTTTCGCCTCGTTTTCTACGATCAAACGCGATTACAGCAGATTCCGAGGAATTACCAACGATCAAAGTGCCCTTTTTTGGCGGAAGAGTACGTTGGTGGAAATTTGCGAATACCGTGTAAGTAATTCGAATAAAAAACAGTCTTAACGGTGAAATTAAAAATGGATTAATTCGGGAAGAGCATCGAACAAGGGATGGTTAATCTGATTTAGGAGCGTTTGGTTAAAGCGAATAAACGGACAAGCCAATTTTTTATCACCTAATGATTAATTAAATTTTAATCCGCTGCTCGCTCCTTCGATAGCGAGTTGCGTCCGTTCGTTATTCTCGCAGCGAATGGATCGAACGTCGACTACAAACGACAAAATTACTGCAAGAGACGGATGATCGATTTCGACACAGTGAATCCAGTTGAAAACGTGTGGAAAATTCAAAGGTTCGTCTCTCCAGCCCTCGACTAATAAAGTCTTCGGCCAGGAATAACGAGCGGGACGAATCGGAAGCGCCTGCTGGCAGATTACGCGAAAAGCTACTACGAACGGGAGCATTCGAATCGACATCGAATCGACATCGAATCGACATCGAATCCGGGGCAATCATACACAACGAGAGTAATTTTTGCGCGACGTAAACGGGCTTCTCACGTAACACATACTCCGTACGCATGCAAGCACACGCGTAAGTACCTTCTTCTCCGGACGGCTCTTCTTTCTTATCCCTCCGCTGTCCTCTTCCGATCGCGCGCGCACAAACACACGCTCGTAAACGCGCGCACACACAACACACACACATACATCGTACGGACTCTTTCTCTCTATCCTCGTGCACTACGTACCCCTTCCGCCCTCGGCAGCGCACACACACGTCCCTCCCTCTGTTCTGTGTTCGATGATCATCGTCCCTGCTGCACCGTGCGTAACAGAGTAACGCCGCCAATAGAAGATCGTCGCTCGTGCGACGAGGAAGCAGGATAATCCAGCAGGAAGAATAAAGAGGGCCAGATGGTGGGCATGTCGCGTGAAAGAAGGACGAGGGTAGCCGTTATTTTTATAGCGTTACGGTAGGTTAGAGTCGCGTCCAACCAACGTTTCAGGCCCAACCTAACCCTGCCTGGTCAGGGCTCCATACGCGTCTCTCCCTCTCCTCTGTCCTCACCTTCTCCTCACCGCTCTTCTCTTTTTCTCCTCTCCTCTCCAACAGTTCCTCTCCCCATCGCTCACCTGTCTCTCGATCTCCGTTGTTCTCGTCTTTATCGGAGGAACAGTGCCGGTCTCGCTCCCACCCGCAAGGCTGCGCGCATTTATAATGCACGCAAAATTTCATGCAGAGCCGCTTCGGCTGCCTTCCAATCCTTTGATAACACGCTTCTGCGTGCATACACGCGGTCCTCTCTGTTTCTCTGTGTGAGCACACGTGTAACCGCTACGGGACGGAAAGAGAGGGTCGCGGACGATCGCTTCGCGGAACCTACCTGCATCTATGGTTATGCGCGCGCTCTCGCGCGTCTATATTTAAAAGCGCCGCATGTTTTCTCTTCTCGTCTCTTCTCTTCTCTTCTCTTCTCTTCAGTTCGTGTCTCTATCGTTCTTCTCTTCGTTTCACCGCGTGTCTCTGTTTTCTTCTCTCTTTCCTCTTTATCGCGTCGTCTCTGGTGTGTGTCACTTGGTCGTTCTTGGTCGATCCCTCTGTTCCCTCCTCGTCAGCACACCCAGGCCCCGTCGATCCTCGCCCCGACGCTATTTCTCCCCCTACCGCGTTAGGGAAACGCGCGACAACTTCCGGTGGCCGACCAGCACGCTTTCACGATCGAGATGCGTCTCTCGAGCGACTTCTCGAAAAAATATCCCTCTCGCGCTGACACGACCGCCTGTGTACTTACTTGCATCGATATACAGCTTTCCTTCTCTTCTTCTCTCTCCCCCTCGCATTTTTCTCTTTGCATCCGTCCTTCTTTCCCCTTTTGCTTTACGTGTTCCCGCGCTGGACCACCAAGCTCTCTATCGGCCGTTTTGCGATCTTTTTATAGGCAACAAACGACAAGTTAGCCGCGCTCCACGCGGTAAACAGGACACGTTGGGATTCGAACGCGCTGCTTCCCTGTCTACTTTCAGATTTTTATCGATTCGTCCGATAGTTTCGGTTGATTTCCCTTCTGAATTCCACGATTGTTCCATACTATATGGTTTTTCGGCAACGTGGAAGCGTCTGTGGGTTTCAGCTATCTGGTAATTGATTCTGGCATGGCGAAACGCCAAACGGGTCTGCTCTGTGGAACCTTAAACAAAATTCCAGCGGCGGGTCAATCTCGCTCGAACGTAAATATTCCGGAAGAACCGCGAATCGATAGCAAGCTATCCCCCAGGTTCGTCTACGTCTTTATTCGCGGTGCTGCCGACAAATGGAATTTGCGCTTCCTTTTCAATGGGATGTGGAAGCCGTAACATCATTTTACGTTACATCTTGTCTCATAGGAGATCGAAAACGGCACGCGAAGTGTCGTGGTTCATCCGCGCGATGCATTTTCCGGTCTTCAACCTACATGCGGCTTTTTACGACCGTTACTCTTTATTCGTCTAACTCATCTCCGAGCGTTTCGATTCCACTACTACTCTGTAATATCCGCTGCACGAACGAAATCTTGCTGCGTGCTGCTTTATAATCGTCGCGAGAATCGGACGAAATCGGGGGCAGGCGTCGTTTCGGAGCTTTGACAATGAAAGATCTTTGGCGAAGAAGCGACGTCCGCGCGTCATCCCTCGGTTGTAGTCGAAACTGAGCGCGAACAGGCTGTCTGGTACGCACCCTTTCTCCTTTCTCGGAATACCAGACGAACGTCGCAGTGTAGAAGACGCGAGTTAATTAAGCGAAATGCTCCCTTAACGCGATTAACGGTGTAAGGGGGTTTTAATTATTGCAGGCATACTTCTTCGCCACGAAAATCGCAGCTGTTTTCGATGACAAGGCCACAACGCGATGGAAAGGGAAGATCGCGAGTCCGTTCAGCAGGGTTGACGGTAATAGGGAGACTCACCATCCCTAAATTGCTCGCTCCTCAATTATTCAGCGCCGTTTCTCCTACCACGAACGTCGTCTCTCTTTTCCTGTCTTTCTTGCCCCCGTTTCTCGTTTTCCACCGGATTCCGTTCTTCCTTTCCCTTCACCTCGACCACTCGGTCTGTCTCGGCTCGTTTCTCTCAGCCACGCCGTTTCTCTCTTTCTCTGTCAACTCCTCTTCTCCCGGAATTGAAGTACCACCTACCCAATGGCCTACCTCCATTATGCATCGGCCTCGACGACGCCACCACCGCCGCCGCCACCGCCAAACGACGATGACGACGACGACTACGGCGACGACGACGACTACGACGGCGACTACGACGACGACTACGACGACGACGACGACGACGACGACGACAACGACGACGACGACGACGATGATGCCGAGGTCCTCAATACAAGCCGCACCGACATTTAATTCAGTTCAGCACCGCGGTATTTCGCGCCTCGTGATGTTCCATTAAAACCCGAGACAATAACCTGACAGCTCTGATCGGCACGTCTCCACCGGTTCCCGTGCACACCAATCTCCACTCTTGTTTAAAACGAAGCCAAAGCTGTCTACCGAGAAACTGGCTTCCGGCTTCCACGCTGCTTCATCCACAGATATGATTCTCTTTCTCTGTATTCCTTCCGTCCTCCTCTATTTATCAGTCTTTCTCTCTCTCTCTCTCCCTCTTTCTCTCGCTATATGTCGCCCACGTACTGTTCTCGCTTCTTGTTCGATTCACGCTACTGCTCGCTTAACCCTGTTAGAAATTTGTAAAAAGCTCGGACCACGTGCAGCCCATTTACGGTTAAAAATCGTGATTAACTTTTGATAAGATAAATTGAGGATAGGGTAGTGAAAAGGTTTGCGAGAAGAATATAAAAATCGTGCATTAGACAAGCATCAGGCAATTTTTGGTTGAGTTCTGAAATTAACAGAAATAAAAGTAACATAAAAGTTCCCTTTCCTTCTATTCCTTCTCTTATTCCCTTCTTTCTCTTTCTTCTTCTTTATGAACCAGGATTGGTCGAAACCATTTGTTTTTTACTTCCATGCTTCGTTTTCTTCTTTCCTTTTCCTTGCCTTTCTTCCTTCGCTTTCGTTATTCCCCTTCTCGTTTCTCCTTCGAAATATACGAGGAGTTTCTCTCATTCAGAGAAATACAAGCGATACTCGTTCCCTAACGGTGAGCATAGAAAGATACAGTATATCATGTAATAGCTAGTCTTCGTCGACAAGATTTACGACGTGTCAGTTTAAAATATATCTGTCAGATCAATCGCTACTACCGCAGAGTTAATAAAGTCCGAGTAATCGTTTCTTTTAGTAGCGCGTCGATACGTTTGGCTTCTATCTTGGTTTATCGATTAAAGAAAATAATTACGTAGTTGCACGAGTCAATTAATACACTCGTCGCTACTAAAATATGATTATTCCATCCACTTCGTTATCCGAGATATCCTTTAACCAATAACGTCAGTGTCAATCTCGTTATTATTTTATTTCGCTTCTTATGAAAATACGTAATTTCAAAGACACAGCAGTTGTGTGAATATCGCGTTAAGACAAGTAGCTGCAAATGTGCCGAGCTTGCATACTTTATTTTGTTTTCTTTTATTTTTTTTTTTTTTTAGATATACATACATATACAATAGTGATATGAATATGTATTCCCAGCAAGCGACTATTTCTTTGTACAAATAAGCTATCAACCAGATCGGTCTATGTATCGTTCGATACGATACCTCGGGCCAAAGTTGTTGGCACCGATACATGTGGGTCACGAGCATGAATGCCGTTTCGCTGGCTTCGAGTTCTTTCGCTTCGTCCAATTGTCGCGACTCGAGGAAGTTCTCCGCAGCGGCAGTCAGTCGAGGCACCGAGACAGCTTTTCTCAGCGAAATAATTTCCCGGAAAATTAACGTCTCCAGGCTCGTGCACGCGTAACGCGCGTACACGCGTGTATACACGTATCCCCGCGGCCGGCACGCATGAAGAGAAACCGGTAGATAAGTAGGGGGTGAGCTAGATCGCGGTGAGCGGTGCTGGTGCAGCCGCTTCGCCGCTAGAACAGCAAGGAAAAAAAAACGTTCGAGGGAAGAAGAAGGGTGGCGGAAGAAGACCAGACGAGAAACCGTGCGCAAACGTGTGTATGGAAGCGCAAAGAAACAGGACGCGGACGGAAGCTAACGGAGGAACCAAGTCAGGAAGCAGAGACCTAGTGGCAAATGTCGGAACTGACTGTGAAGTAAAGGGGACGAAGAATCGAGGTGTAACAGGAGGATGGGTGCTCCCGAGTCTTTGAAACTTCAGCTTTCGATCTCTCAACGAAAAAAGAAAAAAGAAGGATTAATATCGTTCTCGTTAGATCGTGTCGATAGAATGTACGGAAAATTCGAATCATCTTGTGTTCGTCGTGTTTGACGGTAGATGAAAGGTAAGATCGAGAGATAAGGAGGGCAGTCGGAGGGAAGGTCGCGCCAAACAAGCTTAAATAGGCACGTGAACCGAGTTAGAGGAAGAGAAAGAACGAAAAAAGGGAAAAAAAGGTAGAAACGAAGAGACAACGAGGACCAGAGAGTCACAGAGCGTTATAAGATCGATAGTTGATGTGATAGCAAGCCAAGCCAGGCCAAGCCAAGCCAAGCCAAGCCAAGCCAAGCCAAGCCAAGTCAAGCCAACCCAACCCAACCCGACACAAGCCAACGACGAGCCGACCCAACCGAACCCAATCCGACCCTCGGTTCGTTCACCCCCGCGGCACATTCGCGCCATTATCTGTTCCAAATGTCGTCAACGGCATCGTTTCGTTTACGGTGCGGCACATCCACCTTCTCTTCGCCGGAGCACACCGACTCAGCCCACGTTCGCTCACCCCTCCGCGAAGCGCGCGGGATATATGCCCCCTTTTACCCCCGCGGCTTCTCACAGCCCCTCGCGGCCCCTCGCAAACTCGTGCAAGCCAACCGAGAAACCGGGCAGAGACTTGCCCCGTTTCCTCCTCCGCATTCTCTCTGCGCCCAACCTCGCACACCACCCCCCGTCTCTCGCCCCTTACTTGTTTTTAAGGTTATGTGTTCGCCGCGCATTACGACCCATTCCGGTGCTCGGCTACGTCGTTTTACGAATCCCTGATTCCGCCTTATCGTCTTCCCTCCCTCTCCCCTTCCTCTTTACATTCCCCACCCCCAGCCCCTTTCCACCTCCTGCGCCACCATAGCGCGGGATCCTCACGCCGTTACAACGGACGCTCTTCTTTTTCGAGTCTTTCGCTGGATTTCTCTTTTTTTTTTTCATTGTATTCCTCGCCACGGAAACCTCCCATCTTTACGATTTCCTTCAACGATCGATTTCCACCAACGATAACCAATTTTGTCGGTCATCGAGGCGACAGAAAAATTTCCAGAAGAAACCGCGTCGAAATAAGAGAGGAACGAGTATAATGCGTCGCGGTGCAGGAGAAGCGTCGACGACGTTGTTTGGTCACGCGAAGAAGTGTCTCGAAGCCGGTGTAGAGAAATTTCTGTATGAAGCTCGACGAGCCGCGAGGGAAAATTACGAGCGAGAGGGGTTAAAAAGCAGCACCGTAACGCTTAGCGCGCGCACTCGAGAGAAGAGCCGGATAATTGAATGTCGAAGACGTTTCTTTCTGCCGTTTACGAGAAAGGAAGAGCAAAGTTTTCTGGCTACATCTCCGTGTATTTTTCCATAAATGGGATGAGGTGGCGCGTTTGAGTGGCAGCTGCCACGCGAAATGCTCCCTCTATTCAGTTTTATGTCCGATGCATACAGGTTACGCCGATAACGCTAGAGAGCTAAGACGCGCGCACCTTTGCTCGATATTCACCTATTCGCGTATTCTCGCAAAGAAACGTTCGTCAAGGGTAAGTGCAGACGATGCTCGGTCTGAAAAGACTCTGCGCTATTACAAAAATACCTAGGAATAGAATTTGACTGCGATAATATAATAGAGGTATCGTTGCATTGGTCGACTGCCCTCTAATCCGACCGACGAACGAAGAGAGCGAACGCAAAGCAACGTCAACTTCAGAAACAACTAACGCAAGATAGTTGCATCTTTCTTCGACCACCGCGATGCACCGGAAAGGAACAACTCCCGACTCGAGTTAGCTCCAAAGAGATTCGAGTCCAACTATTAGCGTAATGCGAGTGGCCGGTGTCGGTAACTGGTCGTAAGATTCGAGTTAAGGGAAGATCGTGTAAACGTTGCTCCGGCTTTACGAACTAATCGAACGATAGCGGTGAACTTACTTTTGACCGGGCAACCGACAGACCGATCGATAAAACGCATAAATTATTCGACCCGTATGCTTCAGTCGTTTCTTTTAATCGTTCGAATCCTAGCAACGTTGAATCGTACGTTGGTAAAGTGTTGTAAAAACTCGGTCCACGATTTATCGCGTCTCGGGGAAGAATTTTTGCCTTCGTTCCCCTCTTCTCCGACTTCAACAAGTAGCTAAACTCGCTGCACATAGATCTGCCATCCCCTTCGTCTCTTCGATCGCTAGACCGAAACTCGGTTAAATCGTTTTACCGTCTCCTTAGGATCTTCCGCATGGTTGGTTCGAGCGAGGGTTGAAGCGTGCGCGAAACAAGAGAAACGAGGAATTTTAGCGGAGCATGGCATCGCGAGGAAAGTGGCGCGCAAAGTTGCCAGAATTACGTAACGTCTACCCACATAAGGGAACTCAATGTCACGACTGAGCCGAGTTGAAAGAACATGCACTACCATTCACGGCAGACTAGTCGGCCGTGCCGAGAGAAGAGCAAGACGGAGATCGAGAGAGCCAGGGAACGCGAAAGAAGGAGAAGGAGAGAGTCTCCCCACCAAGGTCCGTGTCTCCGCGTCCCTATCTCTCCCCGCGATCGGGCCCGGTGCACGGAACTTCCTCCGCTACGCGTACTTCCGGCGGACGCCTAAATTTAGGCTTGAAAGCTTCGACCGACTACCCGCGCGCCTCTTCCTTCTTGCCGTCGTGTTTCTATCACCGTGTGGCCGATCGTCCGATCGTCAAAGGGGAATCAGGAGCGAGAGCGACGAATACGAGCAGCGTAAAAGGGAAGGCCGAAGTGAAAGAGCTGTATAAAGGGTTGGCGGGAAAAGGAGGGAGAAGAAGAAGAGGGAAAAAGGAGAGACGGACAGATACGCGTGGTGGCCGGCTGTCCGGCCGTCCGATCGGTTGGCAGGTTTACAAGGAAGGTAAGGCAAGACGAGGCAAGGAAAGGCGAGGCAAGGCAAGACAACGCAAGACAACGCAAGGCAAGGCATTGCAAGGTAGGCAGCAGGCAAGCAAGTAGGCAGGAGAGGCACATCGCTCCCCAGGCTAAAGAGTATCTACGACACACACCGTCACGCATTCACCCTCGTCCGATCCCAGACCTGCCTGAACTCTTTTTCCCTTGGTCCCTTCTTTACCCTCCTCCCTTTCCGCTCGCAGCTCTCGCCGCGCAGCCGAGCTGCCTGCTCGCCTGCATGCCTGCCCCTGGCTGGCTGCCTGCTTGCTTGCTTGCTTGCTTGCCTGCCTGCTTCCACCACCGTCATCGCCGTCGTCACCACCGCCACCACCACCATCGCCTCCGCCACCACCACCACCACCCACCAACGCCGCTATCGCCACCGCCACCGCCGCCACCGCCGCCACCGCCGCCGCCGCCGCCGCCGCCGCCACCGCCACCACCTTTCTCTCTCTCCTCATCCACCTTCTCGACCCTTCGCGCACTCTGCTCGTCCCCCTTCTACGTCTTCCTCACTGACTCGCTGTCTCTACCTTCCTTCTCGCTCTGCCTCTCTCAGACTCTGGGTTCTTCGCGGGATCCCCTCGCCCTCGTCGCGTCATCTCAGTCGTTGCTTGCACGCCGAGCTGAGCTGAGCCGTACGTGCCGTCTGGCCCCTTTTCCCCGTACTCCTCCACCCGTCTCTGCCACCCGCCACCTCCTACTCCTTCTCTTTCTCCTTCTGCTTCTCTTCTTTCTCCTGCTCTTTCTCCTTCTTCGCCCGTGTGCCACACGTTTTCTCCTTTCCTCCTCCCTCGCCCTTACCATCGCTGCCGCATCCACCACCACCTCCTCCTCCTCCTCCTCCTCCTCTTCCTCTTCCTCTTCTTCCCGCCGCCGATTTCTCCCTCCCCTGACCTCGCTGTTCCCCTCGCGCGGCCCTGCGCCCAGGGGTGAACGAACCTACTAAATGACGGCCATGAAAACAGCCGAAGCTCGGGCACGAAGGATGAAGAAAGCCACGGACCGAACCCGCGGGAAGATTCGCCTTTTCTTTCTTCTCATTCTTTTCTTCCTTTTCCACTTCCTCTTCTTCATCCTCCTGTTTATCTTCTTCTTCTCCCTGGATCGTCCTTCGTCCTTTTTGGCTCACTCAGATCCTGTCCAATTCTCCTCGGTCCTCTTCATCCTTTGCCGTCGGTGCTTTACGTCTTCCCTCTCCATCTTTCTCGCCCCGAACGAGTCTTCTCCACTCTGAGCTGTTTACCTCAGGATGCACAATAACCGCGAAACCGACCGGTCGAACGATTTTCCAACAACGCCGGTCCATCGGAGGACGAACGAGATCACCAAGTCCAGAGGTCGTTGCTTTCCTTCTCTTCATCGATGATTTTCTTTTCGAAATATTCGCTAAGCGTGAGTTCCGGAAGAAAGAAATGATGAAACATTCAACGCTCCATCGTTTTCGAGAATCACTCGTCCGTAGAAAGTTGGAAAAATTGATCGAAGAAACAAAGAACGACTCTGCAAGCACGTCGCCTTATTTTCTGTTAAAAAGAGCAGTGGTGCGATCGAGCGATCGCGAAATCGATCGAGGCGCGCTCGTTTACAGCGAATAGGAGCCCTGCGATGCGCGCGCGCGCGGTCGCGCGCGACGTTTCAAAAGACAGACGTCGCAGTGTGCCGCGACTTCCGATCCCATCGACGAGACATCCATGGAAAGTTTGCGTCGCTGCGTCCTGTAATCATCGTCGCGCGGGCACGTAACCGTGGAAAACGCCGGGAAACGGCGTATAGGAATTACGAAGTCAGTGTGTCTCGTCGACTCGGCCGACTACCCTCGAATAGGCATCGTGCCGGAAGAACTCACCGGCGGAAGTTCGATTCTCAGGATCGATTCCGTATGCCGTCGGGCGTGGGTGCGTGCGCGTCTCGCACGCGACGACACCGGGACAACCGTCGAGCGAGCTAGCGAACGCGACCAGCCTTGCGTTTGCAAGGCGATCAGTTATGCGCTATTTTTAAATATCGACCTTGCAATCATTTTGGCCCCTTAAATGCGGACGAACGAGATTCACCCGCGCGAGGGTATAACTAGTCCATTGGATTACATTGGCTGTCAAAAATCTTACGGCACCTGTCAGTTTTCATTTAATTTAATTTTTTAATCCGGCAGGCGACCTCTACCCTCTAGAAGTAATGCGAACAAAGTTAGAATCACAAGTTACAAGCAATACGAGCCGCTGCTTTACTTGCGTATAGGGAAAAACAGAACTCAAGCTAAGTATGAATGCAAAATAAATAAGTAATGAATAAATAATTGGCGAAATAAATAGAATTATATCGGATAAGTATCGATACCCTTTATTCATATGCGGGACCAGACCTTGAACGCAGAATTATTTTTATCGTACCTTAAGATAAGTATTTATCTGAAAGAAAATCTTGCTTCCTAGAAAATTTGTTCAAGTGGCGTAAATAATAAAAATTATAATATCCACTTCAGCGTAATAATCTTACTATTGTAAAATTCCTTCCGAAATACCATTTTCATCCTTCGAAACGTCTGTCGTCCTTGTCTAAACAGCGAGAAAGAAACGAGCATGTTCGTGATCATCGATGAGTATGCTCGCACGCGTGACGCGCGCGTATTACGTAATCTCGCGACGATAAGAACTCGTTGCTCGGTTATAGCTCGTAAACGCCGCTCGAGCCTGACTCGTCGCGCGACTCGCTGGATCGTAATGTGTTGGACGCGCTGCCGGAGCGCCCCCGTCGCGCACGAATAACATCGAGATTCATCTTGCACGATTTATTCGCGGAAAGTCGATCGCGAGGATCGATCGCCTTCTATCATCGAGAAACGGAGAAATGATCGGTTTATACCAGTCGAATTTCACGAACGAAACGCAAAGAAAACCTGTCCTGGATGGTTTGTGCCCGATTGCCAGGGCTTTTTGCCCGGGGACGCACTACGGACAGGCAACGCGCTCGAGTTTTTGCCGAAGGAACGGTAATTTGCTTCCGTTTATATAGGCGTGTAACACAGAGCGCTTCAGGATTAGACCGCAACCGGTCTCTCCGTCATACGAGGCCTTTGCGTGAATATCGGTCTTGCCGTAACTTTTTCTCGCGCACGCCAAGTATTTTTATTAGTTTACATGAAATTAAACCCATTTCCTTCCGGTCTAATAAATAAAACAGCTAATAATAGCCGGGAGAGCCGAGGCTCCCGGAGATGAGCAACGTGTACACGCCTCGCCTCGCTTCGCTCCTGGGTTTGCCCGTCATCTAAGAACGTTATTGGTTCTTTTTCATCGCTGCGTCAAAAAAGGATCCTCCTTTTAGAGCGACGGCTTCCCCGATCGCCGATAAATTGACCCTTTATCCTCGGAATTTTTTCACGGCCGGGCTGCCTGCCTGCTTGCCTGCTTGCTTGCCAGCCAGCCAGCCAGCCTGCCTGCCTGCCTGCCTGCCTGCCTGCCTGCCTACTTGCTTGCCATGTAATATTAGAAGTCGCTTTTTAAACCACCAACGCGCGTTCGCGGTAACGCGTGCCGCTGGAGCTTTTCGTCATGACGATATTTACCGTAGGAAGATGGTAAGGATCGATAGAGGAGTCTGCCGGAAACGATCTGGTCGAATGTCCCACGATTGTGACGATCGATCAAATTACAGCTCGATCGAAATACGTTAAGAATCTTAGATTAAATTACGACCTGCGAGAAGTACGTTCAGTTAAGATTAAAGATAACGTGTATCTGTATTTAATCAACTTTTCCGCGAAATATTTTTCTACGCGTATTTTAGTTCGTTGTATTATCGTCCATAGAATGGTCCAATAAAATCTCACAAGGACGATATGAAACAATACTGACTCGATGAATATTTCTTGTTGGGCAAGCATCGTTTCTACAAAATTGTCGTTATAGCTTCAGTTATACTTTCCATTGTACGTGCATACTTGTCACGGTGACCAGATGAAAATTTCATCATACTTATCGGAATTAACGCGATTATACTGACAGTGATTACGAATATGGATACGAATACGACCACGATGATAACGTGAATTACGACCGGAAGCTTACGAGAAGCTTTGTTGATCGTGGAGAATCGGTTTGGCAGCGTCTTGTCGCGACGCGTCGCGCTCGGTATTGTTTGTTTAGGCTCGCGTACGCGGTATCCAGTCGCAAAAAAAAAAAACACGTCGAGTTATTGTACTCGGGTTATGCGTGCTCTCGTGGCCACGGTTTCGAGCGACGAAGAATAAGAGAAAGAAGGAAGGAGAGATCAAAACGAGCTTCGGGTTTCGAGTCGTAAAACCAGAACAGCCTCGACCGAACCCCCTCTTCCTTCTGTGAACGTCGTGCCGTGTGCCCTCTGTCTTGCTCTCGCCCTTTCGTTCCCTTTTTCCTCGCCGGTTGCACCCTTCCCGAGATTTCCTTCGTCCCCGTTTCGCTCTCGATTGTTTTCGGATCGAGCAACCATGGGAATCGCTGGAAACAACGCGGAAAGGAGGCTTCCGAAGATTCAGCCACCGGTGTATACAACTCGAGGGGAAATTGATCAAAACTCGTTGCGGCTGCAGAATCGATTATATATAATTATTCATATATTAGCTTGGATAAAAATATAAAGATCATTGCCGTATTCGTGAGTCTTCGAGTTTCAATTATTCTGTTTTTATCGTAGTACGCTCCGTTTTGTTTCCATGTTTCGTCAACACTCCGATCCATTTCTGCCTCTTCTCTTCTCGAAATGTCTGATCAAATCACCGTAAAAATTCGAAATCTAAAATTAAAATTTTAATATATCTGAATATAGATTATCGAGTAATGGCGTACAGTTATGATTCTCTTAGAATAAACGTAGATATTTGTAGCTTATGGGCATCAGATCTCAGAAATATATGTTACAATATCTCAATTATGAAAATGAGAGTAAAATCCGGATATAAAAATCCGAAGACCGTAGCAGAGTTAAAAGCTGCAAGTTGACGTACTTAATGTTTAGAAACGGAACGCTGAAACACGACTACAGGCAAGAGCTTCGTCCCTCTCAAGATAATCGTGTCAGATAAAGAGGTTATTTATATACTCCAAGTATCAACGAAAAGGATATTTTTATACGAAATGTACGACGTACCGCCAAGTAGATAATTTCGAACAATTTCGAGCAATTTCAAAATCGGAACACGCCTCGTTCGATTTTAAACAACGAATGATCGGTGCTTGAAATCTAACGATTGACGAAAATTATTGAAACGCATATCGCGTTGCAAGGAGATTGCGTGAGTTTTCATAAACGTGTGCCATGAACGCGTAACACACTGCCTCCTCCATGTTCACCACGTGCTCTCTAGTCCGTCAACAACGATTGTTCGTCGCGCCATGAACGGAAAAATCACTTCGATGGTTTCCGCGATACTGAAAAACAGGCAGACCCTAGATTCGAGCCAACAGTACGAAAGCAAAAGTGTGTTTAAATCCCGACGATTCGTATTAAGAACATTAACGTTAATTATATTGTGCAAACTTATTATTTATTTTAATTTTCTAACGATATTTAGGGTTTAGTTGAATTTCCACGAGTGTCCTAACACTTACGAACAGAAGGGATGGGAAAACTTTTGCTATTTCGATAGAAGATATGGGGTGGATAAAGTTTTGACGTGTAAACCCTGACTCTTAACTAAACTTTCTCTAGATTTGGAACTTTGAAAAACGAGGGTAAGATTGATTCAAATATGTGAACATAGCGTCAATGATCATTTGGTAATTCAACAACGAAGACACAGAAAATAGTAAAGCTTCCAACAAATTGCCCGTGAGAAACGTTTAAGTGACATCCTTAATCTGTAGTTTCGATGATCGATTAATAAAGGAACTCGAACGAAAGTTTAAATCGGTGTTAAACGAGTCGGAGAACTTCGTTCAACTTCTCCGAACGACTCGATGTCGTTCCGTCACCGGTCGTTTAATTTCACTGCTCGCGCGGTCATTAACTAACGTGGAATATGCTGATTACCAGCGATTAGCATTCTCCGCGATTATCGTGGACTTTTTAACGATTCCACTTCGTCCAATGATCAGGATGCGATTCCTATGATTTCCCTCCTCTCCGTTTCACCAGCGCTTGCACCTGCGTCACGCAAGGGATGTCGCAGGTATGCCGTCAAGACGGACTTCTCGAAATGCGGCAAGAGATGCGTTATTAGCATACGCGCGCGGTCAAACGAGCCCATTGTCTCGTTATCGATGTCGAGGTTTGGAGGCGCCGCGCACAGAGGAACTTGAAGAGCAAGAGAGAAACTGAGAGAGAGAGAGAGAGAGAGAGAGAGAGAGCTACGTATGCGACAGTGTATCGTAATGGGCTTCGTCTCGACCCGTCTGCAAGCACTGTCTTCGTCTCCCTTGCTGCTTAATCCTCCCTCTGGGTAAGGGAAGGTGCGATAACAAGCCACCGAGCTACCTTCTTCCCTAGCTATCGCCGACTCTGTTCTAGGACCTCTCGAGACGGGAGAATGTGCGCACTCGCGCACCCGTCAACGAGAAAGAATTCAGGCCGTACGTGGCCGTACAGAGCGCGAGCCGGCGCCCTGTTTCCATCGCCTGCCGACAGACTAAAGCGCGTCAGACTAAAGCCGAGATCTAGACGAGGATATTTAGGACGAGGATTTTAGGTCACGATAAACATCGCCAACAAATCCCCCGCCTCTCGGAGAAGCTTCGCTCGAATATGTCACCGTTTAACGGTCGACGACACCTCCGCTTATTTCATCCTCTTCCCCGAATACTACCTCTCTCCTTCTTCCTCTGCAGTATGAAACCCTCGGGAACTACTACGTATGTTATCGTACCCCTCGTTCCAATTAATTATCGAATAAACGTCTCCGCGAAGAAAGACAAAAAGGAAAAGAGATTCTAAACGATCATTAACGAACGGTTCTTTGCGCACTGTGCTGTGGCCTTTGAAGGTTCAAGAGGATTGTTAAAATTCCGGTCGCGCTACTTTTCGAGCCGGCCACGAATTAGCCTCATCGATAGGTCAACCTGGATCCTGTAATTGCGGCCGGTCCATTCTCCGCGGATGCGAAGTAAGCGAATGACCCTTTGAGGCAGATTCGCGCGTAATTACAGCTGACGAGCTTAAAGCGGCGGTACTCGAATAAACTGAATTTCGGCCAGAGTGCCACTTCAGAGGAGAGGCAGGTCGGAGTGCGGAGCCACGTCGCACCGTACCTATCCGTGGCTGGACGAAAAGCGTGAACAGCCCGGCTATAGATAGCGGCCCGGCTGTGTTTCAACGTCCAAAAGACCGGGTTTAACCGGCGGCGGGCCCACAGAGAAAGAGAGAGAGAGAGAGAGAGAGAAAGGGAGCGGAAAAGGACTGACTCTTTGACGAAAAAAGGTCGCTTCTCTTTGCCTGGAAACGCTCGTTGTTCCCGGCGGTTTACGAGTTCGTCGCACCGCGAAATTTTCTCGCATCGACGCTTTCGCGAGAGAATTCACCTTGATCGGTCTCCGTCTTGTTGCTTTCCCCGGCGAAACCGAAAGTGAGAAAAGCGACGAGCAAAAGCAGTGAGTCGGGAGGAGAACGAAGAAGGGCAAAGTGACGGTTTTGACCGAGAACGAATTCGTTCGGCGGATAAGTTGGACACTGGCACGCAGCGATCGCTGCACTTGGACTCGTTCCACGAAGCTGGAGTGTCCGACTAGAGAAGAAAGGGAGTGGATTCGCAGGTACTAGAGGGGGAAATCAGGTTGTTGCCGTTGTAGGCATCGGATCAAGGGGCGAGCCATGAAAATTAAGATCTCCGTAAGTCGATTTGCGAGAAAGTTTATTTCTTAGATAAATGATAACGGAGGGAGCGTACCGGTTTGCGAACACCTTTGATACCTTGTACGTGCTTCACTTTAACACATACATTAACGAATCACTTAAAAACAAAGACGAAGAGAAGTTGCAGGATCAACGTTCCTTCTTCGTTACTGATACGAGCTTCTAAGCTTGTAAATCCTGTTGGTTTGGCCGCGCATCGAGTAATGTATTAGGTGAAACTAGTTTATTTATCGCCATATTCTTTTATCGCATATTCGTGCCCGATCGAATTTATAGCGAGCGAATCTAGTTATCTGAACGTGGACTCGTACTGTACGAACGAATAACGATAAGAATCAAACAAATCCAAAGAATCTACGAAATAATAGATCATTATCTTTTTAAATATAGAAGTATGTTCTTGGAATCAATGTGCAATTTCACGAACACATATTTCGTCGGCGATCATTCCTCTAAGGCGACGAATTAAGTAGATACTGCACTTTGGTGGTCAGACAATTACTAGGCGCGTTTCATAAAATGTGTGTGCGAGTGCGTGCGTGTGAAGGAGTGATTAAGATGGCATCTAAGAGATAATTAACATGTGAGAGTTCAATAAAAATGTTTCTTTACAGACCTATTGTTACCATAAATTCTTTTTTCTCTTACCTACAAAATCGATGGGATTTCTTGCCTCTAACACAAACGCGACACTCGGTTACTGTTCCAGTTCTCGAATTTTTACATCTAACTGCTTATTTCGACAACGACTTTTAACGAAATCTCACTTAGCTTAAGAGCTTAAGAAAATTGTTAACGTTAGAATTCGTTGAAAAACGACACGAAAAATTCTGCGACAGACTTAAAAAAAACGTTTGGAGAAACGCCCCACCGACGTATGTATCGTTATAGCGATACATACAAACATGTTACGCCGATAGTAAATGTCTGTGCGCCAACAGTAGCGTATTTAACCGAGAGCCTGCAGACGCATATATCTAACGCTAATATAAATCCCACCTTCAAACTTCCGGCAAGGCAACGGAGAAACTGAAAAGAAAACGGAAATGCAGGCGGTTGGAAAAAAGGAGGAACGAGGAGAGAAACAGCAGCAGTAGCAGGGCAGCGGTAATAACAGCGGCAGAAGAAGTAGCAGCGGAGATGGAGAAGGAGGAGGTTCGGTAGGGGAAGCAGGAGAGGAAGAAGCGGCGATCGCGCGAGGAAGAGGAAGAAGGTCGTGACTCTGGTAGCCTACATCCAAACGCGGTTATCTCGTTCCCTCTCTCGATGTCCTGATGCCTCGGCGGCGCGCGTGTAAACGCAACTTCTCTCTCGCTCCCTGTCCGTTACGCCGACGTTAACGGCCCTTAACCATACGGCTTGGCCTTCCTTAACCCTCCAACCGGCGATACGAGTTTCGTTAAACGGTCGTCCATCGTTTCTCGACCGTATCGTCTAGCCGCGCCGATGAAACGTCACCGGGACGATCGCGATAAAGCGCCGCGAACTCGCGGCGGACCTTTCGCTTCTCGACTCGACTTTGCTGATTTTACACCACGGATCCTAGATCGGTTAGAGTCACCGTGAAGAAATCTCTGCCAAATTGATGGTCGATCGATCGCCGAGAAAAAGGAAGTCAAGAAGATGTAATAAATGTTAACCGATTTCAGCTTATATACCGAGTTATATCGCGTCGCGCGCTCAATTATTCATGCAAGCATCGCTGGGAACGGTACAGTCCCGTGCAGCGGGTATCCCTCTCGTTACGTTCGAATCGATACAACGTATAATTCTACGCGTAAACGTTCCATCATGCGAGATTTCTAATTTTTTACATGCGCCCGTTCGTTTCTCTTTGCTTCGTAAAAAGGGGCAGAAATACGTTTGATGAGAAGAAAAGCTGGGGTTGGCGAATTGAGCCGAGCCTTGACCCGGTCGGACCATGGAAAACGAACGGTTGGTCGAATGGCGAACGAACCAATGTTCCTTGCAATTTAATACAGGCACGACAATGCGCAAACACAGACGGCCGCAGGTCCGATGCGAATTTAATATTGGCGGGATTTCAGCTGCAAAAGTGTCAGGGGGATTTCGCGATTGAAATGCATCGTAATATTATCATCCGTTGTAATTTCGGTAATGCAGCGGCACGTGAATTACGCACGGATCCATAACAACACGGTATCCTGCCGCGATATAATTCCAGAGACGACGGTACGAAATATTCGAAAGTCATGTAACGTTCACGGTTCCCCTTATAAAATCTTGTGTCCTCCATCGCAGCCTCGCTTTTTCGCTTGGCTGCGACGCAAAGTCCAAAGTCAAGCGCATCGATCAAACGGCGAAAGTCCCCGAGAAAGAGAGAAAGAGAGAGGGGGGAGGAGAGAGAAAGAGAGAGTGCATCGAACTCGAGGATCTACCGTGAAAAGGTTGGATGAAATCCTTGGTAGATCGCACGGCGATGGTGGGCCAAGTTGGCGGTGGTTGGGCTCGATCGCGAGGTACATGGAAGCCGGACGTTCGTCTCAGAGACGCAGAAAACGGCGAGCGTACCCGCGCGTACGTACGTGCGTGCATTCGTGCGTGCGCTCATATACTCGAACGTAGGAACGTAGAGGAGAACGTAGAAACGACGAACGGACGTACTTAGGTACTATGGTCCGGTACGTAGGACGTGCGTGGCACGCAGGGTGTTGGTGTAGGTCCAGGGCCCGGCTCGGCCAATGAGGGGCCGGGAATTCGTGGCAGAACGCCGAGCAGACCGGCCAATCGCGGGGCCCCGGCTCCCCGGGGTTACTGACCTGGCCAACGCGTTAAATATCCCATCCTGAAAAATATCCTGCCCTCTGCGTCGCGCGCCCGCCGATCGACGAAGACGCGGCTACACGCGTGCACGCGCGTACGTGTACACGCGGAAAGGGAAAAAGAGGGAAACGCCGAACGGGGTATATAAAGAGAGGGACGGAGAGGGGACGAAGGTTCCGGCACGAAAGGGACGGAGACCGGCGAACCACGAAGAGCAACGAGGAGAACGCGAGCGAGCGAGCGGACCGATGTGCCGAGGAGAGGAGAGCAGCGGAGAGGAGAGGAGAGGAGAGGAGAGGAGAGGAGAAGAGAGAAGCAGCGGCCGCATATCCCCTTTGTTTGCACGGCCACGTTCGACCGTCTCTCTCTCGCTTCTTCTTTTTTCTTCTCTCTTCTTTCCACGCTTCTCTCTCCGCACGCATATCTCCTACTCCCCGTAGCTTCGTATTTCATTGATTAGTATTGCCCATTAAAAGGATGCCTTTATTTCGCCGCTCTTCCATTCCCTGGGATCGACGCTTCCCCCAACCCGCGTTTCCCCCAACCGACGTCCTCTTCTTTCCTCCATCGGCCCTCGCCGTTCTTCCGAGCACGCTTTCGCTCCGTTTCTTCGGCGCTCGTCGTGTCTACATAACGCGGCTTCCAAGGCAGCGTGGCTTCGATTCGATTCGATTTATTACGCGGTCGTTGCGACTCGAATCCGGCCAATGTAAATCTCCCATAGTCTCGTTGGTTCCGATAATCGGTACGCGAGGCTCTGTTTCGAGAAAAAAATTCGTTTCTCCGAATCTTGCGCGCCCTCGATTTTTCAACCTACGTTCGGTCGAAAGCGAGACACCCGATATACGACCGGAAAGCACGAGTCCACGCACGCACGTCACCGAGAACGTATTGCCGCTCGTGCGCCCAATTGCAGACTGGCAGAGAGGCCTCTTGGCCGGAAACACGTACCAATACGCGTAAAAATATTATTAATGAGCGCGGTTGCGTGTCACGCTGGCTACGCTTTCGGCTATCGTTGCCCCGAATCGTCGATCGACTTCATCATCCGCTCTCATCTTTATCAAAAAACCGTATCACCGTAAAAAAAAAAAAAAAAAATATAATAATAAATAAAGAGAGGAAAAAGGAGAAGGCAAACGCGTAGTCGATATTTAAAATCAGCCTCGAAGCGTACGTGGCTCTTTGACGAGGCGAGGCAAAGAATCCGATGCCGGCCGTTACGAGACAAATGGTGCGTGTCGCCATAAAGGGTTAAACTTTCTACGATGTCCCGTCGAGTGGAAAAAAAGACGATCCGATTATTTAGTTTTCGTAGTTTTTTTTGCCCGCGTCGCTCGCAAGTCGGTTCCAGAAACGGTGCAGCCGCGGCGGAGTGGAGTGGTGTACGGTTGGTTGTGGCTCTCTGTGCGCTAAGTAAAGAGGGGAAAAAAAGCAGAGTACGCGAAAGAGAGAGAAAGAGCGGGGCCACTAAGGCGGCCCAACCCTTGTGGACTTTTGTATCGATTACCCATCGGTTGGGCGAGGTTTCGCCCCGGCGTCGGACGGCCGTAATTTTAGCGCAAATACTCTCGCGTTAATTGGAGCGATCGGCCAATCGCCGATCATCGTGCGTCGCAAAATAATTTCGCGTGCTCGTCGCGGCGTCGTCCTTTTCCTCTTCCATTTTCTAACGGAAGATCGCTACAAGCTCTCTCGACGTTGCCGTCTTCGATGGTGCTCGACAGGCTCGCGAAATTAACCCAACTTTGTATTCGAATCGCGACGACTGAAACGAGCTTCTGTTCCGCGGCAATCCCTCGGAGATGCTCGCGACGACGCTTCTCTAACATAAGGGCCAATTTTCGACGGCGTGGTATCGCGCAAAGTGGCGCGCAAGGTGGACGCTTTAAAATTTCAAATTCGGCCCGCGATCTGCAAGTCAACACTGAGCTCAAAAGCTTAACTGCGAGCAACGGTATGGTAAGACGCATAAAAATACCCGTCGATATTTGCATTCGAGAATCGTCCTCGATACTTGAGCCCTCTTTCCGATCGTCCCTCTCCAATACGATCGTCTCTCCAACCTTTATTCTCCGTCAATGTATCGAGAGAAGAAGCTGTGGCCGTACATATTTTTCGACGCGTTCCGTAACATTTTGAATGTTCATTTTCTTTCTTTTTCTTCTCTTTTTTTTCTTTCTTTTTTTGACGTGTTTTATCTAAAAAGATGGAGATATTTCCTTGGTATACGCGCGGATGCGCGTAATAAATTCTAATCCGATCGCGATAGTTTAACAGATCGTGTAACCTGTTTGCCATTACATGCGTCGAATAAGCCGCTTAATTGTTTAATAATAATGGTAATAGTATCGCTAACAAATAGACGGTGAGTAAATAGAAGCGAGTAAATCGCATCGATCGAGCTCGACTACCACGAATCTACATTGTCGAGGAAATTAATTGTCGCATTTGCGTTACATCCAACGAAACACCGCCCGACCAGCTTTTTCGTCGTTCCGGCTTCGAGTAACAGCTTTGCGGAACGGCTCGCTTATCGCAATTCATCCAGAATCGAATTTTGAAACCAGTTAAATTTGCGGCTTAACCTGGAAATCGCATTAAGTGATCGGTAATACTTTCTCCTCGGCTGCGACTTTTCCTGGTCGACGATATTGAAACGTAATTTCAACGATAGGTTTCCGAATTTTCATTCTTTGATGGTCGACTTACGATCGAGACGAAAAATAGGCGACTCACGGTTGCATTATTTCTAAGTACGAGCTTGTAACGTTAACTTATTCCAACAAGCTATGTTAATCGCCAAACCTAAGCCAATTAATCGCGCACGTGTAGTATCGCGAATAATTTTAACCACATTTTGAACGTTTCCTTTGGTTTTACTAATGCGTTTCAGGTTCATATTCACAAAAGTCTTGCCAAAACTACGAAATCCATCTTCTTTACTTTTTCCACTCGTCATTGAACTTGCGTATCGTCGAGTATTTTACTTTATTCCGGAAAAACTATTTGTCTCTAGACTATTTGCGTAGTCTTTAAAACAGAGACTAGATAAGAAAAATGTTTCTAAACTTATATCGTAATTGGTTCAAACAATAATTTAAACGAATAGTTAAAAACGTATTGTTTGTTCATTCTATACGAAGATACCCAAGTATATATCATTTTTCGTTTGATTTAGAATGTCTGCTATTTTAGTCAGTAAATCGACGTATTCGTTGAAGTGAGTCCATTTTTGCTGCCAACACCTCAACTGGAAAAATCTTCAAAAAGATTTATTTCTTTATTAACTGGCCATCTTTATGAGCGAACTTGTAGTTATGGTTTCTACGCGAAAATATCGAAATCGACGCGTGAATAACTGCATCCTGGAGACGATGCGTTGAAAGTGGGCTGCCCGGCAGACCGTCTCGGTAAGCCGATTATCCACCTAAATACGAAGCCAGAGCGATGCATGTGGCTTAAATTGGCATTGTTTCCTGTCTGCCCCACCACCTAACACGAGCTCACCCTCTTTTCGATTTTTAGTGTTTGATTTTTACGACGCCGCGGCGATCAAAGAATAAACCCGCCACTAACTTCCCAGGATGCCGCCGTCCATTCTATCGTTCCCAGCAAACAATGCGGAAGGCGTTGACGATTCGATGGACAGCGGCGAGCGCAGCTCTGGAGAAGGTGTTCGAGCAAAGGAGAAAGGCGTAGAAGAGTGCGTAAGAGATAACATCAGAAGGGTCGAGAATGTCGACGACGAAAAGTTGGTTGACGCCATGCGGCCAATTGGCGATTTACGATCGCCGTCTTAAGCCAAATTTACGCCTTTTCACATTTAACGATCATCAACGGATGATTTATCAAAAAGCATCGTTTTCGTCCGCGTTTCGTCCAAAGTGAGCTGAATAGGACCGATCTTTATTTTCGACGAATCGAATGAATGATTCATTGACACTGGCAAGTATAAATTGATAAGTTATAATGTACGTGTATGTTGTTACAATTAGGGTTATATTTCGCTTTTCTATGATACACATACTACGAAATGGATATGGATTTGACCGACTCGTACTATTTTCCGAGCAGTCTTCCATTAAGAACTTTAATGATCAAAGAATGCAAGCAATGAAACATATTCTTTAAAAAGAGGAGAATAGAGAACGAATATCATTACTCTGTTTCAAGATCCATCGACATAGTAAATTTAGCGAATATTTCATTCGAGCGATATAAATACTCCGGCTGTCATCCTTCGCGTTCACTACCAATCGATCATCCGTCATGATCATTCAAAGTGAAAATGTGTAAATTTGGCTTCGGTAGTTGTATTTTATCGTACGCTTCAACGACGACAACGTTGACGACAACGACAACGACGACGATGACGATGACAACGAAAACGACGAACAGGACGAAGAAAAGAACCGATGAAGAAGAAGCTCCCTGGAAAGGGTACATAGAAGGGGAAGGAAGGGAAGGGACGCGATTTTTCCGCGGGCGGGATTTTGAAACCTGTTTGAGCGCTTTGAAATCTAGAGAAATAGAAGAGTGGAGACCAAAGCCAGGCGGCGGCGGGCAGGATCGGGTGCAGAGGCTCCGCCAGCTGGGGAAGTGCAACGACTCGAGGAAGAAGAGACGCGCAGAGAAGACCGAGAGAGGAAGGAGAGGAGAGAGGTTGTGCGCGAAGGATGGCCCGACCGACGAGTCAAGGCGTACGCAGAGGAGAAGATCGGCAAAAAGTAGTTCGCCGTTCGTGTACACATCACGCCGATTCTCTCTCGCTCTGCCTTCCTCGCCGCTTCTTCTTTCGGTTCGCCGCGTGCGATGCCTCGCTCTTCTCTCTTTTCGAACGGCAAGCGTTTGCCCGGTTGAATGTAGATCGGTCGACTCTGGACGCGGAGTGCGCGCGGGATATTGGGTTTCTTACCACGCGCGTGTCTTCTTGCTTCGTTTCCGCGCGATTCCTCGCAAAACTGGACCCCGACGCGTCGTCAAACGCTCGTAGTAATCGTTACAAGTGTCGCGACGCCGCATCCTCCGAACATCTCGTCTACCGGCAGAAAGAGAAAGATCGAATTCGTTCGTTTCGTTTTTAGAGACGGGGGGGAGGGGGGAGGGGAGAGAGAGAATTCTTCTTCCTTCGGTTAATCGTCGATCTACCAAGGACGAGGGGAGTGACTTTGCCAACGTCGAAAACTCCTCGATCTCTATGCCCGTTGGTTCGAGTTAATCGCGTTTCGCGATAGGATCAACCGCAACCACCTGACGCGCCGCGTGCTTTCTCGTGCGGTAATTATCAACACCGGTCGGCCCGCCACTTTTCGACGTGCTTACAGGCCGGCACTCCTTCCAGTATTATACCCGAATACTTATGCGAAAATTCGTGTACCCCGAGAAACGATCATTTCCGAAATGACGATCTCGAATAACCAATTTAATCGTAAAAACGGTCGATGAAATTTCAAATGTCGAATCTTGCTACTCTGGGCTCGTCTCACCTTTAATTCCCTTTGTATTCCCCCTTTTCCATTCGCTACGACGAACGATATCTGCGAGATCCGCGCTCCAGCCGTTCCATTTCTTACGCGCGAGCGATTATCCCGTAATAAACAAACGAGAAGGGTATTCGCGTTTCCGCAAAGGGTAGAAATTTGTATGCGCGCGATTCAGGGTGGTTCCCGCGAGCCCATCGACGAACCCTCGAATCGGAGGCCACGAGGGACGCGATTTTATTAAGCTCAACCGCTCCTCACTGCCGGGCGTAAAAAAATCCGTAAACATTCTTTATTTATCCGGGGGCTAAAGCTTCGTGGGGATAGCGGGGCGCGTTACTTTGCAGCAGTGTTCAAAAGGTCCTCGTCGTATTACCACAGAGACGGTCCGCGAGGTCGTAAAAGGTTGCGCGTCAGCGACATAAAGCGTTTAATGTGCAACTCTTGAAATTCTATTTGCACCGGCGATGTGCCGCTGCTGCTGCGGCCCTTTGCGTGCCGTGCCCGCGCAGGTGGCGCCATCTACCACGCCGGAACAGTGCGTCCTCGACGTCGCCTCTTCCGTTCCCACAGGGGACCGGTCTCTCCTTCGAACGAAACTTCACCCTTTAGTATCGTCCCGCGTCTCCTTGACACGTTTTCTCGTCGTCTTCTTAGTCTTCCTTGTCGTTGTCACCGTCGTTAATTGTCGTTATCTTCGCCGATATTGTCCTCGTGGATCGTGAATGCGTGCCAAGGATATTATAGAAGGAAAAGAAAAAATCGTTCGATGATTCTTCTTCTCGAGGTTGACCAACCTCTGCGACCCAATAACAATTTCCACAAAACGTACGTATATAGCTAAAGAGGTCACACGACCAAGGAAACGCGAAACATCGCCGGCAAAACAGCGCGTTCGCTCGAAATCTCCAACGAACCGTCGCAAAACGAAACAATCCCGCGCTCTCGTCGCCATTACTCCCCCTCTGCCCCCTTGTTTCGCTTTGCTCTCTTTTCAACCCGACGCATTCTTTCTTTCCTTGTCGCTTTGGGATCTGACTTTGCCAACCATGTTGCTTTAGGTCAGTGCCGTCTTCCTCTCCCGTTCCCTCTCTGGTACGCTCCGGGACCATCGCGTGTCCTCTTCGTCGCACGCAGGTGCGGGCATTTGGCCAGACCGAGACGCGAGTCGGGCAGAGGTTCGCGAGAAGGACGAGGAGGACGAAGCGAACGAAAGTAGGAAAGAAACACCGACAGAGCCAGGGACTGGGTAGAACGAAAGGGCCAACCGAAGTAGAAAAAGGACGGATAGATCCAAGAGGCAACGAGTGGTTTAGGGAGGGGCAAGAAAACCGCCGCCGGTCCTTGGTCCGTCCTGGAGTTCTTAGACTCTTGCTCGACTTTTTGGGCCAACCTGCCCCTCTGCCACCTTGCCCCCGTTTCGCTCCTCGTATCTCTGTTCGGTCTTCTAGCACCAGCGGCTGGGCCGGTCCGGTCTGGTCCGGTTTGGTCCCTCTCTCGACGACCCTTTCTTCGGCCCTCCCGATCGGCAACGTCCTCCGAACCGTCTTCGAAGGATCATCCACCTGGCGCCCCCTCCTGTTGTCCCTTTCCCCTAGTCTTTCCTCTCAGCCATTTTTCTCTCTAGCAAACTCGTCGAGTCGTCCAAACTTTCGGTTTCGTTCGTGTACCCTGAACATTTTCGAACTTGCACCATCTTCCTTTCTTTTTCCATGCAATTATCGGTCATCCAGTTTGCGTGCACGAGTTTGCATAACGTCTCTTTTCTTTTTCCTTCTACTTTTTTCTTTCTTTTTTTTTTTTTTTTTTTTTTTAATGAAATTCCGCGACTCGATTTGCTCCCGCTCAGCCGCTCTCGGCGAGTTTGGAATTAATTTGCATACGTTCCTTCAAATTCCCGCGCCTATGATTTCCCGTTTGCGCTGCGTTGCTCTCTAGGCTTTTCATCGACAAAGTCTAGCCAAGCTGATTTTCGACCGCGTAAAACCAATCAAACGGAAAACTCCGTTATTCGAGGTCTTTGCTTTTATCTGGACCGATAAAAGGAATTTTTGAAATATTCATATCCCCTGAACGAAGGAATACGATAGCGTTGTTTTTTCTCGCGCCTCGAGGGTTGTCGGCACCCGGACTTGTGCAACGATTAACCTTCGCTATTCGTCGGTCTATCTCTTTCCTTTAGTAACTATAACTCGTCGGCTCTAATTTGGTAGCATCCCCCTCGTCCTGCTCCTCCCTTGTCTCGCTACCCGTGCCATCGTAATTTACAAGTATGTTACGGGCCCCTCTTTCTCTCTCTTTTATTCTACGTCTTCCATTACGCGACGTCCAAACGGCTCTAAATTACACAGTCTCGAAACCGAAGGAGAATTGCTCCACCACTTGCAGGAGTGAGGAGCAGAACAGAAGATGCGGTAGGGGAAAAAATGGCAAGAGCTCTTTTTACGCAACCGGTGCTTCTTGCAAACGCGCTCACACACGTTGCAGCTATTTTTAAACGAAAATTGGTCGCCGTCGGAACTAGATACTTCTACGCTATGAGTAAAATTCATATTTTCTTCCAAGTTACGAAATCTTTTCTATCACGAGAGTCTATACACCGAGATACTCATATTTTTAACAACTTTCTCGGAGATATCGACTCACAAGCCTTCCAAAGCCCTTTTATCTCCCTCTTCGGGTCTTCCTCCCAACGCTTAACGAAATTAATTTCAACTGCAAACGATATTTGTTTCGGTATCTTTCGATCCCCCGATATTATTCTTCAGAAAGCTATTTTTCGCCATAATTGCGTAACCACGCGGAATAAAAAGATGTTTGAAATAAATGTCATCAGTTTTGACGAGAGTTATCCAAACGGATAAGGAAATGTTAGCGCAACGAAAGGAAAGTTTGTCGCTTGTCTGTCTGGTAAATGGAAGAAGGAATCGTGGACGATAGTCGGTGGCTCGTTATTCAAAAAAAAGCGATAGGGTCGCTGGCGTGGCCCGTTTCCCGCGTAATCCCCTTTACGGGCGATAAATCCCGGGAAGAATTTCGCGAGGGTGAAAGCTCGCGAGGGCGCGCGTATGTGATAACGTCGAACGCCATTCACTCGATTCTTCGAAGATTCATTGGAAGGGGTCGGAAACCTCGCAAACGTCGGAGCTCTGGCACTCTCGGGCGCAAGAGGAAGCCCCCGTATTCACCGGCCCGTCGACGTTACCTGGGCGAATCTCCGTGTAGAATGTAGATGACACTAACCATCGGTGCCGGTATATCCGTCGGTTAATGGCGTCGATAGTCGCCGTTGATGACGGCAACGGTGCATGGTGGTAGCAGCTGTCGTTACCCAGAGGCAAGCTTGCTCGTGACTAATCCTGCATTCCAATTCACCATAACCTGCCCTACGAACCTATCCCTATATAACACGATGCCGATTAAGCGGCCCGGGTTACCCTAGGCCTGTCATCCTACTACAAGGAAACTGAATCGATATCGCGCGTGCCATTCGTCCTCCACGACCCACTAATTCTATTCGGTTTACTTATTATATAGGTTCTATATAGGTTCGGCCCATCGTCGACATCGATACTCTGAGTTGCCTCCAGTTTTCAGTTTAGAGTATATATGTGAGAAATGCAGAATGATAATTATGGTTTATTATTAGTATGGTTTATTTATTTGTGTTTATCGAATAGGGATATTTGTTGTTGTCGGAATCATGACGTTTTTTATCTTTTTCATTATTTTCAAAGATTGTTTGGAGTAGCTACCACCTTCTACCATTGATATCTTTTTCCTTGAGAAACTTCGATTCGAAACTTTAATCCTACTGCGATCCTCGAATTTGTAAATTTTCAATCTTACTCCGGTGTTAACGAGCAAAGCAAGTTTGTAATATTTGAAGAAAATGTTTTTTATATAAAATTGATGCGAAAAATCATACATATCGATAGCAAATTTTTCGTATTTTGATCAAACTTAGTATATCTTTTAACGTTAGTAAAATATAATTGCGTCAAGAATGACCGGAACAACGGAGCAGAGTTAATTTAAAGAAAAAATTTGCCATCGTCGAATTTATATGGAATTATACGGAATTTTTAAAAATATGCAACATCTTTCCCACATTTACAGTGTTCCACCATCTCTACGAAGGTTCTTAAAAAATAGAATCCAATGAAAAATAGAACCAATATTGCTACCTACGTTTGTTTAACGTCCCTCTCGAGCAAAAACCCTTTTGTCCCTCGGGGAGACGATACGCTTACGAAAAGATCGAGTCCATCGTTCGGAGAGGTCAATTAAAAACACCTCGTCCTCCAGCGGTTCATACGAGAAGGGTGGTCTGGGTCTGGCTTTCTCAACTCGCCAATGTTCACGCTACGAAGCCTATTATCCTCGCGACGAGTGTAACGAAAACTCGCCGACTTTCTATCCCGTGTATTATCTTCTCTATTATCACCGCCTCCGATATCGAGCCGCTTCGTTTTTTCGTTTCTTCTACGGTTCTACGCCCGTAACACAATACACTGCAACAACTCGTCATGAGTTTTTCCTCGTCATGAGTTTTTCCTCGTCAAAGACAGAGAGACTATCGTTGTCGTCGTCGTCGTCGTCGTCGTCGTCGTCGTCGTCGTCGTCATACATCTCTCTACTTATCGTTCTTCGTTTCTTTCTGTTTCTATCTGTATCCATTCCCCTTAGCTGAGCTCTTTTCGCGTTAATATCATCGTCCTACAATATAACGAAATATTTTCATTGCGTTCTTTGCCTGCGGCTAGCTCGGTGAATGGATGTCGTTCCGCAGCCGATATTAAAGTCAAATCAGCAGGAAAACGTCAGGCTAATATTTCCCTCGTCGACGAACCCTTAGACGACGAGGAGGTACACTCTTCTCTCGGAGATACTCGTCCTCGCTTTTGCTCTGCTTTCGATAGGGAGATACAGAGAAAAAGGACGAGAGCCAGGATAATGGCAAGGGGATAAGAGAACGATAGGGAACGATAGAAAGGAAGAAGAAAAGGGAAGAGGCAAGAGAAGAAAGGCACGGCGGGGAGGCGGAGGAATTAAGCGCGAAAAGGCGAAACTCCGCCAATTTTCTTCCTTTCAGAATACGATACGCTCACCGCCAACATACCGTAATTGTGTACTTTGTGCTTGCGCTTCGATCAGCGTTCCGTAACGAGTTGTCATACGGCGCAAAAACACCGATCGATACCGTGTGCATTACGGCCGTGTGTAACGACCGTCGTTTACGTGTGTGCGCTAGCTATGCGCTCTCTCTCTCTCTCTCTCTTTCTCTCTCTCCCTCCCTTTCTCTTGCTCTCCGCTGTATTTTACGAGGAAACGCGTGTGCCCATTGTGCCCATGGACACACCCGTTTGGCCTGTCAGTGGCTCAAGTGTAAGCAACAGTAAGCATACGGCCGAATGTCACCGGCCGATCAACGTTCGTCGAGGTAATCGCGATTCTTACAAACGCGCCACCGCTACTTCGCGGACCATGCGTTTCCTCTCGGAAAACGAGCGTAGGACGGTCGATCGAATCGAAACGAGTACACACACGTTTGTAAGCGTCAGTACATTTACAAAAAGTCAGGTTAGAAGGAATTACAGACTATAGAATCTTAACGGAAATCAAGAATTCATACGTTACGAAACGCTATGATAACATTCAGTTTTCTCTCGTTTGTATATAAAATATTTACGTTTGTTGATTGTTACATTAATCAATTTCCATAATCCTTCGTTAATTGTTCTATCGTATCTGTTCTTAATTAATTCCAAATTCCAATTCAAATTTTGGCCAAGTTTCTTCGAGTTTTACATTTATCTAAAACAAAACTTCTTCGACAAGACTGTGGTTCCTAAGTACGCGTACTATGTTTCTCCTCTTGAACTCATACAAATAATTTTTACAAATTCTTGCATCGTTAGCTTACGCGAACGCAAGGCCATGATCGATTAATCGTTTCTTTGACAACTTACAGCAATTGTGACGTATTATATGACACCAGAAGGTATCATAATACGTATGAACGGCAGTGAATGTTAGATTTGGAACGCTGATTCGATCGGAACGACATTAACGAACGATATCGGAATCAACTGACACCGATTCGAAACAAACCAAATCGAATCGAAGAAACAGCTCACCGCGATTAGACGCGGGTATGAGTCGGGTCAGATGGTTATAGGCTAAAAGTGCGAGAAGTAGGTGCGCGACGAGAAAGTTTCGCGGCACCAAACTCGCAAACTATTCTCCTTGGGTTCCGGTAGTTTACGGAACGACGGTGGAAACGGAAGGGTCGGCCAGCTACGCGACTCGGACAGGTTATCGATCCGTCACGAAAGGAATTCTTTTTCTCGCGCGTTGCCTTTCAACCCGGAAACGAGCGAGCCCATTGTCCGCGTTCGTCGCGAACGACGATCGACCCGGCCATTTCTTTCCTTTTCGTCCACTTCGCCGAATTGACCGTAGGATTCGGCTCTTTTCGATTCCTTTTGACACGTCTCGTGTTTGCCACATGCTCTCGTTCCAACATACGTATATGCGTTACCGCGACGTAGCACGATGTTGCTTTCGTTATTTTTGTTAATAGCTTTGCCCGTTGCTTTCACCGACGCGCGCGCCGTTCGATCTTTTGAGAACAAAAGTCGAACGGAAACCCCTATCGGACAGCTACTCGTTCACCGTTGTTTGAGCAAAACGCGCTCGACGCGTATGGGTCTGCGAGCGCGAGTGACTCACGTAAATTACACAAACCATAAGAATCGATACCCATGCGTTGATTCGCCGAGCTCGTTTTTCAGCAACCCCATCGGTACTCCCCCGATTTTGGCCCCTTTTCCGTCCTTGACACGGCAGGCACGCTTCTCGCTAGAACGAAAACCCCGGCGTTTCGCAGTTTACGGAAAAACTTTCGTCGCGAAACTGCTTTTTTTTTTTAATCATTCTTAACGCTTCACCGCTTTATTTACCGTTTCGTTCGACTAGGAAGATGAAAAGGAAGTGGTTGAGGTTCGACGAAGGGGAAGAAGCGAAGTGGTAATTAAAATTAACACGAAAATTGGCGAGCGTTCGACAACGAGCGAGCGGAATGCGGCAGTTTCTTTGGCAAGAGAGGAGAAAAGAGAAACTTTTTTTCAAAGTACACACGGCAGAGAGCCTATGACAAGACGAGGATCAGGGGACGAGCGCGTGGCGGCCGACAAAACTTTCCAAGCAAATCTCGTGGCTCCCTTCGATCCGACTGTCTCCCTCTTTTCGCCGGGACTGGCTGCACGCGGGACCGTCGGCGTGGCTCGACCAGGACCTACCCCAAATCGCCCGTTAGGCCTTTCGGCAGCCGGCGAGTGCTCGTGCGTGCTCGGTCAAAACTTTGCCGACCGACATCCGGCCCTAACCTTCCGCACGGGGGAACTCGTTGCGTTCGCCACGCGGCGAAACAAATGTCTCGCCGTTTCGTGTACAGTCGGGCCTAAAACTTTTTTACCGTTTCCTCGTACCACGTTTTTTGCTTTTTGTCTCCGATGCTCGCTCTTCTTCGCTTCCTCTTTCTACACTTTCCGAAACGACGATAGCGTAGCGTGGTTGTTACTCGCACAGTGGAACCTTGTTCGATCCATTAAGCGCCAACGTTGCGTTAACGCAGTATTTCATTTATTATAGAACCTTCTTTCAGTCAATTTACATGATTGAATTCTGTTTTTCTAACTTTCTGATCGTAGATGAGAATTCCAATTATTACTTCTTCCAATTTAAACATAACAATTTTATGAAATTTATTTTGCTCCGCACGATGAAAATTTATTATACTTCTGTGATTCGGGCTTCCGTAAGGTATCTATCGTTCTAATACAAACATGTTTTGTACCTTGTCAAAACGATACGTAAGTTACTCTAAATCGAACCTAAACTGTGATTTGTTTCATCTATTAAATGTTACGATCAGAGTATGTTACATCTTCCGCCTTTTAATAATTACACCGACTGTTTTCCTCATAACTATGTCGGTGCTGATGTCAAGACGATCATGCATATACCTCAGATACTTGTATATCTTCGCACATTTTATGTATTTCGTATATTTCTACCTTCTTAGATTTTCTATAAATACATAAAAAGTCGCAGTCGTTCTAAGACCTGGATTAATCAAGACCAGGAGTAACTGAACACCGGTTAACGTAGGCTCCGGTATATTCCCGGCCAAACTTGAGCTCCGTTCCTCGATGACCTGAGCAGTAAGATAATGGGTCGGCGGAATTGGCATTCGCCTGGTCGTTCGGCGATTCGCGGCGGTCCGATCGATCGTACGGCGACGTTACTTTTCGACGTTCGTCGCTGGCCTCGTCGCTGGCCTCGTAGCAAATCCGATTAACCTGACCCGGAGCTGTAAACGGAGAAGCCTCGTGGCTTATTAATGGCCGACGAAAGACCAACACCGTGTGCCTGTCTCAAATCGAAGCAAGTACACCCGAAAAAGTTCTTACTTGTTCGCGCGCGTTCATTTTTACCCAAAAATCGATACAATTCGATGGATTTCAGTAAGAAAGAGAAACTAAAGGTAAACAATAAGAAACGAAGTAATCAATTTTCGAGACGATCGTTAAAATCGGTTGCCATCTTGAGAATCGACTAGTGCGAGGGAGTAAGTTCGCAAGGGACGAGAGGAATTTGTAATTCGACGGGCGTGACGCGAAGGAGGAACGACCGGTTGAAATTCGACGCTTTCCACGCCATGGAAACGCATTTTATTCGCCGGCTGCACTTTTAGCCCGCACGCATGTGTACGCAAGGTCATTGACGCGGTACACTTTTATCGTTAAGTATGGTCGACGATGAGTGGTTTGCCACGCGGTTGAATCCCGCTTTTCGTTTCGTTGCTTCGTTTGACGCGTCAATCCTTCACCGAAATCCGTACAATTTCTCGTCTTTTCGATATTCTATATTTGTATCGGTCGCAATTTTGAAACGAAGCAACGACTGGCGATATCGGTGGAAGGCGCGTTGGAAATTTCGAGAAATACCGTTCGCAAGGCGTTTCGACGCGGTGCAAGTGAGGTATTCGCAAGTGAACGCGTTCGTACGTGGCGCGAATTCGAAATCGAGCCACTCGGCCGGGCTGAGAAGAGGACGCGACAGGCGGTTTACTCATATTCGGTGAGTGACCTGTAACCGCGTCTCGACGACCGGCAGCACCAAACGTTTGTTCGTCTACTGCCCGTGCTGAATATATCTGGCTTGGCAAGTAGGCGCGGGCCCTGACCCTTCCTAACGAGCCAGTTCTTGCGTCGCCGACGAAATTCGGCGTAGCTCTTAACGAAGCCAATTCAACGCCAACCGTCATACATTGTATCGTGCGATCACGATTTCGCGAGAATTGCTGCGATATTTCCATGTTAGCTTGATATTATTATTTAGCTTCTATGAGCGACAAATCATTTCGCTATTGATATATTGGCGCGGTAAATCTCATATTAACGTAAATCAAGATTTCGTAAATTTCAAGTTACTCATTTACTTCTTAAACGTATCATTTCTTCAGTTTCGTAATTAATTAAGCTATAGCTCTATCTTTTGCCACGGTTTCTAACAGGCAGTTACGTTTCCATCAGCCGAATAAACATAATCGATTTTTTATAACGATAGAAACAGAATACCACGAGTAATGAAAACTAGCAGTGGACTGAATCACACCGCTATGATCTTCGGCTCTCTATATGCAAATATTAGATCGCTGCGTAAATTTTGTCCACCTCATCGCTACTATACAAGTCGATATAAACCGTGCTTCTAGAGTTTTCAGGAAAGAAAATTGATTTCGTAACAGTCGAAAATAATCTACGCTTACCTAACGCACGACATACGTATACGTGCAAGATATTTAATATAATTTTCAAGTAAACCTTCTATACCTGATCCTAATTCGTTGATTAGAGAGGATAGAAGCAAGTTTGAAGCGTTTTGTTTGAGATAAAGTTACGAGGGAAACGTCAAAAGGCGTATTTCGTGGAAAGTCGCTTCTCTAAACAGTAGTTCTCCGTAGAACTCGGCTTCTGACCAAGCTGACTGGGTTTCCTTGGTTTTAGCCCCAAGGAGCCGAGGAGTACTTGTTGCTCCGGATCGATCTCGCGTCGCGTGAACACCGATTCGGTGAAACGAAACCGCGTTTTCGATGCTCTCCTCGCTGTCGGATGGGTTCGATTCGACGACGACAACGAACAGCGTCAAGGCCAAGGCTGACCCTTTCGATGGACGACAAAACGCAATTTTTGCCGTTCTCCCCTCGACCGAATCGGTGAACGCGCGTTGCCAGCTGTACGCGATAAAGTTTGCCGCTTGCAATGGCGAAAAGGGTGCGCGCGGCCGATGCAACGAACTTTCCTCGCGTGACAACGCGAATGGCAGCACCGAGCGTCATTAGCGATGCTTTGTCCCATTATTTTTGTTCCCCTTCGATCGTTTAGACTGATTTCCTCGCGGATTCTTCGGCTCGTGAGCCGAAGCGATTCGTAGCGAAAATCTCCTTTCGAGTATGTTGTATATACATGAAAATTCCATTCATCTGGAACTTCATTTATTGGAACGAAATTTTAATTAGTGTTCGATCGACTGAATATAATTATTTCAACGTAAACTCCTGCATATAAAATGAAAAATCGCAAGTGGTGGAGAAAATTAGTGAACTATTGTATGTATTGTACTAATGTCTTCGAATCTTTTCCGAGTCGCGATTGCCTTTTATAATAACCAAGTAATTTGCATGCAATCACCAGCCAGATATAAAGAAGGAACGTTTTTCAATAAGATGAAAAGAAAATATTAAAAATATTTCGGAATATAATTTTAACTTAATAATATTTTAATTACCTTTTTTCAATGATATATTCGATGAATTGAATTATCTTATTTAACGCGATGGCCGTAGTTGCATCTAGACAACAAGCTACTCTGTACAAAATAATGCAGATGAATCGCACAACTTTGCTGTATTTTACTTTTAGGGGGTGAATCAAGGTCCGCCACTGCGGAAATTAAAAAAAGTATTAATAACAGTGTTAAAATAAAGAAGTGCTAAAAATTTTCAGCTAAAAATAACCGCGGCGACCCTTCGGAAGACTCTTAATGACCCACAGGTTGGGAACCAGTGTATTGCATCAACTACAGTTACACGAACTGTTTGTTCCCCAATGAGTACAGATAAATCAAGTTGTGGAATACATCGAATAAATAAAAATTGGCGAGCAAACGACAGAGGAGATGAACGATGAGACAAGCGCGTGAATATTCCAAATGAAACGTGAAACGCGAGGTATTAAAAAGGCAGAGCGGTTTACACGAAATCGCGTGGCTGTCATCGGAAATGGGACGCGGGCGACGCGACGCTATGTGACGCTACGTGACGCGACGGAAAGAAAAAGGAGAGAGCCAAAGGAGGCGGAGAAAGCAGAAAAGAGAGAAAGAGTTGTATCGTTCGAACTCGATACCGGACAAAGTTTTCGCACTGGTCGCAGAGCGCAGCGCGAGTGCGCGTGTGCGTGTAGGTGTGCGTGTATCTCGTCTACGCACACGCATGTACCGAGCGTGCTGAATTATGCAGCCTGCATATTTTCCGGTCTGTTTGGTGGGTCTCAAAGCCTAGCCGGTAATCCAGCCAGTCTGCGTGCACACCGGGTGACTCGTCTGCAGGAGGCCCGCAAAACGCGCGAAAATTTTTCAATTTCACAGCAGGCTGCGTCCGCGAGAGACCTCGCCGAGAGACAGAAAAAGAGAGCGAGTCGGGGGTAAAAGAGATACGCAGGGTGGTGAAGAAGAGAGAGAGGAAGGGAAAAAACCACCCTCGAGTGGGAGCGACTCGAAACCGGAAATAGAATAACGCCGGAGTTTCTTACGAGACAGATTTCCGCGGGCCGCTCCAGAAATCCGTCAGGGGGAATAATTCGCAGGTGCAGGAGAGAAACACGAAAATGTCGACGAGCGTTAGAACGAACAATTCTGAACAAACGAACGAACGAACGAACGAACGATCGGACGAACGACTCCTCGCCTCGGTGAAATTTACGGGTAACGCGATAACAGAGACGAAGATTTTATTTCCGCGATTTCAAGCAGAGAAGTGGACTCTCTTACCAGTGCGCGGCACCACGATATTGGAAATACCGGAGTAGTCGAGAGTGTCTCATCGGCGTACAAACAAGCTTCGGAGAGCAAACGGGCAATTTGCGATCGTACGGTCCAGTTCGTTACACGAGCGATTAGACTCGTCAAAGCTCGCCGGGATCCAACTGCCGGCTTTTCGTAAGAGTGTACGCCCCGTGTCTCGGTGCTGCCGGCAATTAGCTTCCCCAAGCGGCGCACCAAGTCGCCTCTTACCTGTCAGCCGGCGATAATAATTGCCGGCAACGGCACCCCGTTTCTCGAGTGGCAACCCCGATTCCAGTTCTCCTCTTCGCGCCCACCTCTGACCTTCCGTCTCGAGGTGTCGACGTTCAAAGCAGCCTCGATTAGACTTTTCCTACTTCTACCCCTCCTCCGCCGCCTTTTCTTTCCCTCATTTCTTCTCTTTATTTTAAATGCGCGCGACGTGACTTGGAAAATATAGGTAATCGAGAAACAATGACGAGAAGCAGATCACTCGCATGCCGTTGTACATTTGTCAATTAGAAAATTTATAAATATGTGATGTTATGTTATCCTTTTACATATAGAAATTGATTTTTCGATTTAAATTTTTTCAACACCACCTATATAGAAATATTAATTTATTTTCGATAAAAACAGCGATACGTGATATTTTACTCGGCATATTTATTCTTGAATCATCTTTCTGTTATAAAGTATAGTATGAATTTTTCAAAGTACGGCACCTTCCCACAATCCCCCTATTCGATTTAAACCACCAGGAACGAAACATTGAAACCAAGTATAAACGTTATTGTTTTAACAAGGTACAAGAACTATACTTGAATAATAAATACATTGCAAAAGATCGTCGCACAAATTGGGAGCGCAAAAAAGTGTTGTAGAATTCGAAACAAAAAGTTTATCACGGTGTTATAAAATGTTTCAATTTCTTGAAGAGAGGATAGTAAAGACGGTTGAGAAAATAATTAAAATCTTTCTTGCAGGACAAGAAATAGTAAGAAAAATCTTGGAATTTCTTCTCATGATTAAAACATGACTTTAATAGAGTCAATGCAATGTCGGTCCTTAATGGGTTAACAGTTCAAGCTTGTCCGTTTTTCCTTAGCGCTCTCTTCTATGCGCAAGGAGGAGATTCAGGTTGCGCCAAACCGACGATTGCGCTGGTTGTTTCGGTCTGATTCGAAAAGCAGAGAAAGAGAGAGGCCACACGAGCAAGAAAACACGAGTTAGCACACGACCGACAAAAAAATCCACGTCGCCCTCGCGTTTCTTATTCGATCCCAATTTCATCGCGCACGCGAATTTCCCTGAAAACGTTCCGCCCGAGAATCGACAAAACGGAGAAAGCGTGACCGACCGACGTTGTTTCTAATCGAGCAGCGCATCCATTATACACCCCTTCGACCAATGAATTTTTCGGAAGCGATCCACGCGACCGTAGGTCAATCAGCTGATTACTGGCATGGCTGCGCCAAATCCATCGGACTGGCACGATGAATGAATATTACCATCGCGTAATGTGCTTTTGTACGGTAACGAAAAACGCTATTCGGACAACCCTTGATTCGCGAACATTACGGTTTTAGCCAATTTGGGATCTTGGATCGAGTCGGGAAACTTTCTTATTGATTTTGTCGACAAACTTTAATGCCGATTTTGTCGAGAAACTTTGATATTGATTTTGTCGAGAATCTTCAATATTGATTCTGCATTTATAAGCGTGACGAGTACATGTATATTCTGGATTTAATCGTTTATTATAATTACGTACTCTATGTGACATTGTTTGTTACATTGTATATCATTTGCGTACAGAATAAAAAGGAAAATAATCGACGTTTCTTATAGTGGCTTCTTATCAATAATTTGGAGTTTTCGTTCTAATCTTTTGCTCTCCTTGTTGCTGCATCCTTTGCTTTTCTTTTCTCTGTTCACCATGTACACAGAAAACGCGTAGATGAACAAAAATTTGGCCATTTTAAGATGACAGATTTGAAAAATATCTAAGCGATACAGTTTCAATGCGAAAATTCTCAACGAAAGAAAAATATAAAAAGCGCCATTTTTCTAAACATCACCGCCACGTTCTTTTAGCGGTCAGCAACAACGACTGTCCATCGACCCTGGCTGAAGCGGTAGTTCGAAACGGCTAACGTCAGAAAGAAACGAGGTGTCGAATTCTCTAGTAAAATCGATAACCACATCCATTAGAGATGATCACGATTGCCAAGTGCTCGGAAAAAGAGGAACACGAGCCAGCTAGCTGCCGTTTAAAATGTCAGCTTCGCCCTACCGATTCCATCCCGGCTACCTATCCTTTTCTCCTTCTTCACCCTCTGTTGTACATCGACATCGACTCAATAATTGGTATACCTACGAGCAAGGGATGCAACGACGTTCTTCAATGAAATACTTGTAACCGTTTGTCCGGACATTTCCAGCCCCTTTTTCACCCTCGTTGCTTTCCTTAGCGACGACGCTTAATTGCTAACGTTTATCGTCTCTCAAAACGATCGACGAACACCATTCCGTTTCAAACGATTTTCGCGGCCAATCAGCGTTCGATGCAGCGCGCCGTTTCGCGAGAAACGATCGCAAAACATCTCCATCGCGGACGAACCTCTCTCTTTTCGTCCTTTAAACGCCTCAACGACGCAGACGTTGCGTCGGCGTCGTGACGTTGCTTCGTCATCTTTCTACGCGATCCGACGATGAGAAACTATTAAGGCAGTCTGCACACAATCGATAATATTGACAATAACCCCGACTGATTTCTTGTTTTAACGATAAAATGATGCTTCGAAAAGCAACTACAGTCAAGAAAACTAGAAAAACTAGAAAAAGTTACTGCATGATTACTGAAAAATAATGCGGAACCAGATGTGATCACGCTTTTTCAGAGCATTTAAAGATATCGAACATATTGGTCCAAGTGGCAGAGCAACGAATGACGCGAACTTAGTCGACGACCTAACACATATATGTAAATCGTATTCTAATATTATTCGTTGCCTTACTTTAAATTCACTAACACAGCCTTATACTGTCTGCGGCTGTATGATTCGTAAACAATTAAAGATCCAACAGCGTTAAATCGATAATGTCGTGGAAAAAGAATATCGTTTCGGTCGACGGATTTTCGTTACTAAAACGGAGACGGATCATAACTGTTGCGGCATCCGACGTGGAGGCGTGAGCACGACGCGAAATCTTCCGCAGGTCTGGTACAAAACGAATAGGTTTTCGCGTCACGACCGTGACACGCTGCTTTCGTCGTTCTCGTGCCAAGATTTCGTGCAAGTCCACGTTCGTGATAGAAAGCAAGTTTCATAAATTTCAACAACGAGAGTCGAAATAGGAGACAAAAAAAGAAAGAAAATACATCCGTTATTAACGTTTTACAATCGATAACGTTCGACGAAGCGACGTTACGCAATCTCATTGTCCGCCCGTAGAACAAATTACGTAACCTGGTTATGAAAACGATTCGCATTCAGTCGGTGCGAAATTTCGCGGAAACGCGTCCCTCTGTATAGCGACGATGTTCCTGGAAAACGAGAGAAAGCCGTTTTAGATGCAAAGACCAAGCTGGCAACGAAATACTGGAATAAAGAACGGACACGGACATCGATTAATAAATAGCAGTCGTCCGTCGTTAATCAGATTAGCCGTCAAATTTTATCCGTTGCTCGGGGAAGATTTCGATGCGAGAGCGATAATCCACAGAAAAATTGGTTGACCTCGTTCGCGTCTTCTTTCATTCGTAACGTCTCTCCCGCATACCTTCTCTAATTATACCGAATTTCTGAAAAATCGTTCCAAAATTGACGGTGACGTTGCCCCACCGCTCCTCGACCGATTGCCCTTCCCTAGATTCGTTTCTCTTTCTCCGATCCTCTTTCTCTCTATCCACGGGGTGCGTAACTTTCGAGTAGTTTCTAATTAGTGACTGATTGGCAGCTCAGTGTTCTTCTCCCCTAACTGCAATTCCCTTTTACCCTTTTTGTTTCTCAAATCCGTCTGCCCCTTTTTCGTCTATCAGCCTTCCCCTTCGCCTCCCGTATTCTTTCACGCCAGCTATCTCTCCTCTTCCTCCTTTTTCTCACCTCTTCGTTCTTCTTAGACACCCTTTACTTCTCCGATCGTCTCCTTTTCCCCATTCTCTTTTTTTTTTTTCGTTCAGCACTCCCGGCCAACCAGCGATCCCATCGTTCGACATCGATTCATTCGTTCCGTTTCCAAGCAGGCGCATCCTGCTCCTCTTCTTTCGACGTCGCGGTCAAATCTTGCGCCCAAAGTGGTTGCAGGGCATCGGTCGATCGTTCCAACACCGCGTCTCGGAGGAACGTCAGCCTCTCTCGATAAACGAATACATTGTGCGAGCCGCGTCGTTTGTTATTCGGCTGTCAATTAAAGATAACGGTAACCGCGCAAAGGGCCGCCCTACGGACTCTGCGTTCCCGGTAGATGCCGTGAAACCGGCAACTTGCAGATGCAACGTCCTCGCCGAAGATCTTCGAGTCGGTTTCCCAGTCCGACCATTGGCAAACATTCGAGCTCGCTAATTTAATAAATAATTCTCTCGTGGATCGATCGACACGTTCGTTACGGAGCAACCGATACAACGATCGGCCGGTGCAAACGAGGTCCCATAACCGTTTTAGTACGGCGACTCGAAAGAAATAGCGGCGACGATCGCTTCGAGGAAGTAATTAACGCTGCTAGTGGCCAGCAGTCCGTAAAAATCTCGTCTCATCGAGGCGCGCTACATTTTTTTACCGAAGTAAAAAGAACAAACAGGCCGATCGTTTGTTTCGCGATCGCGGCAATGGCGATGACGGCGACCTTCTCTCTAGACCGTTTTAGAAAATTGAATGTTATCCGGCTACCCCGTTGACGGTGAACGCTCTCTCTCTCTCTCTCTCTCTCTCTTCCTTTCTCTCTCACTTTCTTTCTTTCTTTCCTTCCCTCTCGTTCAGTTTGAATAGGAAGAAAATGTAACGATACGCGCGCGTCGGTAAGGGCATGAACCCTTGCCTCGGCGTAGCAACGATCTCGGTCTGGAAAAAAAAGGACGTTTCAGAGCAGGAACTAAAGGAGGATGGATAATCGCGATTCCCGTTTGAATTTATTTACCCTACAAACGCTACCTCTTCAAGAAGAAAAACACGCGCTCCTCGAGGTACGAAAGGTGGAAGGGAAAGGGCTCAAGTGTAAGGGGCGCCCGGCCGCGCGTTTCAAAGACAACTCGATCGCTCGGCGATAAAACCGAATTTGAAATTTTCCAATGAATTATGTCGGTCCTTTTCTCATAGGGTAGTCGACGTGAAAGCAGCCCCTTCTGGCCAGGGTGTATTCAGAGGACCATAAAAGTACGGAACCAATGCGTGCACGCACGCACTCACGCACGCACGCACGCACGCACGCACGCACGCACGCACGCACGCACGCACGCACTCTTTCACTCTTTTACTCTTTCCCTCTCTCTTCACTCCTCTCTTCGCTGCTCTTCTCGCTTTTTTCTTTTTCTTTCTCTTTCTCGCGATAAACATCTCGCTTCATCTGTAACCGGTGACTCGCTTGCTCGCACCCGCTCGCACCCGCTCGTCCCGAGTATCTTTCTTTGTCCGGTAAAGGCGCGGAAAGGGCAGAGAACGTAGCGAACGATCAAATAAAAGCCCGTGTTTTCCCCGATATTGAACCCTAAGCTAAGCCTAACCTGCCCCAACCTTCGCCTACCGCAACGTGGCCTGGCGTACAGCGCGTAGGGCAGAGTGTAGAAGGTGGAAGAGAGGGGCTTGCAGGAAGAGGAACGGCCCCAGGAGGAGGGAGGAGGAGGTGTACAGGGTGGCAGGTAGGGGGAAGCCACCCCAACTGCGGTCGTTGACCCCACGCACACCCCCAGTCCAGCCCGAACCCACCCCTCAGGGCCGACGACACTGGTGCCGTCTCACGGAAAAGTATTGCACTCGCATTGCACCCCCCTTTCAGAAAGTCCCTCTGTCTCCTCGCAATCTGCCGTTGCCCTTCTCCGTTCTTCTTTCCGCCTCTTCCTCTTTTTCTCCTTTTCGCTCGTTCCTACCCCTGCATGCATCCTCTTTTCTCTGACGGGTATCGCCAGGATTTTCCCTCCTTTCTTGCTCCGTTTCACGTGTCTCGTTTTCGATCTTTCTTCGACAAGGTCCACCCCGAATCTTCATCGATGCATTCTTACTTGTCAGTCACAGGAAACGAACAACTCTATCGATTTATCGATTTTTCGATCCCTGCCTGCTAAAGTGGAGCGGAAAAGAAACCACTTCGATCCAGGATAAATTTATAGAGACGAGCAATCGATCAATTTTTATATTTCGATTTTGCGCTAATTTTAACACTCGGCGAGAAATTGCGATGGTGTACCAAGATATCTAACGCGATATTGAAACGGAAAACGTACCATCGACAAGTTTTTCGTACTTTGTTCAAACTTGAGATATTTTTTAACTCTGAAAAGGTGCAACTGAATTGAAAATGACTGAAAGAGAGTCGAGGTTAATTAAAAGCGACAGACAGAAATCACATCGGGTTAAAAGGGTTTAAGAGTTAAGTAAGTTGGAAAGTTAAGGAATACGCGTGACTGTTCGGTCGCCGCTTTCCATCTACAAACGAAGAATCTTTGTTCGATCTATCTGTATAACGGGTATTTATCGTTGAGGCAGAACGCTACGGGGGTGTCGTGGAGGCTGCTAGTCTCCATTAACGCAACAGTTTATGTCGGCGGCTACAAACGCCGCTGCGTCCGGGATTTTTTATGGGGAGATCGGAAAAAGTTGAATGAACGATATCAAAGGACGCCGTTACGAAAATTCACGAGCGAAGCGCCGCTGCAGGGAGAAAAAAATGTTGCTCGTCGATGCGCGTGCATTTACGTCGCGTAATAAAGTGAAACCTAGCGATTCAATGACCATCGGGCCACGTATTGAAAAAAAAGAGGGTATTATTCGAAACCTTAAAAAATGAGAATTTACGTTCACCCCGTAAAAATCTTGCGCGATGCCATCGCTCGTAAAACCGCGGATCAAAGCTTTGTCCAGATAACCAGGAAGCGAAGAAAATCTTTCCAGCCGTAGGAAAGTGTCGCGTTCAGTCGCAAATCTTCTTTCGACTTCGCCTTTTTCACCATTTCCCTTCTGTTTTCCTTTCCATCCATCCTTCTATTTCATTTTATTCCCTTCTATCCTCTTCCTCCTCTTACTCACGGATGACCGTGTGCGTGGTCAATTTGCAGATACACGGAAGCGTCGCGTGTGACAAATCGTTGGTTTCTATCAGCGAAATTAACGTTAAACATCGGCCGTTAGCCGCGCTATCGATCCCGAACGTAAAAGTCGTGTCTCCAAGCAGCCCGAGTCGCGTTCTTCCAGTTGCCGGAACGCGTTAAACGTCTTTCATCCAAAAGTTTGCCGCGGTGATCGAGAGCGAGCGGAGAGGACGATCTTCGATCGAATTTCCCGCGATCGTTCGAAAGAGAAGGCGTCGTGGACGGTGATGAGAACGCGCGCGGCGCGGCGTGGCGCGGGTGGTGGCGTCGGTGGCGATGAACAAAGCGCGCTGCGGTCGGCTCACGGAGAGAGGATTATCAATGACGTACTAGAAAAGTTGCGAGGAAAAGTTTTATTGTCTAGAGCCATGGCCGATTTGTTATCCAACCGTGCGGATGCGTACGCGCGCTTTTACTTCCGGGTTAGGGCTCTGCAGGGTGTTGTTCAACGACCTGTATCGGTACACCTTTTTTTCTCCACGGCATCGACGCGCAGCGGGGACGTTCTTTTTCTTCGTCGGCAATCAAGAACTCATCCGGAGCGAGCCGGCTCTTCGAGATTGCAGGTGGCACACGCCAGGTGCATATTTTTCTATGCCGTCATCGTAATCGTCGTAGCCGGCGGGCGCGCGCGCTCGTTTCGCCGTGTCGAAAAATAAAAAGAAAAAAGAAGCCAGCCACCACACTCTCGTTGCATCGTTGGAGGACAAAACCCGACACCAAAATTGCTATCCTCGTCGCGTTCTCCGTTGCTCGATTGTTCGGGATCTGAAAACACGCCGAACTACTATCTATGTCGATCTCCGCGCGAAACACTTTTGTTCGAAGGAAGGAAGTTATTCGATTTCGAATGCACCCTCCGCGGCGGCCCTCGTTTTCATCGACAGCGTGAATCAGGAGCGTTCTGCGTGACGGTCTAACCGGTGGTTAAAAATTGATTACGATCTCGAAAATCCAAGTTTCCGCCCCTTTCGCCCGGGAAAACAAGCAAACGCGAGGGTTAAGATGGCATCGGGGATATCTAAACTCGCTGGCGTTCCAACTTCTGCGTGATCGAAAGTTGACACCGATAGAATCATCTTTCGAGTAAAATTGACGCCACTGAAGCGAACAAACGAATGACGAAAAACTATCCGGCTAAACATACGTATAATCATTTTTCCCCCGCTCTCTTTTCTTTTTCGTCGTACGTACCACTGCCGGACGCGTTTTAAAGGCGCGTACAAGCCAGAGAAATTCACGCGAAACGTGCGCGGTTTACGAAGGGACGACCCACCCTAAATTTGCGTGTCTCGAGCGGTGCGGGTCGCCTCCTTCTCCCCTGAAACTTTCAACCCTCCGAGGATAACCCGCACTGACCTACCCCTACTACGTGATTTATGTACGAGCGGTGTACGTAGACGTAGGGGCGTCGAGACCCCTCTTTCCTTCTTAGCCCTTTCGAGAACCACTTGTCCCGCCGGCGAGAGGGTTGAAAAATTTTTCCCGCGATTATAGCCAAGCCGCGACGACACATATTTTTTGGCTGCGAATCTTCCTTCGTCTCAACCGCCTCCCAAGTATTCCTTCATTTTTCCTTTTCCTTTTGCACTCTTCGTTATATCGTATCGTGAGCAAAGGACAATATTATACCTATCTAACGAACAACCAAAATCGTTGCATTCTTCGACCAATGAAATGCAACATGTATGTACATACTTGTAAACGTATGGTTACAGTGGACGCGTGTGACGAATAAAACATCCAAAGATCAAAATGCATGCTCTCGTAAGAATCCATACATATGTATACGAGTCGTGCCTCGATTTATGTCATTTCGCACTTACGTCGTTTCGATGACAGGATTGACTATACAATGATGGTAATATCAAATACCTATGCATTTTAATCACTTTTATGGTAATCAAACTTAAAGCTGCAGTGGTTACTCCAATGAGGCAGAGTTTTTTTTATCAGATTCTAGATTTCGTTTACATAGTAGATATGACATTTTTGCAATCACATGAAAGTACCACTAATTAATTAATATGTAAATGGTATAATAAATACCATGGTGAGCAAATATTTCTGTAGCCATTGTACGTTTCGATACAATGTACATTTACTATATACGTGTAACAAAAATATCCATATATAATACATTAAATATTAGTTTATCGATATAATCGTAATACCAGGTGTTCTAATATTTATAAAGAGGAATGTATTCGTGAGAACGCGCATCCCCGCTAATCACATCTGACTAAGACGCGCATCCCACGCGTCTATAGCTTCGTTAGAAAAAGGTAAGAACGTCGGCGTTACCGCAAGATGGGCCATTCCGTCGCGACGAAATCTATTAATTTCATTTTGCAGGCGTGGCGTGCAAACTCGCGGACTGCGACGTCGAGATCGCAACGGCACCGTGTCTCGGCTGCGCCCCTTTCCCCGAGAGTTTCGGTATAATTACCGACACTGCCGTAGCAATCCCAGGTGATCTAAAATATCCTTCTCTTAACTTTCCCGCTAGGTCCACTTAATTCCGCGGAAGTTAATTAAGAACGCGGCTTCCGCTTTAAAGTAGCCAATTTAAATTACTTTTACGAGTCCTTGGGCGCGCGCTGCGTTCGCCCCGAAATCTATCGAGCGGCTGCAGGCCCCTCCAGAGGGAGAGGAGGCATCCTTCGGAGCTCGAGGTTGCGCGCCGGAAAGGAGAATCTTTCGAAGGACTCGTATTCCCACCCTCCCCCCGGAACGATCGATCTACTCGAAATTTCAACTTGCAGCGCACGCGATACCCTGCCGTACAATTGTCCCAGGTAATCAATTCCCCCGACGTCCTCTCTTCTCAACGTCAACTAAATCGAATCCCCCTTTGGGGTGCACCGGGTTCGTGCACCGACCCTCTTCCCGGCTAGACGTTCAACCCTGCTGTGCAACTGAAAAAGTGCACCGCGATCGAGTGCTTTTTTCTTAAAGCGTGCACATTTTTGGATCTCGAGAGAAGCGAGAATATAGCGAGAACATAGCGAGAACATAGTCAGACAGCAACGCGCGCATCCGCATTCAATTCGAAACGTACGTGCCGCTAAATTCGAATCAAGGCAAGAGTATGGACAACTCGATACCGCCGTCCACTCAATGATCGCGTTATTTCACTGTTTTACACGGTGATAAAAATACTTTCGTGTCCGTGTTGATTTTTTCGATTCGATATCTATTTGGTTTGCTATCGATATATCTAAATTGATGGATTCGTCCCGCCGTCTCCTCTCGTTAAATTACCAGCGACGGTCAGCGAAATTGCTTTCGTTGGTGAAAGAAAACCGTGGTCCGGCCCTTACGGTCGATACAGAGCCGAAAAAGAAGGTCGCATGCGTCTACGTACGTACACCTCGTTGCTCGTTCGTTACACAACGTGCGCCAACTTACGAAGCCGCGACCGCGTTTTTAAAAGCCAATGTCGGAAAAGATGTTGTCGAGTCACCTGCGCCTGAGCTTCCGCCGAATTTTTCCGTTCGTTACAGTAGAATAAGGTGGCGTAAAATAATGAAGCATCTGGAAACCGCAATACATACGCTCGTAAGAATCTACACGTACGTGAGTCCTTCAGAAGCCAAGCTGATCGATTCCACTTTTCATAAATATCTTAATTTCATTATTCATATACGAGATTGACGTGCAATTAACGAATTCCGAAAAACAAATAACCATTTCTGCCATTTCGTACATCGCGAGAAGATCGGTGTAAACAATTGCAAGTTCTGAAAAATCTTTATAAAAATAATGAATAATACGATCGTCGCTACGTTATTTTGCAATTTATACAGTTGATTCGTGTGTCTTGTGAACGGCTTACGTCGTTCGTGTCTGATTGCTTTGAGGTATAAACGACGCACAACGACAGTTGGCGTCCACAGCCTAAAAGGAAGAGCAGCATCCTTGGAGGAAAACGAGATCCTAGGGATAAGCGAACAGAGAGTGGACGTTGGATCGTTTAGCGGCAGATTCACGTACTATCGGCATTAACCGCGATTGCATCGTTAGAAGTAACGCGGAGGGTCGGGCGGAACCCGTTCGCCGCTTTAATTATCCCCGGTCGTTCGCTCGCGCGCTCGTGCGCGAACCGCGAGAGCAGCAGCCGCCACGGACAATCTCGCCCAGCCTGGAATTACTTGGGATTAGCGAATTTTTCCGGCGGCTCGTAAACCAAGATACATTTTTGAGCAGCGCGAGGACGTCGGTCCTCATTAAAAGTCCCTTAACAAAACTCATTAGCGAAAATTCGCTTCAGGGAATGGGTTACGACAACGACGCTCGTCGCAGCACCGCACCCCGTAAGTTTGTTCGAAAAGCTCGCCAGGTTATATACGCGTGTTTTTGTTTTTCGAATCGTCGGATGGCAAAAAACGACTCGCAGTCCGATCCGCGCCTAAACGACCGCCACTCGTGAATTATATAATACGCAATCGCGAGTTGCTGGCGCGCTCGTTGCAACTTTGTTCTCCGCTCCCTTCGATGTCTCTCCAACCGTAACGTGCTTCACAAAGGGACTGTAAGTACTTGTTGCTCTCGAAATACACGGAATCGTAATTCCCTCTCTCGTCTTTGCCTCTGTCCCTCTCGCCGACAGGAACGCGGTCCACGAAACGTGGCCTGCAGCCGACCACAACTATAATACACAAAATCTTTCAACGTTCGACGATCGATCGACCGATCGATCGATATTGCCAGTTTGAACTTTCTCGTGCTTTAAGACGAATTTCGGAAGCTCGATGTCGCGTTGCGAAACAACGGTCGACAGGGGAGGAGCAAGACTCGGGCAAGCTTTATGAAAAATGTTTCGGCTCCACAGATGCATCTTCGTGTTAGCCTCTGTGGCGAGACGCGTATGCGTTACACTTCAAAGACAGCCGGCAAAAAGTTGTCGAACAACCGAACCGAGTTCTCTCGGTCTCTTTCTTGCCGAGTTCGTCCGGCTCGTCCTCCTTCTTCCGTGCGTCCAGTGGTACAGGGATTCCCGTGTCCGGGGCATTTGCTCGCCCACGAACAACACCAGCCACCTAGACGCATCTCCATCGCGAAATTGATCAACCCCTCTTCGGCGTTCCCCGGAGGACATCCCGGAAACTTTGCGTATTCCGGAAGCGAACTATCCTGGCTACTATCCTCTTCGTTTCCTCATCTCCAGAGAACAGTACGACGAAGAGAAAAGGGAGGGAAATCGAGAGAGGTAAAAAAAGAGGGAGAGAAAGAAAAGGGAAAAAAGAAGGAGAAAAAGGGAAAAGAAAACGAGTCGTAGCGCGGAGCGGCAGAGGGAGAATGGATGAGAGACGGGGGTGGTCGGTGGCGCTGATGGCAACGGGCAGCATAGCCGTGGCAGTCCTCGCGGAAAATTCATCCCTTAAGAAAATACAGGCAATAACCTCCGGATCCTCATCGGTGGCGCACGGAGGAGGAAGGGGGTGGCGAAGGGAAAGAAGGGATGGGATGAGAGAAGGCAAGGGGGCGGCGTGTGCACGGAGTCGAAGGCAAAGGTGGATGTGTCGGTAGGACAAGGAGGTAGGTGGTGTCGGAGGGGGTTGGGGGATGATGGTTCGGGGGGTGGCAGCAAGGCACGGCAAAGAAGTTGCTGCGTAGGAGATCGGAGTGTTGCGGGAGCGCAGAGGGCGGCGGTGGGTTGCAGAGCGGTAGGAGGGGAGGGGGTTGGAAGGGGCAGCGAAGGAAAGAGAGCGGGCGAAGCAGTCGCGGCGACGGCCTGAGCGGTGGCGCGCGGAGGCGGTGTCGAGGGACGGGGCCGCGCGGCGGAGGAAAAGGTGAAGGTGGAGAACTCGGAAGGGGCGGTGGGTTAAAGGTAGCGGGCCAGAGCCTCACTTTATTTTTATGCAGTTATTGATCTCCGTAGAACCCGACACCCGCCGTACCCACCCTTCTTTCTCCACCTCCACCTCCTCCTCCTCCTCCTCCTCCTACGCCATCTCCTCGGCCTCAACCTCCTGCCACCGCGCCTCTTACCGCCTTCTGCCGAGCCACCCTCCCGCCCTTCGCGAGAGAGCTAGCCTGCCGGCGGGTAACTAGCTTATCAAAAAATGGGCGTTGCCGCCTCTCACTGTCTCGTTCGTTCTCCTTCTCTCGCCACTATCTTCCACCTTTCTCCCTTCCGACACCCTCTCTCCGTCTAGTTCTCTATCACGAGCCAACTTCGTCTTCCCCGTGGTCTCGGCACGCGTCCTCTCTCCTTCTCTCCACTTTTCTCTTTCTTCGTTTCCATCGGTCGTTTCCTCGGTTCTCGCGTTCTCTCGCCTCCTCTCTTTCCGGCTTTCTCCGTTCACGTAGCAGCCGTGCGCGCGTTCCCTCTCGAGACCAGGGCCCTTTCTCTTTCTCCACGGTTCTGCTCCTCGTCCGCCTCCGGATCGCGCGCGCCTTCCATTGTGGCCCGAACACACCTGCCTCGTCGCAGGGTGACCCTCGTTGCCTCGCCGACGACACCGATGAACGTATCGATAGCCCCGCAAGGCTATCGAAAAGGGGTGCACGGGCAGCGGAAGTGCGTAAAGGTCCTCGCGTTATTTACTCTTTCTCTTTCTCTCCTTTTCTTAGTTTCTCCGCGCGAGGGATAGGTTTCGCGCTTACTCCGACACCGAGGCAACGAAATAAGATATCGGAGGGTGTAGGCGGCAGTCGGGAGAAGAGCCACCGGTGGGCAACGGGAAAGGGACGAGACGTGGGACTGGGTAAGAGAGAACCGGCCGAGAAAATGAGAGAGGATAGCGGCATCCCATGTTACCCAGCCAGCGGTCCACCAAACCGACTGCTTTCCATTTTCTTCCAGGGTGTGTCCTCGTGCTTCTTCGATTTAGAACAGGTTCGGAACTGACCAAACCTTCTTCCTGTCCTCTCGTTATGCCGCTCGGTTCTCGCATTTCGCGCCTTCGTGTATCATCCTTCATCCCTTCGTTCCTCCCTTCGCTTATTTTTTCTTCACCGCTCGGTTGGCGAGACCTCTCTCCCACCCTCTTGCCCCCTCTCTGTCATTGCCCTCTCGTTATCCCGCGAAGGCTAGCCACGTGCGCGCGTGTTCAGCCGTACATGTGTTCACGCTCGAACGTGCGTTACACGAGATACTGGCCGGCTGCGCGTTTATACGCGACGAATCCGATCGATGTCTGCCCCATCCACCGGAGAGCCGCGCTCCAACCCTCTTGGTCCTTAATTACGCGAGGGGGACGTTACTCTTTTCTCCCTTTCTAGTTTCTGGCTAGAACCGGCAGCTTCGTCTTTTACCAAACCAAAACGACCTCGATCTTTCTCCGACGTCCTAGGTTCAGGACGTATCAAACTTCTCCAACTATTGTACTTTCCGCACCCTCCCTTCGAAAGATAACAAGACATGCACCCCTGTCCTTAAATATTCGGACGCCACGCGCTCTTCCGTAAGACGAGATAATTGGTTCAAATTGATTTACGGAAACTATTAATCGGTCAGAATTTTGTGTTATCGTAGAATAATCCAGAAGAAATTTTCAAAAATGAAACTTAATATCATGGAAATTAGTACCGTAAAAGGTTCGTGATGAATTAACAATTATGCTGATCTTTGCAATCCCCTAATTTAAGTTCAAATTGATATTAGTCTGTATCTGAATCGAGGATTTAACATACTATTATTTTGCAAAATTTTCTTCTAAAGGATGAAAGAAATTACTATTAATTAAAATGAAAAATCTCAAATATTTTAGCGAGCTATGGTGCATTCATCGCGATGAATTTTCGTCGGTTTCATTGTGTATTTAATTAAATCGTACGCAATGTCCGATATGTCGTGTCATATTGCTGTGAACGGGACGAATGATACCGCCTGGAGGAGAGAATCGCGAGAGCGCGCGCGGTTCAAACGTATGTAAATGGTTCGATCGAGTGTGTTACGAGAGAGAGAGAGAGAGAGAGGGGGGGGAGGGAGAGGGAGAGAGAGAGAGAGCAAAGAGAAGAGGAGTGTCCCGCAATCTGAAAGTAACGGTACGCGCAATCGATAAAAAGGAACGCGAAACATCCGTCTCGTCCCTTCTCGTTGTAGACCCCGTGTTTTCCACCCCTCGGCTACGCCGGCGAAGGGTCAATGTCCGATCACGTGGTAAAAAGGGCGAAAAGCGTTTCCCGAAGAGAAAGAAGCCGAGAGAGACTGGAGAAAAAGAGCGAACTTGAACCTGCCAGCCGAAAACGTGGAGCAGCATCCGCCGGGCCGCGTAGCAACAGGCATCTGTTGCGATAGAAGATACGATAGATACACCCCGACACGCGTGCTTCATCCCCCTCTGCCATATCTATTACTGTAACTCTGTCCATTAGCTAAAAAATACTGCTACTTATTCGAATCCTACTACGTACATTATTTCTTTTAATCTTCTTTTAGATCGTCTTCTATCGTTACAACATCTTTTACATTTGAGAAAAATATGAAAGAATCGTTATTGGTACGCGTCATGTTGCATTATCGATTGCAATGCAACGAATGTTAAAAGACTGTTGTAAAATTAACGCGTTTCGATAACTACGTAAAATCAAAGTCTGATTTGGTTAACGGCTGATTCAATGGTACTTCCGCTCTCTTGTCTCGTGGGCGCTGTCTCAGAGGAAAGCAAGCGATACGCATCCTACATTCACTAAAAATAATCAAAACACTGGCGAGCCTTTATTTGAAGTGAAATTTGCCGCCTTTTTTACCTGAGCCAACGAGATTCAAAGCAGGTCTATCTTTGAAAAATGAAAAAGTGCTAGGCAGGACACTTTTAGCTAAGGAAAATATTACAAGATGGTGGTATAAAAATTGCAAAGTTAGAAAGAACGACAGGTATCTGGAACCGTTACGCTGGAAACGACTAACGATACTCGCGTTACAGTATACCGTTGGTTACGTCAGTTTCGAGTTATAATCGAAATACACGGGTATAGGCGCAACGATAAAGCAAAATATTTACGAAGCGGCGCGGAGAAAGAGGTAATTAAATAGAGCAAGATTTACGTGCAGGGCTCATGTTCTCGCGTGGTTTTTCACAAACATAAAATCGAGCGGTGTCAAAGCGCGCAACGCATCGCGCCGCTACACCTTTCGTTTAATTAAATCGTACGGCGTCCGAGACGCGTAAAAATAAATTACGCGCGCTACGTGCTCGTCGTATCTCCTCTCCGCTTCTGGCTAGCTTTCGATCCTCGCACGGCTGTGTCCTGCAAACAGAATCGACATCGTAGCTTCTAATCGGTAGACGGAGCGTAATTTAGTCGCGTATCGGTTTGGACGACGCGCGTGTCATCGGACGCGTCGCGCGGCGGGCGAAATCCCGGCGCGCTTCGCCGAATCGTCCACCGGAAAATAGGCGTGGACGCCGCGAAAAAACGTGCCAGCCCATGCATGGAAAATTGTCCGAGTGGAATTGTCTCTGCGCGAACAAAGAAGGGAAGTGTGGTCCGAGGAGAGCGACAGAGTTGAAAGAGCGACCGAGACCAGCGAACGGAGGGAGGGACGAGCAAAACGGAGAACGGAAGAACGGGAGAGAGGGAGAGGAATAGTGAGAGAAATAGCAGGAGAAACAAGCAACGAACATGACAAACAGACTGACGTGGACTCGCTGAAAGCATGAAAGGATAAACGAATAAAACTAGTATATTAAGGACGATAAATCTGTTTTTCTTCTCTTTTTTCCCCGACATCGAGTAATTAAAAGTGCTCGTCCGGCGGGATTAAACGCAAACCGTACCAAGTCCTGTAACAGCGCTGATAGAAAAACTGGCTTTGTTTCGCTAAAATGGTAATTAATCCGTGCTCCATGGACAAATGAGCCAGCGAAACGTCGAACAGTATCGTTTCGCTGGCGTTTCCCGCGATCCAACCGCCAAGAACATCTTTTCGAAAAGATGTCGCGATCATGCGATCTTTCCAATCACTTTCGACTTGTAAATTATTTGTATATCACTCGTAAATAAGCATTATATAAGTCTATCGTTTCGATATACACAGTTGCTCACGCAACTCATCAAATATTCCGAATATTCAAATCCGTAACAGGACATGGTTTTATCTACTTATCCATATATCTAGTTTTATCTAAGATGTGTAATTATTTGTATTATGAAACCACGGTATATATCACGGTAAGAAATCAGATAATTATTGAAATCTGGTTATTCACGCAGTGATACTGTGAATGAGATTCGAATAAATGTTAAGGGATTTTATTAAAAAATGAAACAATACCTAAAGCAAAATTATCTTTGATCGGAAAAGAATTAATAATTTAATTAGTACAACGTAATGGCAACATTGAACGTGCTGTAGAAATGAAATTGCGCTTAAAAACACAAATCGGAAATTACAAAAATTTTGCAAACGCTAAACGAATAAAATAAAATTATCTTCTCCGTTATTATTAGAAGGATGTTGGCATTAAGAAAATATTTGATCGATTTTCTGAGCCATCGTATATCGAGTTAGAAAATATAGCGGTAAAGTCAAAACGAAGCGGAGGTTCGCTTCGAAAGGTAACCAAGGAGTTGTACTGGGCCGCAAACCCTTTCGAGTTTACACTTTATGCTCCTGAAAATCTGCTCTATGCATTATGTAGAGCGCTATACACCTGTTGTGCCGGTATTCCTTCGAGGACGAGATCTATTCGACGAGCTAAGTAAGCACAACATTCCTGCCGCGCGCTTCTTGGGGTAACGAAAGCGCGGCGGAAACGCAGAATGCCAAGTAGCTGGGATAGAACGAGACCGATTCGGCTGGAAAGTTACGGGGTTGCATCAAATTACGGCGATAATTACCTGTATTAAAATTCATTGCTTGTTAGAGTACGTTTTCTGCAATTTATGCGAGCCCCCTTGGATCCGTTTGTTTTTCCACGCTATTCCAGCGATATCGATTCTATCGTATTGCCTTTTCTTAATTCTATCTAGCTACGAATAAATTAACTTCCCCGACATGGTAACGACTGTTCTAGCCAAATCGTTTGTCATATTTATTTTATATCGAATGCTCGGTGGGTTACTCGATCTTTCATTTAACAGCCAAAAGTTTTCGCTCGAATATGCTTAACATATTTCTTCCATACTTCAAATAAAATAGGATGATAATTTCATTTTCATACTTCTCTAAAAACAGTTAACTTTCCGTTTCTGTGATCCACTGCGAACAGTCATAAACAATTCGTGCCAAAGATTATATGAAACTACGTAATATATGGTGGCTACAAAAAGTATTTGCATACCATTGTATTTATTATAGCATTAAACCCAAGTATATTAAATTTCGTATCATTTAGCGGTACTTTCATACAGCGGTACGTACAATACGATTTCATACAATGGCAAAAACTTTGACGCTATAAAAGTGAAATGTAGAACCAGATAGAAATGCGCTTTATTGAAAACTAAGAGAATATGGAAATAATATTTTTACTCCATGTACACGTGACTCTTCTACCAAGATTCTCAACTTTTCGAGTCTATACATACTCGTGAAAGATAATTGCTTTTGGTTCTGCGATAAAGGAAACCTCGTCTTGTTTATGATTTTGATTAAGAACTTGTCTATGCGTCTGTTCATAAACCATCCAATTACCGCGCCTCGCACATATGGATACCCCCGTGATCGAATAAACTTATAAATGTATTTAAAACTTTCTTTTTCGCAATTTCATTTTCAAAATATAAATGTATCTTGTCATACGTTATGAAGAACATAAAGGAACATACAAAATTTCGCCAATAACACAAAGGCTTTTATAACATAATCCTTTCGTTAATTATGGTTATGCCGAGAAGAAAACGTGAGCTGTGTCTTAAAGAAAGAAGCGAGAGTGGATTTTGTCTCGGACGACGGGAGAATTCATCGGAAGTAAGATTGCACAGCGCGAATTCACCCTGTCCCTATGCGCTACCTAAGACACACGACCATCGTCGACACGATGGAGTGTTATCATAACCTAGTAACGCCAAATATTGATTTTGACACGTACACGTGACGAGCCGCTAGACGACGTTCGTATATAATGCGGAGGGTAGGAGAGACACACGCCTACATTTAAGCATACATATTGGTGTGTGCACGCGTCTTCGGCGCCTCTGTCGTGTCTCCGGGTACATACGTGTGCGTGGTACGCACAACCACGTGGAGAGAGCACACACACCAATCACGCATCGTCGTATTCGTCGTATTCGTTGTACACACGTGGCGCGAGAAATCATTCCAATGTCCGTTCGATTCATACACGCTGTCGTATGTGCGGTGCGCGCGTCAAATTCACGTACCTACACATTGTTAAGACGAAAATTCCCGCTCCCCTTGTGCCTGTGTCCTACGCGACGCCATTTGAGACGCGTATCGAGTGTTACAGAACAGCGATACGCCCGTCCGTTTGCATTCGCAAGAGAAACAATACCGATTCCCACTACCGTAAACTCAAGTAATTGCAGGCATTTCGAAAAAATACAATATAAAAGAATGATATCGCTTTCTTAGATAAAATTGAATTCTTCGAAAGTTTTGGCCACTACCTTTGTAATTTTTGCAATCTGTAAAGAAAGAATATATCGATATGATATCCTTGTGAACGGTGAAAATGTTTGAAATATCACTGTCGCTATAAATTTATAACCAATCATCCGAAATTATATCATTATCATTTGGTTTTCGAGGCGATGTTTTCATAGGCGGTTAGTATAACTGCATATGCGCCATGTAAAAGGAGGTCATGGTACAACCAAATAGCAATAATAATGCAACTATAAGTTCCGTCCCACCACACGACATTCTAAAACGTAAAATTCATAGAAAATGAATTGTCCGCATTCGAGCGACATCTATTCATCCTTCATCGAGTGGACAACTATGCGACTGCAGGTTTCTGTATTTTTTATCCCACGTATTGGGGGCTCCACAGTCTCCATACCATTTTAGCGTAATTTCCAACATTACCGATTCAGCGTAAGATAAGACTGATCTACCTGTTTTATACTAGACCGATCGGCGCGCTTCTCTACTATACCGACCATCAACTTTATCCCAGAACTGATTTATTATAAAGGTTATTGAAATAAAATGAATATTTTAGTGTTTCATACAGAAGAATTACAATATTAATCATGGTCGGGATTAAAATTAAATCTTACTAATATATATGTTATGATATCAATAAAATCTCTACAATATTTGTTCATCCTAACACAGACTTAGATGTAGAATTTAATACATATACAATGTACTGTAGGTTGAACTTTAAGAAACCTTTTAAATTTTTGAGCGTGATACTTTATTCGAACGATTATGAAATAAAAATTTATATTTATGCAGAGATCAGTGAAACTATTCGATAAACTTTCTAATCGCATAATACAATCGCGATCGCAGCCAATCAGCTCGTATTATTTGTTATATAATTAATAATTGTATCACGTACAGTAATGCGATTAGTAATTATATATGAAATAATGCCGATTACCCGAGTCTCACCGCGTGGAGGTTGCTGCGAGTGGAGACTCTCCCTATCCACGATCCCATCCACCTCTCCTTTTACGCAAATTGACTAATTTTGTATTAAAAAGTTTAAGGAAATTCTTTTTTTGATGTGCGTTTACAAAACGTTCAAACCTTTGACCGTTGTGCAAAAGGAACATCAAAAAGAACATTTAAAAAACCGACGCGAATAACTAATCCTGACAGTAAAAAATATAAAACTTAAATACTATTGCTACTACCACTACTAGTACTACTATTATTACCAAATAATACTTTAATTATGCATGCATTTAACCCAAAACTAACCGCATGCACCGAAAGCATTGAAAGCAACTTGAAAGCATTGCAAGCAACTTGAAAGCATCCTATTTGCTAATTTCAAAAAAACCTCTACTTAATTGATAATCTAATTTAATCTACTTAGTAAAAACCCAAAGCTCTCATGAGTTTTAACTACACAAATATCCTAATATAATAAAAGGACTGGGAGAAGGAGTATTTTATGAAATGATTTCTTCAAGGTGTACCGTATATTTGTATCTTGAAATACTTTGTTATCTCCTCTTTCCACTGTTCCTGTAGACATTTCTGAAACAAACTTGAATTTAAATCAATTAAAACAAAGTAAAAAATTTTGTGTAAGCCCTACCTATCAGGGTCTATAAAGGTCTTTATATGTATGAACCTACCTACCACGAATCTAGAGATCTCTTTAAACCCTACTCATCAGAAATCTAAAGGCCCTTTTATTTACCCTAACTATCAGAATTCTGAACTGTTTTTCCATGGGTCCTGACTAGAAAAATTTGGAAGCCTATTCGTAGGGATCTCATATAAAAGAAAGTTATCTACACAAAAATTTAAATGTAATAAAGGGAAGGAAGGGAAAATTGTTTAGAGCATTGTGTGGGATACATGATATAATTGTTCTTCAGTCTCATCTCACGATGGATCCTGAAACAGACTTAAACCACAAAAAAATTAATTCAATTCTATGAGATATATATAATTAACTACCAATGAAGGAGATTAAACATTTGTTCATATTTGTTTCTTCTCTTTTAATTCATATTATTCCGTGTTTAAGTCGTTTGTTCATATGTATCTCCCAATAGTGATTAAAATTCCATGTGTATAATTTACACTTTCTACGAGTTAATAAATTTGCAACATAATTATTGAATTAGTACTTAAAAAAAAAAAAAAACAGCTGAAAGAAAGATATATTAGACACAACGAAATATCAAATCATCAAAACCTCAATTTAAACTTAAAAATTTGGATTTAAATTTGAATTAAAAAAGCTGAACTCAGATCACATTGAAGTACTAGGATGAAAAAAGAGCGACTAAAACCATATGATTTATTTCTAAACCATCGAATGATCTTTCATTTGACAAAGATAAAAATAACTTTATTCACTAAACTAATCAATAACCAACTGAAAATTCTTACTTATATATGTCTTTTAAATAGATTAATAAAGCAATAGTGTACGGCAATAATATTCAAATATTTCACTACCTCTTTTTCACTTTCCTTTAAATATGATATGAAATTATATGATAACATCATTCAAGAATGATACGATTCCTCGACAAAAATGTTCATTATTATTAAACAAACATATCTTAGCAGTATTTTCAATCACAAACATTCTAATAATAAAGGGCGCTGAAAAAGAAATGACTCTAAAAAACAGAAGGACCATCGAAGTATTCGCTCGATATAATCCCCGGCAACAAAACGTGAGTGGAATATTCATTCTATTCCGCAAACTTTAATTTACTATATGTAGTTATAAAATAGAAAATTCTCAAAGTCAAATCGCGATGAGTGCTGCATCATATTTGCAATATTAACTAACACACTATTGACAAAAAGAGGAAAGAATATTTCCGTGTGAATCATTTGCGTAATACTAATATCTGTTAATCTATGCACTCAGATTTAAATGTTCGCAACGCTAATAATGGTTCGGCGTAGCCATATAAGAGGTTACTGGTGAAACTGCATCTGATGATCCAGGAGCAGGAACATGCTTCCACAGTCCAGTGGAAGAAGATTGGGCATAATATAAGCGCAACACTACTTTAAAAAACGCGATCATTCATCGATGCGACTCTAACTAGAAAACTAATTAAAACAATCGCGGTGGAAAGACGTAACACTAATTCTTAAAACAAAAATAAAACAAATATCCATATATGAAAAGAAAGCTAGTTCAAATATTGTACTATACTAATACAAATTGCAATATTATAAAATTAATGAAACGTTAATACTTTTAAATCTAACAAGAAAATTCTAATATGTATTACTCTCTTAAAAATTCTGAGAATTCATAATCAAAATTGTAAAAAAAATCGCGATATTATAATTCGCAACTCTAAAGCAAACACGATTATCATTTTAATCGCAAATCTAATTCAAACCGTAATTATTCTCTCGCGACACTAATAAGAAAAATCGCGATTTGCCCAATGTGACGATGGACCGATATGTACATCGGCCGAAAAAAAGAACTACTACTACTACTACTACTACAAATACTAAAAGCGAGCATAGTGACAAAGTAGTAACGAGGATGACTTTCCATGCTATGGATGACCCAGAAGATGGAGAGCCATTGGTAGTTGCCCTCTTGAACGACAGTTTGCCGGGCCTCTTCGGCTCATAGCCTCTTCTTTTTCCGGGCGCAATGCCCGCTGAAACTTAAATCTAGGCTCGAGTCTTTCTAATCGCGAAATAAAGAATAACTTATAAAGGTAAAATAAAAAAATAAATCGCGGATGCTATTCCCAGTGCACATGGACGACCAAAGATCATAGCGACCGTTGTCCGTTCGCATGTGCGTGCTCGAGCAATAAACGTTCGTTTCGAAACCTACCCCGTACTCGCGACCACGACCGCGATATTCGAAAAATCTATAGGCAAGGCTCGAGACAAATGGCATGCTCCATTCGTGATGCCAGCTTCGCCGTCAATTTTTCGAATCAAATATCCTGAAACAGGTTGGACACGCGAAAACGCGCCTACCCGACGAGAGACAGTGCCAACCTGCCCGGCCCTACCTACTTATAGTTAACATTCATACCAGAAAATATGCTACCTATTCTACCCGGAAACCTATATTTAACTTAAAAAAATGGCAAAACAAGCACACCAACACATTCTCTCCACGGTTCTCACACATAACCCGGGCGCAAAGGCCTACACTAGAGAGACGTCCCGGGACGCCTCCGACACCCGAGTTTAATACAACTTTCACACTCTAAAGTACGTACCATTTTCCTGAAATCGACTGACGATGGCTAGCGACCATTGCGTAAAGTATAGTAAAGATATTTATATTTTGATTTTAATTAAGTACATCAGAATTTTAAATGTAATTAAAAATTCATCAACATGCTGTGTAAAGTATAATCATAATATATCTAAATGAATAATATTATTAGAATATACGATACGTATTTCGATATTATTATAGGTAATATAATAGTTCATATTAATAATATTGTACTATTTTTAATCTCCTATACATATTTAATAGCATCGTTATTATAAATTGAAATTTATAAGTATGTATCTATTTTAAAGTTATAATGAATAACAAAAACGACGCAATTCCACAGCCTAACCACATACGCACAATGTGGAAAATACGTCGCGCACGATACACTAACTCAACGTCAGTCGCTGAAAAATTATTAAACTTATAAAATAGTCATCATGCCCATTGCCTTTCTCCCACCCAAGTAGCACCTGAGCACGTGAGTGAGAGCTTGGCAACGAACATGGGAGGGGTTAAATCTGAAAATCCTATGCTAAAAATATGATTAGCATATCTATTAAATTTTGTATCTTGCGGGCTAACATGCTTTCATTTTGTAATCTTATTTCATTTCAAATTTTAATGACCCTATTTATGCATACTTTAATTTATTAATTTGATAAATTACTAAAAAGCTACACTTGAATGAAAGAAAAAAGAATAAAGAATATATTTATAAAAAAACAAACCAGATTAATATTCAGTAAATACAAATAGTAATAAATTCAATGTATAATATTAAACATAGTCTCAATGAAATATTAATAGAAATAACCTCAGGCGATTCCTTCGTCAAAACTTATCTTTGGAAACAAAAAAGCGTTCAAAACTTGCTTTGATTCTGAAATCTGCCTGTCGCGAAGTGTCTTCTTGCACGTGAAATTTGATACATCCTTGGGCGGATAAAGTTACTGTTTAATATCTTTATATTGTACATTTCTAATTTTACTAAAATTATACTCTATATGAACTCGAATAATAAGTTGTTCCATACTATCGTAAAAAAGGAAACAAAATTAAATTAAATATATAGCATGTATCGTCATTAATAATAATAATAATAATAATTTCTATCGTGATGGCAATTTCTCATAATAACGAAGTCAGTGTCAGACTTCTTCACCACAAAATACTCAAGTCATTCTGAAGTTCGTTATTCATTTCAATATTCATACATTATTTATCCATTACATACGTACACTCGTATGCATATTTGATCTTTACATTGTATATGTGTACTCTAATTTTACAAGCAATTTATGTATAATAAATGCAAGTTGTCATTTTCACTCATGTATACACAATCGAGTTATCAAGATTAATACTACACTCGTGTCAATGATTAATGCATCATTACTAATATCCAAAAACGCGATATGCAAGAAAACCTATCCTGAGCTAATAAATAAAACACAGAAAAGAAAATGTTACTACTCGCGAGTGTAATAGATACCCGCGGCCACTGTGCTCGTTAAAAAATCTACGTAATACAACTAGTCACCCGTGTCGATTCGGATTTTTCATGCTACGACATGATTAAGTGACCAGAGGAACAAAAATGCATGCAACTCACGATTAGATGCAAAGAACGTTGTCGTCGATATTATTGTACCTCCAACCCTAATTGAGAAGTCACCATGAAACCGTCATCAGATAGGAATTGTGGAATTCCATGGAAGAAGCGAAGGCTGGACGAAACCTGTAACAAAGCAGAAAATATTACAATTAATTTTCAAAGACAGTGTTTCTTATTTGAAAAGTTTTAAATAATAGAAGATTGATTTCTATTAAATAAAATTTCAGTGACAATATTCAATTCAAGAATGAAAAGTTTAGACTTGCCAAATTTTCAAATTATATTTTTTAATTAATAATAGAGGGATAAAATTAAATGAAATACGATACAAAATTGCTTACATTCTTGGCTTTTAAAGCACCACAACATCCTTTCCAAGCGATAGGAAGAAGAGGAAGGAGTGAAAAACCTGTAACAAGATATGGATTATTACAATTTCTACTGAAAAAAATAATGCTTTTTATCCAAAACATTTAAAATAACATAAATATAAAACTCTCTGAAAGCTAGGAATTCTAATATAAAATTTAAAATCAAATCTTATATTTTAATTAATAATACTTAATGTAATATTACAATGAAATAATAATTATTTAATAATAAAATGTGTAAAAATTCTTACATACTTAGTTTTGAAGCACCACCATCCTTCCCAAAGAACTGTAAAGAGTGGAAGTTGAAAAACCTAAAACAAAACATGTGAAATATTATAATTTGTTCTTGAAAAGTATTTTTAATTATTTTAATTAAGTAAAGTATTTTTTGCTCACAATGTTTGGGATAGTGAAAAATAAGAGTCTATTTAAAGTTGAAATTTTAATAATAACAAGAATTTATATTCTGTAATAAAGTGTAATTACTATAAAGATTGGAACTCTAAAATAAAAATTTAAAATTCAAAAATTGAGAATCTAATGATTTCTGAACAATGTTAAATATCTTTATTGTATATTTCATTATTAAAACTTTGTTATTTTATTTCAGTAGAAATTAACAACAGTTCAAATAAAATACGAATATTAAAATAGAGTAAAATATAAAAAAATACTTACATTCTTGAGCTCCAGAGGAGACTTTATCCTCTTGCGAGACCCGTGACTCTAGCACCGAAAGCGAATGTTTAAAAAAAAAAGATGTACAAAAAAAAAAAAAGAAAGAAAAATAAAAGTTCATCAACGCGTTCGTTTAAACAACAATTGGCGAACACACTGACTCTAATCTCGCGCCTGAGAATTATCATTAAATTTAATGAGAGCCATTATGCTCTAAAAAATATTGAAAATTATACATATAACGCATCAAACACTGACTCTATTGACCACATTGCGCGCGATCACAAAAATTCTCTGGAAAAGAACTTTATTAAGGGATAGAAGTAAGGGAAAGAAATAAAATACACATGTACTATTTTGCATATTTCTCTCCTTTCTTCTATCGAGTGTTTATTCATGAAAATACTGCTTTTCAAACATTATAAACTAATTATTATTCATTGACCACAGATAGAAACATATCATATTAAGAATATAACAAAAAATATATATTTAATATATTTCAAATATTTTTGAACACTACAAAGTATTTCCTACTACACTGTCAAATATTTATAAATATTTCACGACTGATTTATAAAAATTGCCCGCCAAACTGAATGTCCGCCATTACTATTTGAAATACATATATGCACCTATTCGACATGCTTCGTACGTGACTTTCTAATAACAAAACATGGCGCACTTTTCACAGCTTTAAACAAAGCTGCGCAATACGAAAAATATTCGATGCGCAGAACACGTTCAAACCTGTCTATACTAACGTACTTTCTAGAATGTGTAAAAATTATTTAAAAAAGACAAAATGACAATCTCATCACAGAGAATCCACGAAAATTTAGCAAAACATAAAGATTATTTCAATTTCCTTTTCAAATGAAACAAAATTTACGAACTCTACGTCGAATAAATGTTAAATAATATGCTCAATTTTTTTGAAATCGAAAAATAATTTAACAAATTTGAAATAAAACCAGCTTTTTTAATCTGGCTTATTTTCATCTTAGCTTTCTTAATAAACCGTGAACTAGTTTAAGATTGTGTGTTATGTTACGTACTAATTACGTTAAATCGCGAAATTTTTATAAAAGACGAAATCAATTAAATACTTAATAAATATTAATAAACGTGCAATAAAAAATGAATACGACTGAATACACTAACGTATAAAGAAGTTTGCTTTCAATGGAATAAATCAAATTTTACCATATTTCGATGAAAAATTATCGGATTCATTACTAATCATTGTGGCGTCCTTTTGAATGTCAGTTTGTCCCTCCGATTTTCGTGACATCCCTCTAATATTTCGAAGTCTTTCTCGCAATCAAGCAATAATCTGTACAAAAAGAGATCATTATATTAAAATAAATGCATAAAAAGAACAGATTATTTGAAAATGAAACAACGGGCAAGGTCAAATTACGTCTCGAAAGTTCATTATACGATCTACCGGCAGGGAGGGCAACCGAAAAGATCGTCAAAGAAGAAAATAATTAAATAATAGATTTAATAAGTTATTGACTAAAAACGTACGTACAATTATACGAAGTTAGAATAGCGTCCGATTAAACGGTGAAAGAAGGAAGGAAAGTACTATGTAACAGAAACGTCGAAACTTTTCGTAGAGTGACGCGGATATACATCTAATCGCTCTGATTTTCGACACCAAACTGACACCTCACGCCGCGGTTTGTCCCATGAAGTTTGATTCGGGCGAGGAGTGGGGGTGCTTTGTTTGTTAGCGATGCGTGATATATGTAAGTATAGGTTTGTCAGATTCACACGATCATTCGCAGGACAATACCGCGTATTCCAGAATATGTTTTCAAAACCTACGTTTACAAAAATAAAAAACAATACAAACGTAGACCTATGTTTATAAATTTGACATATATATCATCTAATTTAATATTTAATACATAAAGTTGATTAGGAGATATAAAGCATGTAGATGGTAATTTCTAAGTTCGATGTAAAATAATATTTTTTAGTCAAAAGATTATAATTAAATTATAATAATGAAAAAGAAAAGAAGGAAAAATGTTAAAAGAAATAAAGAAGAAAGGAAGGATAAAGCAGACGAAATGAGAAAAAGTTGAGAGAATATACGTATAATACAATATATGTATAGTGCAAGGATAAAAGAGAAAAGATTATGAAAGGAAAGGCATGTCACCACTAATAAAATGATCCTCACAATCGATCAATGATCTGTACCAAATAAACTATCAATTATATTAAAATCAGGCAATATGTTTCGACCGTTCGCGGAGAGACGCGATCACGAGGAAACGCGTCAATAGACGCCACGAATAGATCGATTCCTTATTTCGATTAGGATAATAGGGGTGGTTCAGTGAGTATAACACTACGGTTAACAGGTTATAATACATATATTTCCAACAACTTTGTACAGAAGATATTTACGCTGTTGCGTAAGGTATAAGTGAAGTAGACGAATGATTGACGGATAAGAACCCGGTAAAGAGATGTTGACTGTTCTAAAGTCGACGAACCAGTCCCGAGATGTCGACTGATCTGTAGTTGTAGATCAAGTGACGATGCAGTTGCAAAGGGAAACTCTTGTTCAGTGGTGATCCCCCCCCCCCCCCCCCCACCGCCACTGGTCGCTTGCGGGTGAAATCCTGGTACAACCCACGTTTCCCCTATTTCTATCTGATGGAGCAATAACCATAAGGAACCTTTTGAATCGAAGATGTTTTATGCCACTTAATGAACTTAACAGTAAATCTAGAAGCCTCGTTTTATGACCGTTTCTTAGGATTATTGCGACTCGCTTAATTATATGTAGTATAATTATATATATATGTATCACGGCTGATGGACCCCTCGACCGTAGAGGGTCACCGGACGTAACACAATATTTAAACTCGGATTCTGTCTCTATCAAAAGTTATAATGTAAACTATTGGTGATTCTGACAGTCAAGTAGAAGATTAATGAAATACAAACGAATCGAGTCCAAGAAATTTTTAATTTCAATATGACACGATCTAACAAATAATTAATTAAAGATGTATTAATTAAACAAACCTGGTAGTTTATAAAAAGTGAAGAATTACTACGTGGTAAAAATCGGGCACATCGAACAAAATGATACGCGTAGATTCGACATTTCCCGGTACTAAAGTGACGTTTCATCCCGTCAAATATTCGTCTAACTGACTAATCAACTGATTAGTTGAGGCAATTTAGAATATTTTCAAGTGAAACCAGCGCGAAAAATTGAAATATTGCTGTAATATTTCTTTAATCAACGAAGTATGACATTTTCAGACCATGTATGTATGAAGAATTTTGAACGTTTTACTTTTTGCTTTAAAAAGCTGATATATACACATAAACGAACGATTCCTTGGAAAAGCATTAAGTGATATGAGAGAAAAGAAGAGAAAAGGCAGAAGAGAAAAGAAATGAAAGGGAAAGGAAAAAATGAGAGGGGATATAATGACAGGGAAAAGGAGAGATTGAAGAAAATAAAGTGAACATATCTAAACCTATATTATACTAACGTCGATAAGGTTGCACGTGACGTGAAAATGGTAAAGAGAACAGGTAACCTTTAAAACGTGGGACACGAAAAAGCATTGTATGTCATGCCGTTATCCCATCCTATATCTCGTTTGTGGTCTAGCAACATGTATATTTATATCCGAATATAAAAGAGAATCTCCTTACATCTAACATTACTAACTTCGGTGGTTAAATTGAATATAAATTTCTAAACACATCACTCTAGAACATTTAACATAGACCTCGCATGTGTTTTTGATTTTTTGCGCAGTCGATATTTCAGAGGATCGGGTACGAAGAGCTATAAAAAATTGTATATATTCTAAATCTCAAATACCCAACAGTCAGACATCAGATCGTTATTTATAGAATTGATACGATAAAAAATATTAGAATATATTTTGTGTACATGCAAAAACATACGCAACTTACGTTCAATTTTCCCGCTACTTCTCACTAGAGTCTACAGTATCTTTATCTGCTAATAGGACTGAAGTGCATAATACAACGCTAGATGGCGAAGCAAACTTATCTGTAGCTTGAAAATATCAATATTTTCGAGACAATTCTACAATCGTAACCTGAGTTGCATGTAAAACAAACAGACGACAAGATATTTGTTTGTTTATAAAAACTCATTTTTATAATACATCATTAAATATTTGATGAGCATTTATAAGTAACAAACGAAAGATTTCTCATAATAAAAACAATATTGTTGTTGTACCGGAAATGACAGAGATTAGGAGGGAAAACAATATATTTTTGGCGAAAGTTCGTAATTTTATTAATTCCTGTACAAATAGTTAAAGTTGTTATGGAAAATATGATCAGAAATTTATTATAAGGTTGCACAGTAGAACGAAATGATTCATTACCGTAGAACAATTAAACCAGTGAATAATAATAAATTGTATTCTCGAAATGATTCCGCGAAAAATGAAACCGCCATTTTAATGCGTTCAAACACCCGTGGCGGCATTAAGTTTCGACGTGTCATCAGTAAATATATAATCTAGGATAAAATAAAAGAACTTAAACGCATAGAACGTTTAAAAAAAAAATTAAATTTATTTTGATGATGTTTCTGAAACAAATTTATATGGAATTTTATCGAGAAATTCGTCTTTCAACAAACCTGCCAGATTGGGTATAGTCGCCTTCAAAAGTATTTACGTCATAGCTGCCATAAACTCTAGGTACATGTGTTAGATGATAAAATCGAGCAAGGCGCTTCCTAAGAAATATTTTCCTCGTAAAAAACTGATACGATTTTGTAAATACAACGTCTTTCTAGGATCAACGGTTTTAAAGTTATGAATTTTCCAAGATCATTTATTCGATACATCCTTTCGAACGTGTTGGTAGTTACTGTACCACTAAAGCGAGGAAGAAACCGAGTGGTCGCTTCGACAGTCGCGGCCTATTAAAATATCGCACTGATTGGATGCAATTACACGTGAATGTATCAATTTTTAGAGATGATAAATACACATTTGTTATATAAACTTATTAGACATGTAAAATAGTACAGATCACTTCATATGGTTAAATATATCAATATATAAAATTTCTTGTTTCGTAAACAAAATGTTAGTATTGTTATAGATAAAGATAATGAAGTTTGCGATATAAATGATACGAAATATGCAAAAAAAAAAAAATAAATTTCCATTTACAACAGCCATTGTTCATATTTAGTTTAGCCTAATGAAACTGGAATCGCAACTGATATTCATTGAACTACTAGTTTTTATGACATATCGGTAGAATGTATACTGATTGTCATATGATGCGACTATATGCCTGACGCTATGAATCTCGAAGTGGTCGCTTTGTACAGTCCATTTCGATAAAACAGTCCGAAGGATTGAGAAAAATCATATTTCGGTCTATTAAATTATATACATTATTAGCCATTGGGTGTTATAAGAAATTATAAAGAGAAAAAAATTGACCCAGTTTGATATACATAATATCTTTCCAAAATGTCAGGTAGCATTGTTATGGGTTATTGAGAATATATTTTCTGGAAGTGAAATAGTACTAGGTATACGAGTCGACTGTACTGTAGACGCCACCGGCAGCCACGAGCGGTCGCTTGAAGTACAGTTATAACCAAAATGTTTTTGCAAACGCATTGGCGGAACGTCAAAATAGGATCATTCGATCGCAAAATTACGAGTGGGGCGTCATGAGAAACTTGTAGCTCGCAAAAAACTAACACGATTTGGTGTATATAGTATTCGTTTTTAACGTGTCCCTGCCGAGATATCTGTTTTTGAAGTTTTGCAAAGGTAACGTATTTTCGACTCACTGTATAGGGTGACTGTACCAACGGACGCTACGGGAGTCCGCAGCCGGCATAGGTTCAGTTGGCAGCAGTACGCACAGTGAGAAGGTTTACCATGGCTAATATTTCGAACGAAGAGCTTCGTAAAGAAATCGCCGGTAAGTGGCAATATCCTTTGATTTACCATACTCTGATCTACAAATATGATAAAACTAAGTTAGTAATCATTCGTGGTGCAAGTTATTGGTACGTTTGCGATTAGGAATATGTAGAAAATCGGGCTCTTTGCTCTTGCGACGTGACGACTTTAGCGCGCACGATGTGACGAAGTGGCGTGCCCCACGCCGGCCATTACAACCACGATTCATCGTATTTCCACTTACGTACAGCTTTATTAGAATATTGCATCTCCGAACCGTTTCGTGTAATCTACTATTAAAATTTTTCTAAAATTTTTCGATGTCTTGGGAAAATTTGGATTCTTCCTTGGTTTGCTAGAAAATGATAGCTTTCCCTATTCTATCCTATAGTATACTGTATGACGCGTCTGACTGTGGTGGCGCGCGCCTGAAGCCATCGCATACTTCATATCTCGCTCTTTCTCTTGTCTCAACGTCTTTTGCACCGTGAAAAGCGATCTCAGCATGGACCGTGCCCTCATTTTCTAGAATATTTCAACGGATCCTGCTTTTATTTTTTATTTTGTCAGGCCAAATATAGCTTCGTTCCTCGAATTTTACTCGCTTGTTGTAGTTGCTGTTACAACGTATTCCGTTGTCATATTTACTCGATAGCTTTTACCTTTTCCCACCGCCTCAAAATGGACACAATGTCCATCGATATTTGTTAATGCCTTTTTTTTTACTTTGAATCTCTTTTACTTTAGCTGTTTATCGCCTAAAATTTCCGCTAATAAATTTCCGCCGGAATTGTGAATCACGCCACCGATACGCTCGAACCTTTTAGCTATTTTCCATTATTCCAAGGTCCAATGTATTCTACGATCGATCAGCCGATGTAAAGAAAACAGTTTTAGAAATACAACCGATTTATTACATTTTCGTGATAAAGTTAACTTTCAGCAATTTTTTTTCTCTATGATATAGAGAATCAGCAACCGGCACAATGAATGGTTGCCATTTTCGTTCAATATTTACTAGCTCTCTGACGCGGGAGCTACAATACGTTACTCTAACTTTCATGAAATATGCCACATTAAAAATTTTTAGGTTATTTAAATAATTTAATAGTATTACGATAATTGATCTTTTATTAATAAAATCATTATTTGTTATATTCCATAAAATTTCATATACTTAACTGTTCATGAATAATGTACAAAATATAAAGAGTAGATTGAAAGTAAAGTCTGCATAAATAAATTTGCCTACCTTTTATCAAATTTTGAATATTGGAGTTATCAAAATAACTTTTTACGTACAATGCAACGTTTGCATTTTTATGTTTAGCTATCCTTAAGGATGCGGATCTTAATGTCATGTCTGCTAAGAAAGTGAGGCTACAGATTGAAGGAAAACATGACATAGATCTCAATGAAAGGTAAGAATTCATTTAAAATGTATTGTCAATATTTAGCATAAATATGCCTTTAGAGTCGCATTTATAACAAAGGAATCAAATTTTCAAAGATATTTATTAAAATTTATAAATATATACAATACAATATTGTTTGGATACCATAGGCACTCTTGCAATGAAAATAATTCAAATGTGAGCTTATGTGTATCCTAAATGAAAAGAAGGATCTCTGTGTGAAACTGTTTCCTTAAGTTTCTACCTCGTTCCTCCTTCAACATTTTCTTTGAAATTAAATATATTTTTATTAGCAAGTTTTATTTTGTGTTTAATGTGGATTCTGTAACAACTTCCTATATAGGAAAAAGGAGATAGATACTTTAGTTATGGAGTATTTGCAAGAAAAACAAGATGGAGCAAGGAAAAAGAAGAAGACTGCTAGTGAAGAATCTGAAGATGAAGAGGATGATGAAGAAGAAGGCTCAGAGGAAGAAGAGGAGGAAAAAAAGAAACCAGCCAAAAGAAGTCCTGCAAAGAAAGCAATGAATAAGCGTAAAAAAGGATCTTCCGATGATGAAGAGAGTGCAAGCGATGATGATGCCAGCGATGAGGAATATAATCCAAAAAGACCAAAAGCTACCCCTAAAAAAAGTAGGTAGATCACAAAAATTTTTGCATATGTACATGTTCATTGTTCTATAGTTATAACTTGGTATATTTTTGATAGATAAACCTGGCAAGAAAGGAAAGAAGAAGGGTAGTGATAGTGATAGTGATGAAGATTGGGGTAAGGTTAAGAAAGCCCAAGGTGGAGGAGCAAAGAAAGGTGGTGGTGGTGGTAAAGGTGTTGGAGGTAAGGGTGGCTATACTCGTGCTATCACATTATCGCCTGAGCTTTCTGCAGTTGTTGGTGCTGAACAAATGGCTCGACACGAAGTCGTAAAGAAGATGTGGAGTATCATCAAAGAAAGGAATCTTTATGTAAGTGTTACTTCTTGTATGGTCTTTTTTTATGACATACTTTGTTTCTAGTATTCTAATACATTTTATTTTATAGGATCCTAAGAATAAGCAATACGCAATTTGTGATGATGAATTATTGAAAATAATTGGAGTAAAACGTTTTAGAACTTTTGGTATGATGAAGTACCTCAAAAATCACTTTGTAGATTAAATCATCCTTGAACCACGAAATCTGACAGGTTATAAACATTGTATAACGTATTCCAGGATGCAAAGTGCATCTCTCCATCTTTCTCACACGATACATACATAAATATACATACATACAAACACAAACATATTTCTTGCGACTTAAGACTTTAGCCATGTTTACATCATTCCGATGAATTCTGTTGTCCATGGTAGCTGCTTTGTCTTATTGAATGTTCGCAATGTAGCATCTTAATTTATGGGCATTATTAAAGATGTGGCTCGTTAACATTGTTAAAAGCTGCCCAAAATGTGTATGCAAATGATGACCCACAGGTAGGAATCCAAGTAGATCTGGTCAATGATATAACGGGATAAAAAAGAAGGGTCAGTACCATGGACGTGCGGATGATTTCGAAATGTGGAAAACATTAAAATGGCCGATAGTCAATAAGCTGGTTTTAAGTCAATGTATTCAGAGTTAATGTTCTATCGTTTACCTGGTGGTTCTTGTAAACAGTCCCTTTCACCAAGTATGAAAATACGGTGTGCCGTTGTGGCAGTAAAAATGAAGTAGCGAGAACTACTTTAGATTCTTTTAATAATAAATTTTTTTATTTTATTACGTGACAGTCAATATCTGGAGAAAATTAAATACAAAGGATTATAATAGCAATTATTGCGTTTATATTTATTTGGATTTTCTTTTAATCGAAAATTTCCGCCCGAATATCACACAATATTTTCATCTTTTTATTTTTAACGTTGATTACTTTTCTGCAATGGATGTAACAGAGAGATAAACAGTTTTGTCAACAGAGAGAGAGAGAGAGGATTAATGATATGTGGTAAGGCTAAAAAAAAAGTGCGACAAAAATTAAGAGAAAGATAAAGATAAAAATCAACATCCTGTATACATCTTCTGTATAATTGTTATATTATACACTGAAATTATTACTAAGCGAAATTTAATTGTATTATCATGTAATTAATAATTATTGTCGTAATATAGGTTTCTTGGTGTAAAAAATTGACCTAACTCTTAAGATTTAATGGTAAAATAATGTATTCAGAGAAGGTACAATGCATGCATATTAAAAGTTACAGTATGTGCAGCATTATGCAATGTTGAATTGTAGAAAATAAGATAGGTTGATGATACGAGGTATAGAATTAATCCTAGTGTGGATATTTATACCTCGTTGTATGGAAAAATTTGTGTATTTTGAATATAAATTAATGAATGCTGGCCTAAATTAATGGAAGCCACAAAGAAATCATTGCAAACATTTGACGATAATGAAAACATTACAGTGAAGATAAAGATGAACGTGTACACAGAATAACAAGTTCTAATATCAGTTTGTTTTTTAAATGAAGAAAAGTACAGGTTATTCCCTGATATTTCGTGAATGTATTTGAAAACATCATTAAAAGATACTGCTTTCATTTTTTTTTAGAGTGCCCTTTGTAGCTTCATTCTATCGTAGATGTCCTCGAACAATCCTATCCAATTTGTCCTTTAAACTAATATAAAATTGAATACATATCTATAAATGTTCGAGTTCGTCTTCTAAGAAAGATAATACGTGTTGATTATCATCGCGCCTCCCCCGCAAGCCAAAGATATAAGTTAAGAGTTTCTTTGTGTTCATATAATTATCTCTCCTCGTTTGAACTTCTTTATTTCGGGGCGGAGCTGCTTGTACGTAAATACCGTATCGGAAGTTGGATTTATATGTTTGCGTACTGCGTGTTGTGCATCGGCTTATAGTTGCCTAGAAAGAAGAGAATGAATCTTCCCCTCTCCTTTATACTGTTTATTAACAGTACTTACTAAGTGCAATGCTCTGTTTCTTAGTTCCCAAAGATTCGAAGAATAATTTTTGTCAATGGAAGGTGGAAGTATATGCAAATCTGTTTGAACCATTTGATGTTGACAAGTTTTTAATTGAGGTCCTTCTTCCGACAACCTTGTTAATTAATATTTATGTTTTAATAATTTCAATGTGTTTCTTTTTAAATATTTTAAATACTAACACTTTTTGTGTTTGTAGAGCTCGAACATCGTCGTGTACTTGAAACAAATACACATATTCAACGTGATTGCGTATGTAATCAAGAGCCTCATAAATGTACCTGTGAAAACTTATTATTTATCCATTTATTTATTTCGATACACTTATGTTTTTATATTTTGACGAAGATACCTATCAGGATCTTGTCCGAATTGTTGGGCTGCTAAAATCGAGCAAAATACGTAATATTTTCCTCTCCATTTAACAATACCGTTATTCGGATTTCCCGGGATCAATGCTCCGTGTTCACTAACGAACTTCCACGCGCAAAATCCTAGAAACTGATGATGAATTTATTAACCTAGGAAATGTTGTTTTCTACAATCTGCCATTTAGCATATCTAATTTACATAGTATATCACACGCATAATTTTACCTCTAAATTTATATTTTCAAAATCCTTAGTTTCATTAGGGTGATAGATAGTGCATTCGCCGCATTCCCCTGAAAAGGGAATTTATAATTTAATTTGTAGTTTTCTTTTCCGTAGTCTAACCAATGTTACAATGTTAATTTGCAATGCATCTTATTACTTATTGGTTCACCCATTGATTGCTCCAGTCTTTCAGCATCTGTGAGGACTTGTTCGTTAGACAGCATATCGGTCAATAGCGTTTCGTTGTATGCATTCACGGTCTATTGAATGTTTGGTTCATTGCAGCTCATATACATATATAATTATATATATATATATATATATATATATATATATATATATATATATATATAACAATTACCTTTGCACTCAGAGTTTGAAGTTCCCAGAAAAAGTTATTTATGCCACTTAATATAATTACCTCATCTTGAAGTCCCATCCATATATCTGCTAAGTCGATAAATTGTGGCTGAAAAATTCAGGGATAAGACGTAATGTTTTTAAAATGAAAAATCATGCAAAAAACGTACAATATAATTTCTTACATATACTTGAACAGTAGGAATAGCAGTTCTATATCTCACGGTATCGTGAAGCTTAAACAGACGTCCTTGAAGACGTTCCATATAATTTTGTATCTCTTTTTCGCTTTGCTCTACATCGCTTAACAGTTTCCTATAACAAACAGGTTAGCTTTCGAAATTATCAAATTAATATTAACAAATGTTAAACGACACACCTGACGTAAATTTCTTGTTGCCGACATGCAGTTAACATTTCAGCTGCCCAGTTTACATTCTCGGTTGTATAAACGCCAAATGGTATTAATTTTCTAATGAAACATATTTTTTCGATGGCTGCAGTGAATTTATATATTTTTGTCATTAGACGTTCCAAAAATTCCATAATACAGTCGCGGGTTCTTTTAGTAGCTTTTTGCAAAATAGCTGGCACTAAACAGATATTTTATATTAATGTCCTGTTTCTTCATAATGTAACAATCGTTCTATTAGTCGCCAAGGACTCACAATCGTCGATGCCTTCGCCTCCGCGTTGGTTATCTCTATTAAATAAACGTATTCCTGCAACTATGCACATTAATTCCATTAGCTGTTCTTCCTTCTCACGTTTAGACATCTTTACATACTGTTCTAATTCCGAAGGTTGAAAAACGCTTTGCAGTGCCACCGATACCTCTCTAAAAAAGTAAACTTTTACCTCCAACGAATAATAACCAGTTAATAAATATCACGAGAACGTTTTTTAATATTGTTACTTGAGCACAGAAGATACAGTAGGATTTCCAAGACCACTTAAGAAAGTAATAACCACCAACATCTTATGGTATAACTTTTCTGACTCCTGTTTATTCGCAAGTTTCTCTGTCTGACAAATTTCCGCCACTAATGGTCCAGTCTTTTGATGTAATCGCAATCTATGGCGCTTAACAGTCTCGTCTATAAACATATTAAATTAAACATATATATTTCATTGTCCTATATTGATCATTTGGCATTCTCAAAGTTTATTTTCACCTCTATCATGATAGTGCTTCGCAAAATATAATTGACTTTTTAATATCGTTAAACTTGGTTTTTCTTGATCGCATATTTTTTCAACTAACGCTTGAATAATTTTTTCATTGTTTTCTTCATCGTTTACCTTAATTTCATATATAGGATTTAATTGAAACAGAGTGAGCTGTAAAGATGTAGGAAAAAAAGTCATATCTTGTGTCAAATTAATAATTATTTAGGTTAATTTAATATTGAAATTTTTCGCATAAAAGATACATACCAAGAAGGAAATAAAATCTTCAGTCACGTCTATCTCGCGTTCTTGACACGTGATCATTATATTACTTATTAATTCCCTTCGCAAATTTTCCATGATTAAAATCTAAATACAACTGATCATATCAATTAATATTTTAAGTTGTCGCCGACCGACTGTATTGGTTTGCTTTCTAAAGTTTGATCGATATCCCAAACACGACCTTTTACATTCAAAGCTTAGTGCACGATTATTATTTTATCTATAAAAAGAAATGTCTTTCTTTTTTTAGAAATTTCATATCGAAGAACTGATTTTTTTTTAACTTTTCTACCTTAACCATCGGACTGAAGATAAAACGACTTTTATTATATTTTTGTGATTTATAATAGTTTATTAGTTCCTGCGTATTTCTGCCGTTAATTGATTAGCAATTCATATTTGCAGAGGTCAAAAGAGAGAATTCGTAAATAATAATTATTAAAGCGGAAAAAGAGATAAAAAAACAATGAAAAACATACTGAAAGTAATGCATAATTTAAATGCGGCTGTAATCGGCGCGCTTCGAGTTCGGTAAAGTTCGTAGACGTTCGTAAACTTCGATGGCTCGATAAACGGACGAGGTGGGGGTCGAAGCTCCGTCAGAGGTGTCGCAACAGTCCAAACCGACGGAGCAGTCGGGTTGGGTGGCCAGTACGGTGTGGTGTGTGCGTCACGAAAGCAGATAGAGCACGGAACGCAAAAACGTGATTACCGGTTGTCATGACGTTCGCGTAAGCATTGTGCATTGCGATTCGCTGCCCAAGAAACATGTTGAGTGATATCTGGTGCTCGAATTCGCTATGTACCGTCAGTGGTGCGACGGTGCAGTGCAAATTAGTGCTGGTTTTGGTACTACTCGCGGTTCTACCTGACGTATACACCGAGAGCCATGGTAAGTCGTTGAAATTCTCTCATCTTTGTAAAAAAAAAAAAAAAAAAAAAAACAAACAAAACAGACAGTCAGTCGGAGTAACCGTCGTGTGTCGTGTAGTTTTCAATGGCGCGATTATTCCAACCTCCCTCTAGCTTTGTTTGTTTGGATTACTTTACGTCTTTGAGAGCTAAAAAGTTATCACGTTCTTGCCTGCAGCTACTCACTAAATCTTGTAAACATTCGTATCTGAATTGTAATTAAGCATCCAAATTGTACATGATATGTGTTTGTAATATTTTTATGTGACAGTCGCGTACCGTTTACTTCGATTGATTATCATATATACACGTTTATGCCTATACATAGACATACCTATATGTATCGAAGTTACACTGCTTCGATACACACGTTTCATTGTGAATCAGACAAATGCTTCTTCTAGTTCGTATCGTTGAGACAAAAGCTATCGAAGTAAAATACGAAAGGTAGGTCGAGAATTGTTTCGATCGTCGAATGTTTGGTTTAGTCGAAGTTGACATTTATTTTTTAAATAAAGTTGATGGAGAGGCTTGTGTATATTTAACGTATGCGCATATTGTAAAGCGCGCAGGGTGGTAGCTTTCGAGTGGCCAAACAATGCAAACCTTGCTAATGCGAATATAGTGTATTTTAAGGCATACATTAATGTGAACGCGTATCCTTATTATTCGATATTCCCCCGATAAAATGCAACCAACTTAACGTATTATCGTATTATATATTATAATAATTGACATTAGCAACAAAGAAACGTACAAAGTTATAGCGACCAGAAAAACAGGCGAAGAAAATCTTCGTTGTGTTTCGGAAGAAGGATGAGCTGGGTGACGTTAGACGGATCGATGAAGATTTACGAGCAAACCATACACCTAAACAGCTAATGCTCGCGATCGTACCGACAATTTATAGGATATTCGGTTTAATTATTTATCTTTATAACACAATATGAGACGTCTAATATTCTTTTTCGATTCTCTATCTAGCATGGGTTGAAATATTATAAATATTAATATTCGTATTAGTCTAACGTTAGATTGCAGAGTTGAAATCTAAAGAATCAATATTTGAGACTTTGAAATGTCGAAAGTTGGACTGGAAGATTTGGTCATTATTATCAATGGTTTAACAAACATAAGTGGATTAAATCTTTCAGTTGCAACAGACCGATTTAAGAAGCATTTCGCGTTATATTAGGATAAAAAATAAACGCTATGAAATGCACCGTCGCGTCGAGGCCATATATAAGAGAGTAAACGGTTGACTCGTTGCAAGAGGTTGTTTCTGCGAGTTACAAGCTCGTTGCTTCCGTGAAACAATGTATGCTAACGAATCCGAGTCGAGCCCTCTCGAAAAACCTCGTCCTGGTTTTCCTAGCAAAACAATATTTTTCGCGTTACGTTTCCTAAACACAAACGGTACAGAAAACAGGCTGCGGATAGGCGAAGAAAGCAGTAGCACTAACAACGGTTTAATTATTCGTGACGATCTTGCGTCGTGTGTTCGTTATTTTCTCGTCCTTCTCGGAACGCTCACTAGTCCGTGAAGGTACTCGTAGAAAATCCTTGAAAATGTGCCTATAGTCGGTCGGCTCATCAGTCGCTGTAGGCTTTCCGCGGTAATCCTGTCCATTCGTGAAACGTTTATCGATCTATAGCCTGTTGTTTTCATTCTTTTACATTCATACCGTATGTGTCATAAAAAAGTTTTTTGAAATTTCATTAACACTGTAACGAGACACGGCCGTCATAATTGTACTCGTGAAAATTGAAACCAATGTAAAAATGTACATGTATACTATTATTATAGAACGTTTACAGCATCGAACTTACATATTACAAATACAGGTTGAACGTACATATTACTCTGTTTATGCGTCGTGAAACGTTAAACAATATACATCCCTCTTTTACGTAGTTACGTTCATAATTGCTCTTTAATGTAGGCTAATTAACCGAGTACCATCGATAAGTATAGCATAAGTATATTACGAAGCTTGTTTATCGATTGTTGGAATAAAATAACTGCTGCATAGTAGAATATCGATGCAAATGATAACCATGGAACATTGACTCGAATGAAAAGTCAATAAAGACAGAGAAAGTTCGTAGGCAGTGGACGGATGTCTGGGACGTCCGGTGTGTTCGTATGATTCATTGGGCAAGACGAGCTTCAGCTACACTCAAAGTCAACCCGATCGTTTGCCTCTAATCGATGATTAATCCATCCTCCTTCAAGGCGTCGACATGGTCGAGTGGTTCTTCGAGTTGACGAGGTGTGTACGTGTATACCATCTCGTACTTTTTGGCTTGCGTTGCCCACATTAAGTTCGAATCACCGTGATTTTTCTTTCTTCTAACGCGAAAATATTTTTGATCGTCGGTTTTGAAAATAGGAATTTGCAGTATAAACTCTCTTTTTCTGTTACGCCGTCGTTTAAAAGTATCCGCACATTGTTTCTCTTTGACAAGTTTATGGAAAAAAGATTTACTTGATTATTCTAATCTTTATTAGTGCTACAGTTATGCATGATAGAATATTATAGAGCAATGGAATTGATTTTTATCGTAGTTTCTAATACTAAATGATACTTTGTTCGAAAAACTCCTTACCCGTAGATTGCTCGAATTTTCAAACTACAAATTAGACGAAGAAGATTCTTTTTCTATGACAAGCAATCACCTAATTGAAAATTTATAGGAAATTTCGTTATACACCTTTTTAGCAATAGGATTAATTTGCGTTTGATTTGAAAATTTGGAAAAATTCAGTACTATTAAAAACTAATACAAACCTACCAAATCTACTGACGAATGGTAGTCGAAATAATTATGCGCTTCTGCGGTAATGCTCGGATTTCAGAGATTAGCGATGCGTGACAAATAATAGAAAGAACGTCTCATTGTCTGTTTCTTAATCCATCGTTCTGCTTTCCAATCGAAGCGATTGAAACGAGTTTGAGAAACTCGTTGAATCGTATTTGCGAATCTGTGATCTTCTACCGATTAATCTCTCCTTTCCATTCGATTTTCGATCGCGTTTAATCAGAAGTCGCTTGTCTTTGCTTTTGTCTTTGTTCATTCTCAGAGAACTTGCTGCGATTCAAAAACGCGAGAGTCAAGGGTTAAGTAGAGCGAACGATTACCACAACCACAACGCTACGATCGAGTCAAGCGAGAATGATTCATGAATAGAATCATTCTATATTTACTTGGAACGAATTAACGTAATTTCCATGATCGTCGAACGACACAGTATATGCATACGGATTGTATCGGTGCGGCGCGACGTTCATTTAAGTGGTTGATCATAAATATAAGCGGCGTCTAACGGGGAAGGTCGATTCACCGCGACTTCCGCTTATCGGTGACTCCGCTTACTCTCCAACCAGTCGATTTATGGGCTCTCTCGTACTCTCGGCACTCACGACGTATACTACTGTTCATAAATATGTAGAAACTTTGGTCGATTTGGATTAACGATATATGAATGTTACTAAAACATATGGTAATTATACCGTTTAATGATTTCTCCCAATCTTCATTATTTGACTCAAGTCTTTTCTTTAAAAACTCTACTTTATTATTGTAACAAGAAATCAATCGAGGCAATACGAGAAAGTAATATACCTCTTATTATTTTTGTTATTAAGAAAACAGCAGATTGTAAAATTGTCTTCTTAAGTGACAAAGGCGGTTCAGTCTAACACTTGCAGATTCCGTTTGTAACTTTTCTTCTTTTTATATTTTACGACGACTCCGATAGAGTAAAAATCGTTCTGCGACTCTTTTACACTCTGTCGAAAAGTAAGTGTCTATATACTTTTGAACAGCACTGTAGAATTCTAAAATCGTTTTTCGTATGCCGATCGTGCGTTTCCTGTTCCCGGCGACCGATATTAGGATCCATACCGGTTTACACGTACCAGAGTTAATCAACGCCGATGATTAACTCTGATATGCGAAAAAAGCAATGTCGTCTAACTGTAAACCACGAACACGAGTTTCTCCGTTATATCGAGAAACATTCGCGCACGTGTTCTCTGCGTGCAAAGAAGGAAAAGACTCGCAATTGCGTAGTTCCAGTGTCGTTGTTCTCTTGCCTTTGTTAACAGACACGTATCTGCCAATTTGTAAGAAGACTGTAATTAAGAACGAGCTTACGGTTGGTGCAGTTGGTGATTAGGAAGTCTTATCTCTGTCGGGTCAGCGTTCGTTCAAGATCGCCATAGCTTTTACATTCTGTTCGAAAGAAGAACACCCGAGATATCGAAATTAAAACTATGGATTAATTCCCACAACCAATAATTTGTGAAATTTCTTTGTAAAATTTTTAAAATTTTTAAAACTTTGATAAAAATTTTATTAGCGTCGATAACACGTGTCTTGTAAAATATTACTAGAAATATCAATTTACATATGCAAGATAGGGTATGGAGTTAGCTAAACGTAATTAACCTGTAGCGTTTACCTGATAGGTATTGTCATTTGGCTTTGAATGTTTGCAGTGGATAAATAATTTGTTTACTCGTTTCCACGAAATCGGAGAGAATACAGTATCGAAAGCACGTTGATAATCGATGTGTATCAACGAATGCGAAAACCGTGAATAAATAGGAGAACAATACCGAATTCTTGCTTCTACGCGCGGTAATAATTAATCATGCGTTCTCGCCGGGGAAAATGAGTGTATTGGGCCATGTCGATGATTCACTTTGTGTAAAAACGTATTACCTGGATTTAATGACACGGCACTCGACATTGCAAATTAGTGATATGTATGTTGCGCAATTCGGGATTACTTGTCGTGAATTCTGCGAAAATGTTCATCCATTCTCTCTACTGAAAATAATTGAATCGAATCGAGCCCCGATAATCCGATCCAGTTCTCTTCGTTTATTCGAAAATCCAACGATCTCGTCGCGTGGATCAAAGCGAGACGATGTTAAAGAGTCGCGTGGAGCGTCCAACAGCGATCGAAAATCGTTAGAATGAAATACCGACGATTCATTGGACAAGGGTGATCGACGATTTTCATTTGCACGAGTCTTGATTAAACGTTCCCCGGAGCGTCTGTGACGGGGCAACAATGCGGCTGCGAGAAAGGCAATGGAACCTCGCCGCGCCACTTTACATTCTTCTTCATTGTCTGGCCGTTAAAACGAGCCGCGCCGCGCCGCGTCGAGATCACCGTCGGGCAAGGAAAAAACTGTCGCGGCGTCCGTGACGAGGGTGCGACACCCCTTCGCCCTATCCGCAGCCCGAAGGAGAAACGCGTCTCCACAAGAACCACACGCTTTGGATGTTCCATTTTTTGACATATATTGCCACAACTATTAGAGTATCTCTTTGTTTTATACACTTCAACCATACACAAACCAAACTGATCAACTCCATCAGATCTCGTCGTTTGATTACGAAGAATCGAACGACGATACTAGTAATTATTAGTACAATATATGGGCTATCACAGAGTTTGATAAAGATATTTGTTCTATGGATATATATTCTAAGCAAAAGATATCGTATCAATATCGGTCATATAATGTCTTATTTAAAAAAATTTGTAACAAAAATACGAAGAGAACGAAGTAGCAAACTCGTAGTTACTATATTGTGGGACAAAAATAGGCTTAAAATTAACATAATCGTAGCTATGTTAAATATTCCTCGCTCCTATCTATATGAAAATGACTTCATCGTCTAACTATCGGCATGAAGATCATACTGATTTTACTTCGTTTTACTGAATTAGTCAATCTTTATGTCGACTCAACACACGTATCGATGTTTTGTGTTTCTTGTTGAACTTATCGACTTAAAATCCAATGACGCGTTCCAGTACTTATGGTCGACAGTCTATGTCGCGAATGGAGATTCTATACGTTTTCGATCGAGTCACTGCTGGACATTGCGGCTGAAAGCTTAAAACTTCGTCGGACAAGGCTTTTAGATAACGTTGGAAAGTTTTACTTCGTGTCCTGTGCTCCGCAACTCTTCTGCTCCTTTTTTAAGGAAATCCGGTCCGAGAATCGATGTTCCGTAGCGGCGGAAATCCGATTAATTAATCCCGGCCGAAATCGTCTTAGACTTTTTTTACAAAGTTCAATGCCTCTCGAAGGGATTCAGTTCTGTCAAAGATCGCAAACTTTAGTCACAGTTTTTAGTCACAGCGTATTTATTTGTTCTGCTTGGACCAATGGTCCGGTCGTGCGTTCACGAGCAAACTTATTCTATAACTGTGTATGTACATTCCATAACTGTTAATTCTTTCACAGAACTTGATGAATTTGTCATCTTTGCATCGAATAGGTTTTTTCCATCTTTCACTCGATAATATTAGGTCGTCCGAAAAGTTTCTTTCGTTTTATAAGGGAATAATGGATGCACAACATTGTTCGTTTTACATTATTTTGACGAAATACGTATGATTCATTTTGTTCTATCAAGATAAAGATCACAACGTTCGACAGATTAGATTTCATGTTTGTATAAAGATGCGTTGTTGTAAAAGACGTGTCTGTAAAAGAAAAACACTTTTCGGTCAACCTAATATTAAAGTACAAATTGTATTTCTCGCATTTTTCCCTGAAATCTTTATTTGTGAATGAAAATTCAAGTATTCGTGACCACAAGTAAGAATTTTACCTACCAAGTATCACGAGATTAGACTAGATATTCCTTATATTCTCTCATATTATGCGCAGTCCGTGTATTTTTACACTTTCAAATATCCCATAATTGCATAAATAACCTCAGTAAAATGTTTGCAAACACCGTACTGATACTATTCAGAAACATGTTATCTGGCGTTTACGTGCTTTAACGAGTCTACTATATAAAAACATATTCATCCTTATAATGACAAATACGTGCGACGATACGATAATTTCCGCTATAAACGTCTCGTTAATTGTGCGGCAAGCGTAGTTAGTAAGAAAGGATGAGTCGATTGTATTTAAATTGCCGCTGCTGTATTTTATTCGTTGATTCTCTATCGATATGGCGCGTCAGTGTCTGCTACGATCTGCACAGAAATAATCACGCAGCGAAACCTGGCGTATGGAAATTGTTCACGGGACGATCGTAGGAAATCTCAATTGCTAGACGAGGATTTAAAGCAATGGGACGGGCGTAGGAAAGGCAAGCCGTTAAGGCAGGGCTCAGCAACGGGTCAAGAGCGTTAAGCTCAATGAGACGACGATCGAGGCGACGAAGAGGCTCGTGCCACGTGTGGGCAGAATTTTATAAACGATACGTGCCAGCCGTGGGCGAGTCGTACCAGCCGACGCATCGTTCGCAACATCCGCAGATTATCGCGATTTCAGTTGTTCGAAAAACCCCACGCTTCTTTTCGAACTATTCTGTCCACGATTTCTCCGCGTTCAAACTAACTTTTATAGTTTCATCTTGAACAAACTTTGCTCGAGATCTCTCGAATCTCAGAGAAATCTCAGAGAAGCGCTACAAACTGCTTTCGTCCTGCTTTGTTGATTAATGGCACTATCCGTAGTTCGCAACTCCTAGAATTCATGCTTTTACAAAAGTATTTGGATTTGAGTAGATTTTTATAATCTATCCTCTCGCATTGTTACGCATAGCGTACTATTTAATCGCCTAATGTAGTTTAATATTACTTTGTCATGTTCTATGCTTAATTACGTTTGAGTGCCAGGGGTCATTGAAAAAACAGAGTCGAAAAATCCCGAACAGCGCGATAGCGCTTGTCGTAATCGATTGCGCAGACAAGAAGGGAGCGCAATAGCGCTCGTCATATTTGTTACTTTATGAAATACATCTATAATATTATATATGCGTACTATTAGTTTATAAATATCTCAAGTTTTGTTCGATAAAAATTACTGACAAGATAACGATCGTCCGTAGCGTTCAAATACCGTACTGAGACTTTTCGACACAAAATCTAAACAGCGCAGTGCTTGGCACTCAAACGTTAATCTACATTTTCGGATCTCATCATTTACCATCAACAGAGAACATGTATTAAATAAGTAAATAATAATAATAATAACTTTGGACTATGAGAAACCGGAAATGAAGTTCGTCCTTAGTCTATCTTGTCGTCTTAGTCGACGTTATTTTTGCAATCGTTAAAATCGTGTCACATTCGATCGGTTTGCTCGATTCGCGGACGATGAAAGTTTCATCGATCGACCTTCGAGACTCCGGCAATGGGCAGAGTCCTAGATTCCTCCGCGGTGTTGGTGTTGCCAATGTCGGAATTGATTTTGAAACGGGCGTTCTTGAAGAAAAACTGGATCCGGTTTCCGAACGAAACTGTGTCTCTTAATCTCACTGTGTTTAAAAGCGCGTTTCTCTACGTAACATACAGACGCGGACGTTTACTGCGAGAGACGATCGTAAAGCTTTCTGCTGGCGAAGCGTTGAACGGATAGAACTAAAATAAAAGTCCAGCTGTGGCATATGGGCGCCACTATCACGGTTTAAATTACCATCAGTTTACTCTTTCACCCTTTCTCCATGGCTGGAGTTCCCGCGAACCGAACCGGTTCGACGCCCAAGTAACCCCGTCACGCACATTTGAAATTTAAAACGAGTTACGCGAACGTTTAAACGTACACGGTCGAGGACGACTCTACTTTCAATTGTGACGAAAATACCGCTTCTTTTCCTTCTTTTCTTGTTCTGCTAATCGTGGCAATAAGATCTGACCAAATACAATACCGCTAACTTAACTAAGAACGCTGAAACTTATCGTCAAAAATACATTGTACACCTTTTCGTCGATTCTGTTCTTCTCGTTGGCAAGTGGTTACATTTTCATTCGAGGGTAAGAAATAAGTTTTCTTCGAAGTCCCATTGTGGCCTGATTTCTAGAGTCTCGTTCGTCCCGACATCTCAAACGTTGCACCGTTATTTCGGACAGTAGGTCGTGGCAATTGACACGAGGGACTCTCCTTGACTCCAGCTCTGTTTAACCATCCAGCCATATTTTAAGGAAAAACAAATCAAACAAAGCGAATCGCGATGAAATGTCTGATTTATTATTAGATGTTTAATTGCCCGATATCTCGAGCGTTATTTTTGCAATTTTTACATTACTTATTTATTCGCGATAGTCCTTTTACATTTGCATCGAGAAATAAAGTTAATTCATTTCACTTTCTATTTTCGCTTTCTATTTTTCTAAAATATATTAAAATTTAGCCACTAATCGAACAGGCAAATAAACTTGCTTCGTCATTTTCAAAAGTTGACGATCACGACGATTCGGTATTTCATTCAATGGTTTAAATCCACGATTACATCACTATACATTATTTCTACTCTTTTCCTATCTTTCGTTTCCGAAATTGATCCAAAGTGTGGCTTCTAAACAATTCATATGTACTCTATAATTATTACTGTCCACGAAGTATGAAATTATGTGTCAATTAATTAGACACGATACAGAGGGTGTAAACAAGCGAGCAAAATTATACAGATGGGGAGAGAGAGGCACGAAGGTAGTGTTGACGATGCAACAACGTGGCCAGGCGGCAATCATCGAATCCCCTTAGCGAGTGGCGTTCATTGTACTTCCGAGTCTCATTGAAGCCCGGCTATTTCCGTCGAGGCTTTCCAAACACGCCGACCATTGGAACGAAATTATGCGACGCGTGCCAGCGGCCGCCATATGCTCTCGAATTAAGCTCGCTTTGCGAACTCGTGGCTTGGACCCGTGAATGCCCAGGAAACCGACGACCCCCCCTGTTCCAATTCCACCTAGAGGATAATTGCGCGAGGAGACAATGGCCTGGTTCACAAACTTGACGACTCGTTTCGAGTTTCGAGTCGGTTTACGACTCGACCGTTTAATCGCTGTTCCCAACCGATTCGCGTCGATGTCACGTAGCGTTACAGATGTTCTTCGCGTCGACGAACGTTCGTGTTCTTCGGCAGCCCGTTATTTCACGCTCCTTGTTACTTGTTGCTCGTCGGATGATCGTCATTCGGAGTGGACCAATGTTGCTGAAACGTACATTCCATCTTTCCTCTTCCATGCCTATTTATTGCTTCTCTAACGTTCTCCGTGTTTTTTGCACTATTTTCGGTCGAATAGTATCTTTTCATCGTCAGAAAATCCTTTGGCTTATACTTGTTTGCGACTTTTGTACTTTGAGGAAACAGTATGCTATAATGAGTCACGAAAAGCATTCATATTATCCTCTCTCAATTAACAACTTTGAATAATTCATATGTTTTCGCGAAACAAGTTTCATCATTTTGAACAACGAGAATGTTAATTAATTAAGCTCCGTTATTCCAACATCCGCATCATTGAGGAGAATTTTAAAATTAGCGTACGAATGTCTATGATTCATTGTATTTTCAGGAACGTTATACATTTTATTATTATTATTACATAACTTTGGCGTATTATTTGATTGTTCGATCCATTATGAGGTAAATTCGTTCTATAAAAATGGAAAATTATCTTCCTCCGCTACAAGCTTCGTTCTAAAATGTCAAGAAAGTAGGTACAACACAGATTGCGCTACAATAATCACGAAGTTAGCAAAGTGCGACGTCACGTTTCACGTTCATCACATTGCGGTTTGAAATAATTGTAGCCTATTGCGTAATCTCATTTGTATCCGAGTCGACTGCTCTCCAGTTTTGCGCTGACGCTTCTTATTTCCGGTCCAGTCTCTTGCACATTTCTTCAAGGTGACATTACCAGTCATCGTGATCGTTCGAATGTTTTATCGGTTGTTTGCAAGCGTTGCATCCAGGCCGCGGATTTTCTTCTCGTTGAACGATTCAGCGGTCAATTCGGATCAAGCCACCGGAACAGAGTCAATCTGGACCAATTATGCAAATCGCCGTGTTACCGTTAAATTGCATCCGCCGAGTGCGACATTAACGTCGGACTTTTCATCGCGAACGCGAAAATTATAGGACGCGTTGATTTTTCTCTCGCGTTGTCCCACGCTTCGAAGTTCCCTCGCCGAAAATGGATATCGTGGAATTCGTTTTTGGTCGAGTTCGTTCAGAAAATGCGACCACCTTGAAGACATTTCCTTTGAGTTCTAGTTCGCGTCTCTGTCGAGATAAACGCAGGGAAGAATTTTTACGAGAAGAGCGTTTCACGCTTTTATGAGAATGTAGCGCGGTTCGATTTGTCGTAAGAATCAAATCTTACTCGGTATAGTAGGATAGGGTTATTTAAGCTGCTCAGAAACCATACTGTTCTAACATCATAAATCGAAAAGTATAGAGAATAAGGATTATGTTATAAATATTAGTTCGCAGAATTTATTTATTATTTGGAATTTACGATTCTTTATACCATTTTCTTCTGACAAATATAAACTTGTGAAATCAAGTAATATTAATCTTTAAGAAACCAGACAAACAGGTAAATCGATTTTTGACAATTTTATCCCACTTTTTTGAATTTCTTTAAAAATTGAAGGAAATGTTTGTGACGAATCATACGAAGTTACTGTACTATTAAATCGACAAAGTAGGTCCATATGTAAAAACAGGCCACTCTTCACTTCATAAACGATTTACTAAGTACATCTAAAAAAAATTCGTGCATTTAATTTATTTAGCACGACTAGTCGAATATTCGGTCATAATTTGATTCAAATAACTTCAGTAATTTAAGAGAAAATAGGTCATTAAGTTGGGCAATTTTTAGGTATAGGTAGAATTCGGTTGAGAATTCTCTTAAGATCACGAAAAGATGTTACTACAGAGAAGTAGCTACTAGAGAACAGTAAAAGGTACGATCAAACGATCGAATTGCACCATTTCGTATATTAGCTAGAATTCCGAAAACCTGGATTGTTGAAATCTGTCAGAATCACAAGTAGCAATCTTTATACTTTGAGTCGAGTCAATGCGAGCTGGCTTTTCAAAGCGTTCTTTATACTTTAGCAACCACTTCTTTTAGATTCTCGTATTCATCGTTGAAACTTTACCAGCCAAACATCGACCAGATTCCACGAATCTTTCTCCTCATCAGAAGTCTATCTTTACTCCGTCTTTATAGCTCTCGTAAAGTCGAATCAGTGGTCGATGTATTTGTTTTCAAAAAGATCGCCTTTCCTAGTGAAAAAGTTCCCTTGAACTCTCTATAAGTATCATTGCCCTCTACGATGCGTTGAATACATTTTAGATACTTTCAACTCTCCGACTATTAACGAGCTGCATATTTGATCAATTTCTTAATTTCATTAAACAAGTACACGGCTAATGTTCAATTTAAGAAAAATCAAATTACCTATTTCCTTGAGTTGATTTATTACAAAAAGATTACGTAGATGGTAGCAAACTACAAGACAAACTTCTAACTAATTGAAAACGTATATTAAACTTTGTACCATTTAATAATATTTTCGCATCAATACGAAAATTTGATACGATAAAAATAGAATGTAGGACTTGATACAGAGTCTATATTTAATATGCATTTAATCACTCCGCTTTGCTTGATTCTGGTTCATCAAACGATGATAATATGAAAGCTCGAGGCAGTGTTATTTAATTTCTATGACCGTGACAAACTGAAAGATACTGAAATCGTAAACATAGGGGTTGCGGTCTGCAAACAATCTTACTTTGTCAATGAATGTTAGTATCGCGTAATGATAAAAATTCTTTAACTCTTCGCCTTATCCATCAAATAAAATATTGAACAGTCGTGACGATGACGAGCAGAACCTCTGCCAGATGAGAGTGAAATAGTTTTCCGACGTGCTATCTCTAATTAGGGAATTCCAGTAGCGTTCTATGTTTCAAGATCGTCCGTTAGTCCGGAACTCGAAGCCGTGTTGCGGATGTCCGATGTCTTGAGTAGTTCTCGGAAAGATTCCGAATTACATATTCTTCTTCCTCTCTCGACCACAGTTCTGTTCATCACGCGTGACTAAAGATACAATAAGTTTCACGTTGCGTGAATCATCGCACGAGAGGTCACGTTCTTTCTTCCCAGAATCATTTTACGGTTCGAGTAGTACTTACATCGTCAAACGCGTCGGAACACCTCGATGTGTCATAGAAAAAAGGAAAGAACGAACGTTCAAAGAGGAAAAAGCGTTTGTCAGCAGGACGAGCGTTTTTAAGATGCGTGGAAACCCTCGTTACTTTCGCTTCGCTGTCGCTTAATTCGAGAAAAGAGTAAAAATCAAATCCCGATAACCAAGATGTTTATGCATTTTTAAGAACTTTGTAAGTGCACGAATGCATAAAATTCACTAGTAAAATTTACATATCTAATTCGGTATATTTATTATATTGTTCAAATGTCGCTGTATTGAATATACGACCCTCCTTAGCTAAAACGTTTTACCTAGCATTTCTAAACCGAAGAAGGCCGAAGTTTTTATCATCTTCTTTGCACCATCTCTGTTTTTCCTGCTTCTCAATTACGCGGATGCTGTGCATTTTTGCAGCTTTGGAATTTTCCAAAAATGCATAAACTTTCCCGGTTATATCATACTTATTATACTTTCCTCGCAGATGACAACGCAATTTTCTCTGTTGCCCAGCTTTCGATTCATATCCTCGGATAAAATGAAAAGGACTTTGCTACCAAGAACGTCGAATGACTTCTATGACTCACACAATACGTCGTCGGATCGTTCGACGTCGGATCTTCGCATCGATCGATCGATCGATCGAGATAGTTTTTGTAATCCCAGCGTCGTGCTCATCCGTTTGTGGTAGCCACGTGTCCCTTGGTTTCCCGATTACTCTTCAGTTCTTCACAAAGAAAAGAACTGTGGAAGGGTGTGGCGTAGCCTGAGAGGAAGACTGGCGTCGCCACGTGATCCAAATCTATTCTCGGCTTAACAATGGATCACATTCTTAAGGCGACTGCTAGTCTAGACTGTATCTTGGAAATCGTACTACCGAAACGTCTCTTCTTTTTTCGTTTCACCAAGGCATCCGACTGCAACTCTTCCATCCAAGCGTGATTCAATGTCATAAATTGAATCACTCTATTTGTTAGCTAGACTATTTGCTCAAGACTATTTGGATGTTCAATTCGATTTTCCGCGTTCGCCGTGTTTATAGAAATTGCACAGGATTGTGTTCCTTGATTCAGAAAATTGGGAAATCTATTGGAAAGCAATCGAGTGCAACCTTGAATCTGGTGTGACACTACCGTTATGTACACGTGTATAGTGGTTATACATATATGTATATACACTACGTTTCTCGTCTAATTCATATAAAACATTCTTACTGAAGTTTACGTTAGAAGATTTTTCAGACTAACGCGTATCGTTTTTAAATACAAATAGGTTATTTTGCAAAATAATGCAAAACCGTGATCGATTGATCGTTTCTTTGGTAATTTAAATAATTATCATATTTTATATGAAACTAAAAGACGTCATAATACTTATGAACCGAGATTTACGTATCACCTCTGGTATCCATTAAGAGCTCGTTTCAATTCATATCAGATATGCGCACTACTGACGTCGATATGTTAGTTGCACGCTGTACAGCATCAAAGGATGTACGACGAAACGTTGCTGGTTCGATGGCTTGCTGTTGAGTGGGCGATAATTTTTATTCGTTTTTGATGATAAATGAAACGACGAGTATCTATGCTCGAATGAGAGCATAGATACTCGTCGTGTCGCAAGAATAGTAAGTAGACCATCGAACTAGAATAGGGGTCGATGTATTGCGAACGAACGCTTTTCCATAGATCCGTGGCCAGAGCATCGTCGCGTCTGTTTCTTCTGTCAAGTTATTCCCATCGTGACAACGATCGTAGTATTTCTCGTGGGGTTGTTCGCCTAAAAGTAGATTCAGTAGGACGCATTTAAATTCAACCGACTGGATTCTAACCGCTGCAGGATGTCTCGTGGTTCGAAAGCTTCCGTTTTCCGCTCTCCGATACCACCTTTTCCTTCGGAAAATTTTCTCCAAAGGTTCCAGATGATTCAGCGTGCCATACTTTTCTCAGTATATAGTGTTTGATCGAAAGCTGCCGTTCTACTTTCATGTATATCGCAACTCATCGAATTACAGTAGAATCTGACCAATATGAAAATATTAACGCGGTATTAACTTATCTTCCTAAATGAACGCGTTATACGTAATGTATCAATCATATGGAAAATTACACTCAAAAATTGAAATTGTAACAATTAAAACATATTATATAAGTTAATAATAAATGTTGAAAAGGCTCTGAACGAAAGATGATAGTCCGCTTGAAGGCAGCTTACGAGGAACGAGAGAGGGCAGATGTTTCGAAATCAAATGGTTGGCGATGAATTTTAGCTCTTCTTGTAAAATGTATCTTCGGTAACGATATTTTCTGTCGTGTTGGTCTCGTACCTACTTGACCGATTTTTGCTGAATTCTTTTCAAACGTTTCACTGCGCTCCATGGAAACTTCCCTCCGGGGTTTACGGATTCGCACCTGGACTCCTGCATTTCCAACGAATTGTTCGGTTTTACCTGCATCCCTAGCCGCCCTCGATCATTCGTAGCCCATCTGTCGATCTTAATCGGCACGCACGTTTAGAAAAATGGTTCTCAACTCGCTGTCCCCTGCAAGAAGGTATCCCGAAAAAAGCCAAATAGCTTTAGCGGTATTGTTTGGTAGATTATTGTAAGGAATAACCAAGCAACCTCATTTTTTTCCAAGTACATTCCTCTTAACGACGATTAAATGAAACGTTTGCATAAAAAAATTTGATTCCTCTAAATCAATAGAAGTGCAAATGGAAAGGAAAAGTTGTTCTTACGTTCTTATAATTGCCATAGTCCTCGTGTGTGGTGAATCAGTCATTCTGGTAACGGCATGGCAAGAGGAAATGGGAATAGTGTATCATGAATGACGAGGGAGTAAATTTTCGTGGCACGAGCCTGATGGCCGACAGCTGGACAAATTATGTTGATCATTTTTCGAAAAGTCGAAGGCTGATGACTTGATCTGGCACGCTTATAATGTAAAACTGTATCTTTTTCTTTCGTTAACGCGATCGTTAAAATTTTACGAGCAACACCGACTTTTTATTCACGTGTTAGTAGGTCACGCACTAGTTTTATACTCCTAAACAGGAAAATCATTAGGTGGCTAGAAATAAATCCAAAATCTTCTCAAATATAACGGTATATAAATAAACTCTTGTAACGATGTAATAATTAATTACAAAACACTCTTATTGACAATGAAGGTTTTCTTTTCAGTTTTAATCCTCTGCTATTTCTGCATGTTTGCAGTATACGACGAATTTTTTTAACATCATTTTCAATCTCAATTTTCTACCTGAGCAATTTCACGCGATGCAAATTACTTGGATGATAATTGAATGCGGAGAATAGAAATTCTTTTATGGATAGAAACTGTGGAAAGTCGTACAAGCAGTTCATTTTCACATCATAATTATAAATAATCTTTCAGTAAATTCCAAATAATTTTTCTCCACAGATTTTGCAATTTTTTTAATCGATAAGCTTTATTCTTCGAATTTACTCTTTATTCAATTTTTTCCTTATACGGAACACAAGAGAAAGTACGTACAGCGAGCAACGTCGCGGAGAATAACAAGAGAAAATGAGTAGTAGAAGAAAGCAGAAAGGAAGATTATTATTAATCGCAACGTTTGCAACGGTTGTCAGAGGCGAGCTTTACCAAGCCTCTCTTCGAGTCGCTTTCAATTTGCCCGAATTTTAAGGGAAGCAAAGGGAATCGCGGGCTTTGCGTTTCCATTCGCCGAAACTGCAATATTCCCTGAAACGACGAACCGGCTAAATCGCGAAATTCATTGCTATTGCCCGGCAACAGTTGAACGAAGCCTGTTATCGTTTATTGCGCTATAAATCAGGACGACGGTAACAATAATTGAATCGCTTCTTCGCGTCGATATTTCACATTTTCCTGCGTCATTTCCGGTTTCGTTTGTTTCACAGTTTACCTCTGCTTATTAATAATTCGTTTCTGGAATTGATAGAAAAAGAGGAATTTTCTATATAGCTAGAGTTTCCTATTTTACGTGTATATCACCATATAAGTCATGCTTGTTACCGAGAAAATTATCGTTAAAACGATCGATAGACACGATTTTCTCGATTAATTTTATTGTTTATCCGTAAGATACACAGTCGAATTAAAATATGTGGAATTCTATAGTATGCAATAATTAACATTTACGAACACGTCGTACGTTGAAACGAGGTGATATTAAAATTATGTACGTTCCAATGATCATTTCGCCCAAAGTAGGCAAGTGTTCGGTCATTTATGGACGTGAGTGTATCTTCGATACACCTTCAAAACTATCGACTCTGTTTCTGGGGATAATACGAAATTGATACTTTTCCGAGTGGATCGTACGTCCCGGAAGCTTCAACCGTTTTATAACGTCACGTTGTTCTCTTTTTTCTTTTTCTTTTTTCCTCGTTTTTCTCGTTTTCTTCCGCGTTATCGTAAAAAGCAGATGCGGCTTGGCTGGTTTTTCCCGGATTTCTGTTCTCTGCTATCTAGCCCGGACACACTCCGACCGGCTGAAATAATAGGAAAAGGTCGTGGCTTTACGGAAGCGCAGAGTAGCTGCGAGCTTTTCGTCAAAAAATTCACATTTTAAACTTATTCCTCTCTTTCCTCGTTTTATCTCTTTCCTTTTGATAAGACGAACAGACTCTGGTCGAAAAATCTGACTAATACGGACAATCGTTCGGGGGGCCGTTGTAGAAGCGTGAAATCGCTCGTTAATCTCGTTTCTCGATTAAACTCGCAGCCGGTTTTTCATACTTTCGCGGATGAAAGTTCTGTTGTTTCGAGACGGTCTGGCGAAACTTGCTGACAAAAGCGGGGCCAATTAACTCGAAATTAACAGCGCCGCGATGAATTTAATGGGAAAAAGACTAGCTGAACCGTTAAACTTTTTACCTATCGCGAGTTCTTTTCTCTTTTCAACGCGTTTTATCGTTCGCCGCTCCCTCTAGCATTTCCTCCCATTCACTCCAGAACATCTCAAATAAAGTTCAATTATTTCGCGTTGCTGACTTTGTTAACAGTAAGTGCACGGTTCTTACCGTCATGAAATTCCAATTGAATTTGGAAGATGCTGGAGACAATACACTAGGTCGTGAAATTGGTCAGTAGTCGAAGTTTACGAGCGTCGTGGCCGAAAGAGATAATAATTTGACACGTTTAGGGAGGAAAGTATTTACGCTTGTAAGTAACTTTAACGAATATAGTAGGTGTATCGTACGAAACATTTTGAAATTTCATTAGCAGTGTCGTGACGCTCGACTATCACGATGATATTGGTAAAGTTTGAAACAAATGTGAAAACGTACGTAGAAGCTACAAGATATTGAACGCAAGTACAGTGGCGGAAGAAAGTTTAAAATATGTGAAACTGTACCTACATGAGTATAAGTAGAACTTATATTAAACATCTTTTTCGTGCTAAACGCTCATCCATCACAGAACTATATCGTAGTACATTCATTTCTCTCGTCAATTATAGTTCAGTTTTGTGAAATTATATCGTTTCTCCCGTTTTATTCTTTAAACTGTAAACTTTCTTTTCGCCATCGCTGTACATATTTCTGAACGATCGTAAAGGTATTTTTAAACGGGCAAAATATTTAACGAGACTCCTTTTAACGCTTATTACGTATATGTTTTAAGATGGCTATTCATTCGCGCTGTATAGAAAATGTCTTGAAACATTCTGTACTTTTGTCCATTTCAATCCAAACTGTCACATCGTCTGGCTTATAACGTACGATTTAATTTCGAGCAAACGAGCGGTCAAAATCCACTGGCCACGCTATGAGCGGCCGATTTAACTGGGCTCTCGGTTAGGTGCGAGACGACGATGACTCACGTGCCAGGTTCGTTGGCTTCGCCGACGTTTTATCGACTTTCCATCGTCGACTGGATGTGCACGCAGGCGGCGCACGGTTTGTTGTTCCGCTAATACACAGGAGGCGCATTTAGAAACGAGAAATAGTGACTGGCAAGTGCCAGGTTCGCCGAGCGACATCGATTACACACACGCGCTTCTGCTAACGGTACACGATCGCAATAAAACGAGAGTAAACGTTACGAGCGGTTTGGAGCCAAGAGTATCGACGCGTCACGCGTGACTCGCTGATAGTCTGCGGGAGAATGTCAGGAACCACGGAATGCAAAGTAAAAGGAGTACAATTGTTCTCGCTCGGTGGTAACGACAATTGCTCGAACACGCTCGCTTCACGTTCTTGCTAGTACCTTCTCCTTCTCCCTTTCTCTCTCTCTCTCTCTCTCTCTCTCTCTTTCTCTCTCTTTCTCTCTCTGTCGTGCTCTATCGTTCTCTGCGATTTACGTTATGAGATTAAAGTAGGAAACTTGGCAAAGCGGTGGCTGGTGGTTTCACCACGATAGTGGGATCGAAAATGGCCCTCGACTATTAGAATCTGTAACTGCGCGAAGATCAAAGCAAACGAGATTACGAAGACTGATGGATGTGGTGCTTTATAGTCTCTGGTCATCGAATTACACACAAAGGATTATAGGAGAAAATCTTGATAAATGTCTTTACTATTTTTATTGATTTCTTTGTTTTAATGGCACTTTATGACAATGTGACACGGTTAAGAATGGAAAGAAATGGAAAGACGTACCTATGTGTTGTATAATACATTGTCGAAGCTTTGCAAAATCAAAAGTACAACTATATTCTCCAAACTGTGCTTTAAAATTATGAGTATGGTGGAAAAATACATCGTTTGCCCTCAAAACCAAGTAACAAAATAATTTTGATAACATGCTCTCATGAAAGGTAGAAAATTGGTTTATCGAGTTCTTCCGTATCTTCGCAATTTCACTTCTTTAACTGCTAAGTATATATGCTAATCGTCGTTAATTACGTTCTACAAAAATACACGAAACAAAACACGATTTCTAGCGGTCGTTTAATTCCCTTCTACTATGGTAGCGAACGTGGATCGAAATTGTAATTTTTTCGCTATCGAACAGCTACTTTAAAACGCTATGCGTCATGTCCAATGACGGTCGCGATCATCACCGTATGTAGATCCCTAAAGCGAACACGAGAAAGGCGTCGTAAGTCGGAGGGCTTCGTAATATCTTGGTCGACATCGGTCGACCGGCTTACGTGTGCGTCTTACCTGCGTCGTGAGTGTGCTTTTGTTTGACCTCTTGGCCGCTCCATGCTGCAACTTCCCGTTAACCTCGTCCAATCGTCGACTCGTTCCTTCGAACGAAACTTTCCACGCGATTTTTCAACACACATACTATCGTTTCGAACGAACGGAACGAGTTGTTCGCGACGAGGATTTAAAATATTCGAATAAGACGCTATTTCCGGTGGGAACAAGACGATAAAAGGCAACGTAATCTCGGGTCAACGATATCGTGTTTGCACGAGTGTCGTATTTTTCACCGACCTGTTCTATCGACGTAGTAAAGAGGAAGACCTACGACAAGCCGCAAATACGTGATCGGAAGTTCTCGAACCGAGTCGCGGTTACATCCTCCAGAATCTTGGGAAACCAACCACGTGATCCACCGGAAGCGTGTCTAAGAATTGACAGCGAGATAAATCGTTGTACGTAATTCGAAAAATTTCTAAGCTGACGTTAATTATGGAATCGTTGACGGAGGACAAAAATCAACGTCCTTACTTTTTTTAAAGTCGAGGGCGAGAGATCTGAATCGACTTTTTTCGTTTCGCTTAATTCGAGATATTTTCCAAAAATGTACGAGAACCGAGGTAAAATTTATTTCACGGTACACTGTCAACGGTGTGTTCAAATAGAATACGACCATTGGAACGTGAATTTAGCTATATTTTTGGTTACGAATTTACGTACAGTTAACTAATCATGCATTCTCGCGTTTGTTTCTGCATAATGGTCGATATCTCCCATCCACCTCGTTTGGACACTACGCAAATGGTGAAAACGCAGCTATACGAATATTATCTAGGGAATACATATATATGTAGAAAAAAATGGGATTACATGGAGCTTTAAACAATGGAATGTTATTCATATGTAAAATTTGTCTATAAATAGCATCGGTCCGAAAACTTGCCGAACTTCTCGGTCTCCACAAGTGACCTGATCGTTGGGACAAACTTCAGAACGATGCAAAACTTCGATGGCCAAAAGCTTCCATACTGCAGCGTGCCAAGTTCTGATTGGCCTTCGAGTTAACCACGTAATCTCTTTGTTCAATACAAAGTTGTCGAAGAGCACCTGCTCGAAGAAAGAAGCTCGAACGTCACAACGAGTATTATCTTTGCGTGACTCGAAGGATTTTATCTTTTCTTAGCTTAAGCCCCGATAGTGTGGAGGTTTGGTTAATATAGTGCATCGATTATTCAATTATCACGCGAATGTCGCGCGCGGTGAAGTATTTTTGCTGGCGACGCGACGCGTGGACACCGGGTTCGCGAGCGTTGTCATAATTACGCGCTGCGTCGTCATTAAGGGATATTCGCAAGAAGCGCGGTTTAATTAAAGTCGTCGTAAATAGGCGGGCTCGCGACAGCGTCTCACAGACGTGCGCCATCCTCGTTACAAAACTCTGTCGGGACTTTCGTTGATTAACATGCAAGTAACGCGTCGCGACGACTCGCGTTAATTATCGCGTTCGAACCGATGTTCCGACGTCTCAGAGACCTTCGCTATTCGTACGCCAAGTACGTACTTGTACACAATTTCCCGACTGCGTTTTCGGCTGCGTGAAAACGCGAAGACGGAAATCGCCTGTAAAGAGGATCGTCAAGAGTCGGAGAAAATTGTCGGCAAACGAGACGATCGGCCTTAAGCCTCCTTCGGGTTAGACAAGTTACGCGAGTTCGATTCATTCGAGTCAAAGTAACATTCGAGCATCGATGTTTAATGGAAAACGATATCCAAGGAAATAGTTACGCACGTGCACTGTCGGCTATAAATATTAGGACACCTGCTCGTTGTATTTATCGGAAAACTATATAGCAGATTTCACTTTATGCGGAGTTTTATTACGAGATGCGAATATTTTATTATCATGGAAATAGAGTAACAGATTTATAAAAAAACAATTAAAGATTGAAATGTATATATACAATATATTAATCGTCGTTTTTAATAATATTTAGTAACATTATGTAATAATTACGATCGGTACATGTAAGATATTAAATGCGACGTTGATTATAATTAAGAACATTATGTAAATGAAGATTAAAAGGAGAAGAGCATGGATATTTTCACAGGAAAGCAGTTTTAGAATTCACTACAGGATCAATTAACTTTATGTTACCAAAATAGCCTTTTTATTTGATTTCGAAGCTAAATATGTTTCTCCACATTCGTATTCACATCCTTTTAATTCTGACGAAATGATATATAACTAATTTATTTTACTTATATTTGTCAATAACGTCGAGTTTATCCAACTTCCACAGCTTATTTGATCGCTTGATTCTTAATAGATGAACCGCGGATTTTTATGCATTTATGGTACGTTATACAATATTCAACGATATATCAAATATTCAGTGCGTGGCGATCTTTGTGATTTTTACTAAGCGAAATAAATCTCTACACACGTTGGTTCCATTTCCTGCGTTTTGCTTTTAAAAATACGAAATTGCATAAAAAACCGCAGTTTATCAATAGATTAATTCGAGCGGCGCTCGTTAAAGGGACGTGTGGCAATTTCTGTTTCCAATCGACATCTCTTTTCCCCGGTGTTTCGTTAATTGCGTCAATTCCATATTTCGTTCATTCCTTGCCAATTCCATATTTCGTTGCTCGCGATGGTTCGACGGGGAATTTCGTAACTTTCAGGGGTCAGCAGTTTTTAAAACCTCGACCGTACGTTTTCAATATCGGTCGATCGATCGATCGGTCGGAGGAACTTTCGGATCACGTGCCGAGTGTACGTGCTCAAAAATACGGCGCGTGAAAGATCGTACATCTAATGGAAACGCTTCCGAATCCTTTTTACGACGATTTCCACGGAAAAGCCGAGATGGAAACATGATGAGCTGTTTTGAATGTTGCCGTGTATAAAAGCTGGAAGGAAATTGAATTGAATTGAATCGTGGGACGCTAATAAAATTCAAACCGGCGATGGGATATTAATTTCATCTTTGTTTTGTACGCGAATGAAGTTTGTTTAATTAAACGGACGTAAAAGTACGCGGTACGGCGATCCTGGAGAAATTGCAGCATGAGTCAGAGAAATGCCGAGCGAGTGTGTTTCGGATCGATACTCGCGGATACGGAAAAGTTGCGAGAGGGAGTGGACATCGTTGTGTCTTTCAACGGTTCTTCGAAACTTGAAAATGCTTGTCCCGGTCGAAAGTTAAAAAGAAAGTTTCTCGTGCGACGCTTGTTTTAACAGGAAGTATTTGCGCTTACGTTTGAATTCGTTGGTATTGCGTAGCTGATGTTTTAGTACTCTCCGAAGTAATCCTTGTTTCTTAACTATTGTTCTCGAGTTTATTTCTGTTATAAATTCATCGTTTAAATATGTAGAAAATTATCTGTCCGGATATTCAATGAAGATTGAATATTTGATATCGTATATCGTGTATTCTTTATTCTTACTACGAGTTACAAATCCTCTTGCTATATTTAGTTATTTTAATGTAATGTAAGAGAATTTAGCTTCACACTAAGAAAACAATTGGAAAATGAACTTTGCAAGTAAAGTTAGGAATTAATATTATCGAACATGCATAGATGGAAGACTACATAGAATACACCAGAGCCTATAAAAACTATTAATTTGTTCATGTTGAAAATAAACGAAAGGTGTATGCTTACATATAGATGTATATGGGAAGTGGAGGATTAAAGATGGCTGAATTCCGTGCTTTCTTTTCATGTATGCGCAACATGCACCGTTACATCTAAATACGCTTTTGTCTTTTTCTTCTTTTTTCTTCTTCCGGTTTAGTATGTGAGAATGATTCAGTTGACGCGTGATGTTGAACGGTTTTTTTTTCCTTTGTGCCTTTTATTAACACGTTAAGTGCCGTATCACTCATCTGTGAGCAACAGTCAACTTTCCATTCAGGCTATGGTTTATTAGTAATCACACTCCGATTTCTTTTTCGGCAACATACATAAATTCATTCATACATGCTGTTCGTTTTACATATCAAATAATTCTTCACCAACAACGTAATTCTCTATCAATCAACGTACAGTGTAAACAAAAAATCATCGAAATCAACGTGTTAAATATAATAAAATTATATAATAAGCGCAAGTCCATGTTAATTATCGTCGACGATAACGATAGCGAATTACGATTAAGTTATGTTGTAAAAGTTATATCAAAGAAGGATCATTGATCGTCGTTCTGCCATGATTCTCTGCACATCCGTCTTCGGTGGGACATCAAGAGGCACCTATTAGTAATTTAACTGCAAGTTAGCCCGCATCGCGTGTAATTGATCATGATTCATGACTGCCAGCCAAGGCCTCTGCTTTTTCGCCTCTCCGTTTGAAATCGGTCTTCATACTTTTTCACATTCGATTCCTCTTCTCGTTTACTTACGATTTCTCCGTTTTCTAGGATTTAACGAGCAACATACGTCAAATAGCCAGTAAATAACGAGAAAGAAAATACATTAAACATTTGACAGATCGTATACCCTGTTAGAATACTGGAACACGTCATTCGATAATTTCTCGTACCTGATAAACCGCATATTCAAGACTCCTGCACGCTGTAACAATATATTACTTTATGATAAGATAAGGTTACTAATTACTACTAGCCTGTACCATCGGATTTTAGTTCAGTATTATATAACAAGTTACATCAAGGATTAATTACTTCTGGAGCAGATCGTATGCGATCATGGGCGAGAACGTGTAATTCCATTCATAACGTCAAAAGTTCTCGTGACAGAGTCACAGAATCTAATGCCATTTTTAGCACTGTCGACGTGAAAACCTGAGTGGCAGCGTGATGGCCCACTAACATCGACGAGACGAGGCAAGGGAGAACCATCATAATGCGATCGTTAATGATGTTACGCGTATATCTCCAATCCTATTTATTCTACGTATAGAAGCGAATCAGTGGCCGTACGAAATTTCGTTGAAATCCTTAGCGAAGGTCACGTCTGACGTAGCCCTTGTAAGGAAGGAAGTCTCCTTGGAGAATCGGAAGACAAGGGAAAAGGGGAGGACATGGCGCGTAACGGGACTCGCAGGAAAGCGGGTAGTTTTCGGTGAATTGCATACAAAGGAAGAGAGAGCGAGAGATCGATACAAGTCGCGTTCCGGCCGATTCGAATCCCCGAAATTGTCGGCGGCGCGGCGCCGGGTTGGGGCCGGTCCCCATTCGGTAACCTCGAGCTTCCACGAAGTGTAACGCACTCCGTGCATCGACACGTAGAAAAAGAGAGCCAGGCCAACGACTAAAGAAAGAGGGAGCAATACGGAGGGATGCCGGCTGCTTGGCTACTTGCGTAGGTGTGCGTGAAAGTGCGTGCTCGCACGTACACTATCACGTTTTATATTGGGCGTGTGTCATCGCCCCGCTCTCGCTACTACGCGTCCTGAACGCATAAGAGCTCTTTCAAGAATCCTGGAGCACTTTCCTTCGAGCACCGTTTCGCGTTTCCCTCCCCGCCGCTTTTTGCTAATTAGCTTTTTTAGCGTCCTTGCGTCGTCCGCGAACTGTTTCTTAATCTCGTGAACGGCGTCCTAACCGTAGCTTTAAAACCGCCCTTCCCGACACCGCCGGCTCTTTCATCTCGTCCTCCTGCATTATTTCTCCTCTTTTATTATTGCCGTTTTGTACTTTTTCGTTCTCTCTCCCTTTTGATCTATCGCGGGGTAAAATTCAAACGAAAAATCACAGCTCCCGTCCTATTAACGTTATCAAAGGCGTGTAGAACGCGTCGCTTGTTTAATCAAGCACGGTTTCCGTGATCATACACCGTACCGAGTTTAAAACACGCGTGCCTTTGTCCGGTGAAAAACAACGCGAAAAAATATAAGGTTAAATATAGTTACCCGAGTTTGATTATTTGATTATATCGAAGCACTGGTTGACGGATCTTTCGTACCACGAATTTAGCCAGGATGTTTCTATTCCGATAAAGTGTCCCTCGACAGACGGATACGCCTCAGTTCATAAGCGTTGGCATATTACTTTACGGAAAGTCATTAAAAATTCATTAAAATATTTCTGATTATACATCTGCTTTGGAACCGTATGGGCTGCGCAGAAACTTGATATGGTATATCATAACAATTTGAGCTCCATGCGGTATTCTATAAAAATGTTAATGTATAAAACATCAAAGAAAGGCAATGGATGCTGTAAACAAAATGTTATGAATATGTTTTTACGTTACATGTTTGAATAACACGAAACCGTTGTCGATATATTAGATATAATATCGGTGGGTTTGAATTTTTTCAATCACTGAGAAAATACATGCCAATTCAGACTACATGCTTGTTACAGCATATGTCGCGATAAGAAAGATCTGGTGATTGATTAATTCGAATAAATATTTTCCCTCGATTACCGTTCCAATCCATAAAGGCTACCGTTAAAGAAAATGATACTTATGTTATTATAAAATGACACTACATGTCGTTTCAATACATCTTTCTTCATTTTAGGCAGACAAACGAAGGTACATTGATATTTATTGGGTCGAATTTATTTCTTAGCAGTATAAATACAATATCATTTATCTTTGAGAGAAGACTAAAAATAAAACGTTAATAGAACATTAAGAGAACATTAAAAAATATGACATTAGTAAACGATGAAATAGTTGTATGTAAAAGATTATTAATCCAAAAGACGAGTTCACTCGTTTTCCCTGATAAACAAATCAGTTTGTAGTCATAAGAATATGAATTTGTATGAACATCCGCACTCTGTATTATATATTGATTCGGTTCTGGCGCGTTTCTTTTTTCCAATAAACCCATCGTTAACCATTTTACCGTGAATTAAAACGACGATGCATCGCGATAACCATGTTGCAAAGTTTAAAAAAAAAAAAGAAAGAAAAAGTTGTTTCATCTGCATATTTCAGATATAATTATTTACCTAATTGGATAATACGCAATCTCTATATGAGGGATTTTAAAGTAGGATACACGTAATGATTATTGTATCGTCGTAATAAGTACAAATCGTAACAATTTATAGCTTTTCTTTCCTCCACGATGGACGGAATAGAATCGTCGCCCATCCTCCAATGGAACAAGGCATGACAGCGCATCGATACGATCGAAATTAATAAAATCGAAAATAATTATACCGCGACTCTGAGAAACGAAGAGCGATGATTCTGGTCTTGTTATCGGAAAGCCATTACTCGAGCGGAAGCAGCGCGTTTCTCGATCGCTCTTATCCCGCTAATGGCTGCTAGCCGCATCCTCGAAACTTTACTATTCCATCGTCGATCGGTGTCGTCGACTATCCGTCGCGAGGCTTAACACCGCCTAATTACCATCTCGATTAATCACTCGCTTGGGCCATTCACGATCGTCGGACAGCTTCAAGTGCACAGAGTTTCTCAAACAGCGAATCATTTTCGTAAGAAACGTTGCTGCAAGACCGGAAGCGTTCATCGGTCGACATACAAACAGACACGGCAATAACGAAGATACGTTATCCGAGGTAAAGTAGATACGAAAGACGGGAAGATAATGACGAGGACAAGTCCACCCACGATTTTCCTGAACGTGAAATCCGCTTGAATTCTGTTTCCAACTTCAACTCTATCTTCGAGGCTCGTCGTCCTTGTTTCTCGTTAATTCGTTGGTGAAACGAGATTGAACAACTAGCCCCATTGTCGTTTAACTAGGAACTCGTAGATAATTGCGAAATTAATGAAATCTCGTGTCTCGTCTAATGACAATCTTAATTTAGAAGGCTTGACGACGTTGCATGAATTTTTACAGTTGTTTGTAAAGACTGTTATTCGATGAAAATCGTGTAAAATATGAAGTTACGTTTGTACTTTAAGTAAAGACGTTTACGCGGTAAGGGTTAATAGCAAAGACAAACGAATCTCACTTGAAACAATTCAAGGGTGTTAGATTAGTAACATACGTGTATCGCCAACATATTTCAAGAAGCGAAGAGAGAGCTTCTTTTAAAATTGAAATTAATCGCACAATGTAAGAGTTAAACGACCCGAAGGCAACGAGTCAAAGTCTCAGCGTGGCTCGAAGGTTACGTGCAAGCGATGGAACGCTCGTCGAATTTGCCAAGAACGGTCGAACGCGCGAATTCAACGTGGAATCGCGGCAGACGCGGAAATAATTAATCACGGGCGTTGCTCGTCCGGTATCTGAGAGAATTTTCAGCGAGTCGATAGTACGAACGGCCAGGGAATTATTATCCGTGGCAGTCCATTAATACACAACCGAATTAGTCGGATCCTTTCGTTCGAGGTACTCCAGATCGAACGGGTTGCGCATCTTCAGATAGCTTTCCTTATTATTTCATTCGTCTCATTAAGAAATCTGCTTCCGTTGACGCGCGCCGCTGAGTAGAAAGTGAGAATTAACGGGGACCAGAAACCGGCACGGAAATAAAGGGAAAACGACGAAGAAAAAGAGGGAGGAAGAAAAAAAAGGAAAAAGGGAACGTCGAGGAGTAGAGACGAGAAACGCGACGTTATTTCTGGAGTAGGAAAACACCGCGTCTGCCCTGCTCCCGTCGAGCATCAGAAATATCGACGCAGCCACTGTGTATGCGTGCCGACCCGATTCTGAATATTTCGTGGATATAGGAGAACTCCGCTGCTATATATCGTCGGGAAACAAGCAATTTATATAACTAAAAGTCGTACAGAGTATTTGAGTACGGGACAAACTGACGATACGACTGGAAAAGAGATCATGAATGTAAGTATATTAGCCGATAGCCAAACCTTTCCATGATACGAGTCATATACAATGGCAGTGAGAAGTAAGTTCGTAAAGTAAGAAATATAAAAAGACATTTTAATTTCACGGAATGGATTTGTATTTAACAAGTACAGTGAACAAAATATAATATAGAACAGGAAAGGGATGTTTGTTACCAACATGGTGAAAAATCTTTAGTAATAATAATCTATTTTTATTTCGGTTTAGAGATGAATTCGCCTTCTTTATACTCATCCGTCCGTATTTTGTATATTTATATAAATCATTTATACGCTGACCTAGCCATAAATTTACTTGACCTATTCTTTGCTTAAATATACTAATACGATCTTAACGCGAAAAATGTTTACCAGTAAAAGTTGTTAAAATTCATCGTGTATCGATAATAAACCTTCTTTTATTCACCACCGTATTTGCAATCATTTGGAAAAGTTCAAGTACTTACGGACGATAGTGTATATCCAGAAAACACGAAGGGATTTTGATTGAGAAAGATCTTTATACGGAAGCTTTCCGATTCTTTCTATGGCTTCCACCCTCTTTTACTCGGCGGTATTACACGCTCGAGTGAATACAGCATATAGAGGATTCGAAAGCCCAACATTTACGTCCCGTTCCTATTGCATTTGAATTTTTTCTCCTTTCCAACACGGTGTATCGATTCATAGGAAACTTTCTGCTTGATCTTGGAACACAGAGAGCTTTGAAAATCCCAGTATGATTTCGTTCGTCGAATATTCGATCTCGTTTCACTTTGTTCACCTGTGACCGGTATATGTCGCAAACCGATTCGTTTCTTTTTTCTTTTATCCGTCTCATTCTCTTTCGCCAGCAAAATTGCAGACTTCGATACGCGTTTGGAAAAAAAGAGTGCGTCCGATTGCGCGGTAGTACATGTTCGTATAAATCCACGTGCCAAGATTAATCGCGTGTTCGGTCGGCCAGATTTACGCGCGCTTTGACAGAGATTCGTTCGACTGTTGAACGAACAGGGGATTCGTCGAAAATTGATTTCACCGAAATCAACCTCTTTGTAACTCGGCAATCAAATGAAAGGGATTTTGCAATAAAAAGCAAAGTAACAAAAATTAATTAAAAGTCGGGCACTTTTTCCAACGTGTCTTTTTAAATATACGATTAATGCTAAAGATGATCTCTCTATATATCGCATATTATTAATACAACGAATAATCGACTATTCTTTGCGTGCTTTTAGTAAATATCTTGTAACTGTTATATAAATATATCTTCAGGCTCGTTTCAAATTTGACCTATATTATATTCGCGATAACCGTGCCTCGTTAGTGCTAATGAGATTTCAGAATGTTTTTTATAATGTACACGTAGAAGATTGGTAAAAGTGTTGGAATACTTTAGAAGTATGTCGTTCTAAATTTTAAATAATACTCCTTAATCTTTAATTTACGCTCCTTATCTTATCTTAGGCAATTTTCAAAATTTGGAAAAAATCCTGCTTATCTGATCCGTATCTTAAAAGCTAGGTAATCTGAGAATAGAGAACTTTCCTGGAATCTTGTTTTCGAAACGTCGAATGTCGTTGGAATATCGTAATTACGTAATTTATGTCTATCCGAACCGCGGATTTTTATTAACATACGTAAAGAAGCGGAATCTGTATAACAATTTATTTCACTCGTTAAATCTCATAACGAGTACTTCGTTCTGAATATTCTACATATTTTAGCATATTACGCGCGTTTTATACGTTTTTGCTTATCCTTTAAAATTTCCCATAAATGCATGAATATTCGTAGTCTGCGTATTTCGCTTTTGTACATACACGCAGATGCCAATATTTCGTATCTACCGGTCTTTTAAAATCGATTCACCGTGTAATCACGACAGGAAAAGAAAGCCGAGAGAAAGAGCAAGAACACGAAACATTGACCAAACATCGTTAGTGAACTAATTTCTGTATCCAGAGGGTGGTAAAGAAAGGAAGCAAAAACGAAGTATACAGAAGGGATCTCGATGTTGTAGGAGATTTCCAGTGGAGGAGAAAAACCTGACAAAGGGGATTACGGAACAAAGGAATTAGCGAATTAAAAACGGTGAAAACAGGAAAGGACGAAGCGCATCTCGGCCATTGAGATTCCATCCGCGAGCGTATTAGCCGTAGTTGCGCCAGCGGGAAAGATGCGCCGAAGCTGAAGGAGGATCGTTGGCTGCAGACGGAGGCCGATAGGGGAGAATGGGTCTGATAAATCGATTTCACGCTCGCGTTGCTCGGGCGCAAATTAATCCGGTGAATGCGACTGAATCGTCCCCGGAAAACGCTTCGACTCGCGCGAAGAGAACCAAAGATCTATGAGATTCAACGCCAGCCTAGAAGCTTGACTCGCACGGAAACAAATACGTGGTTCGTTTATATTTATAATACGATATATAATATATAAAATTGTGTGTTATAAATATTTCTTTCTAAATATTAGTGTCAATGCCACTGATAATTAATGTCAATAAATCAGCGAAACGAGCGCACGCTATCGCGACACGCAGATACGCACTAACATTCCACACGAGACACAATAACCCCTTATCTCGTTTGATATAACGAGGCGCAAATAACAAAAGCGTGCGGGATGCGGATTTAATTTTGATTTATCGATGCGAGGGGTAAGTGAATGCAGACGAATACTATAAACTCCCATTCATAAGCGAGTCGTGTAAAAGCTACGCTGATCGACTCCATAAATTGAGATATACTGGAAAGTAAGTTAAGTGGAGTTAGTGTAAACTGGAACGGTTAACTTTGCATTTTGATAAGGTAAGTCAGAAAGCGAGAAAACCGCTCGACTCCATCGACAGGTATCATAGATAGATTTTAAAGTATAAGAAAATGAAACCTTTTGTTGAGAATAGGATTTGACTGCTAAGGAAAATATAATCGATAATATTCTTCCGTTATAACATCGTGCTCAAAGGTTCGTCGTAGACTTTTGATTTTATTAGCAAGGCTCGTTCGTTATAACTTTCATAACGTTTCAGAATTGTTTGTTAGAATGAAATCCCATTTATCTGGACTTGTTTGGGGACAAACAGTTTATATAATTGGAGTTTATACAATAAGAGTTTATCAATCTTCCCCGCTACCTATTATTTTTTGTTCGCGTAATAGGAGCTAGCGTTCAGATAAACGAATTCAATCAACGAAAGTTCATTTAATACGGGCGTTAACTAAACTTTCGTTCCAATAACTTCCAATAACTGTACTTTACTATACGGTAGAAAAAACACAAAACATACAATAATTTTACAGAACGGATTTATATTTAATAAGAGCGGCGAACAAATATAATACGCACGACAGATTAGATAACTGTTACCAACGTGGTAAACTAATTTTAGTGCAAACATTAGTTTAATAACGTTCTTTTATCCGCCACTGTACTTAGAAGAGGCATTGTATTGATATGAACATGAACGATACGATTAACAGTGGATATTTGCGTAAAATATCGAGCAGTTTGTAACATCCGTCGTGAGTCATACTACGTCACATGCCTTTGCCAGTCCCGCCGAACCTCCGTACCAACTATAATTACGAAGTTTAATTGACTAACGAGTGCAGACGGGGATCGGCGAACCAGTGCAGAAATGGAGCTCTGATTGGTCCATTCACTAAACCCGACTTCGTTCATTCACGTAGCAATTAATTCGAAAGCGTCTAGCTGCAGGAGTCGAGTATAATGTTCCTCGTAGAAACTTCTCTTCCCGCAATAAAAAAAAAAAAAAAAAAAAAAAAAAAGAAGAAGAAGAAGGAAGGAACGAGTCAGAGAACGTATCGATATCGGTAGTTTCACGACCGAATCTGCAAGTCGACCCGGCTCTACCAACGATATTCCACGGTATATTTCGATCAGTTGGCGTAACTCGCCTGCAACGAGAAAAGAAATCTCACGAATTGAAACCACTGTATAGGCACTTTATTTCTTTCGTTTGAATTATTATTCAGCAATGAAACGTTGGGATAATACAATTCTTTATCGATTATCGAATTAGAAGCACTTGAAACTTTTAACATTCGTTACTTTTTTTTTTTAAGAAAATTAAAAAACGTAAGTGAATTCTATTAGCAATTATTGAAATATATTTTATTGGATATATACATAAGGACGTTTATAGAGAAAGTCCATGAAATGAGACGATAAGTCGAGCAAATTGTTGGTCGATGAATTGAGAGTTTTGGTTCTATTTTTTAGTATTAGTTACGTTTTTATCGATAACCATAGTCTCAAAAAGCTTTGTTCTGAGAAACACTGCGTTTATGATCGTCTACGTTTCTATTTATACATATAATAAAATGCCAGAAGTATTGTGTCTGTGCATTCAATAAAGAAGATAAAACGGTCATCCAGGAACAGCTCATAAGCTACGGAGTCGAAAGATCTAATCTTTGGAATTTTTGCCTGCCCGTTTGTTTCTCTATTTCTCCTCGCATCACGTAAAAACTACCGAACGAATTTTTAATCTTGTTTTCTCCTTCTTCTTGCGCGTGTGTAGCACAGTGTCCGGACAAGAAAATCAGAGATACGTTTCATCTCGATCCGTTTTGCAGAAGCCGAGAAGCTGCTTCAGCAATTCCAACAATCGAGAACAATTTACCATTTATCTAATAACAATACGCGCGTGTATATAATCCATTCTTCTAATCCTGTCTGCATAACCAATTCACTTACAAAACTGAATTTTCCGTGTCCTAGTTCGATTCGACCAACAACTATACCGAGACGACCGAAACATCGAAGCAGCAGCTTTGCATTGTCGCTCGGTCAAATCGCCTGTATGTTTGTCAAATATCTACAATTGCTCGATTTATGATGAAATTTAACACCGGTTTAGTCGGCACCTGATAAAGTTGATAATTTCACGAGGTCGTTGAACGAACAGATCGTCGAATTGAGTGGAATCTTCTCAGGCTGGCGCAAGGTTTCCCTCGCTAACGGACATATCCCGGTGCCACGGGACACATGTGAAATCGGGATAGTGGGCATGGGAACACACGAAATGCAGATCCGCCTTCGCATATGCCTTAACGCACGCACGTATGCGCGCCGTACACCGAATTAACAACGACCTAATTGACCGTCGCTAATTCCCTCGTTCTCAACGCCTGGCCTCCCCCTCGTCGGTTGCGTCCACGTCGCGTTTTACGACGGACATCGTTAACGCCGACAGCGTCTCTCAAACTTTCTTCCCGTCTCCACTCGATCAACACCGAGAGAGCTACAACTAGAAACTTGGTCGATGCAAGTTTTCTACTCGACACCGTTCTTTTCTATCGCGTGTTTTTGCGACCGCGAACCCAATTTCTCGGGGCTCGACTTTCCCACTAAAGTATTGTACGTCGATCATTATATATCGTAATTTCATAATGGAACTGTGTCGTTTTTCGAATATGCCTGTCATATCACGAACGTGTCGCCTCTTCGAATATTTTTCAACGTGCAGTGACTCACGAAAGTATTGGAACGCTCTTAGGGACTTTCTATGTACGTTCTCGCACGAAAGTTTGGAAAGTTAATTATATTGGCTCGAGAGTGGAAAAAATTAAATAGCTGAGAAAAGAAATTACGTAATAGAGACATGGGCGAATAATAAGTACACAACGAAGAAATTATATACTAGTAATATATTAATGGTTTTATTAAAACACGAGTGCAATTTAGAACTCAGAATGTACAGCAAATAGCAAAATTGTATCGAGACTGGAACATGCCCTAATTATTTCATCGTGATTATATCAAGGGTATTTGAAACGGGTCTGAAAGCGTATACGGAAGTTACAAAATATTTATTGCAAGCATACACTTTGCATAAGGTCGAAGATATTTGTACATTCAATCATTCACTATTTAGCGAGACTATCGTTAGCACTAATTATATATACGTTCAACGCTGTGTACTATTTCTACTGTCTTCTAATCTTTTGCTAGGTGTGTATGTTTGCAGCACACGTCTCGTAATTTCTATATACATTTCTGAATTCGTTTCAAACGTTGCTATTATAATCGAGGCAGTCGCGTCTCGTTACAGTGCCAACAAAATTTCGAAAATTTCCATGCTATGCGAATAATATATTGATAAAATAATTGCGTGGTAAGCGTCCGGATGCTTTCGGCTAAGCAAGCTGTTTTCCTGAAAAGCTTCACGGAGTTGTGTCACTTTTACACACACACACACACACACGTGCAATATCATGGACGTATCGCTTCTTCAACGGGTTTTCAAACTAATTCCCGTCGAAGCTGATATTTTGGACCCGTGTTCTTGCAACTTTGGTCACCGCGATGGCATTAAAGATAAGCTTCCTCTTTAAACGGAAGCTCGAATCCCGTACACAGAGTCGCGAACTAAAAATATCGACGGGAGGCATCGATCAGAGGGAACCGGATTCGGACGCCAAAGTATTCGGCCTTGATCAAGTCGACCTGCGTTCAATTCGTCTCAATCGGACTTCGTTTCCTCTCAAAGGGTCAGAAAAAAAATTTGCGCCTCAAAGCCAACGAAGTTGTGCGTTCGAAATAGAAGAGGGGCTTGGCTCGCGATTCGTCATTCTGGCGAGTACGAGCGTTGGAGCGTGGGTCGTCTGAGCGTAGGTATTAAATGAACTGTAATTATCATTTATGCTTTGGCAGACTTCACGCTTCGTGTTTTGTCCGTTCCCGGTGAACGATACGTG